>NC_091291.1:26728414-27395940 GCF_032444005.1 Ranitomeya imitator | reverse complement strand
AGGGATTAACCCTTCTCCTGCTTCGCAAGGCTTGTGGAAATCTAGGACACTGCATGATCTGACATGCACAGAGAGGACAGCAGCCCTGGATCTGATGAAGTCTACACTGCTGCTGCTGCTGCTCGGTGTGCTAATAAATGTTAGCATCCTGCTAAAAAGGAGACGTAGAAGAATGCAAATCCACTGGTAAAAAAAAAAAAAAAATGCTATTTTTTTTGTTCTTCCAAAGTCAATGTAACCCTTCCTTTAGCTTTCCCAGGCTGTTGAATGGCAACATGTTCCCTTTTTTTAATTCATAGGCTATTTTGCTCCTTTGAATCTCGAAAAGGCAAAAATAGCTCCATTTTACAGCTTTCGACATTTTGGGGTTCCCTCTATGGGGCAGTACCGGTCAGTTTGTTTTTTCTTACGCCGATTCGGCAGAAATCATCAGACTGCACTCGGATGGCATCAGAGTGCTGTTTTGTGCACTGACACAATGGAGAAGATGGAGAAATCTTGTTCTCCTTCTTCTCCGCCTCCGAGAGAATCGGATCACACTAAGCTGACTCTCTGATCTGATCAGAGTTTGACCGGAGCGTCATTACCATAATCGATCCGATTCTCTCGGGGGAAATAATTTATGCTCGTGTGTCCGATTTCCACAGACTGACACAATGGAGAAGATGGAGACATTTTTTTTTCTCCATCTTCTCTACTGTGATCAGAGTGTGATTTTCGTAATCGACTCGTTTTTTCTCGACACCCGCCCTAAGGAAAGATCGAATTGACATAGAAGTGTTCTTTGATCGTTGAAAGCCTCGATCCACATCAGCATCATGGGTTCCATTAATCTTCGATCTATGGCATGAAGGACACAGAATGTGCGATGGACAACGATGACTTATGACGTCAGGTTCTTTGAAGATTCCGATTGATGGAAATTTTACTGGAGCTATTTTAACCGCCAAATGTTAGCGAATCTACAACCGATGCTCCAAACTGATCTTGATGGCCAAAGTATCCAGGTATATCGAGGGGAAGGGATAAAGTGTACGGATGATGTGGCTGGGGAGGAGGACGCACTATGTATGATGAGTTATTACCCAGTGGAGGACGGTGGAGCAGGTACTACAAGGTCTGAGATGATTTATTGATTGGTTTCATGGTTGACCTAAGAGATCAATAAATCAGCCTCAGTTTTATCAACTTGGTGTGAGTGGCCTTTCCTTATCCATCCATCTATTATCTATTTGTCTATGGGGCTGTCTGACCAGTGAGCTGAAATCAATATGGAAAGATGGATGCGGATTATGATGAAATATTCCCTATTATGTAGAATTGACCAGGCTGGGCGTTAATTACATTTCTTGATTCCATATGAAAACTGTCCACATTTTCGTGCCGGATAAATATTAATAATGTACAGATCAACGCTGTGCCCTCTGGTCATGGTGCCGAGCATCTGCAATGTGGTGGAGATTCGGTAAGAGTGATGGCACATACTTCCTGTCCTGTTATGACACAGTCCTGGGCCAGGAGGGCATTCTGGCCCTAACTCAGTAAAAATGGCCAGTCTGGGTGCTAGAAAAAGTTACGGAGGCTTGTGCCACTTGACGAAATTGGTGCTTATTTCGGACGCCCTCTGGTCATGGTGCCGAGCATCTGAAATGTGGTGGAGATTCGGTAAGAGTGATGGCATATATTTCCTGTCCTGTTATGGCACAGCCGTGGGCCAGGAGGGCATTCCGGCCCTAACTCAGAAAAAATGGCCAGTCTGGGTGCTAGAAAAAGTTGCGGAGGCTTGTGCCACTTGACGAAATTGGTGCTTATTTCGGACACCCTCTGGTCATGGTGCCGAGCATCTGAAATGTGGTGGAGATTCGGTAAGAGTGATGGCACATGTTTCCTGTCCTGCTATGGCACAGTCCTTTTTCAGGAGGCATTTCGGCCCTAACTTAGCAAAACTGGCCAGTCTGGGTGCTAGAAAAAGTGATTACGTGATCCCGATAGGAGACTTGTGCCACTTGACGAATTTGGTGCTTCTTTTGGACACCCTCTGGTCATGGTGCCGAGCATCTGAAATGTGGTGGAGATTCGGTAAGAGTGATGGCATATATTTCCTGTCCTGTTATGGCACAGCCCTGGGCCAGGAGGGCATTCCGGCCCTAACTCAGAAACAATGGCAAGTCTGGGTGCTAGAAAAAGTTATGTAAACCCAATAGGAGGCTTGTGCCACTTGACAAATTTGGTGCTTCTTTCGGACGCCCTCTGGTAATGGTGCCGAGCATCTGAAATGTGGTGGAGATTCGGTAAGAGTGATGGCAAATATTTCCTGTCTTGTTATGGCACAGCCCTAGGCGAGGAGGACATTCCAGCCCTAACTCAGAAACAATGGCCAGTCTAGGTGCTAGAAAAAGTTACGTAAACCCAATAGGAGGCTTGTGCCACTTGACGAATTTGGTGCTTCTTTTGGACGCCCTCTGGTCATGGTGCCGAGCATCTGAAATGTGGTGGAGATTCGGTAAGAGTGATTGCATATATTTCCTGTCCTGTTATGGCACAGCCGTGGGCCAGGAGGGCATTCCGGCCCTAACTCAGAAAAAATGGCCAGTCTGGGTGCTAGGAAAAGTTACGTAAACCCAATAGGAGGCTTGTGCCACTTGACGAATTTGGTGCTTCATTCGGACGCCCTCTGGTCATGGTGCCGAGCATCTGAAATGTGGTGGAGATTCGGTAAGAGTGATGGCATATATTTCCTGTCCTGTTATGGCACAGCCGTGGGCCAGGAGGGCATTCCGGCCCTAACTCAGAAAAAATGGCCAGTCTGGGTGCTAGGAAAAGTTACGTAAACCCAATAGGAGGCTTGTGCCACTTGACGAATTTGGTGCTTCATTCGGACGCCCTCTGGTCATGGTGCCGAGCATCTGAAATGTGGTGGAGATTCGGTAAGAGTGATGGCATATATTTCCTGTCCTGTTATGGCACAGCCGTGGGCCAGGAGGGCATTCCGGCCCTAACTCAGAAAAAATGGCCAGTCTGGGTGCTAGAAAAAGTTACGTAAACCCAATAGGAGGCTTGTGCCACTTGACAAATTTGGTGCTTCTTTCGGACGCCCTCTGGTCATGGTGCCGAGCATCTGAAATGTGGTGGAGATTCGGTAAGAGTGATGGCATATATTTCCTGTCCTGTTATGGCACAGCCCTGGGCCAGGAGGGCATTCCAGCCCTAACTCAGAAAATATGGCCAGTTTGAGTGCTAGAAAAAGTTATGTAAACCCAATAGGAGGCTTGTGCCACTTGACGAATTTAGTGCTTCTTTCGGACGCCCTCTGGTCATGGTGCCGAGCATCTGAAATGTGGTGGAGATTCGGTAAGAGTGATGGCATATAGTTCCTGTCCTGTTATGGCACAGCCGTGGGCCAGGAAGGCATTCCGGCCCTAACTCAGAAAAAATGGCTAGTCTGGGTGCTGTAAAAAGTTACGTAAACCCAATAGGCTTGTGCCACTTGACGAATTTGGTACTTCTTTCGGCTGCTAACGAATTGTTCTCATATCAGAGGTAGGAATCCACTTTTGTCCTAATTTACACAATTTTTTTGTGTGTAAATAATGATGAATAATCCACCATGGCCACCTCCGTCCCCACGAAGCTCAAAAAACGTTTCAAGACTGGAGCAAAAATGGCAAAAAGTTGGAAAAATCATCTCTCGAGTTGTGCAAAACAATTTACCAAAATTTTGGCCAAAATTGATAAATCGGTGACCTATATCTTTAGCTAATGCGCTCCTACAAAATAATGTGTATTAGTAAGGAATGTTTTTAACTTTATTCTCCAAAATGGATTGCGAATTCCATTGCGGCTCAGCAAAAGACCATGATCACGAAAAGCAAGTCGCAAAAAATCAAACTGTTTCCAACTTGCTTATTTGCAATGCGACCCCATTCGTTTGCATTATGCTACGACGGTAGCAGCGTTCTTTGGCCAAAATCGGCCATGTTCTCAGGATCCCAATTTTGACACAGCCCCTTTGACGAACAGCTTGGAAAAAAAAAAATCGTTCTTCAAGTTTATTTTCTCATAAATTGGCTTCGGCTTTCATTATAAACAATAATTATAAAATGTGACAGTGACATTTTGGTTAAATGCCGCTAAGCTGTCACTTAAGAAAGAATTATGAAAGAGGAGGCAGATTCTCTGTGCTTTTCACCAAGATATTAATTAATTGCAGCCTGAAGTGTAGGAAGTGTATAGACATAACACACGCGAGTGGAGCTGAGATTTTCATACCTGACTGTGATATTGCAATGTGTCATCTGAAACCTTACATAGGACTGCCGTCAGTGACGTAACTAGAGAAGGTGCAGCGTTAGCAGACCAGGGGAAGACCAATACTATTAAAGAGACCCATGATAATAGGGGGTCCTCTGGCGATTTCTCAATGGGGGCCAACAAGTTTCACGTTACACCACTGACTACCAGCTTCCTTCCGTTTTATAGAGAATTATGGGAGATGGCGATGACTGACGTAAAAAAAGCCAAAAGCCTCAGCAATTTTTCGCAACTTCAAAATTTGCGACGTTTCACATAGATTTTCTCCAGAATTCTGTTGAAACTGCTTAATGAATCAGGTCCTAAGTGTTTTTCTCATTTTATATTTTATTGTTTATCTTTGTTGTTGTTTTTTCTTTTAGAATAAACTTTTTGCTTACTCATTCTATTTTTGTGTGGTTTGTTTTGTTTTTTCTTTAAGAATAAACTTTTTGCTAACTCATTACATTTTTGGTGCGTAGACTATGTTTGATTGGTTTGTGTTGTTTTTGCAATTGTAAAACTATAAAGTATGACCATATATGTAGCACTTGGATTTTGGACCCAGCCGTACCCATCAGGTCAAAAGTAGACCGTTTTTGTTCCTATTTTATTCCCGCTCCTTCCGATTTTTTGTAATTTTTAAAATCCACCTTACAATTTCAGACATATGGTCCTTTTAGTGGTAATTTTTCTGGTCTTTGACAAGTGGGCAATTCTCATAGGGTAATAATGCAGAGCAGCATAAAGACACGCCCCAGAGGATCTTCTGAGCCACACCCCCTTTTAAAGAGTATAATAATTTGCCCTAAATAAAATGACCCATATTTCTAGAACCATATAGTAGATTTAAAAAAAGAAGAAAAAAAAAGACGAATTACTCATGGGAGCAGCTGGAAGAAAATAAGAGCAAAAAATGGCCATTTTTGTCTTATTAAAAGATTCCCTTTAAGACATGGGGCACATGTATCAGTATTGACTCAAAACTAACATAGACCCACAGTAGCAACAGGTGCCACCTGTTACACACCTGTCCCAGACCTTTGCTTTGCTTCTCTTGCCCCAGTCGGCTAGAATATGTTGTGCTGCATGTTGGACTTTGCAGATGGCCCAGTGTGATCCCATGTGAGCATTTGCCTTGGCCCATATAGGCCTCACCACGACACACACCTGTGTCTTGGTATTAAGAGTTAAATATTGCTACTGCCTTGCGTCATACACTTTGATCTGCTCAGCTGCTGTCTGCAATCCCCTGGACGTCTCCCGCCTGCCAGTGGTTTCTGGTATCCCATTTGCTTGATTGTGGTCTACTGAACGTCTCTCGCCTGCCTGTGGCCTCCTGGATGTCTGCAGCTTGGCATCAGTTTCCAGCATCCCGGCTGCTTGCCTGTAGTCTCCTAAACACCTTCTGCCTGCCGGCAGTCTCCTGAACATCTCCTGCTTATCAGTGAGTTCTAGCATCCGCTTGCCTGCATGTGGTTTCCTGAATATCTACCACCTGCCTGTGGTCTCATGCCAGCGATTTCCATGTTCCTGCCTGCCTGTGGTCTCCTGGATACCTCCTGCTTACCTGCAATTTCTAGCATCCTATTGCCTGCATGTGGTTTCCTGAACATCTATCACCTGCCTGTGGTCTCATGGACATCTCCTGCAAGCCAGCGATTTCCAGCCTCATGCCTGCCTGCGGACTCCTGGATGTCTCCCGCCTGCCTGCAGTTTCCAGCATTCCACTTGTCTGCCTGCGTAATCCGCATGCTCCACCCAGCTGCTCCACAGATGCCCGTAGCTCATGTGCCCACCCGAACCTTGGGCTTGGAGGAGTCACCTCATCTGGTGAACAGTACCAAATCACACAACCCTTTCCCATGTGTCCTCTTCTTGGAGTATATAAACATAATGCAAGGAGGTCATTGAATATCAGATCTGTGCCATTTATGGATTACATAGACAGGTCCCCTTGTCCTGTAGGAGAAAATGTGGATCCATCTGTCACATCAATAATAATAGCAATCGATTACCATGTATTTTATGCTTTGGGGCTTTAACAAGATTTTTACTATTGGCAAAAATTGGACTATGCTTCCAAACTTCTTGGAAAAACTTGGAATCTTGGGAGAACCATTAGGGCAGCTTTCCCAAATGTAATACTTTCCTTCTCTTTGATCTAATGGCGGCTGAATGGAGTAAGACAATGCAGTTGCACAGTTACTGTTTCTGATTAGTCCGTAATGGGAAGCTGGTGTCACCGGATGATTACAACATCTGCAGCAGCAGCTGGACTTCCATGTTGGGGGTTATGTACAGTGAGGATACAATGGACCCATGAAACTCAGTTTCTTGTAGGCCGTAAAAACCTAAATATCTTCATTGGCCCACATGTACTTCATATGAACATGCAGATTGGAGGTAATTTATCAAAACTTCCGCAAAGAACGGAGTTCTTGCCTATAGAAATGTATTAAAAGAGCTGCATAAAAAGCATAAAGCAGCATGGCATGCCACGTTAATCGTGCAGCACACCTAACATTCCAATAGCTATCTAAAGCTTGACAATAGCTCACCATTTTCAAAATCTATGTTTTCAGTCAGTGGATGAGAACATTCTTATCTACATACTCAAAGAAAATGACCATTTTCCAGCAGTGTGCTAGATGCAGTTTTGATCCATTTTTGGCTTTTTGCAGCTGTTTTTTTTACAACAGGTGTCCATGTTTTGTTGAGAAGTGTCTTTTGGGGATTTTTTTTTTTTGTACACCTGCTTTTGTTTTTTTTTAAGTTTTATTGAATAAACTAGTGAGCGGCTTCCAAGTAGGAGCCCCCTGAAAAGTAGACCGGTTACTTCTTTGGAAACCTGAAGAGGGTTAAAAGCGCTTGAAAGATAGACCATATGAATGGCAAGCATTTATTCCTTTTAGTTTTTATTTTGCGCTTTTACGCATTGTACACCTAGCATTAGGGTTGAGTAATATGAGTCCAAGGACTCAAGACCCTGGTCCAGCGGTAGTCCATGGAAATCGAACCAGAGCCTGATTAAAACCTCCTTCTTCCAGCCAGCACCTCTTCTGTTTAGTAGACGCTGTGCACCATCATGTCAGCATCATGCCACAACGACAACGTCGCACTGGACCTACTAACTATAAAAAACTCATGCAACATTAAACACATGGTAAAAATAATCATAATGAAGTGCTCAAATCAAGAATATAAACCATGACGAATTCAGGACCGAAACGCGCGTCGGGGCGGACATGCATCTCCATGGGCTGTACCTTGAATAGGTAATGTTTTTTTTCCAATATCTGTTTCCACTTGGCCAGTATGTGATAATTAAGATTGTGTGGACGCTACTGTTATTGCAACGGTGGTCAGCACCTCTACGGCCAAGGTGGATACGCTCCCGTTGTTTCAGCAAGTAATTTCTGACGTATAATGCATATCCCTCTCCCCCTCACTAGTCGTTAATCTTTTATTAATAAAGTATATTTTGATTACTTATTTTGGACTAGTCTACCAACCTGTTCTCTCTTGATTAATCATGGATCTACTAATTAGAAGAGGTGTTGGAAAATGCCGGCAGATACTGGGATGTCCACAGGAATCTGGACACCGGCCATGAACTACTGAATTGGCTGCTGGACAAAAGTTGTGCACCTCGTTTTGCTAAACTGTAAAGCACCCCATACCCATTAGACTACCGTCGGCCAAACCCAAATCTGGAATATGTATGTGGGCCCCGAGTAGATGATTATGGGGAGAAATGGATCCGACGTGTCTGATTTTGGATAAACTACTGGGGAAGATCTGTGTACGAGAGAGACAGTGCCGGCCAAACAAGCGGCCGGACCATTGTTTGGGCAACTCCTGTGTACTCCAGGCTGATACATAACATTGTTGCCAGGACTTGGGACGTTTCGCACGTGGCTGTCAGATTTTGATCTCATTTCTGCAGCTCTGATTGCATTATGCAGTGACGGCACCCAGGCGCAGATACAGGGCACCCAGCTGTCCTGCTTATTTTAGACTGGTTAGTCCCGTTACGTACTTGCTTTCCGTGAAATCTGATGTAGGCATCTTCCACATGAATGAAGTGACAGTATCAGCATTAAAGGGGTAAACTTGGCTGTGGGTCAAAAATAACGGAGAAAGCGAAAGCGCGTCGTGCCGTCGCACAAAATCTCAGTGATGTGGCACATGATGAGTTTGATATTTCTAAAGGTCAGGTTGGAGGAGGACACCGGGAAATGATTATATATAGTAACATAGAGGAGAACAAGGAGGCTGAACATAGAAGGGCCATGTGCCCTACCGGATCAAATGTAATTTCTGGGAAATCGAGGTTAAAATAAGTCACGGGTGAGATGTTTCAAATGAGCATTTCCACCTAAAATTTAAAAAAAAATCTACATTTTTAGGTGCGAACAACTAGTGGCATCTACCACCAAGGATTCCATAGACCTCGAATTCATAGATGCATTTGTCCAGGTCTCCCACCGCCGTATAATGGCGGTTTATAGCTTGCTGTCCTGCATTTTTCAACATCAGTAGAGCTGTAATGTCCTGAGATAAGGAAGATCCCTGACTAACTTCCTGACTCGCCTCCCACCATGAGGGCACCATCCCTACATCTCCATGACTCACACACACCCATTGCACATTGTTTGCACATTGGTCACCGCTCGTAATCTTATCACTCTTTCAGTATCGTCAATCAGGAGAGAGATAATTACTAATGTTCCCATATTTATCCTTCTCCGGACCATGAAACATGAACTATTTGGATAAAAAAGTATGTGTCCCCTCCACATTACACCTACAGGATCTTTTCTGACCTCCCATTCTACATCCATAGACATGAATATGGAGATATAACGGCTCCCTCTCTTCTGGGAAGATTCCTACAAGATTTTGGAAGAGTCTTTGTCTCTTCATCAGGATGATCATTTGTGAGGTCAGACCCTGATGTTGGGGCAGGTTAGTTGTTGGATGGGGTTGAGGTCCAGATTCTGTGCGGCCCTCATCTTCTCCCCCATGTCTGTATGGACCCTGGGCACTGGGCACAGTCATGGGGAACAGAAAAGGGTCTTCACCAAACTGTTCCCTCAAAGCTGAAGCTACAATTGTCCTCAATGTCTTGAGCAGAAGGATTAAGATTTCCCTTCAGTGAAACTAAGGAGCCTCTGCCCACCCCCTGATAGCCCTTAGTATCCTCCTCCTATCCACTATCTGTACAGGGAGCACAATGCAGTCAGGTGGTGACGTTCTCCTGGAATCACCAAACCCAGACTCCTCCATCAAATGCCAGATATAGACGTGTGTTCCATTACTGTGTAAAACGCTGCACCCAGTTTATTACTTAAGAGCCCTGGAGGGAACAGGAAACAGTTATGACTCGTTCTTAATCCAGTAGTGAGGAAATAAAGAGAAAGTGGATTTTCGGATATACGCGGTTCACAAGAAAGCAGAGAGTTAAGACACGTTCATGGTAAATTTTAGCCAGAAGACTAGAATCTTGAAAAGTATCATCTCAATCTCTACCCACTTAGCCTGACTGACAGCTCCTCAGTGTCCCTCCACCCTGCTGCTGCTGAATTTCTACCCACCTAGACTTACTAACATATCCTCAGTGTCCCTTCACCCTGCTGCTGCTGAATGTCTACCTAACTTGACTGACTATTATATCCTCAGTGTCCCTCCACCTTGCTGCTGCTGAATTTCTACCCATCCAGACTGACTAATATATCCTCAGTGTCCCTCCACCCTGCTGCTGCTGAATTTCTACCCATCCAGACTGACTAATATATCCTCAGTGTCCCTCCACCCTGCTGCTGGTGAATTTCCACCCATCTAGGCTGACTAAAATATCCTCAGTATCCCTCCCCCTGCTGCTGCTGAATTTCTACCCATCTAGACTGACTAATATATCCTCATTGTCCCTCCACCCTGCTGCTGAATTTCCACCCATCTAGACTGACTAATATATCCTCAGTGTCCCTCCACCCTGCTGCTGAATTTCAACCCATCTAGGCTGACTAAAATATCCTGTGTCCCTCCACCCTGCTGCTGCTGCTGAATTTCTACCCATTTAGACTGACTAATATATCCTCAGTGTCCCTCCACCCTGCTGCTGCTGCTGAATTTCTACCCATCTAGACTGACTAATATATCCTCAGTGTCCCTCCACCCTGCTTCTGCTGAATTTCCACCCATCTAGACTGACTAATATATTCTCAGAGTCCCTCCACCCTGCTGCTGAATTTCCATCCATCTAGACTGACTAATATATTCTCAGTGTCCCTCCACCCTGCTGCTGAATTTCCACCTATCTAGGCTGACTAAAATATCCTCAGTGTCCCTCCACCCTGCTGCTGGTGAATTTCCACCCATCTAGGCTGACTAAAATATCCACAGTGTCCCTCCACCCTGCTGCTGGTGAATTTCCACCTATCTAGACTGACTAAAATATCCTCAGTGTCCCACCACCCTGCTGCTGCTGAATTTCTACCCATCTAGACTGACTAATATATCCTCAGTGTCCCTCCACCCTGCTTCTGCTGAATTTCCATCCATCTAGACTGACTGATATATCCTCAGTGTCCCTCCACCCTGCTGCTGAATTTCCGTCCATCTAGACTGACTAATATATCCTCAGTGTCCCTCCACCCTGCTGCTGCTGCTGAATTTCTACCCATCTAGACTGACTAATATATCCTCAGTGTCCCTCCACCCTGCTGCTGCTGAATTTCCATCCATCTAGACTGACTAATATATCCTCAGTGTCCCTCCACCCTGCTGCTGCTGAATTTCCACCCATCTAGACTGACTAATATATCCTCAGTGTCCCTCCACCCTGCTGCTGACTTTCCATCCATCTAGACTGACTAATATATCCTCAGTGTCCCTCCACCCTGCTACTGCTGAATTATCAACCATCTAGACTGACTAATATATCCTCAGTGTCCCTCCACCCTGCTGCTGCTAAATTTCCATCCATCTAGACTGACTAATATATCCTCAGTGTCCCTCCATCCTGCTGCTGAATTTCTACCTATCTAGACTGACTAATATATCCTCAGTGTCCCTCCACCCTGCTGCTGCTGAATTTCCATCCATCTAGACTGACTAATATATCCTCAGTGTCCCTTCACCCTGCTGCTGAATTTCCATCCATCTAGACTGACTAATATATCCTCAGTGTCCCTCCATCCTGCTGCTGAATTTCTACCTATCTAGACTGACTAATATATCCTCAGTGTCCCTCCACCCTGCTGCTGAATTTCCATCCATCTAGACTGACTAATATATCCTCAGTGTCCCTCCACCCTGCTGCTGAATTTCCATCCATCTAGACTGACTAATATATCCTCAGTGTCCCTCCATCCTGCTGCTGAATTTCTACCTATCTAGACTGACTAATATATCCTCAGTGTCCCTCCACCCTGCTGCTGCTGAATTTCTGTCTAACTGGATTAAATCCCAGCTGCTCAGTGTCCATCTTCTCTGCTTCTTCGGAATTTCCGCCCATCTAGAGAGACTGATAGCTCCTCAGTGACTCTCTGCCCTGCTGCTGCTGAAGTCAGTCATTGACTTATGCACCCTCTCACATTTTAGCAGGATGCACTGAAAAATCAAGCTTATACAGCCATTCTGACGTAGATTTTCATAGTAAGTACACCGGCTTCACCAGGTGTACAATATTTAACAATTTGTACAGTTATGTTGTGAATATAGTTAACATTTTTGGTTCCTCCACTAAGATTTAGAGAGTATCCTCCAAAAGTAAATGACCCTTTACTGGTGACAGTAGAAAGAAAGCTTTCTTCTGTGATGGGGCTGCTGGGAAACTGACCACCTGATTCTGAGTTCCCCCATAGAATTGCTGAGGCTTCGGAAGGCTGTACACTTCCTATTGTAGTGGGCGTCTCCGCTATACTATGCAGCCATCTTTATCCACAGCAATAATTAATAGCGCCTCCATGAGTACCTGGGACAAATTGTGGCACTGTTGTCCTGGCAGTGAATGTAAATATTTTTTATTATTTATTATGTGGCATTGTTGTTTGGACACTATATAAATATATTTATTGGGCACTATTTGGTGGTATTATTTAAGCACTACATGGTGGTATTATTTGTGCACTGTATGATGGTATTATCAGACCACTGCATGGTGGTAATATTTGTGCATTGTATGGTTATAGTGTTAGAGCACTCCATGGAGGTATTATTTGTGCACTGTATGGTGGTATTATTAATGCTCTATATGGTGGCATTTTTGTATAAGGTATGGTGGTATTATTTGTGTATTACATGATAGCTTTGTTTGATCACTATATGGTAGTATTATTTGTGCATTTTATAGTGTTATTGGTAGAAGACTATATATATATATATATATATATATATATATATATATATATATGTAATTTGTACACTGGGTTCTGTATGGTGGTATTATTTGTGCACTGTATGGTGGTAATATGTGTGTATTTTATGGTGGTATTGGTAGAAGACTATATATATATATATATATATATATATATATATATATATATATACTAGATTGTGGCCCGATTCTAACGCATCGGGTATTCTAGAATATGCATGTCCCCGTAGTATATGAACAATGATGATTCCAGAATTTGCGGCAGACTGTGCCCGTCGCTGATTGGTCGAGGCAACCTTTATGAGATCATCGTCGCCATGGCAACCATTATGACATCATCGTCGCTGTGCCTGTTGCTGATTGGTCGAGACCTGGCGGCCTCGACCAATCAGACGCGGGATGTCTACGTCCTTTATGACATCATCGTCGCTGTGCCCGTTGCTGATTGGTCGAGGCCTGGCGGCCTCGACCAATCAGAGACGCGGGATTTCTACGTCGATGCTGTGCCGGTCTCTGATTGGTCGAGGCCTGGTGGCCTCGACCAATCAGAGAGCAGGGATTTCCAGGACAGACAGACAGACAGACGGAAAAACCCTTAGGCAATTATATATATAATTTGTACACTGAGTTCTGTATGGTGGTATTATTTGTGCACTGTATAGTGGTAATATGGTAATATGTGTGTATTTTATGGTGGTATTGCTAGAGCACTGTACAGTGGTATTATTTGTGCAGTGTATGGTAGTTTTGTTTGAACACTAAATTGTGGCATTATTTGGGTACATTATGGTGATATTGTTAGAACACTGTATGGTGGTATTATTTGCATATTACATGATGGTATTATGTCAGCACTAAATCATGCTATTATTTGTGCACTTTATGGTATTCTTAGAGCACTATATAGTGGCATTATGTGTGCCCTGAACAGTGGCATGGTGGTGATATTTGTGTACTATATGTTGGTAGTGTTTGCGCACTCTGTGGTCGTATTTATGCACTGTATGATGATATTATTTGAGAACTCTATGGTGATATTATTTGAGCACTCTATGTTGGCATTATATGTGCACTGTATGGTGGTATTATTAGAGCACTATATAATGGTATTTTTTGTACACTGAACAGTGATATAATTTGTGTACTGTACGGTGGTATTATTAGTGTAATATGTGATGGCATTATTTGCTCACTGTGTGGCGATATTATTTGTACAGTGTATGGCAGTATTGTTTGAACACTATAGAGTGGTGTTAATTGTGCACTTTATGGTGGTATTGTTAGAGCACCTTATGGGGGTGTTATTTACATACTCCATGATGGTTTGTTCCTTGATCACTAAATCATGCTATTATTTGTACACTTTATAGTATTATGTGAGTACTATGTGGTGGTATTATTTGTGCACTGGATAGTGGTATAGTTTAAACACTATATGATGGTATTATTTGTGCACTAGATAGTGGTATAGTTTAAACACTATATCGTGGTATTATTTGTGCACTGAATAGTGGTACAGTTTAAACACTATATGGTGGTATTATTTGTGCACTGGATAGTGGTACAGTTTAAACACTATATGGTGGTATTATTTGTGCACTGAATAGTGGTATAGTTTAAACACTATATGGTGGTATTATTTGTTCACTGAATAGTGGTACAGTTTAAACACTATACCGTGGTATTATTTGAGCACTGGATAGTGGTATAGTTTAAACACTGTATTGTGGTATTATTTGTGCACTGGATAGTGGTATAGTTTAAACACTATATGGTGGTATTATTTGTGCACTGGATAGTGGTACCGTTTAAACACTATATGGTGGTATTTGTGCACTGGATAGTGGTAAAGTTTAAACACTATATGGTGGTATTTGTGCACTGGATAGTGGTACAGTTTAAGCACTATATTGTGGTATTATTTGTGCACTGGATAGTGATATAGTTTAAACACTATATGATGGTATTATTTGTGCACTGGATAGTGGTACAGTTTAAACACTATATGGTGGTATTATTTGTGCACTGTATGGTGGTATTATTAGAGCTCTATATGGTGGCATTTTTGTATAAGGTATGGTGGTATTATTTGTGTATTACACGATAGCTTTGTTTGATCACTATATGGTAGTATTATTTGTGCATTTTATAGTGTTATTGGTAGAAGACTATACTATATATATATATATATATATTATATATATATATTTATATATAATTTGTACACTGGGTTCTGTATGGTGGTATTATTTGTGCACTGTATGGTGGTAATATGTGTGTATTTTATGGTGGTATTGGTAGAAGATATATATATATATATATATATATATATATATATATATATATATAATTTGTACACTGAGTTCTGTATGGTGGTATTATATGTGCACTGTATAGTGGTAATATGGTAATATGTGTGTATTTTATGGTGGTATTGCTAGAGCACTGTATAGTGGTATTATTTGTGCAGTGTATGGTAGTTTTGTTTGAACACTAAATTGTGGCATTATTTGTGTACATTATGGTGGTATTGTTAGAGCACTGTATGGTGGTATTATTTGCATATTACATGATGGTATTATGTCAGCACTAAATCATGCTATCATTTGTGCACTTTATGGTATTCTAAGAGCACTATATAGTGGTTTTATGTGTGCCCTGAACAGTGGCATGGTGGTGATATTTGTGTACTATATGTTGGTAGTGTTTGAGCACTCTGTGGTCGTATTTATGCACTGTATGATGATATTATTAGAGAACTCTATGGTGATATTATTTGAGCACTCTATGTTGGCATTATATGTGCACTATATGGTGGTATTATTAGAGCACTCTATAATGGTATTTTTTGTACACTGAACAGTGATATTATTTGTGTACTGTACGGTGGTATTATTAGTATAATATATGATGGCATTATTTGTGCACTGTATGGCAATATTATTTCTACAGTGCATGGCAGTATTGTTTGAACACTATAAAGTGGTGCTAATTGTTCACTTTATGGTGGTATTGTTAGAGCACCTTATGGGGGTGTTATTTACACACTCCATTATGGTATGATCCTTGATCACTAAATCATGCTATTATTTGTGCACTTTATAGTATTATGTGAGCACTATATGGTGGTATTATTTGTGCACTGGATAGTGGTACAGTTTAAACACTATATGGTGGTATTATTTGTGCACTGAATAGTGGTACAGTTTAACCACTATATGGTGGTATTATTTGTGCACTGGATAGTGGTACAGTTTAAACACTATATTGTGGTATTATTTGTGCACTGAATAGTGGTATAGTTTAAACACTATATGGTAGTATTATTTGTTCACTGAATAGTGGTACAGTTTAAACACTATATCGTGGTATTATTTGAGCACTGGATAGTAACATAGTAACATAGTAACATAGTAACATAGTTAGTAAGGCCGAAAAAAGACATTTGTCCATCCAGTTCAGCCTATATTCCATCATAATAAATCCCCAGATCTACGTCCTTCTACAGAACCTAATAATTGTATGATACAATATTGTTCTGCTCCAGGAAGACATCCAGGCCTCTCTTGAACCCCTCGACTGAGTTCGCCATCACCACCTCCTCAGGCAAGCAATTCCAGATTCTCACTGCCCTAACAGTAAAGAATCCTCTTCTATGTTGGTGGAAAAACCTTCTCTCCTCCAGACGCAAAGAATGCCCCCTTGTGCCCGTCACCTTCCTTGGTATAAACAGATCCTCAGCGAGATATTTGTATTGTTCCCTTATATACTTATACATGGTTATTAGATCGCCCCTCAGTCGTCTTTTTTCTAGACTAAATAATCCTAATTTCGCTAATCTATCTGGGTATTGTAGTTCTCCCATCCCCTTTATTAATTTTGTTGCCCTCCTTTGTACTCTCTCTAGTTCCATTATATCCTTCCTGAGCACCGGTGCCCAAAACTGGACACAGTACTCCATGTGCGGTCTAACTAGGGATTTGTACAGAGGCAGTATAATGCTCTCATCATGTGTATCCAGACCTCTTTTAATGCACCCCATGATCCTGTTTGCCTTGGCAGCTGCTGCCTGGCACTGGCTGCTCCAGGTAAGTTTATCATTAACTAGGATCCCCAAGTCCTTCTCCCTGTCAGATTTACCCAGTGGTTTCCCGTTCAGTGTGTAATGGTGATATTGATTCCCTCTTCCCATGTGTATAACCTTACATTTATCATTGTTAAACCTCATCTGCCACCTTTCAGCCCAAGTTTCCAACTTATCCAGATCCATCTGTAGCAGAATACTATCTTCTCTTGTATTAACTGCTTTACATAGTTTTGTATCATCTGCAAATATCGATATTTTACTGTGTAAACCTTCTACCAGATCATTAATGAATATGTTGAAGAGAACAGGTCCCAATACCGACCCCTGCGGTACCCCACTGGTCACAGCGACCCAGTTAGAGACTATACCATTTATAACCACCCTCTGCTTTCTATCACTAAGCCAGTTACTAACCCATTTACACACATGTTCCCCCAGACCAAGCATTCTCATTTTGTGAATGCTTGGTCTGGGGGAAAATGTGTGTAAATGGGTTAGTAACTGGCTTAGTGATAGAAAGCAGAGGGTGGTTATAAATGGTATAGTCTAAACACTATATGGTGGTATTATTTGTGCACTGGATAGTGATATAGTTTAAACACTATATGGGGGTATTATTTGTGCACTGGATAGTGGTATAGTTTAAACACTATATCGTGGTATTATTTGTGCACTGGATAGTGGTATAGTTTAGACACTATATGGTGGTATTATTTGTGCACTGGATAGTGATATAGTTTAAACACTATATGGTGGTATTATTTGTGCACTGGATAGTGGTACAGTTTAAACACTATATGGTGGTATTATTTGTGCACTGGATAGTGGTATAGTTAAAACTTTATATGGTGGTATTATTTGTGCACTGGATAATGGTACATTTAAACACTATATCGTGGTATTATTTGTGCACTGGATAGTGGTACAGTTTAAACACTATATGGTGGTATTATTTGTGCACTGGATATTGGTACAGTTTAAACACTATATGGTGGTATTATTTGTGCACTGGATAGTGGTACAGTTTAAACACTATATGGTGGTATTATTTGAGCACTGGATATTGGTACAGTTTAAACACTATATGGTGGTATTATTTGTCCACTGGATAGTGGTATAGTTTAAACACTATATGGTGGTATTATTTGTGCACTGGATATTGGTACAGTTTAAACACTATATGGTGGTATTATTTGTCCACTGGATAGTGGTACAGTTTAAACACTATATGGTGGTATTATTTGGACACCATATGGCGCCATCATTTAGCTTCAGAACACCAGCCTCCTGTCCTTTCTAATCAGTCTGTATAAACTTGGCTGTAGTCAACTCCACAAAATTAGTTATCAATGATCATCATCTATACAGGATTTATATCTCTGGGGATATGTACAGAGTGGTGTCCACAGATCAAACCAATATCAAACCAGGCTCAGCAGAACGGGAACATAATAGATTGCAGAGATAAGTGGCTGCCACAGACATCAGTCGCCGCTTATCTCTGGAGCAAGGAAATAATCTTACAATTCTGAAATTCCCACCTGACAGGTCCACGCATGCAGTCATACACAATGGTCCAAATAAAGGGTTGGACCCGTAGAAGCGCAGGCACAGCGCGAAACGGCCGTCGTCCAGACGCTCCCCTGCTCACACAAGCTGTACCGCTGTAGGTTCCGGCCATGATTTTTATGTGAAGATTTTGTCAATAAAGTATCGAATCCTGTGAAGATTGGTGAGTGCCCTTATTTCTTCTCATCTATACACAATGGTTCATTGCCAATTTTTATTGAAATCAGTGGGACTTTCCCCAGAAAATTAGTTTTTAAAAAAATCATAATAACAGCTCTTTATAGTCATCATAGTCGTAGCTTTTATCTCTTTAGGAAACACTGAGATTCCCCCCTTTTTTCCCATTATTATTATTACAGGAGAAATATTTTGCTACGATCAGAGTGATTTTCTCATGGGAAAAAAAACAATCTTATCAGAGCAAGGACTTCCAAAGGTAACAGGGTCGGACAAGGTCTCTGAAGGCCCCTGGGCAAATATGTGAGAAGGCCCCCGGCCCTGACATTATTAGGGCAAAAGTGGAGAATTAAAGTGATGCTAACATCAGAAGATGACCTATTGATTAAATCAGGTTTTAGTGTTACATGTATTTATTTTTTTTTAAAGGTATTTTTTTTTATATTTTGTAATATATTATGATCCTTTTTAAAAAAGAGTAATCATGCAATTTCACACTGGAGCTAATTTAGACTCATACTTTCTGTCCTTTCAGGAATATTTTTCAGCAGTATCCTTATCATCACAATTTTCGACAATTTTCGGTTGTTTCAGGAAATGACATATGCACATAGCCACAATGGTTGGATCCCGACTCTTTTGTATTGAAGCAACTAATGAGCATGTGCAAGTGACATTGTGATGAGAGGGTAATAGAGCTTTTTAGTCTTTAATTTTCTGTTGTTTCAGGAAGCATCACATACACATAGCCACAATGGTTAGATTCAGACTCTTCTGTATTGAAGCAAATAATTAGCATATGAAAGGGACATTATGAGAGGGTAATAAAGTTTTTTAGGCTTTAACCCTCTGTTTCAGGAAACAACACATGCACATAGATACAATGGTCAGATCCCGACTCTGTCTTTTGTATTGAGCATGTGCAAAGGACATTATGAAGAGAAATGGATCAAGGTCATCACCTATTGTGATTGACAGCTCTATACATAGCTGATAATAGAGGATCCACCAATCACAATGGGTGATGACCCTCTTCCCCTCCCTTCACAATGATCTTTGCACAGGCTCATTAGATGCTTCAATACAAATAGGGTCAGAGTCTGACTATTGTGACAATGTACGTGTGTTGTTTCCTAAAACAACAGGAAGTTAGAGTCTAATATAGCCCCAGTGGTCAGTGAAAGAATGGCAAGATTCTATTTTTCATTTTTTGTTGTTGTTGTTGCTGTTACACAGATTGTGATATGGTAGAAAAAAAAGCATTTTGAAAAATAAAAAAATGCAAATCCTAAGGATATGTGTACATGACATCTTTGTCAGGTGGAATCTGCTCAGGTTCCACCTGAAAAAGCTCTGCAAAAACCCTTTATAAAATGAACATAGAGCACATGTTCCACCCTATGTCGCTTCTTTTAACCGTTTCAAGTGGTTTAAAAAAGTGATATGCTCACTGTCCGTGTGACTTTTGATAAGATGATGGCCCTCTATACTTATTAGCATAGAGTGAATGACGGCAAAGCCTGGGAAATCTCGGAGGCTGCACTGTGTGTACACAATTCATTAAGAAACACACACCACTTAATAAATTCAGAGCCTCTTCTTAGCGACGTGTGCCTAGCCAGAAATGATACTCCAGTCAATGACTAGAGTAGCATTTCTGGCATAAGGAACGCCAGCACTTTTGCTGAATTTGGGTGTAACATGTCCCGGTCTGGTTCCTCCCCAGTTCCACCCATTTTGGCAGAGCTGCTTCAAACTGTTGGAAAACACCAAACGTTACAGCGTTTTTGCGCACTTTGGACAGGTTTTTGGAGCAAAAGCTTTGATGAATCGGGCTCTTAGTGTGCACATAGCCTTATATGAAAAGCAAAGTGGATTTCCTACAGAGATGAATGGAGGACTAGTGCCGAGATTGATCTCTCTCCGGAATCTGCCAATACTTTCAGGCCGTCACCTGCAGATATTACAAACCTTTTCCTTCCATTGATTACACACTGATCTAATGAACTTGATCATCGTGTATCTGGTCGACAAACAGACTGTTTTGTATGCGGGGCCAATAATGGCTTTTGTTGATCCTCGGAGCCGCGCAGACATGGCTCCGGACTACAATGACCTCATTGTTTGTTTTGTTTCCAAATTAAAACAGGATGTTGCAATGAAAAGTCGAGAGGCCGGAGCATTTACTGCTCATTGTACGCAGATTACAAGCTTCCGTAATGGCACTTTTTAATTGACTAATAATTGGCACTCAGTTTCCTGTTAAGGTCCCTGATTAGGCTAAACAACAACAACAACAACTGGTTAACTGAAAGCTATCCTCAAAAAATTGGCTACTAGTTAAATCAAGTATTTGTAATAAATGTATATTTTTTCATTTTTGGGGGGAAAGAAAATCCATATTTCAATTTCATATCTTGCAATTTTCTTATTGGCCACAGAGGCTTTTTAAAGCTGAAACTTTCTGTTGATTTGGGAAACAACACATGCACATAGCCACAATGGACAGATCCTGACTCTTTTGTATTGAAGCAACTAATGAGCAAGTGCACAGGACATTATGATGAGAGGGGAATAGAGCTTTTTAGGCTTTAATTTTCTGTTGTTTCAGGAAACAACACATGCACATAGCCACAATGGACAGATCCTGACTCTTTTCTATTGAAGCAACTAATGAGCAAGAGCAAAGGACATTATGATGAGAGGGGAATCGAGCTTTTTATGCTTTAATTTTCAGTTGTTTCAGGAAACAACACATGCACATAGCCACAAAGGTTAGATCTCAACTCTTTTGTATTGAACCAACAAATGAGCATGTGCAAGGGACATTATGATGAGAGGGTAATAAAGCTTTTTAGGTTTTAACCTTCTGTTGTTTCAGGAAATAACACATGCACACAATGGTCAGATCCCGACTATTGTGACTGGTAGATCCTGTGTTATCAACTGTGTTATCTGTCATTGTAATCTGGCCTCTGCTGATAAGTAGCCTGCTAAAAACCCTTTCTGTCTAAAATAGCCCAAAGGCCAGTGTGAAAATTGCAAAATTATTATTTTTTTTTACAAAGTTCGTGATATAAAAACAAGTCATTGCAAAATTATTTAAAAAAAATACATGGAACAGTAGAACCTGATTCAAACAGTAGATCATTTTCTGATGTCACATTTTTACAATTGTTGTTACTTTAAGGCAACTGATCAGATATTCTATTCCCATTAGAGTGGAGTATTGGCCGCGCATGCGCAGTGCCGCCCTGTTCTGGCCCCATGGGACTGACGGGGATAGCCGAACTCAATTATCCCTATCCGATCCATGAACATAGAATAGAGAGGTACCACATACATATGATGGACCAAAGGGGTTATACAAGACCCTGTCCTCATGATCGTTGGGGGTTGTCACAATAAGATCTCCGGTGATCAGACTTTTATGATCTTTCCTGTGTTGGGAAACCTTAAGTACATCTTTTATGAGAAGAAGGGAATAAGCTGCTGCTTAACCCTTCTGGAGGCACAAAAGGAAAAAGGATTGGGCATATTAAAATTCAACATGCCCAATCATTTTATTTTGTCCCCGAATTCCTGAGATTTAATGTCAAGTATCTAACTAACATCTGATGCTCGTCTGCCGTGAGTCTAATGACTGTAGCCACCAGTGCAGAATCCATAGAGCAGTAGATGTCTTCCCAACAGGACGGACATGGTTAACCCCATATCAGGAACTTCCCACGTCCGACTCATCCTTGTAGATGTCTTCAGACTATGACTTGATGAAGCAGACGTACACAACGGCCTCCTACTTTCTGTTACGACAGGAGTTTCACTTCCTTGTCACCTGGTGGTGGCTCTCGCCAGCGTTGACTCTTGGTGCATTTTAATGATGATGACGTTTTGTTAACCTGGACAATCCGGTTCTCTCATTTATTGTGCACTTGTCTAAATCTCGTCGGGAGCCAAATCTAATATCATTTTGTTTTAAAGAGACAGTAATAAGGAACCTAATTCAGAGAAATAATCATGCAAAGCAAAATAGATCACCACACAAATGCGCTTTACCGTTATTACGATACTAGTGGGATTTGGTATTAATCATAAATGTAATTAGAGTTTTTTACCTACAGCGTAAGATGATATAGTAAGCAGGAAGGATAGCCTTCACCCCATGATGACCGGTGGTATAATATCTAGCCTTCTGTTACCCAATAGCATAGCTTCAACTGCCCTGGAACCTTCTGGAACACCAGGATGAACTGGTGGGATAGCCTCCACTTCCTATTGATCTGAAGGGGTAGCCTCCACTGTATGATAATCTGATGTGATAGTCGTTACTCCCAAGTCACTCAGTGGGATAGTCTTCACTCCATGTTGACTTGATTGGATAGCTTTCACTCCGTGAAGGCCTGCTGGAAATGTCTTCACTACCCAGTGACCAAGTAGCCTAGCTTTCACTACTTAATGACCAGGTTGGATAGCCTTCACTGATACAGTAGGATAATCTTTAGTCCATGATGCCTCCATAGGTTAGGTCCATACCTCAGTTACGCAACTGGGATAGTTTCCTCTTAACCCACTTACACATATTTTCCCCTATCCCCATTATTCTCATTTTATGTATCAACCTTTTGTGTGGCACCGTATCAAAAGCTTTTGAAAAGTCCATATACACTACGTCCACTGGGTTCCCTTGGTCTAATCCGGAACTTACCTCTTCATAGAAGCTGATCAGATTAGTCTGACATGAACGGTCCCTAGTAAACCCGTGCTGATACTGGGTCATGAGGTTATTCCTCTTCAGATACTCCAGTATAGCGTCCCTTAGAATGCCCTCCAGGATTTTACCACAGTAGAGGTTAAGCTTACTGGCCTATAATTTCCGAGTTCAGTCCTGTGGTACAGACCCTGTTATTATGGAGTCTTTAAACATTAAAAATAATGGTCTATCAATGACTGTACTTAATTCCTGCAGTACTCGAGGGTGTATCCCATCCGGGCCCGGAGATTTGTCAATTTTAGTGATTTTTAGACGCCGCCGCACTTCCTGCTGGGTTAAGCAGGTGACACTTAGGTCCAAATGACCTAGTGGAAAAATCTTCACTCCATGATGAACAGGTGGGATAGCCAATGATCGAGGGTGATAGACTTCACGCCTCAGTGGGATATCCCCCATTCCATAATACATGAACAGGATAATATCCCTTCCCCTTTGACCCTATGGGATAGTCAACACTTCCAGTGACCTAGCGGGAAAGCCTCTACTCCATGATGACCTAGTACGATAATGTCAACTCTGCAGTAGATAGCATGATGACTTGGGACTATGCTCATTCCCTGGTGCCCCAGTAGGATAGTTTTCACCCCATGAAGACCCAAGCTAAAGAGTAGTCTACTGAAAGTTTCTTCGAGAAATGCTTCAAAATAATACCATCTTCATGTCCCCATAAATGGTACACCATCCATTTTTCTTGTGAAATTGCAGGAAAGAGCAACTAATCACGCTGGGATGACAGGATGGTTCGGAGATTAGATTGGGTCATGTCTTACCACTGATAGGACTATCATCTACAGGCGTTGAATACAATGAAGTGGATTTGCTCCTCACGACCCCTTCAAACAATCAACATTGTTGGTCTATCCTAAGGACAAATAAAAAATCCCTCTAGTAATAATTGGATTTTACACTATTGGTAAAGAAACAATGCCACAAAATGCCCTGAGGTCATAAAATAAAGTTACAGTGAGCCAGCCGATTTTTTTTTTTTTTGGACATTACGAGAGTGAAGGAACCAACATATGCCAAGAGTCACGCCAAGAAGATAACTGTTTCTGGATGAATAGTGCAATCATTAAACAATCAATACAATGCGGCGTGATGAAGGGTAAAATCTATACGGTGTGGCTGGCTTAAGGCTATGTTCACAAGTCAAGTAGTGATCGGTTAGGTCCAGCAGCCATACGTTGGCCGAAATGTAGACAAGTTTTTAGTCCTTTTTTTAAGTAACTGATCTCTGCTGGATCCATTTTTAACATCAAATCCTATGGAAAAGTGAATTTTCCTTCATTTGGGACGGTATTTCTTTTTTTGCTTACTGGATCCTTTCCAATCGATCACTACTGAACATGTTGTAATAGGGTCAATGCGTCACGCGCTGTTTTTTAGTGATGCTTTAAAGATTTCGTGCTGCTTTTCCTGCGTATTCCCCCAGCATGCATTACAGCCGATGATCAGATCCTGGCGTGTGCGCTGCATGTTGTTCTCTACATCCACTTTACATGCACCTCACATCCAGGCTCAGGCTCAGCCTCCATTCTTCTTTATATGAAGTCTTCTCCTTCTCACCGCATAGCCTCCTGCCCGGCAGCTGTGGTTCCACCCTCTGCCTCCATTGTCCTTTTGCTGTAGGTTTTTATCTGCGGCAATGATTTTATTTTTATTTTTTTTTCTGCCCATTTCCTTTATGTCGCAATCATCCTTCACTGTTTTTGTACATGATTCATTTCAGGATGCAACATTTTAGAATCAGTGGTTTGACATTTTCTATTTATAGGATGAAGACAACCTTTCATGGGTCTCGGAGGTGCCATGTCATGACTACCATCCTTGCCCAATTCTAGGGTGTCCTACCTCCATGGAAAAAAAATGTGAAACCAGCAAAATAGGACCCCACACCATATTTGCCTTTTGGACTGTTTTTATTCTGTAATTTTGGCCCATCCAATTCCTTGATACAGCCATATAGTGACAATAAAATAGTGCCATATACTGTATATGTGGCATAATATACCATATAGTTTTCTCATAACACCAGCATATACCAGATTCAGTTAGCTTCTAGGGTTCCCCACTATGCTATTCCCTAAAACCAACCCTTTATTGCTCAACACTTTGGCCAAAAGATAGAAGAGTGCATCTCCATTTTACTATGGACATCCGAAAAATGTTAAAGAACCACTACAGCGTATTGTTTTTTTTTATTATTTGACCCTTTGAGTGGCATCACTAATGTAAGTTCCCTGCCCCTAGTAAAATAATCGCCAGCCGCAGTCTTCTTCTGCTCTCGGTGTCGCTCCGGTCATCTTCTGCAGTTTTTGACCTGCCGGATCACTCCAGCGTTTGCTGGTCAAGCTGGGGGTCACCTTTCAATGTAAGTCTATGAAAGTCAGAATGTGGCCAGAGTGAGTTTTTCCAAGATTTGCATTGAAAACTTGTGACCGTTAGCTGTGGTTTTCGGTCAGTCAGGCTCAAGATGCCAGAACCAGTCGTAATGGCTCTGGGACCAGCTGAAGACGATGGCTTGTAAGTATTTTATTATGCATTAATTATTATTATTATTATTATTATTATTATTATTTATTGTTATAGCGCCATTTATTCCATGGCGCTTTACATGTGAGGAGGGGTATACATAATAAAAACAAGTACAATAATCTTAAACAATACAAGTCACACTTGGTACAGGAGGAGTGAGGACCCTGCCCGCGAAGGCTCACAATCTACAAGGGATGGGTAAGAATACAGTAGGCGAGGATAGAGCTGGTCATGCAGCGGTTTGGTCGATCGGTGGTTACTGCAGGTTGTAGGCTTGTCGGAAGAGGTGGGTCTTCAGGTTCTTTTTGAAGGTTTCGATGGTAGGTGAGAGTCTGATATGTTGTGGTAGAGGGTTCCAGAGTAGGGGGGATACGCGAGAGAAATCTTGTATACGATTGTGGGAAGAGGAGATAAGAGGGGAGTAGAGAAGGAGATCTTGTGAGGATCGGAGGTTGCGTGTAGGTAAGTACCCGGAGCCGAGGTCACAGATGTATGGAGGAGACAGGTTGTGGATGGCTTTGTACGTCATGGTTAGGGTTTTGTACTGGAGTCTCTGGGCAATGGGGAGGCAGTGAAGGGATTGACAGAGGGGAGAGGCCGGGGAATAGCGGGGGGACAGGTGGATTAGTCCGGCAGCAGCGTTTAGAATAGATTGGAGGGGTGTGAGAGTGTTAGAGGGGAGGCCACGGAGCAGGAGGTTGCAGTAGTCAAGGCGAGAGATGATGAGGGCATGGACTAGGGTTTTTGCAGATTCATGGTTGAGGAATGAACGGATTCGTGAAATATTTTTGAGTTGAAGGCGGCAGGAAGTGGAAAGGGCTTGGATATGTGGTTTGAAGGAGAGATCAGCGTCAAGGATTACCCCGAGGCAGCGAGCTTGTGGGACTGGGGAGAGTGGGCAGCCATTTACTGTAATGGATAGGTTCGTTGGGGGGGGTCGCGTGAGATGGGGGAAAGATGATGAATTCTGTTTTGTCCATGTTAAGTTTCAGAAATGTATGATACCACTCCAGTGGTGGAATAAAAAGAAACCCAAGAAAGTGGTGCTTTAAGCGTCAAAGCATCTGGCACCAAGTAGACCAACTAAAGATCCATCTAATCTCCATAAAAAGGGGTCAACCCACTACTCCTACCTGTTAGGTTGGAGCCATGGACAGTTTCAGGAGTTGGTGACCTTACTCAGTTTGCTATCCTCTAAAACCACCCATATATTGCTCAACATTTTGGCCAAAAGATGGAACAGTACTATGGACATCTGAAAGTTTTTGTTTACGATTCAAAGCATCTGGTACCAAGTAGACCAACTAAAGATCCATCTGGACTCAAAATTTAAAGGCTACCCAGTACCTGTTTGCTTGGAATCATGCCCAGTTTCAGGAGTTGCTCAGTAAAGATATCCAATTTGCTATCACCTAAAACCACCAATTTATTGTTTAAAATGTTGGCCAAAAGATGGTATAGTGCACCCACTTTATACTACAGACATCTGTAAGTTTTTATGAGTCGAAGCACCTAGCACCAAAGTAGAACAACTAAAGATCCATCAAATCTCCAGAAAGAGGGGTTACCCACTACTGCTGCCTGTTAGCTTGGAGCTATGGGCAGCTTCAGGAGTTGTCGAGTGACCTTACTCAGTTTGCTGCCTCCTAAAACCACCCATATATTATGCAACGTGTTGGCCAAAAGGTTGAACAGTACTACGGACATCTTAATTTTTTGTTTTTGAGTCGAAGCACTTGGCACTAAGTAGACTAACTAAAGACCCATTTGGACTTCATATTAAGAAGCTACCCATTGCTACTAATTGTTAGCTTGGAGTCATGGAAATTTTCACGAGTTTCTCAGTGAACTTACCAAGTTTAATCTCCCTTAAAACCTCCAATTTAATGCTCAACATGTTGGCCAAAAGATAGAAGAGTGCACCTGCTTTATACCACGAACAACTGAAAGTTTTTCATTACTACTCGAAGCACATAGCACCAAGTTGACCATCCAAAGATTCATCTGGACTCCTGATTAAGAGGCTATCAACTACTGATACCTGTTAGGTAGTCCCAACAGAAGCAAACTACAACCATATAGTGGTATTATTAAGGAATGTAACTGCATTATGTAAACAGATAAGTATTTATGAGTTTTTTATACAGTACCAACATATTCCATTAAATTTACAAACATTTTCATCTGTCACTCACGCAGGTGGCGCACATGGTTTGTGGACCCACTGTGTCACGGGCTGGGCTTTCCTAGGAGGGGCATAGCTAAGCGTCTACCTGGTGTTCACACGACCTCCTGATGGTGGAGTCAGGCTTGAGCTGCAGGTAGCTTCCAGGTACCACTCCTAGGCTTGTGCCAGGACCGCAGCTGCTGGCCCCAAGGGTCGCATATGCAGATACAGATTCAGTGTCCGTTCAGACTACACGGGTTCTGGATTCCTCGACAGAGCGATACTGATATGGATACTCAGACAGGACTGGATTCGGAGACTGGTTTTGGCAGTCTGGATATGCGGAGTACACGTTTGGGCACTGGCCACACATGGACCAGGGGAGCAGGTTCAGGCGCTGGCCACACACGCACTAGGGACTAGGTTCAGTCACTGACCATACATGGACCAGGGGATGAAGTTCAGGTACTGGCTACACGGGTTCAGAACCTAGCCACACCTGGACCAAGGTTTCGGGTTCAGGATCTAGTCACACAAGGATCAGGGTTTCGGTTTCAGGACCTAGCCACTCAAGGACTAGGGGACCTAACACCTCATTAGTAGCACACTTCACTCCCTAATGCAGTGTTCCCCAAGTTCGGTCCTCAAGAGCCACCAACGGGTCATGTTTTCAGGATTTCCTTAGTATTGCCCAGGTGAGAAATCCATCATCTAGTCAGGCAACAATTCTATCACCTGGGCCATACTAAGGAAATCCTGAAAACACGACCTGTTGGTGGCTCTTGAGGACTGGAGTTGGGGAACACTGCCCTAATGACACAATGTTGCTTGTGTGAAGAGTGCTTTTTATACAAGATGCCTCCCAGACATTGGGTGGTGGCATGTTTGATGGTGCACGCGCTGCTCCTGTAAGAGCAATGGAGCACATGCCTTCGGGATACTGATGCTGAACTAAATAAGCCCTTTGGGTGAGATCCATAAGACTCAGAGCAGGACCTATTATCATCAATGGATAAAAAAAAAGTCCAAACAGTCTAATCCATTGAGAAAAAAACAGAAGCAACTAGGATGACAACTGAGGAAAAAAATCCATCCATTCCTGTGGGATGGTAATACTCACATGGATGTGTGAATGCAGACTTAAGAAGAGGCAATGAACTCAATGGTAATCCTTTCGACAACTTTCGTATCCAAAAACGTTTAAAGCCACAATCCAATGAAGAATTCTCAAAGTTAAAGGTGTTGTCCAGGACTATGAAACTGAATACTAAACCTTGGGAATAAGTAATATTAAATAAGTTGGGGTCTGACCCCATCGCCCCCACAATCAGTGATTGGCATGATCTACGAATAGGAGCTAAGCTTCAGTATGTGAGCATGGCCGCCATACTCTTCACAGGGTTATGGAGTTTGGCGCTTTACTTTTGGTGGACGTGCGAACAGCTGATCAATGGGAATGCAGAATGTCGGACCCCCACCAATCCTAGTCTATGGATATCCACAAATGAACAAGCCAAGTGGTGCGCATTTCTGTACGAGCAGGTGATCCCATCATTCTTAGTTGACCCAATGGATAGGTCATCAATATCATAGTCCTACTGAAAACAGTTGTCCTCTATCAGCTGTGATCTTTGGTTCATTTCCCCTACCATGCACAGGTGAAATGATGAATTGCACCAGGCCCATAGTAATACAAGGTTCTACATATATTGCACACATGTGCTTAGTCCTCTAGGGACAGATCTGCTTTGTAGCCGATTTTTGCTCTACGTAATAGATGAGAGGTCTGAACGAGTTCCTCCCCAGCTCCTCTGTTAACTCAAAGTTCCCTAGTAGGATATTTCTAAATCATTGTTCTTCATGTATATCCTTTGCAAACAGACAATGGAGTTAACATCACTGGCCTACAAAACATGAACAAGTCACATCACCGGGCAATGGCAGTTATCTAGACGCTACCCAAACAAAGGTGGTCCTGTCCGGCACCCTGCCAGGTAATTACAAAGATGAAGAATTGAATGGATTTCAATCAGCGGCACAATGAGAATCAGTTACAGTCAGCAAAACCTTCTTTCTGTAAGGGATTCCAGATATAAGAAAAAGTCTGCTTTAGAACAATTTAAAGGGGGGTGTCCACTTTTTCAGGGATTGTCTTCATAATCCCTTCTTCTTAGAGAGGTTTCTGGTGAATGAGCCAATCACATTTTGTCCTGCAGCAAAACCCCCCTGAAAGTTCAATTGTAACCTGTAGACAAACCTAGCAGCAGGTGTGCAATTTCCCTACAGCGCCGCCACAGGAGAAATGAAGCATTACAAGGTTCCTATTGAAATCAAAGTGCGATGTATGGACGGGTTGGGTCCTCCATAGTGTGAAACGGTCTTTGTAGTAACTCCCCATTCTGGCTATGTTACAGATCAGGCACCAGCTCTTGCTTCCTTTTCCTAGTCCACGCCATGTTACTGCTGTCATCCAGAAACTAATTCTGCCTTCATCATCACCCAATGTGTTTTAAGATCGGCTCAGACAGCTGTGTGCTGTCTGAGTATTCAGTACCATTTGCATTCAGTTACCACTTGCACTTCTAGAGTTTGCCAAATCATCCATTTCTCTCAGTTGATTGTTTAACCATCTCTTCAGTAAACTGCTTTTTTTTCATTTACCTACATTTACTGCAATGGCTTATACTTATGGGTAACCATTTGTCTGCTGTAATCAGAAACAAACTCTTATCTGCTATACCGGTGCTGTTCACACTACAATGCTGCTGCAGCAGTGAGTTACCTACTCTGCAATAAGTTTGCCTTTTCATTACTGCTGCCTGCAGTTAACCATTTGCATGCTGTAAGCAATTTGTATTGTGGTACTGCCAGAAAAATCGATGTGAATATTTTTCTGCCCAATGATGACAGAAGTATTCTAGGAGTGATACCTTTATTGGCTAACCAGAAAATAATATATTTTCTGGTTAGCCAATAAAGGCATCACTCCTAGAATACTTCTGTCATCATTGGGCAGAAAAATGTTCACATGCTGTAAGCAAAACAAATAGTGATGAGTGAGTATACTAGTTGCTCGGGTTTTCCTGAGCACCCTCAGGTGGTCTCCGAGTATTTATGACTGCTCGGAGATTTAGTTTTTGTTGATTTACAGCTGCTAGCCAGCCTGAGTACATGTGGGGGTCGCGTGGTTGCTAGGGAATCCCCACATGTAATCAAGCTGTCTAGTAGCCGCAAATCATGCAGATGCGGCAAGGAAAACTAAATCTCCGAGCAGTCACAAATACTCGGAGACCACCTGAGCGTGCTCGGGAAAACCCGAGCAACTAGTATACTCGCTCCTCACTAATAACAAACTGTTCTCTGCTGCTACTTGTGCTGTCCACAATACAACTCTGCTGCCACACTGCAATTATCTAGTTTGTCTTTACATCTCTTCTGCCTGTGATTAACCATTTGTTTGCTGACTGCCATCAGCAGACTGATGGAAGACAGAAGAGATACTGTTGTCCATCAGTCTGGATAGCATTTAACCATTTAATTGCTGCAAATCCTGGATTGACTATCCATCTACAATTGCTGTCTACATCTACACTCCTGGCTCTGTGTCTGCTGGTGTTTCTTGCTCTGCTTGCCTGCCTGCCATCCTGCATAACTTGCTGTCATGCCCTGAGCTGATTCATATGCCATATCGCAAGTCCAGCCCACTGTACTCACTTCTGGTCTGTGTTGTTCATCAGGGATTTTTTTTTGGAATAGATTTTGTAAACTAGATAAACCCTTTAGCTCCATGTTAGGCTACGTTCACATTTGCGGTGTGCGCCGCAGCGTCGCCGCCGCAACAAAACGCATGCGTCGTGCGGCCCTATCGTTAACATTGGCGCCGCATGGGGCCGCATGTACATGCGTTGTAATGCGTTTTGGTGCGTTGTACGCCGCATGCGGCGTTAGGGCGCACCTGTCAGGGCGCAGCAAACGCAACATGTTGCATTTTTCGGGCGGCGCCGACCTTTTAAAAAACGCATGCGTCGTGTTTGCGTCGTGCTTGCGTCGTCGATGCGCCTTTTTCCCCATTGACTTGTATTGACAACGCAGACGACGCAAGTACTTGCGTCGTGGTGCGTTGTACGACGCATGCGTTTTCCAATAAAAAATGCAAAACATAACACCAACCCTCTTCTAGCCATTGGTGGTCCTTATCTATTGTGTAGAGACTTTTTTTTTTTGGGGGGGGGATGAAGAATGACTCACTGCACAAAAAACGCATGCGTCGAAAAACGCTGCGTTTTTTGGTCAAAACGAAACTGCGTTTCCAAAAAACGCAGCGTTTTGCGCCGCATGCGTTGAACGCATGCGGCGCAAAATGCAGCGTTGTGCATGCGTTTTGCTGCGTTTTTGTTTGCGTTGTGCGTTGCGGCGACGACGCTGCGGCGCACACTGCAAATGTGAACGTAGACTTACATATCCCTTGTCATTACTTGACATGTGGACATGTATTTAGATACATCAACATTTCCATAGATTATAGTTCGAAGCAAAAACCATGAGATGTGATAGAGGTAACCTGAGCAGAGGTCTGTAACTCGCCCTGCGGGGTCCCACCCTCTGTTCTCATCTCCCCCATTGTTTTCAGCATAAACTCCTTAGCCACAAACTTTGTCTTATTTTTCTTCTTCACACAATGGGACTTGGAGAAACTACAAAGACCCCCTATAGACGCTTTACTGGTGAGGAAATGTTGTGTTACTGGGGGGGAGGAGGGCGGTCAGTTTCATTCGAAGACAAAGTGTCTGCATATTCGCTTGTATACTATGTCTGTGCAGGTGTATCCATGACACACACATTGTGGGTCGGTGTTTGGCCATTTTTGTGATGATAAGGAGTGCAACACTATTACATTTTAGGTGTTTGTATATGGTGGAAAGACATTGCCTATATAAAACCGGCACCTCAGCCGCCGATGAACACACACAATTTATCGTACTGGGGTACTACTATGTAATACAGGGAATTCGGGCTAAAGTATATATGCATGCCTCTGGCAACCTACCGGCACCAAGTCCTCACATTCCAAGGAAGAAAATGGTGGGATATGGATTTATGGTTCTTAAAGGGCAAAGTAGAAAGTTTGCCCTTTGGGTGTATTTTTGCAATACAATGTCCTCTAAAATCACAAATTTTGACCTAGAAGCCATTCAAGGTCCTGAAGATCGTAAAGGCATTGTTTCATCATCATAAAAAAAACCTCTCCGTTCTCAAATTCATTGCTGCGGTCTTTCAGCGGTGATCGGTCTCCTAAGTAAGGAGCAGGGGCGGACTGGGCCGGGTGGCAGGAGTGCATGTGCCCCCCGGGCCGGTGCCTGAGCAGCTGCACAGGGCCGCTGGAAGACCGGCAGCAATTTTACTACATAGCGCACTGGCCCTTTAAATGGTCCTGTATGCGCGCGTTCAGTTGCCCGCACTGACAAGGGCCACGGCGGCCGGCGGCAGTGCAGGTTGCAGGAGCAACAATGAGCACAGCCGCAGTCCTTGTTCCTGCCGCGTGCCCTGCGTGTGCTAAGGAGGGAAGCTCTTTCAAGCTCTCTGCTATAGTGCTTGCAAGCGCTGCTTTGAAGCTTACTGGATAGCTGGATCTGGCCAGCTTCATTCCCCCTGCAAAGCTTCGGAGAGAGTGTACAGTTTGGATCAGCGGCGAAACCATGCATACAGCCCCAACTGTCACCGCTCCTCAGAGAGCTAGAAAACAGGAGAACGGAGTGCTCGTCTAAGGGGAGACATAACCATTAAAGAAGAACTTTTATTGCATTTTGTTTTTCTTAAACTAAGTACCTCCTCTAATTGCCATTGTTTCACTGATTCTGGGACAGTTTTTCTTTTTCTTCTGTGTCCTTCTGTTCCAAAGTTATTCCCCTTGGAAATAAAAGTGCAAATTTACCCTTCATCCAACTGGGTGTGTACAGCAGAACTTCCTTGGGGGCGTTTCCTTTTCCTCTTTTGGTGCTGACCAATCAAAACGCAGCCATGCCCACAGAAAAGTTTTTTTGGTACACGCCCAGTTGGTGGAAGGGAAAATTTGCAACTTTATTTCCTGGGGGTATAACTTTGGAACGGAAGGGGTCTGAAGAAAAAGAAAAACTGTTCCAGAATCAGAGGAACAGCAGCAGTTGTAGGCAATACTCAGCAAGAATGAAAAATAAAAAGTGTGGGATTGCCTGGTGCATCAAACTATACTGCTAAAAAAAGCAAAAAAAAAAATGCATAAAGGTGAGAAATAAGAAGTAGAATAGTATGAGAGAGATGTGAAATTGTGACTTTCCCCAGAGAAATATGGAAAGACACAAGTTGCTTTGTTGCAACTTTACTCTCTCCCAACCCTTTGTTTTTTTTTTTGTTTTTTTCCTTCCATTTGAATAATTACACATCCTAAATTGAGTTGCAAAGAACTTTGAAAATTACTGAACGTTATTGAATAAAATGGAAATTGTAAGACACTGTGAAACGCACTAATTAGTGTAAGTGAAAATCTAAAGAAAAAAAGGTTAATGCTAAAAAATTTCAGTGCTTAAAGAAGCACTCCTCCCATCAAAGTTTTTATCCTTTTAATATATCGCAATCATATTATATAGCACCGTGAACGTACAATTGCTCATTTTGCCTTTCTACCCACCTCATTCTTCTCTTTTCTCTGCTCTATGTAGAGACAGGAAGTCTCTTGTCCCTCCATTTATCATCCCCATCTTCACCTCCTGACCTAGTTGTTCCCTTCTTCCCCCTGACGGGGACTTATGCAGTGACTTATGACTCATACAGGGAAAATTGACCTCCTGCTTCTACATAGAGCTTAGAAGAATTCAGCTAGTCAGTTTGTAATCATGTGATGACATAGACCTGATGAGAGAGAGAAGAATTAGCCGAGTAGAAAGACAAAATGAGCAATTGTAAGTTCACAGTGCTATATAATATGTTGATTTCAATATTTTAAGAGGATACAAATTTTGTTGGGAATAGTGCCTCTTTAAGTCCTCAAGCCCCATACCCTCTGTAATTTTGCCACCCTCACCCACCATTTATTATAGTCCGCAGAAAACTCCAGAGAATTGAGAATTATGGATCTAAAACACATGGAGTGATGAAGTCATCAACTAATTGTCCAACCTGCTAAAATCCATAAAATCCATTCACTTTCGGTGCATGCGCAGCAATTAGGGGCAATTGACTAATCTACTCTAAGAAAAGAATTGTGTGTGGCCTATTTATTACTTAAATATTCCATCTGGTATTAGTATAGATTACCAGAACCCTAACAGATATCCTAAATTCAACATATGGAGGAATTCATAAATGACCAGATGCTAAGATTCAGATAGAGATTAGCAAATCTTGTGAAATTCGAATTCACCAGCTTCGTAAAAAAAAATGGCCCAAAAAAGATGTGTGCAACACTCTGAGGTCCCTAGAACTGTATCTATCCCCATTCAAGCTCTCTAATGCAAAAATAGTCTTAGAAATGTCAAAGAGACATCAACATGTATGGCTTTGGTAAACAGATGGTAGTGTGTGACATCACCTCTGAAAAACAACTATCTGTAATGTTTAGTTAGTGTTTTATGGCTTTCTCTTTGTCAAGGTTCACCGAGGCATTGATGCAGTAAGATGGAAGGCAGGTGGACAGCAAGGAGTAGGCACACTCAAGAATGTGAGGAGCAGCAGGATGGGTGAAGTGGAACCCAGTAGGGATGGAAGCAAGTAAAGCATGGAAGGTGGAGAACACCAAACCTGGAGGTCTAAAAACTCAGTCCCAAGACATAAGTGTGTGTCAATGGATCTTAAATGGGTCTAGGGAGATGATGTCATTGATTCGCGCCAACCATGGTCCAAAATCCGATGCTGAGCACAACAGAGGGCAGTGGACCCAGAAGAAGGAAACAAAGTCTGTGAGCGGACTGTGATGTCCTCTCACTATCCAGATTCACCTTAATGGCTGATGCATTCCCTACCTCTGCTTTTATACAGGCTGCAACAGACACTCTTTACTGGTTGTACCAAATTATATAATAGTTGGAAGGCATTACGGGAAAGCCTGAATGGCCGTACCTGAGCTCATGGGAGCCTTTGGCGGCCGATGCAAACATCGAGGCATTTTTGTTCGGTGAGTCACGTGAATTGAAGCGCGACTTGATGGAATCCGCTGGGTTCAGAGAACTTCCTTAATTTTGACACTTATAATCTGACTAGATGGTGGCCCGATTCTAGCGTATCGGGTATTCTAGAATATGTAGGTAGTATATAGCACAGGCTACGTACTATATTGCACAGTGACGTAGTATATAACACAACCGACGTAGTATATAACATAGCTACGTAGTATATAGCAGAGCTACGTAGTGTATCGCACAGGTATGTAGTATATTGGTCAGCCACGTAGTATATAGCAGAGCCACGTAGTATATTGGTCAGCCACGTAGTATATAGCAGAGCCACGTAGTATATTGCACAGCCAGGTAGTATATTGGACAGTCACATTGTATATTGCCCAGCTACATAGTATAAAGCAGCCATGTAGTATATAACAGAGCCCACGCAGTGTGTAACACAGCCCACGTAGTATATAGCAATGTGGGTGCAGCGCCCCAGAGTCCTGGTTGTTGCAGTAATGTCGCTCTTCCACCAGGGGGAGTGATGTTACGTCTGATGGCACCAAAGGAGTTCACCTTACCAGGTATCACAGTCACACACACACTTCACACTCCAGTCCACCAGGGGGAGCTAAGGGTTCTATCCACTAGGCCACTCCTCACCTTAGGGTAAAACTAGTGGGTTGGTTAGGAAGTGAGTCAGAGTCAGTTCAGTGGAGGAGAGGAGAGTTCCTGGCCGGGGACCGACGAGGAAAGGTCTCCAGGTCGAGCTGGCTGGGGTGATCCCTGGTCAGATCCAGACTGAAGTCTGAGGAGGAAGGAAAGAAGGACACGGAGCTGCGCCTGCAACCCATGCAGCAGCATCCTAAGGAAGGAAAAGAAAGGAAATGTGCTGTAGTGAGTGAGCAAAGAAGTCATAGCAACAGGAGTGAAACATCGGTGGGAGACCAGCTAGAAACAGGCTGCCTCCTTCTGAAGCGCAGACCCGGTGGCCGGAACACTGAGGGAGTAATAGACTTTACGCTTTACTTCAGAGACCGGCAGGGCAGTCAATTCCAAGTTGGCTGTCCGACCTAAACACCTAAGCAGACACGGTGGCAATTGTGGAGGAAGGGCATAACTAGGGTCCCTATAAAATAGCCTCAAGCCATCACCGTCATACGGGTTGGTCCTATCCATCTGGGGGACTGAGAGAGAACTAACAAGAGTGAGGACCCTATGGGAGCTAATACAAGTCGGGACCTACTAAGTTACTGTGCGCAAGGGGAAGGCTACTGAATTCCACCTGGATAAGGGGACTCTGGAATTGCCATCAGACCGGCCGGACTCTGCCTACCCCGTCATCCGGCACCCTGGACTGTGGATGCTGAAGCCTTCAGTAAAGGTAAAGAGACTGCACCCATTGTGTCCTCATTATTCACCGCGCCTCGCACCATCCACCATCACCATCTACACTTCTGGGAAGCCCTGGGGAAATACTTCACCTGTGGGAAGGTACACCATCTAGCTGCCATAACATCACCCCAGCGGACCCCTGAGCAGCGTCGGTCACTCTGACCGAATACCACAGGTGGCGTCACGAACACTACCGTTATCTACGAACTCTGCCTTTTAGTTGGGCGCACCTCATAGGGCTACAGTCTGGGTCGGGCCACCGTGACATCCTCGCTGAGGGAACTGAAGGACTCGGGACCGGGTACCCCATTGCCCTTACTTGGGGGCGATCCATGGGCACTATATGTGCAGCACCCCAGAGTCCTGGTCGTTGCAGTAATGTCGTTCTTCCACCAGGGGGATCGATGTTACGTCTGATGGCACCAAAGGACGTCCTTCTTGTATAGCATCCTTGGCACCGGAACCTGCCGCTTGCACTGCCGAGGACAGTGCGTGACCTCGAAAGGTGAGAATAAACGTTTTTTTTTATTATTGTTATTATTTGTAACATTAGATCTTTTTACTATTGATGCTGCATACGCAGCATCAATAGTTAAAAGTTGGTCACACAGGGTTAATAGCGGACCGCGGGCATTAACCCTGTGTGAGCGCTCAGCGCTGACTGCAGGGCAGTAAAGCAGAGGCCATTTTGCTGCCAGACTATGGCCGTCGCTGATTGGTCGTGGCAATGGTCGTGGGCGTTTTGCCATGACCAATCAGCGACTTGGATTTCCATGAAAGACAGAGGCTGCGACCAATGAATATCCGCGACAGACAGAAGGACAGACGGAAGTGACCCTTAGACAATTATAGAGTAGATTCTAGAGATGATAGAATCGACTCAAAGTGGCCGCCTCAAGTCTCTTGTTCCAGTATCAGATCCTTCTGATGAGCAGTCAGTAAGGTGATCTACTATCCGAGGGTAAATCTGCGATAACCTCATGAGCAGTTAGTGTCGATCAATCAATTATTGGTCATCATTAGTTATTCCAATTTTCCGTGCATGCTACTTACCCTCACACTTTTTTAGCCAAGTTTTTTTTTTATGATGCTTGTGCTTTTTTTTTGCTTTTTTTAAACCTATTTAGCAGTTTTGGTGTTTTTTAATGCACATTCTAATATATGATTCATGAATCCGTGATGCCTTAGGCAGCTGCCTACTGTGTCTACCCATCGCCTTAAACCACGAGAGGGCAGAGGTCAACGGACACAACTGTAATATCATAAACCATTGAGTGTTAGGAAGAAGAGACACCGAGTTTGCTCTTATTACGGCCTTATCATTGGATTAACCAATCCTGGAGGAACGGGGATTCAGAGGAGGTTTTCTTACCGTACACCAGGGATTGTTAGGTAATAGCTGAGTATACTCCGATTATTTAGGTTGTTTTTATTTTTAATTGATCACAGGCTTTAGGAATCGATCCTCTTGGATCTCAAGCAGTGGTGCATGCACCGCAAACAAGTCTACCGATATCTATGATGGGAAGATAGGGACAAAAAGTCATATACAGCCATCGCACTGTGCAGACACATACGGTATATGTAACTCTCTCCCTCCTTTCCCTCTGCGCTCTTGCATCATTTGCTTCGCTCTCACATATGGAAAGGTTCAGCTGCACTCTAGATAATTAGTTGAGATTCCAAGAATTCCGTGAGAAATGGCTCACCTGCAGAAGAGAAGCCGCGCAATCAATCTCACAGTAAATCAGACTACAATCACACAAATAGAGCCGGTGTGGCGCATAGAAACCAAACTGCAGCATAGAAAATACATATATACTGTATATAGGCATACACTCCAGAAAAATCTATATTCTATCATCTATCAATCTATTATCTATCGTAAGATGGCCGCCAGACAAGTCCACGAGGGGACATATGTGTCATTGTGGCTATTAGCTGTGGTGATGTGAGCTCGGAAGTATGTTCCAGCACATATAGTGCTGAGAGAGTTATCCTTCCATTGCAGGGTCGGGCTTTACAAGCAGTCATAAGAGATGGGTGGGAATCAGTCCTCACACATCCCAACCTCCAGGGGCGTGATTTGGCTGATAAATTGGAGGCTGAATGTCTCATTCAGTGTCTGTGGCTGGAGGCGTGGAGACCTCCAGTGTGTGTTGCTAAAGACACTGACCTGACCTGAACAGGAGGATCCGCAGGGCTATACAGACTGTTTATTTTCACTATGTGCTGGTGAAGACTACCTCTTAGGCAGGAGGTTCAGACTAGTGTCAGACCATGCCCACTGAAGTGGATGAGGGAGAAGAAAGGGAACAATGCCCGAGTGACCAGGTGGCTCCTAGCATTTCAGGATTTTAACTTCCATGTGGAGCATAGGCCAGGGAAACTGCATGACAATGCTGATGCTCTGTGGAGGATCCACTGTTTGTTGACAGAAGGTGCCAAGCCCCCGCCATTGGGCAGAGGGGGAGGGTATGTAAGGCGGCCACTGGATGAGTCTTGGAAGGGAGATATGTGTCATCGCGGCTATTAGCTGTGGTGATATGTGCTCAGAAGCATGCTCCAACACATATAGTGCTAAGAGAGTTATCAGGCCATTCCAGGGCCGGGTTTAACGAGCAGTCATAAGAGATGGGTGGGAATGACCCCTCACATATCCCAACCCCAGGGGTGTGGTCTGGCAGATAACATGGAGGCAGAGTCTCTCATTCAGTGTCTGTGGCTGGAGGTGTGGAGACCTCCTGTGTGTGTTGCTAAAGACACTGACCTGAGCGGGTAGACCCGCTGTACTATATGGACTGTTTATTTTCTGTTTGTTTTCACTTGGCAGAGAAGGCTATATTTGTTTACGTGTGCTTAAACAGGTACAATGACTGATAGCACATCTATATACAGTAGGTAACACAGGATCCACCATTCACAATAGGTGATGTCACAGCTCACCTCCTCCTCCTGTATAATGACGGATAACACCTCTATATACAGTAGATAACACAGGATCCACCATTCACAATACGTGATATCACAGCTCTCCTCCTCATCCTCCTGTACAATGACTGATAACACCTCTATATTCAGTAGATAACACAGGATCCACCATTCACAATAGGTGATGTCACAGCTCACCTCCTCCTCCTGTACAATGACTGATAACACCTCTATATACAGTAGATAACACAGGATCCACCATCCACAATAGGTGATGTCACAGCTCACTTCCTCCTCATGTAAAATGACTGATATCACCTCTATATTCAGTAGATAACACAGGATCTACCATTCACAATAGGTGATGTCACAGCTCACCTCCTCCTCCTGTACAATGACTGATATCACGTCTATATACAGCAGATAACACAGGATCCACCATTCACAATAGGTGATGTCACAGCTCACCTCCTCCTCCTGTACAATGACTGATAACACCTCTATATAAAGTAGATAACACAGGATCCACCATTCACAATAGATGATGTCACAGCTCACTTCCTCCTCCTGTACAATGACTGATAACACCTCTATATACAGTAGATAACTGTTATGAACTGGTGATTTAGAACCACAATGGACCTGGTGGTTAAGAGCACAGAAAATGACCTGATAGTTACTAATAACATAGGACGAGCTCTGAGACGTGGGAACTCTGCTGACCGCAATCCCTAATCCTATCACACCACACTAGAAGTAGCCGTGGAGCGCTCCTGACCAGACCTAGGTGCCTCGGCACAGCCTAAGAAACTAGCCAACCCTGAAGATAGAAAAATAAGCCTACCTTGCCTCAGAGAAATTCCCCAAAGGAAAAGGCAGCCCCCCACATATAATGACTGTGAGTAAAGATGAAAATACAAACACAGAGATGAAATAGATTTTAGCAAAGTGAGGCCCGACTTACTGAATAGACCGAGGATAGGAAAGATAGCTTTGCGGTCAGCACAAAAACCTACAAACAACCACGCAGAGGGCGCAAAAAGACCCTCCGCACCGACTAACGGTACGGAGGTGCTTCCTCTGCGTCCCAGAGCTTCCAGCAAGCAAGACAAATCAAAAGTAGCAAGCTGGACAAAAAATAGCAAACAAAGAAACACAAGCAGAACTTAGCTTATGCAGGGAAGACAGGCCACAAGAACGATCCAGGAGAGAGCAAGACCAATACTGGAACATTGACTGGAGGCAAGGAGCAAAGAACTAGGTGGAGTTAAATAGAGCAGCACCTAACGACTTAACCTCGTCACCTGAGGAAGGAAACTCAGAAGCCGCAGCCCCACTCACATCCACCAGAGGAAGCCCATGGACAGAACCAGCCGAAGTACCACTCATGACCACAGGTGATGTCACAGCTCATCTCCTCCTCCTGTCCAATGACTGATAACACCTCTATATACAGTAGATAACACAGGATCCACCATCCACAATAGGTGATGTCACAGCTCACCTCCTCCTGTACAATGACTGATAACACCTCTATATACAGCAGATAACACAGGATCCACCACTCACAATAGGTGATGTCACAGCTCACCTTCTCCTCCTGTACAATGATTGATAACACCTCTATATACAGTAGATAACACAAGATCCACCATTCACAATAGGTGATGTCACAGCTCACCTTCTCCTCCTGTACAATGACTGATAACACCTCTATATACAGCAGATAACAAAGGATCCACCATTCACAATAGGTGATATCACAGCTCACTTCCTCCTGTACAACGACTGATAACATCTCTATATACAGTAGATAATACAGGATCCACCATTCACAATAGGATATGTCACAGCTCACCTCCTCCTCCTGTACAATGACTGATAACACCTCTATATACAGTAGATAACACAGGATCCACCATTCTCAATAGGTGATGTCACAGCTCACCTCCTCCTCCTGTACAAGGACCGATAACACCTCTATATACAGTAGATAACACAGGATCCACCATTCCTGAAAGAACAGAAGTATGAGTCTAGGATATGCCGAGTGGCCAGTGTGAAAATTGCAAGATTTATAATTTTTTAATATACGGTGGATCAAAATAATAATAAACCATTCCAAAACTTGAAACAAAAAACATTTACCATGAAAAACCTGATTTAAAAAGTAGGTCATTTTCTGATGACATACTCCCTTTAGGGAGTTCCTGCAGCCTCAGGCTGGATGCCTCCCATTGTGCACAGCTGGATGGAGGCTTATTGTATCAGCAAAGTCCCTGATGTCATATATAAGTACTGTAGACATGAGATTTTAGAAAATGTCTCAGATTTCATAAAGAATAAAGCCGCCTATACAAGAGAACATTTTGCCTGTAGTTTTTTTTTGTGGCATCCACTAACAATACTTATTTTCCCCATCCCTTGGCAGAGGCCACCAATCCTAGACTTGCTTGTCGATTTTGTTAGCTTCGTATGTTTTGCGGCAAGACGTTCTGCCTTTATAGAAACTAACCTAATCTGGAGGCCCCAATTTCCTGGGGCCTTGTGGAAGTTGCCTTTTTCCCCTGAAAGTCCCTACACAGGCACAACTTTTCAGGATTTTCTAAAAAAACAAAAAAGAGTCAAAAAAGAGGAGAACGATGCATTTTGTGAACCTAAAGTAATACGTGATACTTCTGCTACTGCAGGAACTGTATAAAAAGTCCTATCTCTGTCTACACTACATAGTTTTACTCTTCTGTCTTATGTAGATCTGTCATTACACTTTTAGCCCTATAATGATAATGAGATGACTCTTCTCACCATGACCCAATCTGTACACCAAAGTTGATAAATGAGCTGTAGAAAACAGGAGGCATCAGTCTGATGAGTGTTCTACAGTGGGGGATTTAAATATTTTAGGGTTCTTGTATATGGATTGTCAAAGCATTTTATGTAGAGATGACATTACATTTGAAGCCCTATAATGATAATGAGATGACTCTTCTCATTATGTCCCAATCTGCACACCAAAGTTGATAAATTAGATGTAGAAAACATTAAAGGTCAGCCTATTGCGTTTTCTTCAGTGGTCGGTTTAAACATTTTAGGGTTCTTGTATATGAATTGCCAAACCATTTTATGTAAAGCTGTCATTAAAATGCAGCCCTCTAATAATAATAAGTTTACTCATCTCATTATGTCCCAATCTGCACACCAAAGTTGATAAATTAGCTGTAGAAATCAGGAAAGGTCAGCCTATTGCGTTTTCTACAGCGGTCGATTTAAACATTTTAGGGTTCTTGTATATGCATTGCCAAACCATTTCATGCAGAGCTGTCATTACATTTGCAGCCCTCTAATAATAATGAGTTTACTCCTCTCATCATGTCCCAATCTGTACACCAAAGTTGATAAATTAGCTCTAGGAAACAGGAGGCATCAGTTTATTGTGCGTTCTACAGTAGTCAGTTTAAACATTTTAGGGTTCTTGTATATGAATTGTCTGACTGTCTTATGTAGAGCTGTCATTGCATTTGTAGCTCTCTAATGACAACGAGATGACTCTTCTCATCATATCCCAATCTGCACACCAAAGTTGATAAGGCTAAGTTCACATTAGCGTTGCGCCGCTGTTGCATCGGCGACGCAGCGGCGACGCGCCCCTATGTTTAACATAGGGGACGCGTGCGTCTTTTTGTTTGCGTTTTTCGCCGTGTGCGTCGTTTCCGACGCTGGCGTCGGACGCACGAAAACGCTACAAGTTGCATTTTCTGTGCGTCCGATTTTGGTCAAAAACGACGCACGCGTCGCAAAACGCGCGCGTTTTTGCGCGCGTTTGCGCGCGTTTTTCGATGCGTCGCGCGTTGCGTCGCCGACGCAGGGCGGCGCAACGCTAGTGTGAACGTACCCTAAGTGAGCTGTTGAAAACAGGAAGCGTCAGCCTATTGAGTGTTCAATAGTGTTTGGTTTAAACATTTTAGGGCTCTTGTATATGGATTTTCAAATCATTTTATACAGAGTCATCATTTGCAGCCCTCCAATGATAATGAGATGATTCCTCTCATCACGTCCCAATCTGCACACCAAAGTTGATAAATGAGCTGCTGAAAACAGGAAGCATCAGTCTATTGAGTGTTCTACAGTGGTCGGTTTTGAAGACTTTAGGGTTCTTGTATGTCGATTGTCAAACCATTTTATGTAGAGCTGTCATTACATTTGCAGCTCTCTAATGATAATGAGGTGACTCTTCTCATCATGTCCCAATCTGCGCACCAAAGTTGATAAATTAGCCGTAGAAAACAGGAAGGGTCAGGCTATTGAGTGTTCCACAGTGGTTGGTGTAAAGATTTTAGGGTTCTTGTATATAAATTGTCTAACTGTCCTGTATTTTCATTACATTTGTAGCCCTCTAATGATGAGATGACTCCGCTCATTGTATCCCAATCTGTACACCAAAGTTGATAAATGAGCTGTAGAAAATATTAAGCATCAGCCTATTGTGTGCTCTACAGTGGATAATTTGATCATTTTATGCCTATTTTCTATGGAATGTCAGCTAAAAATAATAAGCAAAAAAAAAAGCATAAAAATGTTTAAACATGTTTATAATAAAAAAAATTGGGATTTAGATATTAAATTATTTGGAAATATTGCATTTAAGAGGAATAGGTAGTGTTCATCGGAATCATCGCAATTAGCTGTCAGAGAAATGTATTCTTTCTATATCATGATCATTAGTGTTTTTTGGATTTTTTTTAATTTGTGAGTCGATCAACTGGAAATTTTTACTTTTTATTAAAAGGAAAATAAATGTAAAATTCTATAAATATTTGCAAGGCAAAAAAAGTATTCCTTTTTAAAAAAAATATCTCCCACTATGCCTAATTTATGTGACAGGAAAATAATTATTGTAAATGTGCCCCTACCAATAGAGGAAATATTGGAGTCAGATATTGATTAATCAATACACCTCCAGCTACATAATATGAGAAAAGGATTCATAGTCACAATCCAGAATTAATCTGTCCCAGTCTATATATAAGCAGCACGTCTCTTAAATGGGATGTTTGATGTCCACATATCCTCAGAGAACAGGCAAGTACGAAGAGACAATAGTTTTCCAACTTATTTTTAGCAAATATTGAATTATTTATTTAATTTTTGGAGCACTTTACATTTTTTCTGTTAATATAGACCTGCAAAATCTTGAAAAATTGCAGTTTTCACACTGGCCACTAGGGCAGTCAAATGAAGCTGGTGCTTTCTTCGCAGCTGATTTATCAACTTTGCTGTATAGATTGGAATAGAGTGACCAGAGTTATCTCACCATCCGCGAGAGGTTGGATTAATGAGAGCTTTATGGGACTGCTGGAAGTACGCACTTTGTAAAGACATTACAGAATGCCTGTGTAATTATTTTTGAAAGTTTAAAAGTAATCTCCACCCACTTAGCCTGATTTACTACTCCTCAGTGTTCCTTCACCTCCTCTGCTGCTGAGTCTGCTCATCTGGCCTGATTGACAGCTCTTCAGTGTCCCTCATCCTCCAGTGTTCCTCCTCCCCCTCCACTGTTCAGTCTCCTCACCTAGCCTGATTGATAGCTCCTCAGTGTTCCTCCTCCCCTCCACTGTTCAGTCTCCTCACCTAGCCTGATTGACAGCTCTTCAGTGTCCCTCATCCTCCAGTGTTCCTCTTCCCCCTCCACTGTTCAGTCTCCTCACCTAGCCTGATTGATAGCTCCTCAGTGTTCCTCCTCCCCTCCACTGTTCAGTCTCCTCACCTAGCCTGATTGACAGCTCTTCAGTGTTCCTCATCCTCCAGTGTTCCTCTTCCCCCTCCACTGTTCAGTCTCCTCACCTAGCCTGATTGATAGCTCCTCAGTGTTCCTCCTCTCCCTCCACTGTTCAGTCTCCTCACCTAACCTGATTGATAGCTCTTCAGTGTTCCTCCTCCCCCTCCACTGTTAAGTCTCCTCACGTAGCCTGATTGATAGCTCTTCAGTGTCCCTCTTTCCACAGTGTTCCTCCTCTCCCTCCACTGTTCTGTCTCCTCACCTAACCTGATTGATAGCTCTTCAGTGTTCCTCCTCCCCCTCCACTGTTCAGTCTCCTCACGTAGCCTGATTGATAGCTCCTCAGTGTTCCTCCTCTCTCTCCACTGTTCTGTCTCCTCACCTAACCTGATTGATAGCTCTTCAGTGTTCCTCCTCCCCCTCCACTGTTCAGTCTCCTCACGTAGCCTTATTTATAGCTCTTCAGTGTCCCTCTTTCCACAGTGTTCCTCCTCTCCCTCCACTGTTCTGTCTCCTCACCTAACCTGATTGATAGCTCTTCAGTGTTCCTCCTCCCCCTCCACTGTTCAGTCTCCTCACGTAGCCTGATTGATAGCTCCTCAGTGTTCTTCCTCCCTCTCCACTGTTCAGTCTCCTCACCTAGCCTGATTGATAGCTCCTCAGTGTTCCTCCTCTCCCTCCACTGTTCAGTCTCCTCACCTAGCCCGATTGATAGCTCCTCAGTGTTCCTTCTCTCCCTCCACTGTTCTATCTCCTCACCTAGCCTGATTGATAGCTCCTCAGTGTTCCTCCTACCCCTCCACTGTTCAGTCTCCTCACCTAGCCTGATTGATAGCTCCTCAGTGTTCCTCCTACCCCTCCACTGTTCTGGCTCCTCACCTAGCCTGATTGATAGCTCCTCAGTGTTCCTCCTCTCCCTCCACTGTTCAGTCTCCTCACCTAGCCTGATTGACAGCTCCTCAGTGTAGCCCCCTCAACCTCTGCTGATGAGTAAAGATCAGTGAACCCGAAGTTTGGGGTTCGGATACCAGAACCCCAAATTTTCATAGTTCCACTCATTGCTGAGTCGTTGCTCACCTAGCCTGATTAACATCTCCTCAATGTCCCTCCTCCATGCTGCTGCTGAACGCTCACAATGCTCAGTGTAAGCTGCAGCTGTCAGTCTCACTGGGTGGGTGTAGACAACATATTTGGACTCATAAGCTCTTGACACCTTGAAATACTCATTTCAATATCAGGATTAAGGCATCCACATTCTGACATGAATTTTCAAAGCAAGTACACCAGCCTCATCAGGTCTTGGAGATGTATTTAATAAAGTATTCAGTTTATTTTGTGCCCTGGATTAGAGATAAGGGTCTGCTTTTAGTGGTTATTCCTTCTTAACGGGTTGTGTCTGGTATTCCAATATTTACCTAACAGCTGCAATACCAGATGCAGCCAATAAATAAGGGTGGCGCCATTACCTCTCAATAATATTCATAATATGGGACCCAAATCTAATTTTTTTGTAGGTCAACACTTCACACGGAATACGTAATTGTATCATCCATGACCATGACTGTTGCGTCTGAGGCTGTCGTCTATGGGGGGCGGCTCAGTAATGGGCTGGTACCTCACTGTAAAGTCAGAAGGACGCTCGGTGTACAGGAGACATCTGTCCGTACACAGAACACAAGCACTCGGCAGCATCCCCCGTCTGCAGCATTTCCACAATACGTCTTTGTGCTGCCTTTGAACTTCACAATTAGAGAACGACAGAAAAATGGGTCACAGTCCTATGCTTTCCTTACTGCCGGAGCCAATGCAATGCCCCAATGATCGCGCTGATTAAAAATGGATGCAAGCAGGGTTTTTTTTTTTTTTCCTTTTTCCAGCCCTTTGAGGTCTTCTTTTATGTTGCTTCTGGCTCCTAGAAAACGAATGCAAATATATAGACTTACAGAACACAGCGCAATGTCATATCCCGGGGAAATGTTTATTGGTAAAGAGGGGAAGGGGCCCCATAATGGGATCAATGACGGATGATCATATCCAGAAAATAATCCCTTGTGAATATAAATCCATGAGTCGTCCTCTTCTACAAAAATGGAAGAAAATCCCTCAAGAGGCCCCTTTCCCTTTATTTCTTCATTCTTAACCCCTTCACGATCAGGCAATTTTTTTTCCCCCCATTTCTTCTTTAGGACACAAATACAGTCGAAAGTGTTCCCTGTCCGGAAAATTTTTCAACTCAACTGGGTGTCTGAGAGGTTTCTCCAATTTCCGAGATCCTCCTGGGTGGTCCAGGGGAGTTGGCAAGTATTATTATTTATTGTTATAGCGCCATTTATTCCATGGCACTTTACATGTGATGAGGGGTGTACATAAAAACAAGTACAATAATCTTAAACAATACAAGTCATAACTGGTACAGGAGGAGAGAGGACCCTGCCCGCGAAGGCTCACAATCTACAAGGGATGGGTGAGGATACAGTAGGTGAGGGTAGAGCTGGTCATGCAGCGGTTTGGTCGATCGGTGGTTACTGCAGGTTGTAGGCTTGTCGGAAGAGGTGGGTCTTCAGGTTCTTTTTGAAGGTTTCGATGGTAGGCGAGAGTCTGATGTGTTGGGGTAGAGGGTTCCAGAGTATGGGTGATGCACGAGAGAAATCTTGTATACGATTGTGGGAAGAGGAGATAAGAGGGGAGTAGAGAAGGAGATCTTGTGAGGATCGGAGGTTGCGGGTAGGTAAGTACCGGGAGACAAGGTCACAGATGTATGGAGGAGACAGGTTGTGGATGGCTTTGTACTTCATGGTTAGGGCTTTGTAGTGGAGTCTCCGGGTGATGGGGAGCCAGTGAAGGGATTGACAGAGGGGAGAAGCTGGGGAATAGCGGGGGGACAGGTGGATTAGTTGGGCAGCAGAGTTTAGAATAGATTGGAGGGGTGCGAGAGTGTTAGAGGGAAGGCCACAGAGCAGAAGGTTACAGTAGTCAAGGCGAGAGATGATGAGGGCATGGACTAGGGTTTTTGCAGATTCTTGGTTTAGGAGTGTACGGATCCGTGAAATATTTTTGAGCTGAAGTCGTCAGGAAGTGGAAAGGGCTTGGATATGTGGTTTGAAGGAGAAATCAGTGTCAAGGAATACCCTGAGACAGCGAGCTTGTGGGACTGGGGAGAGTAGGCAGCCGTTTACTGTAATGGATAGGTTCGTTGGGGGGGTCGCGTGAGATTGGGGAAAGACAATGAATTCTGTTTTGTCCATGTTAAGTTTCAGAAATCTAGCAGAGAAGAAGGATGAAATAGTGGACAGACATTGAGGGATTCTGGTTAGTAGGGAGGTGATATCTGGTCCAGAGATGTAGATCTGTGTGTGATCAGCATAGAGGTATGAGACATCTGTTCTATTAGTAGGCAGGGGCTGGCAAAGTAGACAGTTGCCTGGGGTGCTTTTTTTGGGATGAGGAACAATTTTGGCTTTTTCCTAGAAATTAATCTATCCAGTACATACAGACAGATGAACTGCGCCCTGCAACTGGCAAATAATAGTTTTTAACAGTCCTGACTATTTCTCGCAAATTTGCAAATAACCCTGTCTGAAAATGGGTGCCATTTCTGTAAACTCCACCCAAACATCGGTGTGTATAGTTTTACTTTTACCCATAATAAATATCAACTATATGTATAAAAAAAAAAAAACAAGAAAGGGACCTAGTGCAGCACGGGGAGAAATTTCAGACAAAATTTCGTAAAAAAAATTATCATCATCATCAAAGCGCTGGTAATAACTGCACTCCCATAATCTGCCTGCTTTTAATTTCAGATTACTACCGTAATTCCTTTTAATATCATCTTCCCGAAGCTCAGAAGATGATAGTAGGAAATTAGACGCTGACTTTGTACTAGACGAGTCCTTCATCCGCGCGAGCATTATGTTGCTATAGGAGCAGACATGGGTCTTGTTGCCTTAGTGATGAATAACATTCCCCCAACCTCAAACTATATAAAAGAGTTAAAAATGACAAGTGGACACTTGAGATCATGGAGTGAAGAGAGTCCTACTGTGTAAAGTGTCATTGACACAATGGGGGTAGGGCAGGAAAAGTAATTAACAAGTTGCTTTAGTTTTAGATACTTAAAAAAAAAAATGAAAAATTTAAATTCCTTGAGGACAACACATCAGGGCAGAAAGACCTTAGTGAAGAAAAATAAAATCAATCTGAAGCTGTAAAAAAAAAAAAAAAGAAGGGATTACTCTCTAACTTAAAGAGTCAATTTTTAAAAAAATTTCAATGAATGTCTCCTCTAATTGTCGCCTTTTTACTGATTCTGGAACAGTTTTCCTTTTTCTTCTACGCCCCCCTGTTCCAAAACTATGCCCCCTCGAAAATAAAGAAAAATTTTCCCATCAGCCAACTGGGCAAATATCACAGAAAGTCTCCTCGTTTTGATTGGTCAGTGTTAAGAGGAGAAAAAGTAGACGCCCACAGAGAAGTTATATGGTAGACGCCTTTTTGCTTGAATGGAAAATTTGCACCAGAATTATCAAGGGGCATAACTTTGGAACGGAAGGGCGCAAGAGAAAAAGAAGAACTGTTCCATAATTAGCAGAGAGGCACCAATCAGAGGAGAGAATCAGTTTAAATGAAAAAAAAAAAAACAGTGAAAGGCCCCCTTTAAGGCCACCATACTTTTTAGATTAATGTTTGTCAAAACCACCAATGTTGGCAGGATCAGGCAACCAACAAAGCCTCATGATTTTCCCTTGAAATATAATGTTAGATATGAGAAGTGGGCATGGTAAATTACTACTCTTGATCTTTCTCTATGTGGTGTTTGATAGCACCTTACTTAACTCATCTCATCGAAAATATAGACATAAAGTCTTGACCAAGTTAAGGGTGAATTGATTTGGGGAAGTCATGAGAAAGAATTTGAGAATTCGGCCGACCACTAACTAATGTTTGTGGCCACCTTTAGAGTAGCTACCTATTATTTGGGAGAGACTGATGTGACCTGAAAAGTTGACCACGGTAGAAATTTTTTAAAGGACCATATGACCCCTCATGGGGTGGAGGGAAGATGGAACATTGACAGTCTCGATGGTCTCTTGACTTTCCAGAAGAGATTTAAGCTGCTGGTTCCATCTAATGTCTGTGTTTCGTTTCTCCTGGTGAGATGGATCCTCGAAGCCATGGCCTGGATGAGCAGTTGTTATGCAGAATCCACTGAAGTTGGTGCAACAGAAAGATCCAAAGTCAGACTGGCAAGGGAGCCCACTCCACTATCACAGAGATAGACAACAAAATGCTCAGGTGGGCAATAATCCTCACTGCACAATGAGCCCTGACTTCTGCCCAACTTTACCATATTCATGTGGTATGGTCACTATGTCGCCTACGAACACAAAATTTCTATAAAATAAAATTAAAAAAAAATCTAATAAATTATATTTTTTTCATTTTCTTGTGTTATACGCCAGTCCTGGATCCGTGCTTTGCTCCCTCATCGCCATCTGCTCTACTCTGTTGTGCTCCACATTGGACTTTGAAAATGGCCTGGCGTGCTCCCATGTGATCACCTGCCTGGTCCTATATAAAGCTCATCAAGACGCACACCTGTGAATTGGTATTAAGACTTAAGTTCTCTGCTACCTGTTTGCGGTCTCCAGGACTTCACCTACCTGTTTGCGTTCTCCAGGACTTCACCTACCTGTTTGCGGTCTCCAGGACTTCGGCTACCTGTTTGCGGTCTCCAGGACTTCGGCTACCTGTTTGCGGTCTCCAGGACTTCGGCTACCTGTTTGTTGTCTCCAAGACTTCACCTACCTGTTTGCGGTCTCCTGGACTTCAGCTACCTGTTTGCGGTCTCCAGGACTTCAGCTACCTGTTTGCGGTCTCCAGGACGTCAGCTACCTGTTTGCGGTCTCCAGGACGTCAGCTACCTGTTGGCGGTCTCCAGGACTTCAGCTACCTGTTGGCGGTCTCCAGGACTTCAGCTACCTGTTGGCGGTCTCCAGGACTTCAGCTACCTGTTGGCGGTCTCCAGGACTTCAGCTACCTGTTGGCGGTCTCCAGGACTTCAGCTACCTGTTGGCGGTCTCCAGGACTTCAGCTACCTGTTTGCGGTCTCCAGGACTTCAGCTATCTGTTGGCGGTCTCCAGGACTTCAGCTATCTGTTTGCGGTCTCCAGGACTTCAGCTACCTGTTTGCGGTCTCCAGGAATTCAGCTACCTGTTTGTGGTCTCCAGGACTTCAGCTGCCTGTTTGCGGTCTCCAGCTACCTGTTTGTGGTCTCCAGGACTTCAGCTACCTGTTTGCGGTCTCCATCACCTCAGCTACCTGTTTGCGGTCTCCAGGACTTCAGCTACCTGTTTGCGGTCTCCAAGACTTCAGCTACCTGTTTGCGGTCTCCAGCACCTCAGCTACCTGTTTGTAGTCTCCAGGACTTCAGCTACCTGTTTGCGGTCTCCAGGACCTCAGCTACCTGTTTGCGGTCTCCAGCACCCCAGCTACCTGTTTGTGGTCTCCAGGACCTCAGCTACATGTTTGCGGTCTCCAGGACCTCAGCTACCTGTTTGCGGTCTCCAGGACTTCAGCTACCTGTTTGCGGTCTCCAGCACCTCAGCTACCTGTTTGCGGTCTCCAGGACCTCAGCTACCTGTTTGCAGTCTCCAGGACTTCAGTTACCTGTTTGTGGTCTCCAGGACCTCAGCTACCTGTTTACAGTCTCCAGGACTTCAGCTACCTGTTTGTGGTCTCCAGGACCTTTGCTACCTGTTTGTGGTCTCCAGGACTTCGGCTACCTGTTTGCGGTCTCCAGGACTTCAGCTACCTGTTTGCGGTCTCCAGGACTTCAGCTACCTGTTTGCGGTCTCCAGGACTTCAGCTACCTGTTTGCGGTCTCCAGGACTTCAGCTACCTGTTTGCGGTCTCCAGGACCTCAGCTACCTTTTTCTTGCAAACCTCACCTGTCTTATGCACTGATGCCCGTGTGCCCATCTGGGTCCTGGGCTTGGATGATCACCCAGGGTGCCTTACATCTGTATGTATATAGTTATAAACATTCTAGAATGATCTTATGACCTCTATTATCACTCACACATGGAAAATAGGTTGTTACTTGTACTGGGTTGCAGCAGTCAGTGATGAGCCTGTGATCAGCCCTAGGGTGTTGCATTGCGCTTCTGTTTTTGAACTTTTGAAGAACTTCTGCCAAATTCAGCGGGCGGAGTCCCTATTGTGAATAATAACTACTGTGCAATGGTAATACCTATACATGTGTTGCTGTGTGTTGAAATGTTGTCATTTAAAGGGGGAATCTTCAAACGAAACTATATATATAATTTTTTTTATCTAAATCCTCCACATTACTGTAAGTACATAACCCACAACCTGGGGAACTTAAAACATAAATTACAAATGAAAAGTTGTTGTCATATCCCTAAACTGTTACAATTAGGAAACAACGACATTTAAATGCTGCCTTTACTGCTGCCTCTTGGCTCTATATATTCACTCAGTGCTAAGCAGGGCCGGTCTTAGACAAAGTGGTGGCCCTGAGCAAAATAAAAAGTGGGGTCCCAAGCTCTGAACTATTTTATGTTCCATTGTTTACGGAACCGCTGCAGAAATCTGAAAGCAGTACTTGCCTATTTTTGGCAACTTCCCTGCATTTAAAAATGGGGTCCACAGTCCATCGCCGGGTTTCCCAGCCTATGGTAATGGACAAACTTTTTTTTTTTTTTTTTTTTTTTTAGGAATAACCATTTTAATTGAATAAAAATATCTTCCCATTTACGGTATGATTGAGAAAGTGTAAAATCTGCATCTATTTTATCTGTATTTGTAAAAAGCCCCTCTAATGTCCAATAATCCCCAAAATCTGGTAATCTGGCGCATCATCTGTATGAGAAATCCCAAAATCCCTGTATTTTTGTTAACCCTTTTATTTAGCAAGAAACTTTCTTTTCAGCTTGATGCATCAAACATCTTTCATCTTCTATACAAATGTCTTAGATTCAATATTAATTACTAATGTTAATTGTCCTCTTATATAGGGATATATAACTTTGTTGTGGTGTTTTTCATGAATTGTTCATCCTGGGCCTCCTGTTTCATTCTATAAATTTTACAACTATAAAACTGCTCAAGGATGCCATCTTGTGGCAACAAAGAGGAATTGACACTTTCTCTTCTCCCGCAGAAAAGTGAAGCAGAATAAATGATTTAGTGACAAGACAGAAGACCCACCCTGATACGTCATGTAGGAAAGTAGAACACAGTATTGAACAGTATTGGGCAGAAGTTTAAAGTGGGGCTCTAAATGCTCACATATTGCACATCACACAAACATTTCTGCTGTATTCACAAGCGCTAAGTTCAGGCCGTTAAATGTGCGCGATCGACAATATTGACGCTTGTTTCGCATCCTCTTTAGGGTAGGTGCACACGATCAGGAATCGGCAGCGCTTTGGATGAAGCACATGTCCACTGCCGGCAATTGAAAGCAGGTGAATCCGCATGTGCTCATTGAATTGTGCGGATTCACTGCGTTCGATACATTGTCCGGGTGAAATTTATCTTGCTGAGACAAATAAAGATAAGTTGACATGCTGCGGTCTGGAAAGATGCACCGCATGTCTGTCTCTGCGGGTGAGCTGCGGGCGTCTGTGCACACATAGTGGATGGTATTTCAAGAAACTCCATTCCCACTATGCTGTAACATCTGACCGCTTCACAAGTACGCAACATCCAACCTGCATCGTTACTGACTCTCTGCACCTACCCTTACTCCGGCTGAGGAAGAATGACTGGTACAGATAGTCCTCGATACAGTATAATGCAGATCCCATATAGTACATATAATAGAATGCACTCCCCATGGTCCTTCATAAAAGAGTATAATGCAGCCCCCTCGGAGTATATGCAGCCTCGTCAGAGTGTGATGCAGCCCCCCCACAGTATAATGCAACCCCCACACACAGTATAATGCAGCCACACAGTATAATGCAGGCCCCACTCCCACAAACAGTATAGTGCAGCCCCCTTGACACACACTGTAATGCAGCCCCCCAGAGTATAATGCAGCCCCACACACACAGTATAATGCAGGCCCTACTCCCACAAACACACAGTATAGTGCAGCCCCTTCACACACAATGTAATGCAGCCCCCCAGAGTATAATGCAGCCCCACACACAGTATAATGCAGGCCCCACACACACAGTGTAATTCAGCCCCCCATAAAACACACAGTATAATGCAGACCCACACAGTATAATGCAGCCCCCCAGAGTATAATACAGCCATACACACTGTATAATGTAGCCCCCCCAAAAACACACAGTATAATGCAGCCACACAGTATAATGCAGGCCCCACTCCCACAAACAGTATAGTGCAGCCCCCTTCACACACACTGTAATGCAGCCCCCCAGAGTATAATGCAGCCCCACACACACAGAATAATGCAGGCCCTACTCCCACAAACACACAGTATAGTGCAGCCCCTTCACACACAATGTAATGCAGCCCCCCAGAGTATAATGCAGCCCCACACACAGTATAATGCAGGCCCCACACACACAGTGTAATTCAGCCCCCCATAAAACACACAGTATAATGCAGACCCACACAGTATAATGCAGCCCCCCAGAGTATAATACAGCCATACACACTGTATAATGTAGCCCCCCCAAAAACACACAGTATAGTGCAGCCCCCACACACAGTATAATGTAGCCCCCCACAGTATCATGCAGCCCCACACACACAGTACAATGCATCCCCACACACACACACTATCGTGCAGCAGACACACACATGCACTATAATGCAATCACATACACACGCACTGTAATGCAGACGCACACACAATACTTACCTCTCCCCCTAATTCCCCTGCTGCTCTGACTTATGCGGAGCATCTCACCAGCTCCACTGCTGAAACACGCTGAGTCACAGGCATGGCGCTCTCTCCTCCATCACTGCTTTCAACTTTATAGGCATCTATGATGCTGATAAGTTGAATGTGCGATGCGGGGAGAGGGCAGCGCCGGGCCCCTCTTACTCATGGCCCCATAGCGGCCGCTGGCTGGGGGTTCCAGGAGGAGCTGGGGTCCTGGTCAGCTGCTTCCTCTGCCTGCCCCTAATGCCGACCCGGTCCATACACTGGAGTAATATATATATATATATATATATATATACTCTCACCTATGAGCAGACGTTAATTTGACATCCAATTTACACCAGTTTTAATAAATCCCTGACTCCTCTTGTGAAAACTTTTGAAAAGTGTCAAAGTTAAAAAAAAGTTGCACATTTTAGTCCAAAATTTGCACTTTTTTAATGTCCAAAACCCAAATTTAAATCTTCCCCAAATTTGATGAAAAAGTTGTACAAACTTTTCTTATGTGACGTGAAATATATTAAACGTTGCCCAATCTGGAATATATATTATCAGCGCCCCCATGTGGTCACATGTAGACGTTCTTTCCTATACTGTAAAGTATCCATCCCTGAGGTCCTGACCGGAATTTCCCCTCCTAGGTAAAATGATCGTATGTTTTGACTTAATGGATGGAGCATTTTCCCAGGAATTTTGTGCAATTTTTTTTTTGGGGGGGGGTGATGAAAAGTGATTTATAATTTTCTATATGTAATAAACATTTCTCAGGAAATTCAGAGCGATGCACAGAGGATGGGAAACATTTTATCACACTCCTGCTGACATATTCCACAGCACAGGAGAATGTATCACAAGATAACGACGAAAGACGTCAGCAGATCAGATCATTTTGTCCTATGATCACACACATGTGGTAAATCCCACATGGACTTTTCAAGAAGGGAAATCATAAAAACCAAAGAAAATAAAATTCAGCTATTGTAAAAAAATGTAAAAAATTGGTTTGTGTCCTCATTATGTAACTTTTTAAAATTATATTATTACTGTATCAGTATTTTATTTTTTATTGCTTTTTTATCATTATGGTTTTAGTATTACTATTATTTTTACATTATATTGCTATTATTAGCTGTTAGGGGTCGAGTTCCCACCACTGCACAGGGGGAATCTCGGGCCATCCCCGCTGCGGTCTCCCATTCTTCTCCTGCCACAGTGGAGTCTGCTCAGCGGAGACGTCGGTCCCAGCGTCTTGCTCAGTGTAACTCTATGCATAGGGTTACTGCTGCTTTTCCTGCTTCTGCCATTGAAGCCAGTACTGGGCAGCGGCGAGCAGATGCTTTTGGGACTAAGTCCTGCTTTTCTCTTTCTGAGCATGCCCAGGGCAAGATCTCCCGTTGGAGATCGAGGGTCACATGCTCAGGTACTGCAGCAGATCCCATTGGTCCTCCAGGAAGGTCCTGAAAGGGCAAAACTTCGGTAGCAGCTTTCCATTGGTCCTTTATTGGAAGGTCCTGAATGTGCTGCAACTACCGTGTTTCCCCGAAAGTAAGACCCTGTCTTACATTAATTTTACCCCAAAAAGTCCCACCCTGTCTTACTTTCGGGGGAGGTCTTACATTAGCCGAAAAAAAAAAAGACAATTTCTTTGTAACCAATAAATTAACATTTATTAACATGCTCTTTCTTTTACCGCTCCCGGAAGCGCTCATGTCTAGGGGTAAAAATATACGGTACCGTATCAGCATTGTTTATCATTCAGTATCTCTTTTACAGTACAGTACTTAACGTTACACCGTTCAACTGGAAAGCAGACAACAAATCAAAGTACGGTAACAGTAACACACTACGGTACGGTACTGTACGGTAATTGCCGTATACCCTCTGCCTGCATACCATAACAGTGCCGTATCCCACTGCACACAGCCCCATACCCTATACAGTACATGTTTCCCTACTTGGTTTTTAAATGCTGGACGTTTTCCTCTGCGGTGCGGCTGTGGGTGCGGAAGGCCTGTGCTGCAGGGAATGCTGTGCCAATCAGCAGGGAAACAGCGGTGACGTGGGGCTGGGGCGGCCAATTACAGCCCGAGCTGCTGGGCCAATCAGCACTCGAGCTGATTGGCCAATCAGCGCTCGAGCCGGGGGCCGGCGGTGACGTGGGGAGCAGGGGCGGCCAATGAGCTGTTGAGCTGGGCGGATTGCGGGGTTAACACGGCGAGTTAACCCCATGAGCGCTGGACCCGCCCAGCTGCACCTGAGGACACCTCTGGAGCCTGGGGACCCAATGGGGGACAGCGGCGGCCCAAAGGTAAGGGCCTTACATTTCACAGCGGCCCCCCCAACCCTGCCTTACATTCGGGGGAGGCCTTACATTGGAGGACCCCCCCGAAACCCCCACCCTGTCTTACTTTCGGGGGGGTCCTACTTTCAGGGAAACACGGTATATAAGCTGCGCATGACCGCACGGCCATGCGCTAGTATAGACTTGATATAATGTGTGTGTGTGTAGATGGATGTATGTCGATGGATGAAAGCTCCTAAATCATTCCCATTCCTAGTGTTGTTGACTGTTCGTGAATGATGGAAGCTATCTAGCGCCCGACTTAGCCATCAGCACGAAACACACATTACAGCGTCTAGTTGCTGTGAACGCCAGTGCGGCGTCGTGCGCTTTCTCAGCGCTTTCCTGACCCAAGCCTGGGTGGTTAGTGGCGTCCGCCAGTGCGGCACCGCACGCACTCACGTGCATCTTTAATACATTTATTTCTGTCCCTCTGACACCCCAGTTGCGGTGTCGAGCGCATGAGGTTTTTATGAACTCTATTCCTGTGTCTTGGGATTAAGTTCTGAGACTCCTTGCTTGCGCTCTTGGTGCGGTACCGCGGCCCTGTGACGCAACAGGGTTCGCTTCCTTCACACAGAGTGAAGTAAACCCGTGTGTGTATTCACATTGTACCGCCATATTGTCCGTCATCACTAGCAGCAGGCTTTCACCTGCACGGTGCACCCTGGGCTGCGAATGCACTTGATACTATTCCATCTTAAACTTGGTGCGTTCCGCCAGTCCTAACACTGACTCTCCTCAAAAAAGGACAGTTGTCAGCTGTGTTATACAGATGTCATCCTCCTCTAACAGCAGCAATCAGAGATGGCTCCGATTACTGCTGTTTAACCCCTTAAATGTCTCAGTCAATCTCCAATAGCAGCTTTTTTTAATTTTTTTTTTTATAAAACAATTTTGTAGTGCGATTGTTCTGGTACCCGTCACCCCCGCCATGATGCAATTTTATGGAGCGAAAGGATCCCAGTCGCCACCATCTTGGCGATCAATAATTTTACCGTATACAGTGGAAGTGACCAAATATTCAGCTTCCCTAAGGGGAATAAAAAGTAAAATATTAATAAAATAATGTTAAAAAAATATATAAAAGAAAACAAAAATAAAAGTTTAAATCACACCTTTTATCCAATTTTTAACCAAAACATAAAAACATATACTGTATTGTGTTGACCATAAAAGTGCGATAAAACTAAATTAATTAGCCTATACAGTAAAGACTATAAGTAGAAAAAATGCTAGAAATGCTGTTTTTTTGGACACCACTCTTGACCCGACGCGCGTTTCACAGGTATAATGGCTTTTTCTAAGGGTCATAGATAAATCCGCTATACCGGCGAATCGTGCGTCGGGACAGTTGTCCTGGTATTAATTATAATATGTGGGAAAGTCAGAACAGATTGACACAGGGATATTGAGCACAGTGCAGTGTGAAAGCAGAGTTGTCAGGCAGATTCTAGTATAATTAAAAGCAGGCTATTACCCAAGTGCAGCGGAGGTATCATGCTCTGATTGTACAGCATGTGTTCACTCCTGCTGCTAGCATCTGCTTCCACTGCTCAGTGTCTCACGGTGAACTCCTATGACCTGACTGATGTCATTGCGAGCATGAGAACGTTTTCACGCTCGTGGTGCCATCAGAAAGGTCCTGGGAGTCCACAACCAATGAACTCACTTCACCAAACTCACGTCAGCGCACTGTTAGAAATTTTCCCACAGCGCTCGCGCTCACGTCAGTTAAGTGAAGTGAGTTAATTGGCTGTGAACTCTCAGGACCTTTCTGATGACATCGCAAGCGTGAACTTTTTCACGCTCGCGGTGACATCAGTCAGGTCATAGGAGTTCACCGCAAGACACTGAGTAGCAGCAGCAGACGCTGCTCAATGTCTCTGCTGGATGGCAGGCTGTATTGTCACTGGTTTAACCATGACCGAGAGGAGTCAAAAAACTCTGCAGTGTTTGATTTCTTCTACTCCTGCACTGAATAGAAGCACTTCTTATTAAATGGTGTAAATTTGTTTTGGCAGTACAGGGGTTAATCTGCTCTGTTGAGAGCTCCTGGATCGTTTGGGCTCCCAGCTGTGCACTGTTAGCCACTTCCATCTCCTATATAAATTGGGCCCTGGCTAGCACTCATTGTCAGTGCTAGCTTATGCTGTACGGCTGGTGGTTGCTATTGGTTATTGTAGATGGCATTTGGTGAGTTTATCTGAGACTGTTGCTAGGTTTTGAGTGTCTGATTATTCTCTTTCTTCTCCTACTTTTTTTTTAACCCCATCCTCCTCACCCCGGTGCATTCCTCTGTTACATATGTGAGTATATTTGTATGTTTTGGTATTTTTCATTACCCTTGTTCATATTACCTTTTTAGTCTGGTTGGTGTATTATGGTACACTATTACTCCCCTCTTCCCTGGGTGGGGGAAGGGTGCAGACTGAGGGCAGATACAGGATCTAGGACAAGGTACGGGGTCCCGACATCAGAAGTTATCCGAGGAGCAGGGGGAGCTAGGGTGCCCTTAGCGTTAGAGATTGGTAAGGAGCCCCTGGTCCCTGGCAATAGAGTTGTGATACTGTAAAGTCGTATCATGCAACAATGCAGCCTTCTATCTAGATGTAGCAGAGCTAGACCCTTTGTGGAACAAATGGATTATCGTCTTCTCAGCAGCTGACATGTGAAGAATATGGCTGTTTAATATTTGAATTCTCTTACAGGGGACAATGGCTTCACTGGAATAGGCGATGACATACAGTAAGTATGGTTTAATGAACACTGATTTCAGAGTCTGTGTCATTATTTCAATTAAAGAACTTTATTCTGGGTGTGCGCTTTTATACAATATGACTATGGGGTTAGTAATGGTGGTGTCTTATTGACGCCTCTCTATTAGTAACCTCTGGGCTTGATGTCACCTAAGAATACATTAACCACCCAATTATCACCCCACTATCCACCACATCAGGGCATGTCGGGGGGGGGGGGGGGGTTCTTCCATTTTAATAACCAGCAAAGGTTAAGTATACAGTTGCGAGCTGATATTAATAGCCTGGGAAGCTCCATGGGTATTAGCCTCTTCCAAGGCTATAACTATCGGCACCCAGCCAATAGCTTTCCCTCTGCTGGTTAAGAGAATTACATGGCAGCCCACACCATTTTTTCAGAAAAATCATCGTTTAATCACTTCTGCTCGGCCTACAACCTGCAATAGTGACCCCATTCCTTCACCTCTCCTGCAGTCTCTCTCACCAGTGGTCACCACTCACCTGACTAAAATATTTAACCTCTCTCTCTCCTCAGGCATCTTTTCCTCCTCATTTAAACATGCCATCATTACCCCTTTACTTAAAAAGCCATCCCTGGACCAGAACTTCACTGCTAACTACAGACCTGTCTCTAACCTTTCCTTCATCTCTAAACTCCTGGAACGCTTGGTCCACTCCCGTCTAATCCGCTATCTCTCAGATAACTCTCTTCTCGACCCCTTACAATCTGGTTTCCGCTCTTTACACTCCACTAAAACTGCCCTCACTAAAGTCTCTAATGATCTAATAACAGCTAAATCCAAAGGTCATTGTTCTCTGCTGATTCTCCTGGATCTCTCTGCCGGATTTGACACTGTGGATCACCAGCTCCTTCTCACCATGCTCCGCTCCATAGGCCTCAAGGACACAGCCCTCTCCTGGTTCTCCTCCTACCTCTCTGACCGCTCCTTCACTGTATCTTTTGCCGGCTCCTCTTCCTCTCCTCGTCCCCTTACTATCGGGGTTCCGCAGGGCTCAGTCCTGGGCCCTCTCCTCTTCTCTCTATACACTTCCCCTATTGGACAAACAATCAGCAGATTTGGGTTCCAGTACCATCTCTATGCTGATGACACCCAATTATACACTTCTTCCCCTGACATCACCCCTACCCTAATTCATAATACCAAGGATTGTCTGTCTGCTGTCTCTAACATCATGTCCTCCCTCTACCTGAAACTTAATCTCTCCAAAACGGAACTACTTGTGTTTCTCCCTTCTACTAACCTCACTCTACCCAACATCAAAATTACCCTGGAGGGTTCAACCATAACTCCCCAGCAGCATGCCCGCTGTCTTGGGGTCATATTCGACACAAACTTTCCTTTACTCCCTATATCCGATCACTCACTCGCTCTTATCACCTGCATCTTAAAAACATCTCCAGAATCCGACCTTTTCTCCCCTTTGAAACTGCTAAGACTCTTACTGTCGCTCTTATTCATTCCTGTCTGGACTACTGCAACTCTCTTCTGATCGGTCTCCCTCTTACCAAACTTTCTCCTCTCCAATCCATCTTGAATGCGGCAGCCAGGGTCATATTTCTGTCCAGCCGCTTCACCGATGTCTCCATCTTGTGCCAGTCATTACACTGGCTACCCATTCTCTACAGGGTCCACTATAAACTCATCTCTCTCACCCACAAAGCTCTCCACAGTTCTGCACCGCCTTATATCTCCTCTCTCATCTCCGTCTATCGCCCTACACGTGCCCTCCGTTCTACAAATGACCTAAGACTAACATCTCCCATAATCCGAACCTCGCTCCTCCGTCTCCAAGACTTCTCTCCTGCTGCGCCAGCTCTCTGGAATGCACTTCCCCAGACGATCAGACTGATAGCCCCGACCTATTCAAACGCGCTCTGGAAACCCATCTCTTCAGCAAGCCTACCACATCAACTACTCGGTAAACTAACTTTGTCCTGTTCCCTCCTTCCAAATATTATTCTGACTCTGCACCCTACTATTCATCTGTCTCCACACCCTCCATGCACACGATAACTGCACTTGATACTTGACTATTGCACTTAAACACACGGGTTGATGACCGGATCATGCAGCTTTATATGAAAATCCCTATTTATTATAATTGCCGGACCTGAAATAACAAGCACTTTTCACCTATTGTGTCCCCCCATTTCCTTGTAGATTGTAAGCTTGCGAGCAGGGACCTCACCCCTAATGTCACTGTTTAACTTGTCTTAACTTGTACTGAATTTATTGTCTGTACATGTCCCCGCTTAATTGTAAAGTGCTGCGGAATATGTTTGTGCTAAATAAATAAAAATTATTATTATTATTATTAAATACATAGTACAGTGTGTGTGTGCAGCTCACTGTACTAATTATTCACATGACTGACATCTTTATATCTATCTATTCTATGTGTATATGTCGAGCCCGCCAGCCAGGGCAGTGGGATACTCGGTACCGGGTCCGGTCTGCAGGGGATGTCACGGTGGCTGCAACCCGGTCCGTGGCCCTGGGGCTCAACGTTAAAGGGGAACGGTCTTTAAAGGGGAAAATGTTTATGAGTCTGTCGTGATGCCACCTGTGGTGTTCGGCCAGTAGTGGGACTGACGTTGCATTGGAGGGGTCCCTTGGGGGATGTTGTGGCAGCACGGGTGTTGCACTTCCCACAGGTGAAGCGGGGTCTCCGGGGTCCTATGGTGTGTGGTCAAGATGATGGTATGTGCCGATGAATAAATGGAGGAGACAAGTTGTAAGTCTTTACCTGGTTTACTGCAGATGGTAGGCCACAGTCCAGGGCATCGGCAACAGGTACATTAGAAGTCCAGGCAGTCCAGAGACAAGTGGAATCCCCTTGGCAAGTCAGGTTGGGGGCCTTCCACTCTGCTCTTACTGTGTCTGAGGTCCCTGCTGCCACTAAGTGCTCCAAACAAGGACCTAGTTGCTTCCTCTGTCCTGGGACAGGTTCCAGTATGGTAGGCAGCTTGAGCCATACCTACTGGGGGGTCTCCGCATGGTGACTCCAGGCTCCTGCTGTACCACAGGTGTAAATGGGCAATGTCCATGTAATCCTATGCCCTCCGATTCTGCTCTGTGTCTTGTAATCCACAAAAGCCTCGGGCTTTCGGTACCCGGATTCTGCGCACTGACTCCCTGGAGGCCTACTCGTAGCCTCCTTGAGTTCTGTATCTACTCTCTGCTCCCTTCCTGTCTGTCCTCGCTCAAAGACTCTCTGTACCAACTAATCTGACTCCTCCTCCAAACCAGGATCTTTATCCAGGGAAGTTCCCCTAAAACAGGGTTTTGAGCTCCCCCTCCTGGCCTGGATTTGGAAGGTGTTGTGTGTGTGACAACCTGCTAAAGGGAATCTCACTTGTCTCCAGGCATAGCACTGCCCTCCCCGAGAGGAAGGCAGCACTATTGTGGTACCCGAACTCCTGGGCTGCCACATACAGTGGGGCAAAAAAGTATTTAGTCAGTCAGCAATAGTGCAAGTTCCACCACTTAAAAAGATGAGAGGCGTCTGTAATTTACATCATAGGTAGACCTCAACTATGGGAGACAAACTGAGAAAAAAAAATCCAGAAAATCACATTGTCTGTTTTTTTAACAATTTATTTGCATATTATGGTGGAAAATAAGTATTTGGTCAGAAACAAACAATCAACATTTCTGGCTCTCACAGACCTGTAACTTCTTCTTTAAGAGTCTCCTCTTTCCTCCACTCATTACCTGTAGTAATGGCACCTGTTTAAACTTGTTATCAGTATAAAAAGACACCTGTGCACACCCTCAAACAGTCTGACTCCAAACTCCACTATGGTGAAGACCAAAGAGCTGTCAAAGGACACCAGAAACAAAATTGTAGCCCTGCACCAGGCTGGGAAGACTGAATCTGCAATAGCCAACCAGCTTGGAGTGAAGAAATCAACAGTGGGAGCAATAATTAGAAAATGGAAGACATACAAGACCACTGATAATCTCCCTCGATCTGGGGCTCCACACAAAATCCCACCCCGTGGGGTCAGAATGATCACAAGAACGGTGAGCAAAAATCCCAGAACCACGCGGGGGGACCTAGTGAATGAACTGCAGAGAGCTGGGACCAATGTAACAAGGCCTACCATAAGTAACACACTACGCCACCATGGACTCAGATCCTGCAGTGCCAGACGTGTCCCACTGCTTAAGCCAGTACATGTCCGGGCCCGTCTGAAGTTTACTAGAGAGCATTTGGATGATCCAGAGGAGTTTTGGGAGAATGTCCTATGGTCTGATGAAACCAAACTGGAACTGTTTGGTAGAAACACAACTTGTCATGTTTGGAGGAAAAAGAATACTGAGTTGCATCCATCAAACACCATACCTACTGTAAAGCATGGTGGTGGAAACATCATGCTTTGGGGCTGTTTCTCTGCAAAGGGGCCAGGACGACTGATCCGGGTACATGAAAGAATGAATGGGGCCATGTATCGTGAGATTTTGAGTGCAAACCTCCTTCCATCAGCAAGGGCATTGAAGATGAAACGTGGCTGGGTCTTTCAACATGACAATGATCCAAAGCACACCGCCAGGGCAACGAAGGAGTGGCTTCGTAAGAAGCATTTCAAGGTCCTGGAGTGGCCTAGCCAGTCTCCAGATCTCAACCCTATAGAAAACTTTTGGAGGGAGTTGAAAGTCCGTGTTGCCAAGCGAAAAGCCAAAAACATCACTGCTCTAGAGGAGATCTGCATGGAGGAATGGGCCACAATACCAACAACAGTGTGTGGCAACCTTGTGAAGACTTACAGAAAACATTTGACCTCTGTCATTGCCAACAAAGAATATATTACAAAGTATTGAGATGACATTTTGTTTCTGACCAAATACTTATTTTCCACCATAATATGCAAATAAAATGTTAAAAAAACAGACAATGTGATTTTCTGGATTTTTTTTTCTCCGTTTGTCTCCCATAGTTGAGGTCTACCTATGATGTAAATTACAGACGCCTCTCATCTTTTTAAGTGGTGGAACTTGCACTATTGCTGACTGACTAAATACTTTTTTGCCCCACTGTATATACTGTATGTAATTTATTCTATCCTGAGTGTGCAGTAAAACAAAAAGCCTAAAAAAAACCAAATGGTCCAAAATTCTAAATGAAAGCCAATTGCAAAATTGTTTTCTGGTCCCAAATACATACATAAAAAATAAGTATGTAGACAATTCCTTTAATCCTTGATTTCTTTGAAAGACTGTCTTTTTCAGGGCCAAAGTTATAATTTGAAGTAACAATTCATTTACATGTTTATTTTTTTTAATAGTGCATGTTTTGAGAAATAAAAGTAAAAAATTGGGTGGAGCACAATGTACTGCCACTAGGTGGTACGGTAGTCTTATTTATCCTTTTTTCTTTTGTAGAATTTTTTTTTTTTTTTTAAAGGAGCCACAACCCGGCCAAGTGGACTTCAGGGCACAAAAGATCATTTTGCCACATCCATAGGTTGATGAATTATAGTCTAAAAATAAAAGCAATAAAACTCACTAGAAATTAAGAATTGCATTTTTTTCCCCCAGTCTTCAGAACACTGCTAAAAAAATAAAATAAAAAAGTGTTCACAATGTTGTACCTCCCCCAAAACGGTATATAAAAAAGTAAAAATAAGCGTAGACCCAGCTCTAGTGCTATAAAAATGAAAATATTAGCGGTCTAGAAAATAGCGACAAAAATATATATTTTGATGTATATGCAGTTTCATTTTTTAATATAGCGAGAGCTGTCTTAATTAAATTTGCCAGGAGATGGCGCTGCAATCAGCTGTTAATTGGATATCCATGGGAAATATTTACAAATGACTGTATAGGTCCTTATTTAATTACATGCAGTTCTTTTTTTCTTGTTTCTTTTTTTTTTTATCTCAAAAATTACTTTAATCGTTTTTTTTAGCTTTAGATTTTTATTTTTCTAAACTTTTTTTTTTTTTTTAAAGCTCCCTTTTACTCCCCAGTATCGTAATTCACCACGTCATCCTCTGTTTATAAATTATATAGCATTATTTCTATAGGGTGAAATGGACATACAAGAATGGCCTAATAGGCTGAGTTTTTTAAGCCAAAACTGAGCAAAAAAAAAAATAAAAAATCAATAACTTGTAGATTCTGTTCCAAAAACTCCAAAAAAAAACTCCCTGTTTACATAACCTAAAGCTATGTTCACACTATTTTTTTCTGAGGAATTCCAAAACTATAATTTCTTTTAAGTGTAAACTTCAAAATTCAGCTTTTTTTTTGCGTGGGGTGGAGTTGAAAGTTTTTCCATTTCTTGAAGCTGCTGTGAAAACTTTGGGATTTTTTTCTCTGAAGGATTGGCCAGGACAAAGTTTGAAGAAGTTTCCTTTAGAATCTGTTTGAAAGAGGTTGTTAGAGTCATGAATATGCGGCTCCACCCCTATGGGAGGTGGAGCCGCATATTCATGACTGTAATGGGCGGCACCACGTGACCGCTCATACAGGAGAAGCTGCCGCGAGGACAGGACGCTGCGAGGGAGCCGGGTGAGTATTTTATTAACAGCGGGCGGGCGCACAGGGGGTGGGAGGGGGGAGGGGACAGGGATCTTTATTTAAAACATGAATAAAAAAAAAAAAGGATTTTTCATATCTTCTTTCCAGCGAACGCTGCTGGAGAGAAGATATGAATGGCGGCTTCAGCACCACGCTGGGGGGACAGCGCTTACTGTAGCGCTGTCTCCTGCACGGCACACGGACTGCACATGGACAGCGTCCGTGTGCGGTACGTGTTTTACACGGACCCATTGACTTTAATGGGTCCGTGTAATTTGTGCGCTCCCACGAACCCTGACATGTCTCCGTGTTTTGCACACGGACACACGGTCCGTGAAAACACGCTGACATGTGCAGAGACACATTGATTTCAATGTGTCTACGTGAGTCAGTGTCTCCGGTACGTGAGGAAACTGTCACCTCACGTACCGGAGCCACTGACGTGTGTAACCGGCCTGAGCGATACGCTGGGACCGACGTCTCCGCTGAGCAGACTCCACTGCGGCTGGAGAAGAATGGGAGACCGCAGCGGAGATGGTTCGAGTTTCCCCCTGTGCAGAGGCGGGAACTCGACACCTAACAGAGGTGACATACACCTTTTTAATCCCATTGGGTCTTTTTCAAAACCTCTTCACATGTATAAAAAAAAAAAGTGCCCCCAAAACTCCTATAACCAGCAAAATCGATTTTTCCATAGAATTCAGTAGAAAGAGTTTTCAATTGATTTTTGAGTCAGTCTTTAAGTAGTATTTTAAAGTGGATCCATGGTAAAAACATTTTTTTGTGTGAGCCGCAATGTGCACACAGTTTTTTTAAAGGAGTTTTTGGAGCAGACAATGAGTGGAAACTTTCCTCCAAATCTCAAAAGTCCAGGTTGGGAACAGATGGGGACGGTGCAAGAAATGTGAGAAATCAAATGCGTCTTCGTTGTGCTCTCTGCATGCGAGTCGTGGCTGGAAGAAGTCATGGTGGTCTGGAAAAGAAGGGAAAAGTGAAATACTACAACAGAAAGAATCACCATCAATAACTGTGCTGTAATCTCCTATATGTTCTGCAGGACTGGTATCTCCCACTACATGGTCACCATAATCAGGTAATATCAGTGTTAATCTTTGTATGGAGATTTTCAGTAAGAGAAGGGTCGTCTGCTGAGGTTCCCCTACACTACACCCACTATTCCGGTGTGCCACCATAGTTGTAATCAGGGTTACCGGTTAGAGGCCTACTCGGTTGTTTCTATCCCTCTGAGCTGAAACCCTTTCTACGCCTCTGCCTTTAAAACATGTAATGCATTACTGTTTTTGGAATGTGAAGAAGAATAAAATTTGCTGCATCCGTAAAGCATTATTCACAATAGTAAAAGTAGAAAATTTGGTGGCGGTCCGGCCACTGCAAACCCATCAATCCAGAACTTTGAATTCACTCTTCTGAATGAAGCGTTGGCCAGGCATCCATGCCACTGCTTCTTTCATTATCTTTTATAGTCAAGTATACTTTCCCATGACTTTATTCCGAGACAGAATCTTGGAGCTTTAGAACCGCAAGTTATCACCTTATCGTCTGATAGGATAGGTCATTAATATTAGATTGTTGGGAGGTCAACACCCGGCACCTGCTCAGGGGCTGATACCCTGCACAACAGCTTCTATACTTGTAAAAGGAGCTGTTCTGCAGCACGTGGCAGCAGCAGCTACACGTTAAATGAAGCCATGCTTTGTATTATTATTATTATTATTATTATTTTTATTTATATAGCACCATTAATTCCATGGTGCTGTACATGAGAAAGGGGTTACATACAGGGTTATAGATATCGTTTACAGGAAACAAATTTACAGTGACAGACTGGTACAGAGGGGAAAGGACCCTGTCGTTGCGGACTTACATTCTACGGAATAATGGGGAAGAGACAGGAGGTCGAAGGTGTGGCAGCTCTGGTGGTGGTGAAGCAGCAACTCGGGTGGTGATGAGGCGGTAGCTCGAGTGGTTGGTGAGGCGGCAGCTCGGGTGGTTGGTGATTGCATCACCAATTAGACGGACACTCTGTTCCTAAATCTTGACCGGAACCGCCCCACTGGGACTCTCTTCCTGTAAAACCTTTTTTCCATTTTCCTTACTTAAGTGAGGTTTTGACTAAGACCATACCTGGTCGAAACGTTAACCTTGTTGTCCGCAGCTACTATTTCTTTAAATTACTTGATGATGTTAGTACACGTGAATAAAGCAACAAATCTTTCAGCATATAAAGCAAATATCTGAGTGCGGCTGTTTTCTCTTTTACATTTGACTTTGGATGTCCAGCCTGCACCTATTTTCTTGAATCTTGCAGTGTGCACGTCATTTTTCTCTGGACACGGGTGGTTGGTGAGGCGGCAGCTCTGGTGGTGGTGAGGCGGCAGCTCGAGTGGTTGATGACGTGGCAGCGGCTTGGGTGGTTGGTGAGGTGGCAGCTCTGGCGGTTGCGAAGCGGTGGCGAAGCGGCAGCTCGGGTGGTTGGTGATGCGGCAGCGGCTCGGGTGGTTGGTGAGGCGGCAGAATGGTTATTGCAGGCTGTAGGCTTTCCTGAAGAGATGGGTTTTCAGGTTCCATCTGAAGGGTCCAAGGGTGGTTCATAGTCGGACCTGTTGAGGCGTGGAATTCCAGAGGATGGGGGATATTCGGGAGAAATCTTGGAGGCGGTTGTGTGAGGAACGAATAAGGGTGGAGGAGATAGCTTTGCAGCTATATTCAAAGTGTTTCCATCTGATGTCCAGCGGAGCAAATAACAGCTGTTGGATAGGGTGCTGAGTGTCAGACCCTCGCTGATGATATTGATGGATCGACGATCTATAAGTTATGCACAGACAAGCCCTTTAACTTCTAATCCCAGGAATAACCATTTAAGGCTTTAAAGAGCTCATCGTTAAAAACAATTGACTTACGGAGGAACTCTATACAAACCATATATGCTTTGCTCTGCTTAGTGCTGGGCTCCCAATGTCACAAATCATTCGAGTCACGTTTTGCATCTTATTTTTGTTTTTGTTAAATGCTAAATTCATTGAAATGTAGTAAAAATCTGTAAATTGATTCTATTTTATCACGTGTTCAGCCAGCGTTTATCTACTGTAAAAAAAAAAAAAAAGTGCAGGACCTCTACTGTGAACTATTCAGGTTGTCAAGATCTGTCATTTTTCAAATTGGTCCAGGGATGTAGGAACCGGTTGACTCTAGTCAAGATCCCGAGCGCCTCCCAAACGGGTTCTTCTGCTTTCTCGGCACAGATAGGATGTTTCAACAATCTGGATAGACAATTATCACCATTTGCTTTTTGCATAAGTGGAACCAGAAAAATCCAGAATTTATAATGACAGCGCAAGGAACCCTCTTCTGTACCACATTGTACATAGGGATTTAGCTACAGAGATTGTGGAAAAAGCAATTACAGCTCGATTGCAAAACTATCGGCAGATATCAAGAGCAAATAAGACATCAGAATTTGGATGTCATACTTGTTAACTTTTCAATTGGTCATGTGGGAGACTCCAAAATCTTTGTTGCATAACCGTGCCCCTGTTCCACACCCCGTTTGCCCATCTGGTCAACAGGACTCAATCAGATGAAGCACCGCGCACAGAAAATATTAAAGGAGCGTTGCTTACTGGGAGGTCCCTTGAGGCTTCTACGACTCTTAAGAGATTTGACAACTTTTCGTTGAGTCAGGAGGTCTTACATTTTTATGTGAACCTTAGGTAGAGTAGCCATATATGCATTTTAAATAGTTATCCCCTACATTGGAAATTATTAATCACACAAGATAGGGAATACCTTGCTCATCAGTGAGGTTCCGACCTCTAGGATCTCCATCAGGAGCAAGAACGTGGCTGTGAAATGCCCTGGTGGGAATGGAGATGTGGCCACATATGCTCTCCTCTGCTCCAATCGCTGGCAATGATGTTGGGCAAGCAAATTGCTTAAATTCCTTGACAATCTCTCAAACAATGCATAAAGGTACCACCTCCCTGGTGGCCTGAAGTACAAGACACAGAAGTGGAAACATCAAGACTAGGCCAAAGAAAAATCTGGATTTTTTTGGGAAAAAATATGTATGTGGTCAATTTAAGGAGCACTATGGCTATAGAGCACACTGCAATAGAAAGGTGGTAAACAAACATTTCGGCAGCGGGCTGCTACCTTCCTCAGGTGGAATTACCTGAGGAAGGTAGCAGCCCGCTGCCGAAATGCGTAGTCATTTAATAAAAGGTTTGTTTACCAACTTTCTATTGCAGTGTGCTCTATAGCCATAGTGCTCCTTAGATTGACCACATACAGATTTTTTCCAAAAAACGTTGATATTGTGGCTGGAGCAGCTTGGGGCCATAGAGTTCATCTCCAGAAAACAGGACCTGAAGTGATGTCACATCCTGTGTAGAGGCATCATCTTACTATGGGCCCAGGTGACCAGATCAGGAAGCACAGCACAGGAGCGGTCCTGGAGCAACAGAGCAGGAGTGCTGCTACCGGAATTGTGCAGGGGTGCACAACCCTTCCAGGTGAGAGGCTAATCCCCCCACCTTTCATTGAAACTTCCCAATTAAACCACCTAGTGCTTCTCATGCTGCGCTCTACCATGGGTATCGTCTTTACAAATATCTGGAGACTGATTGTTCAAAGGTTTTATAAACTAATGAGATGAGAGTGATTCTAGATAGACTAGATGGATGGGCCCATGGCTGGATAAGTAACAGGTGTCGTAGCTGTTTTCGTTCTGACCCAATGTAAGACTTGACAGATCACTAGTGAGGCCAAATCAGGAGGTTACGCCCACCATTTTACAACCTCGCTTAGAGACAAAAAGACACCTCACACATATTCTGGGAGCAAGTCACTTTTATCTGATGTAATGCAGCAAGAGGCAATATTTTATACCATTTACAACAAATGTAATTCTCAATGTAATTCATGTAGTCCCACCATCACCCAGGGTCACACTGACCTTTATTCCTCACCACGTATCAAGAACGTTGTGGCTGACTATTGAGAACATACATGATAAGAAGTGTAGTCTCCTTGAAGCGGAGACCATCAGACTACTGCATCAACAGATTCTAGTAATTCTAGCAATTAAAGGCAAAAGGCAAGTAAAGGCAAACTATTAACCCTTCTATAGCACAGGCAAAAACCTCCACTTCTACTCAGACACCGGAACGGTGGAGGTTCACACTCGTGGGCTGGTATTTTTGGGTTCAAGATGGACATAAAATCAACTCCCAAACCTGCCGCCAGAGTTTAGAAGACACTTTCTTCGAGCAGTGGTACAGGAAAAAAAGTTTCAAGAAAGCCGTGATTTTTCTGCAGGACAATGCTTCATCGCAGCATCGAAGTCTCAACCAGCAATTGGTTGCAGCAGGTCACTGCCGCAGTCAATAACTGTTTGTAGCGGTGACGTGCCCCGAGTCAGGACGTCATTGCTGCAGTATTAAGTAGAATCTGGTGGGGAATTGACTGCAACAGATTGAGAGTGTCAGAACATCAGTGAGCCAGGTATTACTTTATCTATCCATTTAGTTTTTTGGGCAAATTTTTTTATCGAACCTCTTAAATTAAAGTGCCACCTTATGTGAATCTATAACCACTAAGCTTCTGTTAGACCTTATTTGCAGTTGAATTGGTATACTGTAATTCTTTTAGTCATTATCTGAACTGTGACAGTCATTCTTTAAGGAGAAAAACCTGTATGACCCCCCCCCACCAGATATTGGCTTCTCTATTAACACGTCCCTTGGGGTTTTTCCAAAATGCAAGTTATTTTTATGGAGGTCACAAAATGACACCCTTCACTGACATGAAAAGGTGTCAACACATGAACAAATTGCCGCAATGGATTCTTTCATACAAATGAACTCTCTAAGGTACAGTCAGCTTAATAGATGGAATTTAATTTGGACACTGACAATTTGGGTTGAAAGATATTGCATTAATTCACCGAACTTTGGTGCTGTAAAATTATTATTATTATTATTTATTTATATAGCACCATTAATTCCATGGTGCAGTACATGAGAAAGGGGTTACATACAGTAAAATGGTCATAGTAAGGGCTAGGGGGCTGCAGAAGGAACCACAATGGGCATATGAGCAGGACAATTGCCCTGCAAACAAACGTGAATAGAAAAATTACTTAAAATAACAGAATAAAAAATATAAAAAAGAATAATCTTGAACCAGGAGGCAGAGGTCCTAGTGGAGAGTGGAGCAATGACTTACGTGTGTACTTTACTGTACTTGTTAGTAAATAAATAAATGAAAAAAATGACATGGGGTGTTCCCTATTTTTAATAACCATCCAAGGGAAAGAAGACAGCTGTGAGCTGGTTTTATTATGCTGGGAAAGGGCCAATATCCATGGACCTTCCCAGCCCGTTAATATCAGTCTGCTTTGCCTTTGCTAGTTATTAAAAATGGGGGGGGGGGGGACCCTAAAAAAATGACATGGGGTACACTTTATTTTTAATCGCCAGCTAAGGCAAAGCAGACAGTTGGTGATTGATATTAATAGGCTGGGAAAGTACATGGATATTGGCCCCTTTTCCAGCCTAATAGGAAAGGCCCTCAGCTACCCCAGGAATGGTGCATCCTTTAGATGCACCAATTCTGGTGCTTAGCTTCGGCTGTTCCCAATTGTCTTGGTGCTGTGTGTGGTTTTTTTTTTTTGCGCGTGGGTGTATTTTTATTTTTAAATATGGGGTTACTAATAGAGGTGTCTGATAGATGCCTCTCCATCGCTATCCCCACGGGTTTGATGCCAGCTGACATTACACAGCTGACATCAACCCCAAAAACTGTTACCCCGATTGCCACCACATGAAGCAAGAAAAGCTGTAGTGTTAAGCACCTACACATACATAAAAAGCTTTGAAAAATGCATTTTGGGGACCAGAGTGAAAGAATTAACAGATTTGAATTACTAAATTATCCCAGCAGTCCTTTTTGACTATTTATTAAAATAACTCAGTTACTGTATATTCTACAACCAGTTGACCAACCTGTTTTTCAACTACAGGAAACCCTCAACAATTTCTTCCTGCTAATTCTGCCTTCTTTTTTTCAAAACTGGTCAGAGTAGTGGGTTTTACATTGTTAAGCAAATGTTCACAGGGTTCACTAAAGCTGTTTCTGGGTGGACAAACTTCAGCTGATGAGACAAGAAGCACACAAACGCAAGTGTCAGGGTACAAAATGGCTGGAGACTTAGAAGCACACATACAAAAGTGTGAGGGTACAAAATGGCTGGAGACTTAGAAGCACACATACAAAAGTGTGAGGGTACAAAATGGCTGGAGACAGAAGCACACATACCAAAGTGTGATGGTAAAAAATGGCCTGTGCAAAGGTTAGTGGCCAATTTATTAATACCAATAGCTTGGTGGATCAGCATAACATTCAGAAATTTGGACAGACATATCATTGTCTTAAAGCAACAAATCCTCATGACCAAAGAGGTGTAAGACGCAAGAGCATAATATATGCTGTTACCTTCACCCCACATTCCAACCACAAATTCTTAAAGCTTCTCTTTAAATTTGAGAGTCCTCAGTGGTTGATACCTTTTTAATGGCTAACTGAAAAGCTAGTAACAAATTGCAAGCTTTCGAGACTACACAGGTCTCTTCATCGGGCAAAGAATAACAAAATCTGAAGAGTCACATTTATGCACAAGAGGACACAGGAATAATGCAATAGATAAGTCATGTGACTTGCAATTCGTTACTCTTTGAATGGCTAACTGAAATGATGGTATCAACCACTGAGGACTCTCAAATTTTAATATTTTTCTATCTACTGGCTAGCACTGCGATCCTGGATATTCATAGCGCTTGATTATTGCGAAGATTTCATATTTTTCCAAGCTCAGCCCACGTGTCGTGATAATCCCTGATCTGGTATTCTGGGTGTTGGGATTGGAACCCAGCAGCTCCTGTGCACCAGGCAGCAGCTCTTTCTTTTGTGCTATTGAGCTCACTGGACAGTTCATTGCAAACCCAGATGCAAATACTCGTGTGGTTCCTCATTGTCTTCACCCTAAGTTCCTGATTGGCTACACCCTGATTGAACAACTTACTCAACCCGGACATAGAAATTCCTTCCTTGTGAGATTATTGAGCTCCCAGCCTTTAGTCAAGATTTCTTTCACCTGCTCCCTCACTCCAAGATTATACTGCTGCTCTGTGTCCCGACTCCTCGGCTATACCTACTTACGCTACCTGCCGATCCTTTAAACTACATTGCTGCTCCTGTGTAGCGACCCCTTGGCTATTCCTGATTATGCTACATGCCGGTGCTGCCCCCCGTGGTTTCAATACCACTACTCCACCTCTGGTCAGTCCATAACACTGTACTACTTTGACTCAGATTAGACTTCTTTTCTTGCCTGGTAATATTGTAAGGAACCCAAGTAATGACATATACGAGACATTGGATGAAAATGCCCAATTAAAACCTTGGCTCAGATACTGACCGGTTAGGCTACTTTCACACTAGCGTTAACTGCAATCCGTCACAATGCGTCATTTTGCAGAAAAAACGCATTCCTGCAAAAGTGCTTGCAGGATGCGTTTTTTCCCCATAGACTTGTATTGACGACGCATTGCGACGGATTGCCACACGTCGCATCCGTCGTGCGACGGATGCGTCGTGCTTTGGCGGACCGTCTGGAGCAAAAACCGCTACATGTAACGTTTTTTGCTCCTGACGGACCGCTTTTTCCGACCGCGCATGCGCGGCCGGAACTCCGCCCCCACCTCCCCGCACCTCACAATGGGGCAGCGGATGCGCCGGAGAAATGCATCCGCTGCCTCCGTTGTGCAGGGCGTTAAACACTAGCGTCGGAATCTCTGCCCGACGCATTGCGACGGGGAGATTCCGACGCTAGTGTGAAAGTAGCCTTAGAGAAGATCATTTCCTTGTGTCTATTGCATCATTTCCCAGTCTTCACCTATTGATTGAGGGTCCGATGTGTCTTTTTGACAATGTTTTTTTTTTCTCATAGGTTTGCTATATCTGTGGACACCGATACAAATACATGAAATGACTGGAGGATTTCTGCATATGAGATCTTGGTCACTTCAGGTGTAACTTGAACCACTCAGTAATAATAACAGAAGAGTCGGCCCTGAGGCAGTCAAATTCTCGAAGACGTAACAACTGTTCAGCTATGGACCAGTTCTTTCTGGCAGTAGTAGGTTTTACAGATGCACAATTTCTAGGTATTCAACTGAACATTATCCTAATTCCTTGAAAAGATTTTACCATATTACTTTTCTCTATTGCATGAAAACAATGGTCACGGTTCATCAAAATGTTTACACCAGAAATACGGCAAAAAACACTTTGGAAAGTCTCAAAGTGTTTGCGGAATTCAAGGTTGCGCAACCATTTTGCCACTGTTCGCTGTTTCCCGTAAGCTTCAACAAACTCATAGGCAGAGCTGGGGCAAGACAAGGTTAGGACAGGGCGTGGAAACACCCGCTTTTCTAATTCATGATTAGTTGTGTCATACCTTACCTGGCTGGAGTAAGAATTGTGGTGGTTGATTAACCCCTTTACATCATATTTCTTGTCCCCGACATGGATACGGGCTCCCACGCCGAGCCCGTATCTTTCCTGGCAGATGATGGCTGAATTGTTCAGCCATCATCTGCCTCTAACCTCCCACGGCTGTTGACTTGCTACATGCCGCTGTCAATCTGTTGTGTCATTCCACGCACTAGTGACATGAACGCGGGGCGACTAATGGTTACCTTTTTTTTTTTCTTTTACAACTTTCTTTTCACCAAATTTTTCATTTTTGCGCTTTCGTTTTTCAATTGCCTTCTTTCAAGGACCACAGCTTTCTTTTCCCATTTTACATAGCCGTATGACTGCTTGTTTTATTTTTGCGACAAGAGTTGTAGTTTTGAACGCACCATTTTTTTTTTTACCATACAATGTACTGAAAAATGGCAAAAAAACTCAAAGCGTGATGGTGAAAAAAATGGAATTTCGCCATTGTTTGGAGGATTTTTGTTTTTACGGCATAACATTTTTATCTTTCTGCTGATGGGGCTGAGTGAGGACTTGATTTTTGCGTGGTGAGCCGACGTTTTTATTGATACCAATTTTGTCTATATGAGGGTTTGATTGCTTATTACACTTTTTAGGGTGGTGACAGGTTAAATAAAAAAATGCAATTCTGATGTTTTTTTCTCTTTACGGCGGTTCGGAGAAATTTTTTTTTTTCTCTCTGCCTCTAAGTAAATCAGATCACAATCTCTGATGAGTGTGATTGATATTATTAGAACATCTGCGCTTGCACTTTTGGTCAGTCCTATGTAATTGCAGGAAGCGCAAGCACTTACCGTATGTTGTTAATGCCTTGAATTCATTCTGTACATTGTCTTGCTCAGAGTATAAATGTTCAGTAGGAAGAAAAATGAACTCTCCTCGTAGGAATCATTGTGAGTTGCATCATCATGCATCACCACGCCTTGTTCGCTAGGACTTTTCTCAGAAGTTTTTCAATTTTCAGGTTTGCAGATGAAGACAATGAAACCAGGTTCTAGGGACTGGAAGGAATGCAAAGAATTAAAAATATTATTTTTAAGGTGGATCTCTTAAATGATTATTTTACGCCATGAACTTCTGTTAGTAAATCTACTTGGGGCATAATAATGTCATAGAGAGAATATCCTTCATGGAATCCCATTTAGGCCCCATTCATACGTCATTTCTTTATGCGATCTCTTCTATAAAGACCACAAATGGGGACATACACACACTGTATTCAATGGTGGTGTGCACACGTCAGGTTTTTCACATGGACCATGTGCGCGTGTGAAAAAAAACACAGGCATATCCTTTTTTTGCACAGAACGGACAAAATAAGTGCCTTACATGTGCACAAGGATGTCATCCGTGCGACACGTATTGGCGCCTGGGAAAAAGCCATACAGCTGTTCCCAGGTGCTTTGTGCTGAAGGCAGCTCTCATCATTATCGCCTGTCTCCCTGAGCTCAGCGCGAGCAGGCGACAAGGATATGCATGGTTTTCAGCACCTTCTGTGTATGTAAGTTCTATGGCCTTGAAATTATCACCTGATGTCAGTAACAACCCATCCAATCCACACATGCACAGAAATCAAACCACAGATTTCCGTATATGAAGTTATGTGAAATAAAGAGAAATGACACAGGGAAAAAAGTATTGCACATTTGAAGCAAGAGGTGCAAAAAGCCATGGGAAGTCATAAAACAAGCTGAAATCTACCAGTAACTAGAAAGCAATCCTGCCATTTAGGTGCCACATAAACATCTCATGGTGGGTAAAACAGGTGAGCTGTCTCAAGACCTTTTCAACCTTACTATTACAAAACATACTGATGGCATTGGTTACAAAAGAATTTCTGAACCACTGAAGGTTCCAGTGAACACTGTGGAGGCCACAATCCGGAAGTGGAAGAATATTGTTTCACTATAAACCTGCCATAACCAGGTGCTCCTCACGAGATTTCAGACTGAGGGGTAAAAAGAATTATCAGAAGAGTTTTCCAGGAGCCAAGAACCACCTGTGGAGAGCTACAGAAAGACCGGCAATCAGCAGGCACAATTGTTTCTAAGAAAACTATAAGAAATGCACTTAACCTACATGGCCTGCATACACACTCACCATGCAAGACTCCATTGCTGAACAAAAAGCTCTCCAACCTGGATTGTTTCAGCTGTTCAGTGTTGGCCACTCTCCCCTGGTATATCTGCTCATCACTGGCACTTGAGAATTGCCAGTGATAGTTCTTACTGCCTGGTTAGGAGTTGAAGGCAAAGTTCATGCTTGGAGTAGATGTTTGGAGAGTTGTGCAGGAGATAGTTGCTTTGAGTTTTTGAGTGTACATCCTTGTCCTCTTATATTTGGTTACTCCTTCCTATACCTCCTCTGTGTTCCACTCTGTTTGGTGAGTTTATTTTGTATGATTGCAATTTTCATTTATCCCTGTCCATCTTCCCTTGTTTGTCTGGTTAGTGTTATCCTACACACTTTGGTATCATGCCTACCTGACTGGAGGGGGGACAGATAAGGCTTAATATAGAAATATAGCAAGGCACGTGAACCCGGCTTCTCCACCTTCAGGAGTAACTCTGGGGACAGGGATAGACTAGGGTGCCCCTAGGAATGGAGAGGATGGTAGGAAGTCTCAATGCAGGCACACCAAATTGAGAAAGGTGGTGGATTGAGAATGATGCTGGAGGGTGGCGATCCTACCGGTGAAAACAGCACTGGGTAACAGGCAGGAAAGGATTTGGTTTCAGTATTCCATCCAGGTAAAATCAGTTTATTTAGTCCATGATTAAAGCAAAAGAAACCGAAACAACCTATGCGTTTCTGGCTCGATAGGCCCCTTTAGTCATAGGATGGGGAAAGTTATATATAGAGGATAATATCTAACCACAGTGTAATCTAAAAAGATTCTTTACTGATCAACTTTTTTTTGGCAAATTAGAAACCCATTGTGACAAGAGTCTCGTAGATATGAAGACCGGTGATTATGTGGTCGTAAGGCTGCAGTTAATTTTTCACAAGGCTGTAGAAGACCTGTTTTTTCCTGCTACAAGTAATTTTCTTGCATTCAATACTAAATATATCCAAAAACACAAATTCTTCCGTGCCGAACAACTTGTGCTGGACACTGTTTTTCAGAAATGTACCTGTACAGGATGCCCCAAAGAATTTGCTCTCTATGAAAACGTGCCATGCCATCACATACGACGTGTATGCATTCCAGTACGAAGCAGTCTAAACAGGCAGCAACCGTACTGTTAGTGTTGTGTTTTTATAAGTTTCTTCTAATATTTGCATACAGTTCCATCTCTGGTTTTCGGGTAATAATGGGACATTATCTATACCATATACCTGGCCCCTTCTGTAGATCAGTTTTTTTTTTTTATAACTTCATCAATACATTTGGATCATATAATTGGACTATCACATACCCATCACTCCATCGTATGCTGTCGGTAAGGCCACTTTAAGGAGTTCTGAATGTGAGTATATTATTGCATAGAATGTCATGTACAGTAGAAATAATGATGCATTTAGCAGAGTCCTTGTAAAATTACAACTCTCCCTATCTCCTCATACTTGTAATCTGGAAAAACTATGTAAAAAACCCCCAAAAAAGCAAATTGACTATTTTCCAATTTCAGTAATTGTAACGGAGTCTACCAAGCTGGGGTACCTCTTTCAGTACCACCCCGTGTTTCAGGAGGTCCAATCTGCTTTTGCTAGATTCTGAATGAAGGACGCTGGCAGGAATTTCTTGATTACATGAGAGCATATAAAAGCTGACTGCTTCTCCAGGTATTTCCAGCACACAGAATATAAAATACAGATACACAGGGCAGGCCAATAGGAAAACAGCTGGCCAGACATACATTACAATAGCCGCAGGGGGCCGGAGCCTGCTGCTATTTACTGTGGGAATTACAAAGGTGGGGGGAGGTCAGAAAGAGAATATCTTGTCCAGGGGTGCAGCCTGTGGACTGATGCATTTCACATGGAAACTATTATACATACATATACTGCATAACATTCTTGGTGCTGGGGGGTTCTGTAACAGTAATTAAACACAAATCTATTTGTTTTTGTTGTAGCACATATCAATTTGAAATCATATACTCTACCCCAATTTGCATTTAACAATCCAAAAGAATAAAAGAATATAATAGGTAAATTGTTGTATTTGTTGATTTAAAAAAAAAAAAACACACACACACACCGAGAACACAGGAGAAAAAAAAACAAACAAGAAAATCTACAAAAAAAAAAAAAAGTTTGATCAGTTTAAATGACCTAAGGTAAAATTACCTGCAATTCTGATAAATCCTTTGAGGCATACTTAAACCTTTTGTGATACAGACCAGTTCATTCTGCAGCAGGTAAGTTTCACAACCACCCAAAATTTCAAGTTCAGCAACTCTCGCAGTATAATATTTTCCTCCAAGAGACAAGTAATAAAACAAGGGTGAGCTCAGTTACAGACAGAATCCAAAAAGGCAATAAAAAGAGTGAAAGAAAAATACACAAAGTGGGAAACCAAAAAAAAAAAATCAAACCAAATAACAGGTAAAACTTATAAACAAGAGCAAAAAAAAAATTGCTAATTTTTGTTTAGTGATAATGCCTGGGCATTATACAGTTACGTGCAAAATAATAGCAGCGTGATTAAAAATACCGAGAATAACTCAGTAGCATAATAGTCAATGAAAACATGAACATAATGTTTTTTACTGAAAATGAAGAAAAGGAACAATAGGCTAAAAAAAATAGCAGTGTCTACGTCTACAAACTCAAATATTTACAGTACAAACTGAAATTTGGCTCCAGACTGAGCTTTTGGCCTCATACCCATCACCGTACAAAAAAAACCCCAAAACAGTCTGACATTGTACCTGAAAAGTCAGATGAGTGTCATGCGATTTTAATGTGAGTACAATCCAAGTTCTATTACCTTGCATCAGATTTGCATAGAATGACATGCGATTGCAATCCGTATGCACTGCGATTGTCACGTGAGCTTTTACACAGAATAATACTCTATGTAAAATATATATTACAAAGATATAAATATGTGAGTGAGATATATAATCAACGCTTTACGAGTGTAACTTACAATAAATGTATTTTATGGTTAAATAAATTATTTTCAGAAAAAAAATGGCATGGGATCCCTCAAAATTTTACTAACCAGTAGAGGAAAAGCAGACAGCTGTGGGCGGATAATTATAGCCAAGGAAGGGGGTAATGTGCATGGAGCTTCCCAGACTATTAATATCAGATCACAGCTGTCTACTAGGTCTTTGCTGGTTATTAAAATGGGGGACCATTACCATACAAGGATAGGGATGAGGAACCATGCATACAAGGATAGGGGCAGATAATTATAGCCAAGGAAGGGGGTAATATACATGGAGCTTCCAAGACTATTAATATCAGATCACAGCTGTCTACTAGGTCTTTGCTGGTTATTAAAATGGAGGACCATTACCATACAAGGATAGGGATGAGGAACCATGCATACAAGGATAGGGGCAGATAATTATAGCCAAGGAAGGGGGTAATATTAATAGTCTGGGAAGCTCCATGTATATCAGATCACAGCTGTCTACTAGGTCTTTGCTGGTCATTAAAATGGAGGACCATTACCATACAAGGATAGGGATGAGGAGCCATGCATACAAGGATAGGGATGAGGGGCCATGCATACAAGGATAGGGATGAGGAGCCATGCATACTCGGCTTATACTCGAATCAATACGTTTTCCCAGTTTTTCGTGCAAAATTAGGTGGCTCGGCTTATACCAGGCTCGGCTTATGCCAGGGTCAGATTATACACGAGTATATATGGAATTATGTTATCCAATAAAAAATATATTTTTATTGATTTTGGCTCCTTACACAATATTGTATAGGTACTCTATGTAAATAGATATTACCATTGAGTATGTGACCATAAGGATTTACATTCCACCCATAGTAAGCTTTTCTCAGGACCGGTTCATTCTGCTTACAAGCAGCTTAGGGTCACCGCCAATTTTTTTGCAGTCAAAACTAATACTTCACACTAAGGTAACACAGCTGTCTGGAACAACAAAAGTAATAAAGAATGTGTGATGGAAATGAAAAGAAAGCGTTCCTTGTGAGGATCAATGAGGTAAAACAATATTACAGAGGTAAGTTTACTCACTCACCTGAACTTGTGCAGCGTCATCCACAACACTGATGATTGCAGGGAAAAGCTCTCAGATGGCTGCAGCTACCCCCTCTGGATCTCCGAGAAAGAGGATCCGGACAAATAAATGGAAAATAAAAATAAAAAGGAGTTTTTATTTGGATTAATAGTGCTGCCAAAAACGGAGAAAAATAAAGTTATAAAAAACTTTTTATTCGAGCCAGCTCAATCCTCAGAATCATACAAAACAGAAAGTGGAGGCTAGCTGATATACCATCCCCAAAGACGTCAGAAATCAGGTTTAATTAATTAGTATACAAAACATGTACTATCAGGCTATGTGCACATGTATTCTGGTCTACTGCGGATTTTTCCGCAGCAGATTTCAGCAGATTTGATAAATCCGCAGTGGAAAACAGCTGCGGATTTACAGCGGTTTTTCTGTGGTTTTCACTGCGGTTTTACAACTGCGGCTTTCTATTGGAGCAGTTGTAAAACCGCTGCGGAATCCGCAGAAAGAAGTGACATGCTGCGGAATGTAAACCGCTGCGTTTCCGCGCGTTTTTTTCCGCAGCATGTGCACAGCGTTTTTTGTTTCCCATAGGTTTACATTGAACTGTAAACGCATGGGAAACTGCTGCGGATCCGCAGCAAAATCCGCATCGTGTGCACATACCCCCAATCTTAACAGAAAGCTAAAAAGGATTAACAATACCAGTGTGTGACACATGCTTAGTCTACCCCAATCATATCAAGACTTTATATATATATATATATATATATATATATATATATATAATTTAAATAACGACCAGGGAGGACAACATAGTGATAAAAATAAAAATTACAATAATTAAAAAAGATCCCCCCAAAGGGAATCCTTAATCAAACACCTGTCATTCTATACATTCTGTAATGGGACTAGTGGTGGAACCACTGTGATGTGAACAGAGGGGAGCCTGCAGGGGCGTGAGAAGGTGAACACGTGACTCTTTAATAGAGCCCCAGATGGTGGGGGGAGACTTGGCTCCGGATGGATGCCAGGTGCTACTCCATGACAGACATTGGACACAAGGCAGGTGACCAACAAACGGGCAGAGAGTTGGAACAGCCAGGAATGGATGTACTTTGACAAGTACAGACAGGTAGTGTAGTGTAGACTCTTGCTGAGATCTGAGGTGCTGGTGAAGTGGGATGGCAATGCCCGTAATAAAGTAATGTTCACTCACCGCACACTCTTTATAGATTCTTGTGAAGACTTTTATTATACAGATGTAGATGCAGCAATACTACAATTCATGAATAAGGAATTGGTGCAGGGATTGAGAAAATGGTGAGGCAACAAGAACATTAACGTTTCGACCCTCATAGGGTCTTATAGTCACTGTTGGCAAAATTCACTGAACGGTGTAAAGGATATCCTGCTTGCAAAAGGACATCTGGGCCTCTCCGACACACCTACACCTTGGATTGTAGGCTGCAATGCCATATTCTGGCTGTGTCCTTAATTACAATGTAGCTATAGGATTAGTAATGGATAAGAGTCTTATAGAAGCCTCTCCATTACCAAGCCGTGGGCTTGATGTCACCGGACAATACAAAGGTGACATCAACCCAACAATATGAACCCCACTTGCCACCGCTACAGGGCAAGTAGTTAGTGCCAGGCACAGCCCCAAAATTGTCTCATCTAATAGATGCACCTTTTCTGGCCAGCCATGGTATTATATCAGTATTATAGACCACGGTATTATATCAGTATTATAGACCGCAGTATTATATCAGTATTATACACCGCGGTATTATATCAGTATTATAGACCGCGGTATTATATCAGTATTATAGACCGCGGCATTATATCAGTCCCTTACCAGCCTGAGAACACCAGCCCACAGCTCTCTTTAGCAAGGCTGGCTGTCAAAAATGAGGGGGGGGGGCACCATTTTTTAAAATTATTTAAATAATTAAAAAATACAGTGTGGAGACCCCTCTATTCTTGATAACCAGCCTTGCTGAAGCTGACAGCTGAGGGTTTTTACCTGGCTGGTTATCAAAAATAGGGGAGAATTAATGTCTTTTTAAAATTTATTTACTGTTATTAGCGGCAGCAGGCATCGGATGATGGGAGCAGTAGTCCCATCAGCTGACACTAGTGGAGGTGAGTTTTATGCCTCTAATCACAGCTGGGCACTCCCACTGTCTTGTGACAGTGTGGGAACTGCGTTTCTCTTACCGGCAGGGATGATTTCACCACCGATCAGAAGCAGTGTTGGCCATGCACATGACAATATGGAAAACAATGTTCAGTCCCCCGATTTGCGGGAATGGGGATCGGATCTGGGTTCAGGTACTGTTCGGATACCAAAACTTTTTGTAACTGTTCGGCTGAACCCGCCAGACCCGAACATCCAGGTGTCCGCCTTTCTCTACTCAAGAAACATCTGGAAACTGGAGACAAGAGGATCCCATCTCTCCCGTAGGAGATTGAGCCATGCCAGAGCTTCGCCAGTAAGATTGGACATGATGAATGCCACTTTAGCCCAATCTGAAGCAAACTGATGTCACAAAGTCACAGTACAGAGTGCATTGATTAATGAATCCATGGCATAGAGTAGGATCACTGTCATAATGTCATGGATCCGAAAGATGAGGCCCAGAACCAGGGACATAGTTGGTAGGCTGGTGAGTCACGGCTGAAGTTGCAGTAGCTTGGACGGGACCAGATGCGTTTACAGGTGTCAGTGTGTCCAAGCAGATGATCACTATCAGCAGATGGAAGATTTTGTCCTGCTGGTCTTTCTGCCGGGAGGCCTCCTGGTACAGGTTGGAGATAGAGGAAGAATGAGAGTCAGCGAATTCCATGGCCTGAGCAACCTAACAGGAATGGGGAAGGAGGGGAACCACTGTGATGTGGACCGAGCAGAGCCTGTAGGGGTGTAATTAGATCAATATCTGAATCTTCCCTAGAGCCCCAGATGGTGGGGTTTGACTGGGTGCCGGATGGATGCCATGTCCTACTCCAGGACAGACCTTAGACACACGGTCGATGACCCCCAAATAGGCAGGTATTTGGAATGGCCAGGAATGGATGGACTTTGACAAGTGTAGGCAGGCATGGCAGAAATATGGGAAGACAAGGCATGTGTAGACAGGCAAGCTTGGTATACAGACTGGCATGGTAGGTGCAGGCAGGTACGGCTGGTATACAGACGGGTATTCCAGGTATTTTGAGAATTCTGGTGGGTAACATCCTGTTTTACAAAAGATTTTTAGACGAGGGACAGGGACACCTGAAGAGGCAACATCTTTTGTACATCAACTTAATAATAATTCTTGAGGGTTACAATTTTAATTTTCTTTCTTCTCAATGAGGATAGAATTTCTGGATTTAGTCATATACAAAGGAGATCAGGGTGCTATTCACACATCGAAGTTTTAAAAAAATGTTGATGTGAATAATTACCTGGAATGGTCACTACCCGATATGGATTAAAAACATCCCTTGCGGGCTGATTAGAAAGAATTGCAGATTCGATGGGGAGTCTTTCAAGGAAGCTGTCATTTAAAAGAAAAAAGGTTCAGGGAATAGAAATACCCCCCAAAAAATTCTGTGCGATGCAGTCTATGCTAACACTCCCAGAAATGAACAGCCTCTGACTCGAAAATTTTGGATATAAACCCTATCAATCCCAACATCAAGCCCTCATAAAATAGTCTATTAGATATAAAAAAAAGTCTATGTACACATGTTAAATAAAATAGACAAAGCTGGAACTACATGGCGACATTGTCCGTGTCACCTGTTCAAGGACTTAAATTCGATATGCGTCGCTGCTGCATTGGAAAGCAATACAAGTAAGTGGGATCACATTGCAACCTCCAAGGTTATTGGAACTGCGACAAACAAGTCCCAAAAAATCTCATGGAGTTAGACTTCACGTGATTTGCTTGCCATGGTCGCAGTACCCAAGGGGTTCAAATGCGACCCTATTCACTTTTTAAATGTAATGTAGCACTGACAGTTAGCGAACTTAAAAAAAAAAAACACAAACCAAAAAAGGAGCGCCAGCCGAAGAGCATAGTTAGTCCACACGGGGAGATGGGGAGTTGAAGGATTCAAGCTCCACTTTGTGGGGGGAGAAAGATTCCTATCGCCCCTTCTTCCATGTGAATCTCAAACTTTTGAGAACTTTGGTCGTGCGACAGGAATCTTGGCCAAAGTTGCCATATAGCCCCAGCCTTGTAAAATGTAGGCAATGAACAGAAAAGTGCAACACTGATCATCAGAGAAAAGTTTTAGAAATAGAAGGGCACCATGAGGAATTGAATTAAGAGAGGAACAGAACAGTTGCAGAAATTTACAGTCTGTTATTGAGCTCTGGAAGGCCATGCAATCCACCACAAGTCCTCCAGGGGTCAGGTCATGTCCAAGATGGTTGATCGCACTGCTATAGCTCTCCTTACCACTGCATACATTCCCTACATGCTGTTCATGGGATTGCATCAGCCTCTTGTATAACATCTCTCTGGGGCTTCTCAGGAGGTCTGTGCCGCTGCAAGGTTTGTTGGTCCCTGAATTATTATCCCTATCATGCACTCTATGAACATGTGAGTTCTGTGGCGTAACTAGAGTCCGATGGACCCTAGTGCAAAATTTAGACCTGGGTCCCAACCTGCGTGTTGGACAGATATATGGGTCCTTGTAGCATTCTAGATCCTGTCAATATACAAATTGCCTCTTTAAAGAGAGAGGAAGAGGACATGAACTGTAGTGCCACCTATTGGAAGTAGCTACCTTAAAAGTCAATGTCAACCCTTTAATGTGCCTAGCCATATGACTTGATTAAAGCCTAATCAGAACCTCAATTTTCAGACACTGTTTTGGGGTGTTGCCTATCATCAATTTAAAGTACGAGATCTGATTTGGCTGTGTGAGAAGCTTTAGGCCGAGATCTAAGGGGTATGGTTTCTTATTGTGTAGAGTGACAAGCCAGGCCTGGCATGTCAGGGTGAGAAGACTTACCTCTTAGATTCCAGATTCTATAAAGACATACGTGTTGCCCCCCCCCCATGTAATAATGTCCTCTATCCTGAAATAATATTCCCCATCATTGTCCCCTTCCTGTAATATTGTACCCCATCCTGGGCCATTTCCTGTAATAATGGCCTCAATCCTGGACCCCTTTGAGTAACAATGTCCTCCTTCCTCCTTCCTGGGCACCTTCAATGTAATAATGTCCCTATTCTGGGCCTCTGGTATAATTATGCCCAACCTAGGCCCCTTCCTGGCATTATGTCCCCCATCATGGGCCTACTTCTATAACAATGCCACCAATCCTGGGCTCCTTTGAGTAATCATGTCCTCTATCCTGGGCTCCTTCCAGTAATAATGTTCTCCATCATAGGCCCTTTTCAGAAATAATGTCCTCCATCCTGTGCCCCTTACTGGTATAATGCTCCCCATCCTGGTCCCACTCCAGAAATTACGCTGACGAGCAAAAGGGAAACAATGTTTTGAACTTTTGACTTTCAGGCTCCATACCTCATCATCTACTACGGTTTCAAATGTGAGATCACCATCATTTTATACACAATCTTCTTGATTGATTATCTCATACATAAATCTGACTTGCAGCTATTTAGCATATGATTAGTTATGCAGATTCTTGTCATGTCACTGCATTGTTACTGTTTTGCTCCTGGTGGTGGAAAAATAGTTTTCTTCCTGTATACAACAAAAATATAGCTTAGCTTAACCCCACTGAAGAAAACTGCAATAGGCTCAATTAGAGGATTCTCCCAAAAAAGTAGGAAAAACGTCTTTGTTGCTCATAAATCCCAATGCAGCTTACTTTTTATATTCTACACTTAAAAAATGAATGATAAATTATGTTTTTTAATTAATGTAATTTAGTTCTTGCTTTTTTAGGTTGTGTTAATTTTAGTTGTTATTTTAACATTATAATTATGAGAGTCATAGATCATGGCATTCTAATATTGTTTTGCATAATCCCTTGTAATGTTACAAAAGCCACCCAAAAAAATCACCATCACCAGAAAATGCAAGTTACATTCACACATGCTTTAATTTTAAGGGAGAAAATACAATAATGGTTCAGAGGGGAAAAAAAACCCCACAAACTGCAGAAAAAAGGCCATACCCAGCACAAGCTTGTCATGACTAGTGTTGAGCATTCCGATACCGCAAGTATCGGGTATCGGCCGATACTTGCGGTATCGGAATTCCGATACCGAGATCCGATACTTTTGTGGTATCGGGTATCGGTATCGGATACATAGAGATGTGTAAAATAAAGAATTAAAATAAAAAATATTGATATATTTACCTCTCCGGCGGCCCCTGGACTCAGCGCGGGTAACCGGCAGGCTTCGTTGTTCAAAATCAGCGCTTTTAGGACCTGAGAATCACGTCCCGGCTTCTGATTGGTCGCGGGCCGCCCATGTGACCGCCACGCGACCAATCACAAGCCGCGACGTCACCGCAAGCTATTAACGCGCTCATTTTTAAAAATGAGCGCGTTAATGGCTTTCAAAGATGTAGCGGCTTGTGATTGGTAGCGTGGCCGCGACCAATCACAAGCCGCGACGTCACCGCAAGCTATTAGCGCGTTCATTTTTAAAAATGAGCGTGTTAATGGCTTTCAAAGACGTAGCGGCTTGTGATTGGTCGCGTGGCCGCAACCAATCACAAGCCGCGACGTCACCGCAAGCTATTAACGCGCTCATTTTTAAAAATGAGCGCGTTAATGGCTTTCAAAGACGTCGCGGCTTGTGATTGGTCGCGTGGCCGCGACCAATCACAAGCCGCGACGTCACCGCAAGCTATTAACGCGCTCATTTTTAAAAATGAGCGCGTTAATGACTTTCAAAGACGTAGCGGCTTGTGATTGGTCGTGGCCACGCGACCAATCACAAGCCGCTACGTCTTTGAAAGTCATTAACGCGCTCATTTTTAAAAATGAGCGCGTTAATAGCTTGCGGTGACGTCGCGGCTTGTGATTGGTCGCGTGGCGGTCACATGGGCGGCCCGCAACCAATCAGAAGCCGGGACGTGATTCTCAGGTCCTAAAAGCGCTGATTTTGAACAAAGAAGCCTGCCGGTTACCCGCGCTGAGTTCAGGGGCCGCCGGAGAGGTAAATATATCAATATTTTTTATTTTAATTCTTTATTTTACACATCCCTATGGATCCCAGGGCCTGAAGGAGAGTTTCCTCTCCTTCAGACCCTGGGAACCATGAGAATACCTTCCGATACTTGATGTCCCATTGACTTGTATTGGTATCGGATATCGGTATCGGCGATATCCGATATTTTTCGGGTATCGGCCGATACTATCCGATACCGATACTTTCAAGTATCGGACGGTATCGCTCAACACTAGTCATGACCATCAGACAGTATGAGTTACGTGTTAACTGTGTTCTATGGGTCAATACAATTAAAGTAAATCTTTCCGAAAGATCAACCTCGTAAAAGGCAAATTCTCGGAGGGGGGGGGGGGGGGCGGGGGATCTATGTCCGGCCCATAGATCTTAACAGCTCATTTACATATTATGAAAAATATGGATTTCCCTGGAATAAGACGTCAGATCACATATCAAGGTGTCATTTCATTCAGCTTCCTATGACCTGTATGTATGTATGTATGTATGCATGCATATTTTAATAATATATTTTAATATATATATATATATGCACACACACACATATATGTTTAGGGGAGATCAAAACATCAAACACCGCGGAGACTGCATTGAGAAACACGTGATGGTGTCTCCGCGGTGTTGGATGTTTTGATACAAAACTATGTAAAGCAGTTAATACAAGAGAAGATAGTATTCTGCTACAGATGGATCTGGATAAGTTGGAAACTTGGGCTGAAAGGTGGCAGATGAGGTTTAACAATGATAAATGTAAGGTTATACACATGGGAAGAAGGAATCAATATCACCATTACACACTGAATGGGAAACCACTGGGTAAATCTGACAGGGAGAAGGACTTGGGGATCCTAGTTAATGATAAACTTACCTGGAGCAGCCAGTGCCAGGCAGCAGCTGCCAAGGCAAACAGGATCATGGGGTACATTAAAAGAGGTCTGGATACACATGATGAGAGCATTATACTGCCTCTGTACAAATCCCTAGTTAGACCGCACATGGAGTACTGTGTCCAGTTTTGGGCACCGGTGCTCAGGAAGGATATAATGGAACTAGAGAGAGTACAAAGGAGGGCAACAAAATTAATAAAGGGGATGGGAGAACTACAATACCCAGATAGATTAGCGAAATTAGGATTATTTAGTCTAGAAAAAAGACGACTGAGGGGCGATCTAATAACCATGTATAAGTATACAAGGGGACAATACAAATATCTCGCTGAGGATCTGTTTATACCAAGGAAGGTGACAGGCACAAGGGGGCATTCTTTGCGTCTGGAGGAGAGAAGGTTTTTCCACCAACATAGAAGAGGATTCTTTACTGTTAGGGCAGTGAGAATCTGGAATTGCTTGCCTGAGGAGGTGGTGATGGCGAACTCAGTCGAGGGGTTCAAGAGAGGCCTGGATGTCTTCCTGGAGCAGAACAATATTGTATCATACAATTATTAGGTTCTGTAGAAGGACGTAGATCTGGGGATTTATTATGATGGAATATAGGCTGAACTGGATGGACAAATGTCTTTTTTCGGCCTTACTAACTATGTTACTATGTTACTGTCTCCCCGAGGTCATTCATCCTTATGTTTATAGCCCTTTTACTAGTCACTGCTCCTAATAGCCAGTTTCCTACTCCACACTGATGAGGGGCAAAAACCCCGAAACAGCTGTCTGTGGATGGATACCATGTTTTGGCATAGGTGGTTTTCCTTTTTGGATGCTGCCCTTCCTGTGGATGTTCCTTCCCGATGAAAGGCCTGGCTATTTATTGCTTGCGTTGAGAAACACGTGATGGTGTCTCCGCGGCTTTTATACATGCATTTGCATATTTCCCATAAGGGATGGGGGCAGTGTTCTGGATCACTGCGTTGAGAAACACGTGATGGTTTCTCCACGGTGTTGGATGTTTTGATCTCCCCGAGGTCATTCATCCTTTTGTTTGTGGGCAATATACTATGTGACTGGGCAATATACTACATCGCTGGGCAATATACTACGTGGCTGGGCAATGTGCAATGTGAAGGCACCCTTAAGCATATCTGAAGACCGCCGCTCACGCAAGTTTCAATTAATCCTTGACTTTATTCCATGAAAAGTTCAGTACATATATATATATATATATATATATATATATATATATGTATATATACACTGAGCTATTCATGGAATAAAGTCAAGGATTAATTGAAACTTGCGTGAGCGGCAGCCTTCTGATTTTCTTGACAAGTGGGATGCCACCCCTAGACACCAGTACTTCACTCATCTCGAGTGCCAACTGGAAACATATGTGGATCTGCTCAATCGTAAAGTCTGCGGAATATGTTAGTGCTATATAAATAAAATTCTATGTATGGCACTGTCCCTCTGTCTAACCACTTAGGTGCCACAGCCTTTACTGAGCGCGGCATATAAGGGGGTTTAAGTAATGCTCCGATTTATGTATTCTTTTTCTAAGGAGTAATTTACAACATATTATTTCTTAACAAAACTGATCAAGTTGCCTTCATGGGTTGTGTGTTCTTTACTTTGTAACTAGTGTGACAACCAAATGAATATGTACAGATGTACCCATTTATGGAGGAATGTTATGGAAAAGCCATTACAAAACCAGTATGCCACCTTATTATTGGGCGTGATAAACATGAGAAGCCATTAATTACCGTAGGTTTTTTTTAAATCATGTTGCAAGATGCTCTCTATGCACTTGGTTCCTCGAGGCTCAGTTTTAATTCTAAATGTCGTATCTCAACTGGACTGGTTTATTCTGCTACAAGTAGGTTTCTGCTTCACGCAATATTTCCAAGCAGTTAAGACAACACCTGGAACAACTTCTAGGTGTGGTGTTCAGGGGACATACCTGTACCTGTCAAAGATTAGCCTACATATCTATGAATAGAAAACCTTGCGTGAAAAGAAATATCCTCTTGGGGAAATCATGAAGAGTTGAGTGGCTCTTGAAGAAATTTGGGAAGGATAGGGTGGGGGGAACTATGGGCAGATGGGACTAAGGTTCTACTGGAGAACCTCCAAAGGAATTTGAAAGCGATGAACGAATAAATACAGTTACTACATCAGTATTCCATGGCCGTTGGACAGACCGCTTCTTTCCTGCCAACTCCTCAAAATAATTCACCAATTTATTTATAAGGGTCTGCTAAAATGTAACCTTTATGAAATATCCTTAAAAAAAAACAAAAAAAACAAGCCCTCACATGGCCATTTTCACTGAAAAAAAAAAGTTATGGGTCTGGGAAGAAGGGGAGCAAAAAATGAAAACGCAAGAACAAAAATTCCTCTGGTCATTAAGGGGTTAACGAAGCCCTTGTTAGGGCTAGCGGAACGCACCAAATAATAAAGAGGTAGATATGAGGTGCGTTTGCAGAGCAGGGTCCACCGTGCAGAGATGGTACCTGCTGCTGAGTAATGGCAGATGGACCCTTGCTCACACGTGGGTTAGACTTCACCCAGTATGTATGGAAGCGAACTCTGTTGCTTCATAGAGTCACCAAAATACGCTGCACCCTGTTAGACACAGGGTGCAGCTGCAAGACACTAGTGAGATTCCTATGAATCACCCCCACTAAACTGGTGATTGGACTCGCTCTGACCCTCGGTGGCTTTTGAGCTTGCGCTTGAGGACGCCCCAAGTCAGATGCAGAGTCCAAGCGGGAATTCCCACCCTACACTGACAGGCTGTCAGGAAAGCGCACCGATTGCGCACAGTGCCGTAAAGACTGGCGCTGTAAAAGGCACTGTAACGTGTGCTATGTGTGCACATAGCATTGTTGAGCATTAGATAGCTTCCACCATTCGTGAGCAGTCAACACCACAAGGAATGGGAATGATTAAAGGGAACCTGTCACCCCCAAAATTGATGGTGAGGTAAGCTGTATCTGTAATGCTGTAGATAAGCCGCCAATGTTACCTGAAATAGGAGAAAAAATCGTTAGATTATACTCACCCAGGGGCGGTCCTGCTGCGGTCTGGTCAAATGGGTGTCTCAAGTCTGCTTCGGCGCCTCCCATCTTCATTCCATGACATCCTCTTTTGGTTTTCATGCCGCGGCTCCGGCGCAGGCGTACTTTGTCTGCCCTGTTGAGGGTAGAGGAAAGTACTGCAGTGCACAAGCACTGTAAGGTCAGAGAGGCCCGGCGCCTGCGTACAGCAGTACTTTCCTCTGCCCTCAACAGGGCAGACAAAGCACGCCTGCGCCAGAGCCGCGGCGTGAAGACCAGAAGAGGACGTCATGGAATGAAGATGGGAGGCGCCGGAGCAGACCTGAGACACCCATCGGAGCAGGACCGCCCCTGGGTGAGTATAATCTAATGTCTTTTTCTCCTCTTTCAGGTAACATTGGCGGCTTATCTACAGCATTACAGAATGCTGTAGATAAGCCCCTGATGACGGTGAGCTTACCTCACCATCGATTTTGGGGGTGACAGGTTCCCTTTAAGGAGCTTTCATCCATCGACAGTCATTCGTCTACATACACACGTCATCAAATTTATACTAGCGCATGGCTGTGCACCCATGCAAACCTTTTATAGAGGAAGCTCTCTGGAACCTTCCTAGTGGTCCAATAGGTGCTGCTACAGGACCTGAGCATGTGACCCTTGACCTCCAATGAGAGGTCATCCCTTGGGCATTCTCACTAGAGGAAAAGCAGGACTTAGTCCCAGGAGCGTCTGCTCGCTGCTGTACAGTGCTGGTTACAATGGCTGAGCCTGGAAGGGCAGCAGTAACCATGCACACAGTATCTGCCTGAGCCAGATGCTGGGACCGATGTCTCTGCTGAGCAGGCTCCACTGCGGCTGGAGAAGCATGGAAGACGGCAGCGGAGATGGTTCGAGATTCCCCCTGTGCAGCGGTGGGACGCGACACCTAACAGCCCTCTCATCAACGTTTTTATCCTCTTAATACATTGCAGTCATCATATTATATGGCACTGTGCACTTACAATTGCTCTTTTTGCCTTTCTACTCTATGGTTTTATTTCGTACAAATCTATGCTTGTAATTTTTGTGGGGCTCAATCTCTTTTTAAAAATGTCCTAATTTTCCAATTCTGAAATGTCTTATTATCTGGCAACGATTCGAGAATGTTTTAACATATCCCAGTCATTTTAAGTTTTTTTTTTTTCCATGGGACATTATACTTTATGACAATTGTAAATTCAGGTCGATAGGTTTTGCGTCTACAGATAAAAGTATCAAAAATTTGTCGAAAATTTCTAAAATGAGCAACTTTGAATGTTTTATCTCTTTAAACCAGATAGTCATATCACACAAAATAATTAATAAATAACCCCCCCTCTCCCTCCCCCCACCCCTGTCTGCTTTACATCAGCATTGTCTGTAAAATGTTATTTTTATTTTCTAAGGATGTTGGAAGCTTTTAAAAAAAAATGTTTGCAAGAAAATCTACAAATTTAATTTTTGTAGGGAACTATTGAGTTTTGAAGTGACTTTGGAGGAACTAATATTTGAAATCCCCAAAAGTGATACCAATATAAAAACAGCACCCCCTCAACATATCCAAACCTGCTTTAGTAACCCCTTAGGTGATTTTCAGGAATTAATGCAAAGTGACATGACGGAAATGAAAAATTAAGTCAGGTCGATGGCAATTAATGGGTTAAGTACCGTATATTTAATAAAAGGTTACCCTTAATGATAAATCTGAGTTCATGTGAACATAGCCTTAACGTTCTGAAAACAGTCCCCCCAAAAAAAGTTGTGCTATGGAATGAGCAGATCATTTTCCGTCACCTGTGAGGTGAGGATCTAGTTGCCCAATAGCTAGTAAAATTGTAAAACTTTGTTCTAAAATTCGACATCTCTAGAAACTAGGGTTGAAAATGTGAATTCCAAGTCAGCATTTCATTACTTTTGTGCCTTTTCTTTTTTTTTTATAGCCATTTTGCCAAGAATTCTGCAAAACCAAGCAATTTATGTTGTTGTCCATAAGTAGCGCTGCCACGTCGCATCCGGTGTGTCCGCATGTCCCCATTCCCTATATCCTTCTCCATCCTTCGGTGGAAGCTGATTGACACGTGCCTTTATTCCACTGTACGAACTATTTAACAGGCATCCTCTAATGCCCCAAAAAGCACATTTTTACATGTCATGCAGCCATTTTTGAAAGTTATAGCATACCCTATTTGTGAAGTTTTTATGGCCTATTTTGGGTACAAAGTGCATATAATCGATAACAGTCAAAACCGCAACCAAAATCATTGGAGAAAGATTGTTATATTTCATGGAGTTTTTAACATTTTTCGACAGACCCAAAAAAAAATTACGGCATTTTTGCATTTTGTCAAAATTTTTGGCAACGCTCTATTATAAGACTAAGTTTACACTTGGCATTTTTTTAATGCGTTTTTTAATACAAATTTTCAGCTGCGTTTTACAGTGCCAGCAAAGCCTATGAGATTTCAGAAATCTCATGCACACAGGTTGTTGTTTTTTTTGTCATCGGGATTTTGTGCTTTGCATGTTCTTTTTTGCACAATGGAGCACGTCACTTTCACCGTTTTTCACTCATTGAAATGAATGGGAGGTGAAAAAACATAGAAAAAAAAGCACCAAAGACACAGGCATCAGGTTTTGCTGCATTTTTTGTGCCAAAATCTAATTCTATAGAATAGGACTTTTGATTGTTTCAACACTAAACTTTATCAGCATGCAAAAGAGTCAAATCTAGCATGCCAAAACCGCAACATAAAATGCAAAAAGCTCCTTTCCAGCTGCAGATCCAAAAAAATGCAGAAAAAACACAGAGTGTGAACTTACCCTAAATATTTCACTGTATCACTAGACTCGTTGAACACTATGGGGGGGAAAGGGAGGTTTATTGAAAAAAAAAAAAATAGTGAGGAAAAAAAAAGGATTTTAATTTTTAAAATGGTTCCTAAAAAGTTAAAATTACGTAGGTCAAAATGTGCAATAAATCCTTGATTTAAAAAAAAAAATAAAATAAAATACAAAGAAATTATTTTTAATTAAAGCATAATGTAAGTTTTGCAATTTCAGTTCATAAGATTAAAAAAATATACGGTATGTAAAAAAAAAATTAGAATGTGTGTGTATGTATATATATATCTATATATATTCTATCTATACATATTTAAAAAAAAAGTCAAAATTGAAAAAAATGGCACTTACCTTTAGATGTGTTCTATATGGTCCGTTGACAAATAATATTCTTAGATTTTAAAACTCCTTTTTTCACTTCTTATTTTTGTGCACAAACAGGTAAAGCTTAATGTTTAGGAAAATAACTAATGCTAATTGATTATTAACAGATACAATAAAAAAAAATTAAAAATATATAAAATTAGTAATTGCCCCCTCCATGTGTGATCATATCTCTACGGTATGTAAATGTCCATGGACTGAACCAACTAGAGCATCTTGTCTTTTTAGAAAGGGGATGTCGGGTAGATAGAGATTTTTAAATGCCGGAAACTTTACATGTGTTTTACAATCTTTTCAAATGGCCCAAAGGTGAGATTAACCTAAGACTGATAAATTACCTGGGGCAAAATGAGAGGAGACCGGTTCATTCTGCAGCAAGTAGGTTTTTCTTTTTTTTTTTTACCAACCAAAACTTTTTCACAGTCAGTCTAGGAGTGTTTGTCTTCCTCCATGTTTGAGTACTACAAGTTAAAAAACAAATACAAATTAAAGTAAAAAAGGTCTTGGAAAAATAAAGATAAAGATGACAATTTATAAATGTCGATAATTTTTAAAGTCAGTTTTGCGTTGCCGAAATGTGCGCCTATTTTATCTAAAGTATTGTAGATTGATGAATTTAACTCATCTTTAGATATTGCACTTTTCTATAGAGACGTTTCTTTAGTTTTTAACCCAGAATTGCAAATCTTCTTAAATTCGAAATTCGGCTTTACCCCCCCACACACACTTTCCCAACCCTCTAACGTAAAATAAGGATATCTGGTAACTCTGGAAGTCTGAGCCATGAAAATATAAAATGATGTAAGACGTACGGTAAAAATCGTAAAGAAGGAAAGAAAATCAAAATGCTAGAATTGCCACAAAGCCTCAAAAAAAGAGAATTGGTCAAAACATCACATGTACCCCAAAAGAGTAAAAACATCAGCTTGCCACACAAAAAAGGAAACAAAAAAAAAAACCTCATGCAGAAGCATCGATGGAAAAGGTAAAAAGTTACATATCTCAGAAAGTGGCGACACCAACGAGATTCATTGTTTACTTGGTGTCCTCATGGACTATTATTCTCTTGGAGGGATCTTTGTTAGTCGACCACCTATGGGGAGAACAATAATGATCTTAAATTTCCTCCGTTTGTAAACACTTTGACTGTGGATTGGTGGAGTCCAAACTTTTTAGAGATGGGTTTTTGTAAACCTTTCCAGCCAGATGAGCATCAACAGCTCATCCTCAGAAATCTCCTTTACTTGGGCCAAGGTAGACTTCCACAATGTATGTTTTGAGGATCAGACTTCAATAGATTTCTTTTCTTTAAATAAAACAGGTCGCTCATTCACACGTGATTGTCATCCCATTGACTGACCCTTAATTTCACCTTCGACTGATCTGCTACTACTAAAACTTTACATACTTTTCCCACTCACAGACATGTGACATTGGATCATTTTTCTCTAATATTTTTGACTTGTTTGTTATATATGTTTCTCTTTATCTACTTCTAGGACTTTAGTGAAAATTTGATGTAGTTTTGGTATGATTGTGTAACAACTCACAAGTGAAAACAGGTAAAACACTAAAAAACGGCATTTGACCCAGCCGGTTACTGTACAAACTAGAGATTCTGACCCTGCAGGCCCTAGTGGAATCTACGCGTGCTGGAATAGCCATAACAGACTAAACATTGGCAGCTCGGGCCTTTGCCACCTGAAAAATGCCGTTGAGCATTTCACGTTCCTCCTAAGGAACCAGAGGGCAAAGCAGAGTGCAGTTTACCTACAGAAAGAAAGAAGTGCTGAGATAGAAAGATATCCTAGAGTGAGTTAAAACAAACCACCAAATACAAAATGGAAAGATAAGGTACTTACTCAGAGTATATGCGGCCTACTTCCTAAACCAGAAATAGAATATAATGCAGGGTGAAAAGCATAATCAGCAGAGAGATAAACCCTAGCTGGTCTTTCATTGAGGGGCATTAGCAACGGCAGTATTGCTGGACATCCAAATGATAATATCACCAGCAGGAAATACCAGCAAGGGGAAAGTATATTAAGGCGCACCGAAAGGTGATTGGGCAGACAAATGAGTAAATGAAAACATGTTCATCTAAAAAGCACTAAAGCCAGAATAACAGACAATAAACACCCAGTGAAAGGGTGTGACTACTGTGGCTCAACAGCTAGAGAAGCTGACAGCAAAGCCCAGGCTCAAAGGTTCAAACCCAGGAGCATGACCATTTTAGGTGAAATTTATGCATTAAGAAGCAAAATTCTGAAGGGTTCACAAACTGCCAAGCATCTCTGTACTTAGACGAAATTAGTTAATAGACAAATTTGATGAATATATTATGCTTGCAATTTATTAATACTTGATAAAATATAATTTTCATGTATAGAATATATATATATATATATACAACAAAGTAATAACTGATAAATAATATACAGATGGGCTGCAACAAATACATAATGTAGCTTATTTTCTGTTTCTTAGCTGTGGGACTTGACTTTTGTAGTAGTTTTTGTTTCTTTGCTGTGGGAGTTGACTTTTGTTACAAAACTGAGGGAATTCTGCAGATCGCAAAGTAAACTAAATTTCTGAAAAGACCAGTTCATACTGCTATGTGTAGGTTCTTTGAAACTTTCCATCACGGTCTTTTTTAGTATAACTTAACACGACATCTAGACGCTTTTCAGAAAAAAACCCAGAAAAGAGGGTTTTCCATCACGGACACATGTAAAGCGATGAACATAAGGGTCACTAGAGCAAAGGGCAACTAAATAAAATAAGACTTGGGCCAACTAATTCTTAATAATTTGGCAGCCCATTTATATCACAATACGTTTTCACCCAAACGCAATGTCTTCTTTAGGGACGTATTATCATGGTGATTTCAATTGTGCGAGGACTGTACCCATTCATGAATCCACTGAAATAATAGGTCTTCTGAGCATTGACAATCTGATCTATGCGAGTAATCTATTTTCTTGGCTCAAAGGGATATGAGACTCTTCATTCCAAACATCAGTAACATTGAGACACCCCCTACCTTTGTATAAATCAAGGATTCTTGTCCACAGTATCCCAGCTAAACTCATGAACATTATCAAGTCAGTTTGTCTAAAATAGTCATGGTGGACCATGGATTCTCAACTTTCTTTTAAAGTTTTGACAATAGTCAAGAAAAAGTTAATATTTATGTCAAATGATGACATGTCGGTATGAGGCACAGTGGTTGAAATAAGTATTGAAACCTTCAACAGTTTTCTAAGTACCGTAAATATATTTCTAAAGGTGCTTTTGACATGAAATTTTCAACAGATGTCGAGAACAACCCATCCAATCAACACAAGCAAAGGAATCCAACCATACATGTCCATAATGTAAGTTATGTGTAATAATGAGAAATGACAGGGAGAAGCATTGAACACTTGAAGAAAGAGAAGTGCAAAATGCCATGGAAAGTCATGACACCAGCTGAGATCTATCAGTAATTAAAAAGCAATTCTTCCACTGAGTGGCAAATAATATCAGCAAGTTTAACTGATGGCCAATAAAGGGGTGTCTCATAACCAAGGTACCACAGAAGAAACATCTCATGATAGGTAAAACCAGTGAGCTGTCTCAAGACTTTCACAGCTTTATTGTTGCAAAATATACTGATGGCATTGATTACAGAAGGATTTCTAAATTATTGAAGGTTCCTTTGAGCACTGTTGGAGCCATAATCTGGATGTGCAAAAAACATTTCACTATAAACCAGCCACGACCAGATGCTCTCCACAAGAGTTCAGACAGAGGAGTGAAAATAATTATCAGAAGAATTGTCCAAGAGCCAAGGACCACCTGTGGAGAGCTGCAAATAGACCTGGAATTAGCAGGGACAATTGAATTAATGAAAACAATAACTAATGCACTCAACCTCAATGACCTGTATATATGCTCGCCACCTAAAACTCCATTGCTGATCAAAAAGCTTTTTCAAGCAAGTTTATTATTATGTATTTATTTACATAGCACCATTAGTTCCATGATGCTGTACATGAAAAGGGGTTATATAGAAAATACAGATATAATTGACAGTGACCAAGCAGTGATAGACTGGCACAAAGGGAAAAGAACCCTGCCCTTTGCAGGCTTACATTCTACAGGATCATGTGGAAGGAGACAGTAGGTGGGGGGGACGTTTAAAGTTTGCTCAACAACACTTAGAAAAGTCTGCAAAATACTGGGAGAAAATCGTCGAGTCAGATAAGACCAAAATTGAACTCTTTGGACGCCATCATACACACCATGTTTGGAGGCCAAAAGACACTTCACGTCACCTAAAAAACACCATACCAACAGTGAAGGTTAGGGATCACAACATGGCGTAGAGCTGTTTTTCAGCATATGGCTCTTGAAAACTGTCATGCTGGCGTCTCACACACCTTCTAGGCACAGCTCTACTCACTGTGTTCACCACTCTGCTTCCCTAGTATCAGACCATCTCCCTGAGCTTCTATGTGCTCACTGCCAGCTCTGGTGCTAGAGATATTTCACTTGCCTATAGGGAGACTCATCCAGATCCTGCACAAATGTAACTCTGTTGTATCCTGCAGGGTTTGCCTTTACCACCCTATCTCTAGGCAGTAGGGGATTTATTAGGCAGCTCATCCCACCACTCCTTGGTTCCCTGTTGCTTGTCTCTGGTTTCAGTAGGTGCATGTTTGCTCTGCCTCCTGTTATCAACCCAGATAGTATACTTGTCCTGTCTGACTTCTCCGCTCCTGACCTCAGCTTTATGCTCTGATCCTTTGTGACCATGTCTCTGTGACCATGTCGGATCTTGTCTGAGCATGTCTTTGCATTCGTTATTCTGTACCTCATGTCTTTAACCCTCTTGTAAGCTGCTATAGACCCAGGGACTGCCCTCGAGTGGTATCTGGTGACTACCTGCAGCCTAGCCTATCCTCACCATCAGAGGCTCTAGTGAATACAAGGTAGTCATTTAGTGACGCCCCTCCAGGGTACCCGTGGCACAATGGGTCCGCATCCACCAGCGCTACAGTTCATCCACCAACATTACAGTACAATCAGGCCATGGATCCCGCTAACAAAATCGAGACCCACTTGCCCCAAGTCTTTAGTACAAGTTTTGTACAAGGAGGTCCATTCTCACCGGGAGCCTCAAGACCAGGTGATGCGAGCAATTAGTGTGATGGCTGGAGCTGCAGGATATCTCCTCATTGGTCTCCACCTTGACCTGAGTCTCAAATGTGATATGTCATCCTCCCTCAAGACTGTCAACCCCTGAGGATCCACTTATGGTTATAGTTTCTGGTGAGCAGCAAAGCTACAGCTGCCACTTCCATCCCTCTTTAATGGAGATCTCAAGGAGAGCCGTGGCTTTATTAACCAGTGCCAAATCCACTTCTTTCTCCGCTCCCATCTCTTTTCATTAGACTAAACAAAGATAGCTTTAATGGTCTCTTTGCTGAATATAAAAGTCCTGGTTTAGGCAAACCCTATTTGGGAGCATGGTGGACCCGAGTCCCGCAACATAGGGAAGTTCCTGGAGTTGTTAGGAGCAATATTTGAGGCTCTTAGCTGCACCTCGTCTGCTGCCTTGTCCCTCTGACTCTAAGATAGCACACTGATACGATGGCTTAGTATGCTTACAGCTTTTGAACCATGGAAGCAGAGCTAGTCTGGAAGGAAGAAGACCTGGTTTTTACCTTCGTTTTGACACGGTCTGTCTGGTCATATTATTGATGATTTGACAGGCAGAGATTTGACTTCCATTCTGGATGCCCTTATACACCCGGCTACTAGATTGATCTTTGTTTCAAAGAGCAAGCTCTGGAACAAACTCAAAAATCTTCTTGTGTCAATGGGACACCCAGGTTTGCTCCTACATTCCAGTACCACTTACTGTTGCATTGGCTCAATAGCAGGAAATGTGGCTTGCAAGTGGAGAGGGCCAAACTTTCTGTACAAGAGCGAGAGCATAGCTTCAGAGAGAAACATGTGCATGTACTGTGGAAGCGAGGGAGAATATGTTCGTCAGTGCCCAGTGAAGCCAAGAGGCCTCCAGCACCTTGGGAAGTCAGCGAGATGACCCTGTATGGGACAGTTAACTCCAAAACTTTTGACCCAAATCACCTTGGTTGGGCGAGACAGGTCTCTCTCCACTGCAGCCCATTTAGACTCCAGATCTATTGCCAACCTCAACCACAAGGACCTAGTTTGTCAGCTTTAGCTTCCTACTCAACAGCTAGTTCATCCACTGGTTGTTTCCTTCATTGACAGACAACCACTGGCAGAGCCTATTCGTCATGTCTCATTGCTAGGCACCCTGCACATTGAAACCCAGCACTCTGAAATAATCTCTTTAAGTGCTATATAGCACTGTAACCTCTGTTTTTCTGCGCCTTCCATGGTTTAGTCCATGTGCACTGGTTGTTACCTTATCCACAGGTTATATGCTGCAATGAGGATCATTGGGTTCTACCAACTGCCTTACCAAGGTCTTGCCCAAGTCACCACCCTCCATGCCTTTGGACCTTCCTTCCCTGCCTCAGACGTGTCTTGTCTATCCTGATGGGTCCGATTCTGTGGAGGAATCACAGCACATCTTTAACCAGGCTAAGATTGTTGAAGCGGCTCCTGTTCTTTCAAAATAGGTCCCATTGGATAACACCTTTGCTCCAACTAGGCGGAGGAGAATTCTGTCCTTGATACATGAATCCAAGCTGGCCAAGGATGATCAGGATTTTGTAACCGCCTGTCCACAGTGCGCTAGTAATAAGTCCTCCAGGAATAAGCCTGCCAAAAATGTCTGCACCCCTACGATTCCTGGGAGGTTTTCTTGGAAGCCTGACATAAAATAGGGCAGTATAACAGGGTGGTACTGTCACAATGGTGTCAGGCACACCTTCAGCGCCGCCCTACTCACTGCGTTCAACACTCTGCTTCCCCAGTATCAGACCATCTCCCTGAACTCACTTGTGCTCACTTTCAGCACTGCTCATAAAAACCACCACTGGGCTATGGGGAGGTGCAGTCAGATACTGCAGGAATTTAACCCTGCTGTGTCCTGCAGCCTATCCTTAGGCAGCATGGAGTTTATTAGGTAGCTGTCAAGGGCGTATCAAATGCTACAGACAGTCACTCTGCATCTGGCTGCACAAGGTCTCTGCATTTGGCATTGCAGATGCCTTCTTAATCCTTTTGGACCCAGTGGCAACATCCCTCCAGCTCCAATTGACACACTTGGATCTGGGTATTTATAGACTGTCTGCTTCAGGGATATTCACATTTTCCCTTGTGAAGGCTTGGAGCTATAGCAGTTGACTTACTTCCTCACTGGTGCTGTTGGAGGATGTTTGGTGTTATCTCTCTGGAGTCTGCTCAAGCCAAGTTGTTTCCCCCTTGTTGGTCTCCCTTCTCTTTAGTGTACAGTGGGGACTGACCGGTGCTCATCCTTCCTTCGATATTCAGGGGCTAGCTCTAGGGATATAAAGGGCTTAGGTTCCTGCTCGAGGATATGTGTGGAACCAATATAGGGATGGCAGGGGAGGCAGGGTGCTATGAGATCTGCCTAGGGGTCTCAATTCCCCCTTTCCTTAGAGTTTAAGCTTCCTTCCCCTCTTCCTCTCATTTTGCACTTACTCTTCCCACACTGTGCGTGACGTTATCACCGGTAACTCCCTGAAGCAGACAGTCTATAAACACTCAGGTCCAGGTGTGTCAATTGGAGCCAGAGGGAGGTTGCCATTGGGTCCAAAAGTCAAAAGGATTAAGAAGGCGTCTGCAATGCCAAACGCAGAGACCTTCTGCAGCCAGATGCAGAGTGACTGTCAGTAGTATCTGACACCTGTGACAGAAGCTCCTCGCACCACTCCTTGTGTGATAATTGGTTCCCAATTACTTGTCTCTGGTTCCTGTAAGTGCATGTTTGTTCTGTCTCTCCCATTATCAACCCGGCTTGTATTCCTGTCCTGTCTGATTTCAGCTTTATACCCTGATCCTGTGCTGCCTGCCCTGACCCCGTATTGTTTGACGATGTCTTTGCCTTCATCTTCCTGTACATCGTTCCTGTGTCTCTGACCGTCCAGTCAGCTGCTGCAGACCAGGGGACTGTCCTGGAGTGGTACCTGGTGGTGACTACTTACAGCCAAGCTTTTCCTCACTTTCAAAGGCTAAAGTGAAAACCAAGTAGTCCCTTAGTTACACCCCTTCAAGATGAGCCCGACCTGCAGTACAGTGGGTCCACATCCACCAGTGTTACGGTTCATCCATCAGCGTTATACTTCGTTAAAAGTGAAAGAAGGATGAATGGATAAATGTACTGAAACAATCTTGATAAAAATCTTTTGCCATCTACCAGGAAAATGAAGATGAAATGAGGGTGGACATTTCAGCAAGACAATGATCCGACACACACAGCCAAGGATACTCAATTGGATTCAGAGAAAGAAAATAAAGCTGCCATAATGGCCCAGCCAATCAATTTAGCGTCAATAGTACCTTCAGAAATATATTTAATTTTAAAATCGGTGATGTATTCAATACTTATTTCACCCGCTGTATATAGTGTATCCATGGTCGGGACAAGGTATTTTGATGCACTAAGAAGATGCAGTTGACACCCCCCCCCCACATGTTCACTTAGTACCCAAGTAAAGGAATGGGTCAGAGACTAAAGGATGCTTAAAGTACCCCCCTTTTCACCAAAAAATACCCTCATATGTCCCCATGGCCAGCCTCACATGTTCCCCATAGCCATCCCCTCTTATGTCACCCATAGCCAGCCCCTCATATGTCCCTCATAGCAAGCCCCTCAAGTGTCCCCCTATAGCCAGCTCCACATGTCCTCCAAAGCCAGGCCTTTTTTGTCCCCTATAGCCACCTCTTATGTTCCCCACAGCCAGCCCATCTTATGTCTCCCACTGTCAGCCAGTCTTATGTCCCTCATAGCTAGCCCCACATATGTTCTCCAAAGCCAGCCCCTCTTATGCCCCCCATAGCCAGCCCCTCTTATGCCCCCCATAGCCAGCCCCTCTTATGCCATTCATAGCCAACCCGTCTTATTTCCCCCATAGCCAGCCTCTCTTATGTCCCTCATAACCAGCCCCTCTTATGCCCCCCATAGCCAGCCCCTCTTATGCCCCCCATAGCCAGCCCCTCTTATGCCATTCATAGCCAACCCATCTTATTTCCCCCATAGCCAGCCCCTCTTATATCCACCATAGCCAGCTTCTCTTATTTCTCCATAGCAGCCTCTCTTATGTCCTTCATAGCCAGCCCCAAATATGTTCCCCAAAGCCAGTCCCTCTTATGTCCCTCGTAGCCAGCCCCTCTTGCCATTCGTAGCCAACCCCTCTTATTTCCCCCATAGCCAGCCTCTCATGTCCTTCATAACCAGCCCCTCATATGTCCCCCATAGCCAGCCCCATATATGTCCCCCATAGCCAGCTTCTATTTCTCCCATAGCCAGCCTCTCTTATGTCCCCCATAGCCAGCCTCTAATATGGGGAACATGTGTGGGGCTGGCTATGGGGGAGCATATATGTTCCCCAAAGCTAGCCCCTCTTATGTCCCCTATAGGCAGCCGCACATATGTTCCCTACAGCCACCCCTATTTTGTCCCCCCACAGCCAACCCCTTTCATTTCCCCAATAACTAGCCTCTTATGTCCAGACATCAGGCCCTTTAATGTCCCCCATAGCCTGCCCCTCATATGTCTCCTATAGCCAGCCCCACATATATCCGCTACAGCCACCTGTCTTTTGTCCCCCATAGCCAGCCCCACATATTTACCCCATAGCCAGCGCCAGCCTCTCAAAAGACCATCATAGTCAACCCCTCATGTGTCACCCATAGCCAGCCCTTATGTCCCCCATTCATTGACAACATAAAACAAAAAGGCTAATACTCACCTAACTAATCCCGGCTCCCTGTACATCACAGCCAAAGTATGGGCAGCACGGTGGTTCAGTGGATAGCACAGCAGCCTTGCAGCTCTGGGGTCCTGGGTTCAAATCCCACCAAGAGCAACATCTGCAAAGAGTTTGTATGTTCTCCCCGTGGGTTTCCTCCGGGTTCTCCAGTTTCCTCCCACATTCCAAAGACATACTGACAGGGAAATTAGATTGTGAGCCCCATCGGGGACAGCGATGATAATGTGTGCAAACTGTAAAGCCCTGCGGAATATGTTAGCGCTATATAAAAATAAATATGAGGTAATCTCTTGTTTCCTGTACAGCAGTGGATGCTGGATGACGTCACCGTATCGCGTAATCTGACATCCCCTGCGTGCGCCGTCTCCAGTTTTTCCAGAAGTGGTCTGCATTTTGGAGTTCCCAGCAGGGAAAGGAGCCAATTCAAGCTCTACTGCTCCTGTCCCGGGGAGCGCACACAGCAATTGCATTCGTATCTGATAGACACTGTGCTGAATGTCTGCGGCTGGAGGAAGATGCTGGGAGGCCGCAGATTTTCAGCCATAGCACTGTTTCCTTCCCCCCCAAGTGTGAATCTCTCGGGGAGGCAGGAAGCAGCGCCCTAGGCTGGTGCCTACCTTGCCTACCACTCACCCCGTCCCTGACTGTATCCCAGCCAATATCGTAGATCCAATAGTGTATCACAGGACTAGCCACTCTGCCCAAAATGAGAGCCATGGCAATCTAAAATCATCCACAGTGCCCTCATTACTCCCTAGTTACCTACTACTTGTCCTAGTAAGGCTACGTTCACATTTGCGGCTTTTGACGCAGCGGCGTCGCCGCAAAACAACGCACGCGTCATGTTTCCCTAACATTGGGGACGCATGTGCGTTCGTTTTCATGCGTTTCGGTGCGTTTTGCGACGCATGCGTCCTTTCGACGCACCTGGCAGTGCGTTGCAAACGCAACATGTTGCATTTTTTCTGCGTCCAAAATTTAAAAAAAACGCTTGCGTCGCACTTGCGTTGTATTTGCGTCATCGAAACTTCAAATCCTCCATTGAAGTGTATTGGCAACGCAGAAGACGCAAGTACTTGTGTTGTTGTGCGTTGTAGGACTCATGCGTTCTTTACTTTAAAAATAGAGAAACTGAAAAGACCCTATATATTAAAAAAGGGTTGAACGCATGCATCAAAAATGCATGCGTTCTACTCGCGTCTTTCGTGTGTCGTGCGTTGCGTCCACGACGCTGCGTCCAAAGCCGCAAATGTGAACGTAGCCTAACAACCACTATTGCCATCATTTTCTATCTAGATAAAAAAAAGTAACTAAAAAAAGTTCAAAAACACCCTGCACCATAAAAATAAAAAAAGACTACTGTAGACTTTGGAAATGATTTTCCAGTTCCTTTGGAATTTTGGACACAGCCTCTCTTACCTTTATACACACTTCCGGTAACCCATCAGTGACCCCCTGTGAAACTCACAGAGCCGCCCCAGAGAGGGGCAGTTAATAATTGGGTGTTAGGAGCGATGCTATTGTAACATATGATAAGGGTCAATGAAAAATATAATTATGTTTGGAACAGACAGAAGAGCGTAAACTTTGTAATTATAGAAGCAGATCTATCCGGAGCTCCCAGGACAAGATGTAGACAGTGCTGAGCACTCGGGGACACTTGTACGTAGCTCATCAGCGTATATTTAGAATTGCGTAGAATTGCAGGGAGTGTGACAATCCAGAATTTACTGCTCATCACCATACACTACGCCTGCCTTGTGAACTTTAGCTGAGAAGGTAATGTATAGGATGTACCAAAGGATTTTATTTCTTATAGTCGATGCCCCCTGACAAGATGGATGGGTGACTGCTAGAGATGAATGGATCAAGCGAAATTTGAATTCGGCTATTCGCGAGGATTTCCCTCGGAAATTCGATGCACGGAGAATTTTTTTTTCCTGCAAACTGAATATTCCTTATTATGGTCTGGTGTCTCTGCAGATCCCAGAAAATACTAAACGTATGATGTAAAAAAATATTAAATAAATATTTATACTCATAGGTGGATTATAATGAGGGCAATCTTGGCTACTGCCTGGGGCCCGAGGCTCCGTGGGGGCCCATCGCCAAGATGTCCTCATAGTGTTTTGCGTGCTGCAGATATCCCGACGGGGCGCTTTCCTGCAGCTCCACTGTCGACAATACAGAATGGCAGCGAAGCCCCAAGGGAGCCCCCGTCGCCTCTGCTGTGAGGTGCCAGCGCGATATCGGCATTATGCTACCATGTACACGCTGGCCAGACTAGAAGTGGAGCCTCCGGGACCAGAGCATAGTGCCAGGGGAACGGGAGCGAGATTAGTATGTCCGTATGTCTTTTTTTATTAATATGAGTAGGGGATGCACGGGCTCATTTTATTTTTTACAGGAGGCTATATGGGGGCTCACACTGCATATAGGGGGCTATATGGGGGTTTAAACTGTATAAAGGAGGCTATATGGGGGCTCATAATATATAGGGGCTAATATATATAGGAGGCTGTATAGTGCTCATACTTTATACAGGAGACTATATAAAGGCTTATACTGTATATAGGAGGTTATATGGGGCTCATAGAGAATATAGGAGGCTATATGGAGGCTCATATGTAGGAGGCTATATAGGGGCTCATACTATATATAGGAGGTTATATGGGGCTCATAGAGTATATAGGAGGCTTTATGGGGGCTCTTAGCCCCTATATAGCTTCCTATATCTATTCATACTTTATACAGGAGGCTATGTGCGGGCTCATACTGTAAACCATAGGCTATGTGCGGGCTCACACTGTATACAGGAGTCTATGTGCGGGATCACATTGTATATAAGAGGATATGTGGGGGCTCATACTTTATATAGGAGGCTATGTGCATGCGCATACTGTATATAGGAGGCTATATAGGGGCTCATACTGTATACAAGAGGCTATGTGCTGGCTCATACTGTATACAGGAGTCTGTATGGGATCACACTATATAAGCGGCTATGTGTGGGCTCATACTGTATACAGAAGGTATGTGCAGACTCATAATGTATATAGGAGGCCATGTGGGGGCTCATACTGTATATAGGAGGCCATGTAGGGGCTCATACTGTATATAGGAGGCCATGTGGGGGCTCATACTGTATATAGGAGGCTATGTGGGGGCTCATACTGTATATAGGAGGCTATGTGCGGACTCATACTGTATATAGGAGTCTGTGTGTGGGATCACATTGTATATTGGAGGCTATGTGGAGGCTCATACTTTATATAGGAGGCTATGAGCGGGCTGATACTGTATATAGGAGTCTGTGTGTGGGATCACATTGTATATTGGAGGCTATGTGGAGGCTCATACTTTATATAGGAGGCTATGAGCGGGCTGATACTGTATGTAGGAGGCTATGTGTGGGCTCATACTACATATAGGTAGCTATGAGAGGTCATACTGTATATAGGAGGCTGTGTGCGGGCTTATACTGCATATAGGAAGATATATGGGGGCTCATACTGCATAAAGGGGGCTATATGCAAGCTCATACTGTACATAGGAGGCTATGTGGGGGCTCACACTGCATACAGGAGGTTATGTGGGGGCTCATAATGTATATAGGAGGCTATATGGGGCTTATACTGTATATTGGGAGCCATGTGGGGCTTATGCTGTACATAGGTAACTATATAGCTGGTCTTTGTCCGGCTCTGCTCAGTCTCCTACCTAGATAATGCACCTTTTCCCCTCTCTGACCACAACAGTCTCTACTTCATGCTCACAAATCCTCGCCCACACCAGCACACTCCTACCCATCACACATTCAGAAATCTACAAGCCATTAACCCTCATACACTTACAGATTTCCTACACTCATCACAGTCTCCAAACTCCTCTTTTTTCTGTCCTGATCTGGCTGTACACCACTACAATTACACTATCAGAAGCATCATGGACCGAGTAGCGCCCCTCACCCTCAGAACCTCCAAACACAGAGTAAAACAGGACTGGCTCATAGTGCAAACTTGATTTCTCCAACGATGTTCTAGGAGTGATGAACGCTAGTGATGAGCGTGTGCACTCGTTGCTCGGGTTTTCCCAAGCACACTCGGGTGGTCTCCGAGTATTTATGACTGCTCGGACATTAAGTTTTCATCACCTCAGCAGCATGATTTACAGCTATTAGCCAGCTTGATTACATGTGGGGATTCCCTAGCAACTAGGCAACCCCCACATGTACTCAGCCTGGTTAATAGCTTTAAATCATTCAGCTGCTGTGATGAAAACAATCTCCGAACACTACAAAACACTCGGAGGTCACTCGAGCATGCTCGGGAAAACACAAGCAACAAGTTTGCAGCGCCCTCAAGGGCAAGGGGGTACTCGGTACAGGGTCCTTCGGTTCTCAGGGGGATGTCACGGTGGCTGACCTGGTCCATGGCCCTTGGGATGTCCATGTAAAAGGGAAAGTGTTGTGGATTCTGTTTTTGGGCTCCCTCTGGTGGTTACAGATGGTACTGGGTGACTTGTGTTCTCTGCGGTCTCTGGTGTCCACCTGTTCTATCAGGATATGGGAGTTTCCTATTTAACCTGGCTTTCTTGTCATTTCCTCGCCGGCGATCAATGTAATCAGTGTGTCTTGTTACCTCTGCTTTCCGCTTCAGTAATCTTCAGGACAAGCTAAGTTTTTGATTTTCCTGTTCCACGTTTTGCTTTATTTTTGTTTTAGTCCAGCTTGCAGTTATGTGATTCCTTGTTGCTGGTTGCTCTAGTGGGCTGATATTACTCCTCATGTTCCATGAGTTGGCACATGAGTTCAGGTAATTTCAGGATGGTTTTTTGTAGGGTTTTTCGCTGACCGCGCAGTTCACTTTTGTATCCTCTGCTATCTAGTTTTAGCGGGCCTCATTTTGCTGAATCTGTTTTCATTACTACGTATGTGCTTTCCTCTCATTTCACCGTCATTACATGGGGGCTGCTATTTCTGTGGGGTGTTTCTCTGGAGGCAAGAGAGGTCTTTGTTTCTTCTAATAGGGGAAGCTAGTCCTTCGGCTGGCGCGAGACGTCTAGAATCATCGTAGGCACGTTCCCCGGCTACTGCTAGTGTTGTGAATTAGGTTCAGGATCGCAGTCAGCTCAGTTTCCATCACCCTAGAGCTTGTTCTGTTTTTTGTGTGCTTGTCCTTTTGTGATCCCCTGCCATTGGGATCATGACAGTATCGCCGGCCCAAAAAGTGGTAATCATATTGGCTGAAGTAGGAGGAAAAGTAGTCTGAGGAAGTTTTTTTTTTTTTTTCCTTCCCTCAGAGTTTGCTGCGTCTTACCTCCTCTTAATCCTTGAATGGCTCTGACCTCAGCTGTTTATCATGGACGTCCAGAGTTTGGCTTCCAGCCTGAATAATCTTGCTGCTAAGGTTCAAAATATACAAGATTTTGTTGTACATGCTCCTATGTCTGAACCTAGAATTCCTATCCCAGAGTTTTTTTCTGGAGATAGATCTAGTTTTCTGAATTTTAGGAACAATTGCAAGTTGTTTCTTTCTTTGAAATCTCGCTCCTCTGGAAACCCTGCTCAGCAAGTCAAGATTGTAATATCTTTCCTGCGGGGTGACCCTCAGAATTGGGCATTTGCATTGGCACCAGGGGATCCTGCGTTGCTCAATGTGGATGCGTTTTTTCTGGCATTGGGTTTGCTCTATGAGGAACCTAACCTAGAGATTCAGGCTGAAAAAGCTTTATTGGCTCTCTCTCAGGGGCAAGATGAAGCAGAATTATATTGTCAGAAATTTCGGAAATGGTCGGTGCTTACTCAGTGGAATGAGTGCGCCCTGGCTGCAAGATTCAGAGATGGCCTTTCTGAGGCCATTAAAGATGTTATGGTGGGGTTCCCTGCGCCTACAGGTCTGAATGAGTCTATGACTATGGCTATTCAGATTGATCGGCGTTTACGGGAGCGCAAACCTGTGCACCATTTGGCGGTGTCTTCTGAACAGGCACCTGAGACAATGCAATGTGATAGAATTCAGTCCAGAAGTGAACGGCAAAACTATAGGCGGAAAAATGGGTTGTGTTTTTATTGTGGTGATTCAGCTCATGTTATATCAGCATGCTCTAAACGCACAAATAAGGTTGATAAGTCTGTTGCCATTAGTACTTTACAGTCTAAGTTCATTCTGTCTGTGACTCTGATTTGTTCATTATCAGCCATTTCCGTCGATGCCTATGTGGATTCAGGCGCTGCCCTGAGTCTTATGGATTGGTCATTTGCCAAGCGATGTGGGTTTAGTCTTGAGCCTCTGGAAGTCCCTATTCCTTTGAAAGGAATTGACTCTACACCTTTGGCTATGAATAAACCTCAGTACTGGACACACGTGACCATGCGTATGACTCCCGTTCATCAGGAGGTGATTCGCTTCCTGGTACTGTATAATTTACATGATGTCTTAGTGCTTGGTCTGCCATGGTTACAAACTCATAACCCAGTCTTGGACTGGAAAACGATGTCTGTGTTAAGCTGGGGATGTCAGGGGGTTCATGATGATGCACCTCCGATTTCTATCGCTTCATCTACTCCTTCTGAGGTTCCTGTATTTTTGTCTGATTATCGGGATGTTTTTGAGGAGCCTAAGCTCAATTCGCTTCCTCCTCACAGGGATTGCGATTGTGCTATAGATTTGATTCCTGGCAGTAAATTTCCTAAAGGTCGTTTGTTCAATCTGTCAGTGCCAGAGCATACTGCTATGCGGGATTATGTTAAGGAGTCCTTGGAAAAGGGACATATCCGTCCATCTTCATCTCCTTTGGGAGCAGGTTTTTTTTCGTGGCCAAAAAAGATGGTTCCTTGAGGCCTAGTATAGATTACCGTCTTTTGAATAAGATTACGGTCAAATATCAGTATCCTTTGCCATTGTTGACTGATTTGTTCGCTCGCATTAAGGGGGCTAAATGGTTCACTAAGATTGATCTTCGGGGTGCGTATAATCTTGTGCGGATTAAGCAGGGTGATGAGTGGAAAACCGCATTTAATACGCCTGAGGGCCATTTTGAGTATTTGGTGATGCCTTTTGGACTTTCTAATGCTCCTTCTGTCTTCCAGTCCTTTATGCACGATATTTTCCGTGAATATCTGGATAAATTTATGATTGTGTATTTGGATGATGTTTTGGTTTTTTTCTGATGACTGGGAGTCCCATGTTCAGCAGGTCAGGAAGGTGTTTCAGGTCCTGCGGGCCAATTCTTTGTTTGTAAAAGGTTCAAAGTGTCTCTTTGGAGTCCAGAAGATTTCTTTTTTGGGGTATATTTTTTCCCCTTCTACTATTGAGATGGATCCCGTCAAGGTTCAAGCTATTTGTGACTGGACGCAGTCTACATCTCTTAAGAGTCTACAGAAGTTCTTGGGCTTTGCTAATTTCTATCGTCGTTTCATAACTAATTTTTCTAGTGTTGTTAAGCCTTTGACGGATCTGACTAAGAAGGGTGCTGATGTTGCTGATTGGTCTCATGCGGCTGTGGAGGCCTTTCAGGAACTTAAGCGCCGGTTTTCTTCTGCTCCTGTGTTGCGTCAGCCAGATGTTTCGCTTCCTTTTCAGGTTGAGGTTGATGCTTCTGAGATTGGAGCGGGGGCGGTTTTGTCACAGAGAAGCTCCGATTGCTCGGTGATGAAGCCATGTGCGTTCTTTTCTAGAAAGTTTTCGCCCACTGAGCGGAATTATGATGTTGGTAATCGGGAGCTTTTGGCCATGAAGTGGGCATTTGAGGAGTGGCGTCATTGGCTTGAGGGTGCTAGACATCGTGTGGTGGTCTTGACTGATCACAAAAATCTGATTCACCTTGAGTCTGCCAAGCGTCTGAATCCTAGACAGGCTCGTTGGTCACTGTTTTTCTCCCGTTTCGATTTTGTGGTTTCATACCTGCCAGGTTCAAAGAATGTGAAGGCGGATGCTCTTTCTAGGAGTTTTGTGCCTGATTCCCCTGGAAATTCTGAGCCCACTGGTATCCTTAGGGATGGGGTGATTTTGTAGGCTGTCTTCCCAGACTTGCGACGTGCTTTGCAGGAGTTTCAGGCGGATAAACCTGATCGTTGTCCGCCTGAAAGACTGTTTGTTCCGGATAATTGGACCAGTAGAGTCATCTCCGAGGTCCATTCTTCTGCATTGGCAGGTCATCCTGGAATATTTGGTACTAGAGACTTGGTGGCCAGGTCTTTTTGGTGGCCTTCCTTGTCGAGGGATGTGCGTTCTTTTGTGCAGTCTTGTGAAGTTTGCGCTCGGGCTAAGCCTTGCTGTTCTCGGGCCAGTGGATTGTTGTCACCTTTGCCTATTCCTAAGAGGCCTTGGACGCACATTTCCATGGACTTTATTTCGGATCTCCCTGTCTCTCAAAAAATGTCCGTCATCTGGGTTGTGTGTGACCGCTTTTCTAAGATGGTTCATCTGGTACCCTTGCCTAAGTTACCTTCCTCCTCTGAGTTGGTCCCTCTGTTTTTTCAGAACGTGGTTCGTTTGCATGGGATTCCGGAGAACATTGTTTCTGACAGGGGATCCCAGTTTGTGTCTAGATTTTGGCGGACGTTCTGTGCTAAGATGGGCATTGATTTGTCCTTTTCGTCTGCATTCCATCCTCAGACGAATGGCCAGACGGAATGAACTAATCAGACCTTGGAAACTTATTTAAGGTGTTTTGTTTCTGCTGATCAAGATGACTGGGTTACCTTTTTGCCGCTTGCCGAATTTGCCCTTAATAATCGGGCTAGTTCTGCTACCTTGGTTTCTCGTTTCTTTTGTAATTCGGGGTTTCATCCTCGTTTTTCCTCTGGTCAGGTGGAGCCTTCTGATTGTCCTGGAGTGGACATGGTGGTGGATAGGTTGCATCAGATTTGGAGTCATGTGGTGGACAATTTGAAGTTGTCCCAGGAGAGGGCTCAGCAGTTTGCTAATCGCCGTCGCCGCGTGGGTCCTCGACTTCGTGTTGGGGACTTGGTGTGGTTGTCTTCTCGTTTTGTTCCTATGAAGGTCTCTTCTCCTAAGTTCAAGCCTCGGTTCATCGGTCCCTATAGGATCTTGGAAATTCTTAACCCTGTGTCGTTTCGTTTGGATCTCCCGGCATCGTTTGCTATTCATAATGTGTTCCATCGGTCGTTGTTGCGGAAGTATGAGGTACCTGTTGTTCCTTCGCTTGAGCCTCCTGCTCCGGTGCTGGTGGAGGGAGAATTGGAGTATGTTGTGGAGATGATCTTGGATTCTCGTGTTTCCAGACGGAAACTTCAGTATCTGGTCAAGTGGAAGGGTTATGGTCAGGAGGATAATTCTTGGGTGGTTGCCTCTGATGTTCATGCTGCTGATTTGGTCCGTGCATTTCATAGGGCTCATCCTGGTCGCCCTGGTGGTTCTCGTGAGGGTTCGGTGACCCCTCCTCAAGGGGGGGTACTGTTGTGGATTCTGTTTTTGGGCTCCCTCTGGTGGTTACAGATGGTACTGGGTGACTTGTGTTCTCTGCGGTCTCTGGTGTCCACCTGTTCTATCAGGATATGGGAGTTTCCTATTTAACCTGGCTTTCTTGTCATTTCCTCGCCGGCTATCAATGTAATCAGTGTGTCTTGTTACCTCTGCTTTCCGCTTCAGTAATCTTCAGGACAAGCTAAGTTTTTGATTTTCCTGTTCCACGTTTTGCTTTATTTTTGTTCTAGTCCAGCTTGCAGTTATGTGATTCCTTGTTGCTGGTTGCTCTAGTGGGCTGATATTACTCCTCATGTTCCATGAGTTGGCACATGAGTTCAGGTAATTTCAGGATGTTTTTTTGTAGGGTTTTTCGCTGACCGCGCAGTTCACTTTTGTATCCTCTGCTATCTAGTTTTAGCGGGCCTCATTTTGCTGAATCTGTTTTCATTACTACGTATGTGCTTTCCTCTCATTTCACCGTCATTACATGTGGGGGGCTGCTATTTCTGTGGGGTGTTTCTCTGGAGGCAAGAGAGGTCTTTGTTTCTTCTAATAGGGGAAGCTAGTCCTTCGGCTGGCGCGAGACGTCTAGAATCATCGTAGGCACGTTCCCCGGCTACTGCTAGTGTTGTGAATTAGGTTCAGGATCGCGGTCAGCTCAGTTTCCATCACCCTAGAGCTTGTTCTGTTTTTTGTGTGCTTGTCCTTTTGTGATCCCCTGCCATTGGGATCATGACAGGAAAGGTCTTTAAGGGGAATGTTCTTGACACCACCTGTGGTATTTGGTCAGGGTGACCAACGCTGCTTTAAGGGGTCCGCTGGGGTGATGTTATGGCAGCTAGATGGTATACCTTCCCACAGGTGAAGTATGTCCCCAGGGCTTCCCAGTGTGTAGATGGTGGATGGTGAGGGGCGCGGTGAAGAACGAGGACTCAAGGTTGCAGTCTCTTTACCTTTTAGTGAAGGTTTCAGCATCCACAGTCCAAAGCACAGACCACAGGGCAGACAGAGTCCGGCTGGTTTGGAGGCAAGTCCAGAGTCCCTTATCCAGGTAGAAATCCGTAGCCTTCCTCTAGCACCGTGGTGTTGTAGTCCCTTACTGCTAAGCTTCTCATAAGGTCCTCACAGATGTTGTAGATGTTATGTCTCTCTCTCTCTGTCCCCCAGATGGATAGGACAAACCCGTATGACCGGTGTCTTGAGGTGTTTTACAGGGACTCTATCATGCCCCAGCCTCTAAGCGGTGCCACCTTGCCTCCTGGGTATAGGGGCGGATCAGTAACGTGAAGTTAGCTGTCCTTCCGGTCTCTGGAGCAAGGCATAGAGGACTGTTGCTCCCTCGTTGTTCTGGCTACCGGGATCCTGCGCCAGAAGGAGGCACCTTGTGTAGGGCAGAACTCCTCCTGGCATCCACTCCATTGCTATGACTTCTTCACCCTCTCTACAATACAATTCTCTTTCAGTGTCTCTTTCTTAGAAGCTGCCGCACTTAGGGCAGGCACAGCGCCGTGTCCTTCTGTCTCGGCCTCTGACAGGCTCCCACCCTTGCCAGGGACCAACTACCTGAGCAAAGCTCAGCCAGCAACTGCCTAACTTCCTCCCCAGGTCACCAGTTTTACCTAAGTGTGACGAGTGCCCTAATAAATAGGAGAATCGCTCCCCTGGTGGCCTGGAGTGCAAAATGTGTTGCATGTTTGTGATACCCGGATTCGGTTGTCCTTCTTTGCCTCCAAACGTAACATCACTCCCCCCTAGAGGAGAATGATATTACTGCAAAGACCAGGACCCTGGGGTGCTGCAAGTATACTCGCTCATCACTACTGAACGCCTATTGAGGACTCGCAGACCAGAAAACTTTATCCATTATAGAGTTATGCTAATAACCTATTAACTCTGCCCTTTACCTCGCCAAACAGACCACCTACTTTGCCACCTTGATCTCCTCACTAGCCAACAACCCCCAAAAAACTTTGACACCTTTCATTCCTTCCTCAGTCTAAAACCACAAGCCACTGTCATAGAACATTTGTGCTGATGATCTGACCTCCCACTTTACAAAGAAAATAGAAAATATCTGTCTGGAAATCTGCTCTCAGCCACCAATTGCCATGACTGCCATCCCTCCCTACATCTCTTCTCAGGGCCGGCTCCAGGTTTTTGAGGGCCCCAGGGCAAAAGAGTCTCAGTGGGCCCCCTTTTAACACATACCACGATTCATGATGCATAGATACAGCAGAGAAATATAGGTATAGTACAATGCCAGATTTCAATTCTTATATGAGTGATGGCTGTTGTAAATTCTACAATACCATACAGCAGAGGGGCTTTATTTATATAAGTCAACCCCCTATATGTCAATTTTTGTGACCTACTCCCTCTTCCTCAGTTACCAGTAGGCATTTTATTGTTAGCTAAACTTGCTGCAAAGAAAAAACTGCCTACATTGAATATGACAATTTTTATTGGAAAACTTTTTAAAGTAAACATTAGAAAGTATTAACGCAGAACATTTGTAAAAGTGCAAAATGGGTAGCATATAGCACAGCCCACGTAGTATATAACAGCCCACGTAGTATAAAACACAGCCCACGTAGTATAAAACACAGCCCACGCAGTATAAAACACAGCCCACGTAGTATATAACACAGCCCACGTAGTATATAACACAGCCCACGTAGTATATAACACAGACCACATAGTATATAACACAGCCCACGTAGTATATAACACAGGCCACGTAGTATATAACATAGGCCACGTAGTATATAACACAGCCCACGTAGTATATAACAGCCACATAGTATATAACTTCAGCCCACCTAGTATATAGCACAACCACGTACTATATAACACAGCCACATAGTATACAGTAGCATGGGCACCAGATCCCTGTTAAAAAAAAAAAAATTAAAATAAAAAATAGTTATATGCTCACCTTCTGGCAGCCCCCGTATCCAGCCCAGGCCTTAGTGATGCTCCCGTCAACTCCCGTTCCCAGTGATGCTTTGCGGCAATGACCTGTGATGATGTAGGGGTCTTGCGTGATCCTACATAATCTGGGGTCATTTAGCAAGGCATCACTGGGAACGGGAGCTTCCGGGAGCATCGCGATGAGCGGGAAGGCTGCGGGGGCCGCTGGAAGGTGAGAATAGCATGGTTTTGTATTTTTTTTTAAATTATTTTTAACATTATATCTTTTTATTATTGATGCATAGGCAGCATCAATAGTAAAAAGTTGGTCACACTTGTTAAAATGACTCCCCCCGTCTCACTAGGGCCCCGGCACTTGCCCGAGTGCCGACGCCGGCCCTGTCTCCTCTGGTTCACTCTTCACATTTGACCCAATCATAGAAGAAATCTCCAGGATCTTCTCAAAATCTGGTCCTACTCCATGCACAATTAACCCTATTCCCTCACACCTACTCCAGTCTCGCTCTCCAATCGTCACAACTCACCTAACTAAAATCTTCAACCTCTCCCTCTCTACTGGTCATTACTCAGTTATAAAAAAAAAAAAAACCTCTCGACTCAGTGTACAAATAACTACCAACCAGCCTCCAATCTACCCTTCATCTCTAAACTCTTGGAGCACCTAGTCTACTACCGCCTTACCCGTTACGTCTCCACTCACTATCTTCTACATCCATTAGAGTCTGGCTTCTGCCCCTTACATTTTACAGAAACTGCACTCAAAGTGAGCAATGACCTTTTGACAGCAAAACGTAATGGTGTCCATGCTCTTCTCATTCTTCTTGACCTCTCTGCTGCTTTCGCCACTGTTGACCACGACCTCCTACTCTATACACTCCAATCAATAGGTATAAAGGACACTGTTCTTTCCTGGTTCTTTTCCTATCTTTCTGATTGTTCCATCAGTGTATCGTTCGCTGGCTCCACTTTTTCTTCTCTTCCTCTCACTATTGGGGTCCCTCAGGATTCAGTCCTTGGCCCTCTTCACTTTTTACATGGCCCCAATTGGACAGACCATCAGCAAATTTGACTTTCAGTGCCATCTTTATGCTGATGACACAAATATACCATATAGTTAGTTATTAAGGTTGAAGGAAGACTTTAAGTCCATCTAGTTCAACCCATAGCCTAACCAAACATGCGCCAACATGTTGATCCAGAGGAAGGCAACAAAAAACCATGTGGCAAAGAGTAAGCTCCACATTGGGGAAAAAAAATTCCTTCCTGACTCCACTTCATCCCCTGACCTTACACCCGCTGTACTACAGAACACCAGTGACTGTCTGCAGTTTCCAACATGATGTCCTCTCTATCAGAAACTCAACCTTTCAAAATCTGAACTTCTCCTGCCGTCTACCTAACTCCCTAAATCTGACACCTCCCTCTCCGTGGGTGGCACCATAATAATGCCTAGGCAGCAGGTGCACTATCTGGGTATTCTGTTTGACACCAATCTTTCCTTCACCGCCTATATACAATCTCTTGGCTGCTCTTGTCACATGGACATGAAGAACATCTCTAGAATCTGTTCCTTTCTCACCATGGAAACAACAAAAACCTTCACTGTTGCCCTGAACCACCTGACACCTGCGCAATATGTACCCTCATCCACCCTGAGTTTGTGATACCGGAAGAACTCATCCCTGAGTTTGTGTCACCCGGTTTGGGGTTGTTCGCCGTTCCTTACCGGTGACCTGGGTTTTCCTAGATTGGGGTTCAGAAATGGGGGTTAAGTAAAGTGGGGGTGTCCAAGAATCACCACACAAATGTGTTATTGAGAACTGATCACAAACAGTTCGTTTCCCAATACATCATTATAACCCTCCCAGATCTGACATGTCGTGTGATGCAACTGTCAATAATGAGAATGTCATGCATAATGATAACATGTTTTTTGGTAAAGGAGAACTCTGCCATGTCATCCTGTGGGGTGATGTTACTTAAGATCCCCTAAAAGAAGCCAGCATAAGTGATAAGGGTGATGGGGAAAGTCAGGAGGCTCATGAAGCAGGTGGTCCCATGCAGTTGACCAGTGTCACTACAGATGGTGACATGGCCAGTGGTAGCTGCCCCATGATTAGTACAGCTCTGGAGGTAACGGGGAGAATGGAGAGAAGCACAAGGATCATAAGGAAGGTGGTCACGTGCAGATGACCAGTGTCATGACGGACTGTGACATGGCCAGTGGTAGTTGACCCATAATTAGCATAGCTCCTAAGGTAATAAAAAGGGCAGGGAAGGTCTTATCCTTAGCCTGTCTGGGGAAGGGAGGCACCGTCTGTCAGGTGCCTAAAGCTAGTCAGAGTGGCAGGAACGTAATATTCACAGTCGGTCAGGGTGGTGGGAGAGTTGAGTTTGCAGCCTGTCAGACAAATCGGAATATGTTCTTATCCCTCGAGGAGACAGCTTACCTAGGCACTGTCACCTGCAGCCCAAGATCTCAGAACGCAGGTAACGCACTGCCTTCTGGACCCTCATCATCCATAGGGACAGCAGGGACAGTGACTGACCCAGAACAGGTCCTGAAGGGTTCGTGTGAGGTTGGGGCCTTAGGGTCACTTCTGGCTACCTCTAGCCATGAGTCTCAGACCCATCTGGTGGCACCGAGTAACCCCTCAGAAAAGTCGATCTCTGAATTCAGAAGGAGAGGGTATTATGGAATCCAGGAAGGGTGGATTGTAAGGTAGGCTTGTGGGGCAATCTAGAAATCAGCCCCCCACGCTACCTCAAAAAGGGGGAGGTGTAATAGAAAATATTAAAAACTCTGAAGCCACCAGCGATGGGGTATTCACCCCTCTCCCCCCTCCTCCTTTCACACAGATTTGCAGTAGGAACAAGAGCCAACGTTCTGAGTCTCTTAAATAGACTTGTACAATGGACATAAAGAAATAGGAACATAGGTATAGTTGAGAAGTAACTGTGGTGCCCCAGGGTCCTGGTCATCACAGTAGCATTGCTCTCCTCACGGGGAGAGATGTTACGCTTGGAGGCGATGAAGGATAACTCTTATCAGGTAACCACCATACACGAAACATGTTCACACTCCAGGCCACAAGGGGGAGCTTTTGATCCTATTTACTAGGTGACTCCCCTATATATATTGTGGTTTGGAGGGAAAGAGGAGATTGTCAGAGAGACAGAAGGGAGCAGACCAACCTAGAGGGTCAGAAGGTCTGAAGGGGCCATGTAGTCTGAAGCACTACAGCTCCTGGAAAGAGACATATAGAAAGCCGAACATTGTTCAGTGAGCGTGAAGGAGAGCAAAGCACAGGAGAGTGATATCAGAGGAGACCAGCTAAGAGCAGGCTGCCTCCCTCTGAGGCACAGATAACCGGTAGCCGGACCACCGAGGTTGTAAGGACTCTACGACTTACATCAGAGACCGGCAGGACAGCTGAACTGCAAGTTAAATGTCCGCCTTAATACCCAGGAGGCACGGTGACACCTATAGAGCCGGGGGCATGCTCAAGTCCCTGTAAAAAGGCTCAAGTCACCAGTCATATGGGTTAAGTCCTATCCTATATGGGAGACAGAGAAGAACTGTGAGGACCTTATCTGAAGCCATAGGCAGTAATGGACTACAACACCAATGCGCTAGAAGAAGGTTTTTAACTCCACCTGGTAAAGCGGACTCTGGATTCGCTTCCAAGCCAGCCGGACCTTGCCTGCCCTGTGATCTGGTGCCCTGGACTGTGGCTGCCTGAAGTCTTCAGTAAACAAGGTAAAGAGACTGCAAACCTGTGTCCTCGTTCTTCACTGCGCCATTCACCATCTTCCATCTACACACCGGGAACCCTGGGGATATACTTCACCTGTGGGAAGTTATACCATCTAGCTGCCATATCATCACCCCAAAGGCCCCTTAAAGCAGCGTCGGTCCCTACTGACCGAGTACCACAGGTAGCATCACAAACAAACTATTCACCAAATCCCTTTAAAGACTTTCCCCTTTTACATGGGTGCCCAGGGCCACGGACCGGGTCACCACCGTGACATCCCCCTGTGAACACCGGACCCGGTACCGGGTACCCCACGGCCCTGGCGGGCAACTCGTAACAGTCTTAACATGCAGATAGCTCATTTTTAGAAATAATAGACTCGTTGCAGTGCCAAAGAGGATGTCCTTTATGGATGAGACAGAGGTTTATAGATTAGATAATATGCAAATTGCCTCTTCAGAGAAAAAGAGGACTTAAACTCTATAGCACCACCTGTTGGACGTAGCGATCCCACCAGTCACTATCAACCGTTTAACGAATCGTGCAATATGACTTCGGGTAAAAGCCAAATCAGTATCAATTCGCAGACACGGTGTTTTGGGCTGTTGGCCCTCGTCAGTGCAAAGCATGAGTACCAATTTGGCTAGGTGAGAGACTCTGGACTGGGGTCTGAGGGGTAAGGTTTCTCCTTGTGGCTTGTCAAGGTAAGGAGGCTTATTTGCCGTGCAATGCTCCTCTGGGAAATTTAATTGCCTCTTAGAGAAAAAAGAGGACTTAAACTCTATAGTGCCACCTGTTGGAAGTAGCGATCCTACAAGTCACAATCAACCCTTTAACAAGTCATGCAATATGACTTAGGATAAAAGCCAAATCAATATCTCAATTTGCAGACACTGTTAGATTAGATAAGTGATTAAGACAGGATACCTATTGTCCCTACAGAAAGTACATCTTGCGAAGCTTTGTTCTCTTCCAGGGGAATTGTTATAACTACAGTAGCTAGCCCAGTCATATGTCTCTGAAAGAACGTTAGAAATATTGGAATTGGTATAGATCCAATAGTGATAGGACATACATTTTTAGCTTCAAGACAAATCAGGAAGATGCATGTTTTTCATAACTGTAACCCCTTCCTATAAGCTGCAGATCAATAGTGGGCAGACCGCTGATAACAGCTATACCATGTTTGGTCTCTGAGTAAAGGTAAAATCGCAATAAAAAAATATGACGGCGATTTCAAACCTCCACGATCATCAGGAGTGAAGTAATCGCATTAGTTGGGAATTTCATAAAATCCTGAAGAGCTGAGGACATTTCCCAAAACTGCCCACATGAGGTCATCATGGGGGGGTATGTGGGAGTAATTCAGGTAATGATAAAAGGTAAAGACACATTATGATCTGTGTTAATGTAGAGAGATATATCAGTGTATGCATGACTCCCGTTCACTGGAAGTTTTAAAATTGAAGCGTTCTCCTTCACTAGGTCGAATCATATCTGGGATCAGCATAGTAAGTTTCTTCTGTTTTATCCATTTTATCTAATATATAATTGCCTAGAATACTACTTCCTGCAATTTGTGCCAACTTCCTGTCCGGAGCTAATGTCCGGAGCTAATGTCCGGAGCTAATGTCCGGAGATAAGTGACGTCAACAGTGTCCAGTGTCTGATTGGTTGCCGCCTGCTGCGAGCGACCAATCAGAAACGTGCCATACTGTGACACACTCCGCCCGCCATTTTGGTGTGATTTTTGAATTTTTACCTCACAGCAAGTTTCTACTGCGTGGAGGCGGGCCCAGTGACGTTGCTCTTCAAGCTCCTGCCGAATTTCGTCAAAAAAATGATAATACCATTTACCAAAACTATATATATTTAGTTGTGAAGTGGTTCAGTGACATTTTCACACCAATTTTGAACTTTTGTTTGGTGTTTTCTCCATATACTGCCTATTATTCACTGACTGTTATACTGAGAGACTGCCGTTTATTAACCTCTTCTTTGCCACATTGGGTATATTGCTCTATTATTTGCCACATAAGGACATTGTCCATTATTGCCCAGCAATTTCTCTGCAATATAAACTGCCTATTTATTAATATCTGCATTCCTGCAAAGAACTATTGCCTATTATTAACTGGCTATTTTCCTACTACCTGACACTGCCTCTTATTAACCTGTTGTTTGCCACCACCATGCTTAAAGCTGTTTAGCTTAGCCAACATGAGCTCTAATAGTAAGGATACTAATGACACAGAGCCCAAAGCTGCTGATGGCGCACGTAAGATTAGGTCTGATAGAAAGTATACTAATAATGCAGAGCAAAAAGACGCCGATGCCGCACGTAAGCGCAAACAGCGTGCTAACAAGAGTACAGAGGATAGATGCAAGCGCATGGACACTGTTAAGTATACTAATGACACAGAGTCCAAAGCTTATGATGGCGCACGTAAGATCAGGTCTGATATAAAGTATGGTAATGATGCAGAGCGAAAAGCCGCCGATGCCGGACGTAAGCGCAAACAGCGTGTTAACAAGAGTACAGAGGATAGATGCAAGTGCCTGGATACTGTTAAGTATACTAATGACACAGAGCCCAAAGCTGCTGATGGCGCACGTAACATCAGGTCTGATATAAAGTATGGTAATGATGCGGAAAGTTGTCGTCTGATGTCTTTCATCCCTCCCCTCATAAGCATGTTCATGGATCCTGTGTAAGTGTACCTTAAATAACAAGAATTGTCAAGAGCTGGTGAGTGCAGCCATTTTTTGTTCTTTCTTACTATTATTTATTAATTGTATTATTCTTACATTTGAATAAATAAAGTATATATGGATTCTAGACTCCCGATTCTTTAGAATCGGGCTGCCATCTAGTTTTATATAACTGCATTATATAACTGTTCTGTCACCTTTGCAAAAATATTTTGTATATTTATAAATTTGTATTTGTATAGCGCCAACATATTCTACAGCACTTTACATTATAGAGGGGATTTGTACAGACAATAGACATTGCAGCATAACAAACAGATCAAAACAGATACCAGGAGGAGTGAGGGCCCTGCTCACAAGCTTACAATCTATGAGGAAATAGGGGAGACATGAAAGGGGGATGGTAACAATTGCTTTCATTGTTCGGACCAGCCATAGTGTAAGGCTCGGGTGTTCATGTAATGCTGCATGAACCGGTTATCAGCCTATGTAACAGTACAGACACAGAGGGTGCATAAAGTGTATGAGAACATGATGCGAGGAACCCGATTATGGTTTAAGTATTTTGAATGGGCCACCCAGGGATAGTTAGGTTAATGCGTTGAGGCAGCAGGCCAGCCTGGTCAAATGTGTTTTTAGGGCATGCTTAAAACTGTGGGGATTGGGGATCGTATTAACCTGGGTAGTGCATTCCAAAGAATTGACGCAGCACGTGTAAAGTCTTGGAGACGGGAGTGGGAGGTTCTAATTATTGAGGATGTTAACCTCAGGTCATTAGCAGAATGGAGAGCATGGGTAGGGTGGTAGACTGAGACCAGAGAGGAGATGTAGGGTGGAGCTGAGCCATGGAGTGCTTTGTGGGTGAGGGTAAAAATTTTGTACTGGATTCTGCGACAACATTGATAGCAATAAGCGTAGATGGAATAAAGGAATTATTACAGATTGTTAAGATGGAAAGCTCGAACTTGGGACTGCTACTCAACACAAAAAAAAAACAAACAAAGCTATTAACTACTGCCGGGTACAAGATGGAGGAGATGAAAGGCGACAAACTGGAAGTTGTAAAGAGCTTCAACCTACTCAGTCAATGATCACTCAAGAAGCAGCGATGACATCGGAAGTCAATAGGAGAATATCTTTGGGCAAATTAACAACGAAGTCACTGGACAAGGTCTTAAAATCGAGGAACTTCACTGGCGATGAAGACACCGCTCATACATATTTTGAAACAAATCAAATCAAGCCAGACATCACTCAAAGCAAGGATCACCAAGCTATGACTTGCCTACTTTGGACACATCATACAAAGAGAGCAATTACTGTTCAAGGACATCATGATCGGAAGAATAAAAAGAACAAGGAATTCCAGCAACCTGACGGCTTGTTACTATCAAGATAATGGCGGAGAAGACCCTGGTTGACCTATTTAGACTTGCACAAGATCGATCTTCCTACAGACCGTTCATCCATCAAGTTGCCATGGCTTGTGATTGAGCAGAAGGCTGTTAAAAAATGTAAAGAAATCCACCCTCATTGCACCATCAGATATTCTACGTACAGTGCTCACAACTGCACCATTACAAAACCAACATTATATTGCCACTTCTGGGTACATCAGGGTCTTCTTGTTTTTGTTTTCTTTGTATATAAATCAATGAGCAATCTCTTCATTTGTCTTTCTAAATCCGAATAGTTTCAATTCTCATTTTTTCTCCAACTGGACAACTATTGTTTCCACTATTTGCCCCTAAATTGAATTAATCATTTGTGGCTACTGTTATTCTCCACTTCCGGCTACCTCTCCTTTACATTCTTTAATATCTGGGAGGAAGAACAGCCTTTTGCACATTTTTACCCTGCTTTGCTTCACTGATATTAGAACCAGCCTTCTCCGGCTATAGATTCCAGTACAACCTGTATCACTATCTGTGTCTTCCCTGCAGGCGACAGGGCTGATTCTCATCATTCAGCTAATTAGCATCTGGTTCTTGGCAAGCGGAGAACACAAACTAGAGAACAGTTGCTCATGAAATCTATTTATATAATGGTGGTTCCTTCAAAGAACTAATTAGGAAGCCCATGTACCAAGCTAAGTGTTCACAGGTGACACTAAAGGTATTCCAGTGATGACAAATCTAGCACAAACCACTTCCTACCTCAGGAAATTACCCATATGATTACATTATATGTGGATTAAGTGTGACTGAACCAAAACCCTAGCTACGCCTCTGGTGCAGTGCTAAGGTCCAGTTCAGGTGGGCTGCTAGGGGCAGCATGGACTAATCATCTCAGGCAGTAGGAGGCCGTATAGAGTTCTCTGATGGACATTCCTGCAACGTCTGGAGCTTAGGGTTCGGACCAGATACCAAGGAGTGAGACTGGTCTTCTGACATCACAAGAGTGGTGGACATTGAATTACGTGAGGGGGGCATACGGCTGGTCCCAGGTGCACTGCCAGAGTGGAAAAGGAGTCCCTGAGGCTGATGGAATCAGCAGGCTTTGTGGTAATCACCTGAATTGTGTGCAGCGGCTCCTGGGGACAAAAGCCTGGAGGATGTGGAGCCTGCAGCCTACGAGTGTGATGCACCCCACACACTACAACACACTCGGACTGGGACACCGTTTAGACAGCAGCTCGGTCATGACTCCCGCTCTGCAGAACTTTACACAGCTGCCAAATATACAACCATACCAATTTCCATTTTGGATGTGATGGGCGCATTGATGGTACATCTTTCAAGAATGTCCAAAAAAATCATCAAGTCTTTTCCCTCTCCAACTGGTCATTTGGTCCAAGTGACAAAGTCAATATCTCAAGATTCAGATATTGGGTACAGATTGAGTTATTTGGAACCGGATGTGTCACAATCAACCTAACGTGACAGAATCTGAGAGATAAAACGTACCCACTTGACTTGAGTGGATGACTACAGATCAAGTGTCATTTATCAACTGTTCTCATCTTCAAACTGATGAGTCACACCATAGTGTTCACAATGACAAGATCGTTTGGGACAATAACTGCTGTATTGTATCATATATGACCGGGGATTCAATTTATTTTCCATATGAGTCACACGACACACCGTGGCTGTTGTGGAGGGCCAAATCAATAGGCTGAAATTAATTCTGCTCAATGTAATTAACATATTAATCATAATTCTTTTATATTAATATTAAATGTATCACTTAATTTGAGCAAAATTATAGCCCGCTATACAGCATAGTTTGAAATCACACACAGCCCCCCTATATGCTATATGAGCACACACACCGCTCCCTACATATAGTATGAGCCCCAATATAGCCTCCTTTTTACAGCATGAGTCCCCATTTATCCCCAGTATTCAGTATGAGCCTCCACATAGCCTCTCTGTTCAGTGTGAGTCCACCCAAAGTCTCTTATAAACAGCATGAAACCCCAGATAGTCTCCCATAAACAGTATAAGCCCTTACATAGCCTCGTATATACAGTACGAGCCACTACGTAGCCCCTATATACTGTATGAGACCCTATATAGTCTCCTATGTACATGCAAACATCACAGACCCATAATAAAAAAAACACCACCTGCCTTGTTCCCGATCCCTCGGCACTCTGCTCCATTCTCCGATACACTATGTGCACAGCTGACATGATGAAGAGATGGCATCGCGTCAGGTGGCTCAGTGGCTCCATCCTCCACCAATGTGTTCACATTTCTCTGTATCCGGTGGTTGCAGATAGCTGTGACAACAGGCGGCGGTGGACGGACGAAGGGCAAGGGCATGGTGTGACCTGTGTGCCACTGCTTTCAGCCCTTCAGCTCTTGATAGACAGGAACAACCAGAGGGCTCCGAGTTCTCGTATATGACTATTATTGGGAAAACTCCATGGGAGGACAGAATATTACTGATAAAGGTGATAGAGCCCACCATAGCTCATAGGCAATTGTTAAATGAATACATTATTTACCAATCGACAGGAAAGCAGGCAACAACTTCGTTAGGAGACGTCTAAACAGTGAGACCTCAATTGATTGCCAAAACGGGGACTTCTGGAGAGTTGGTTGGGCATGCAGACTGCTGCTCCGTTTAATTGATATCTGAGTACAGCCCTCGTATCTCTTGGGTGATCATAGATAAATGTACAACCAGGGAGGAGCACAACTTCCATTCTGGTAATCATTCAGGGGTCACAAAGCTTGATCCATAGAGACATGGTTGGGTGAGAACATGACCGGCTGCACAGAGCCAGAACCACAACCCCATCTAATGGCGGAACTATACTGGAGATTGTGAGCCCGGCCTCTGCCCGACATTGGGGTCTGACCTCACAATTTCTCTGAATGGATGAAGGGGCAAAAACTTCCCCCAAATCTTCTGAGAATAGTTAACGCCGCAAAGGGATCAACTCCATGAAAGAACAGCAAAGCTCCTGTAGGTGTAATATGGAGGGGCCCAATAATTCTGTCTAATTTTCATTATCACAATGTACACTAAAAAAAGGTCTTGGATAATACTATATAAAAATATATAAGAAGCTCCTGAGTTCTATTCTGCCCATTTAAAGTTGCATTGCCCTCTACTGATCTACGATTCCAGGCACGTCTACATTCTAAAAAAAAAATAATTCTGAAATATTTCAATATTATCATTATCATAGCTAAACCCAGCATGCAACAAGGTGCAATAATGAGAACTCACTTTATTAAAGGCCAGCTCTCTCATCTGCACCTTTGTTATCAGCATCTGGATAGTTTTTCAAAGAAATACTGGTTTATCTGGAGGAAACCTCGTGTGGTTAAATCCGGAATGGACTGCACTCATTACCTCGAGGTGGTGACAAAGGGAGGAGCTGCAGAGTATATAAGCCAAGGGTGTGATCCTACAAGGCTGTGGCATCTTCCATCATAACTGACGGAATCTAATAAGATCAGCTGAAGAAGCTTCCAGGTAGCCACTTACTAAGGCAGAATGTCAAGCCATTCTCAACCTAAAATTTCACCTTCCCAGGTACGTGCATTTTACTGTTCTTTCAAAATATATGGAATCTTTTACAGGCTCATATATATGAAAAGAAAAATAAAAATAATATATATATATATATATATATATATATATATATACATAAATACACTATATATATATATATATATATATATATATATATATTTATTTATTTATTTTTTAATTTTTTTTCACATATATGATCTAATAGAGTCCAGACACTAAGATATTTTGCAATATATGTTAATTTATTGCATTTATATTTCTTAAAAAAAATTAATTATACAAGTAGAATAATCAACCTAATCAGTGCATTTTCCAAGAAAAAAACAGAATTAATAAATAAAAACTAAATAGTAGCCAAAAACGGATATTACATATATAATAGATAGATAGATAGATAGATAGATAGATAGATAGATAGATAGATAGATAGATAGATAGATAGATAGAGTTAATGGTCCCATGTGTTACTTTAGATTTCATAACAAATGTTATTGTAAGTAATATCCAGACTTTTTTTCCATCCTGTGCCCTCTTTCCTTCTACAGGAGCCACCTGACATTTACACGAATGAAAAAAAAGAAAAAGAAAACAAGAGTAACATATTCTCAGGGATTAAAGGAAAGAAGAAATCTAAGAAAGTAGAAAACTTGAAAAAGGAGCTAGATATTGTAAGTGATGGATAATTAATACTGAAAGAGTAAAGTTCGATATTTGGAGGTTTGGTAACGAGCAGATCTACTTTTTTTCTAGACCGACCACAAGCTGAGCATCGATGAACTACAAAGGAAATACTCAGTAGATATCAAACAGGTCAGTTTTAAAGGAGGTTTCTAAATTTCGAAAAACCCATTTCCAAAAACTGCTTTTAGGTAATTTTGTGTTAGAAGAAAGCGCTCCATCATCCTAGACTCTGATTGGAGCTAATGGAGTAGATACAAAGCCTTCCCTTCATTCGGGAGGATCTGGCATATCCATGTATTACATGGACAGTCTAGCTGGAGCTAATGGAGTAGATACAAAGCCTGTCCTTTTTTCTGGAAGATCTGGCATATCCATTATTACAGGGACAGCTCATTAATTTAATTGAAGGCTGTGTAATACTTCAAATCACCTGTGGTGGCGCTGCAGATGAAATGGAAACGTGCTGCCTTGTTCTGCCACAGATCGGGGGGATTCCAAGAGATTGCATACCCTCTAACACATGAGACGTTAAAATAAGCTTTCATCATTGTATCGATCCTACTCAGTACAGTAAATTATAAAAGGGTGTACAATATTTTACCAATTGTGTTTTTTTTTCAAGGGTTTGAGCGCAGCAGCTGCTCAGGAAATTTTAGCCCGAGATGGACCTAACAAGCTCTCACCTCCAAAAGGAACCCCTGAAATTGTTAAGTTTTTGATGCTCATGGCCGGAGGATTCGCCATTGTCTTCTGGATTTCGTCTGCATTGTGCTTTCTGGCATATGGGCTTCAAGCTGCCCAAGACCCTACAGTTTCTAAAGACAATGTAAGAAAACCAATATTTTGATTTAGATCTTAGGTTGAGTATTCTGAATGCTGTGGTTCTATCCTGTATGTATTTTTTGACTTATTACTTCACGTCTTTAGCTCTGGTTGGCGATCATCCTGATTGCAGTGGTTGTGATGACAGCTACCTTTGCATATTACCAAGAAGCTAAAAGTACCAACATTATGGCTGGCTTTAAGAACATGGTGCCTCAGGTAAGAAGCCTTACTGTGAATTTGTAGAATGATAATTGATGAGATCTGTTTGTAATACATTTCTTTCTTGATTTAGCAAGCCTTGGTTCTTCGGGATGGTAAACGTAAGGAGATAGTTGCAGAGAACCTTGTAACTGGGGACATCATCTTTATTAAAGGAGGCGATAAAATCCCAGCCGATATACGAATACTTGAGAGTTCCGGGTGCAAGGTGAGAAAAGAATATTAGACAATTTTGCATTCTATACAACTCATGTTAAGGAGATAGAGGAAATCTCTGAAGCCATTAAGTCATGAGAATGACCTGTAACTTTTGATGTGCAGGTTGACAACTCATCCCTCACCGGAGAATCCGAAGCACAACCTCGTGGCACGGAGTGCACCGATGATAACCCTCTAGAGACTAGAAATTTGGGCTTCTTTTCTACAACCTGCTTGGAAGGTGAGCTGAAAATCATGGTATGAAGTTTCTCTAGTTCATAACCTTTACTTCATGTACAAAGTAGAGATACATAAGATGATATGCGTTTGCTAAAGGTCACTAAATCTGGTCTAATATTTCATGCTTACTTTACAGGGACTGCATCTGGTTTAGTAATTAACACGAGTGACCGCACAGTCATTGGGCGTATTGCATCACTGGCCACACAAGTTGGGGACCAAAAGACACCCATTGCCGTAGAGATCGAGCACTTTGTGACCTTGATCAGTAGTCTTGCAATAACCGTTGGCGTAGTTTTCTTCATTATTTCTGTCTCCATGGGATACAGTGCCCTCAATGCTATAATATTCTGCATTGGCATCGTGGTAGCCTATGTGCCTGAAGGACTAATAGCAACTGTAACGGTGAGTATAACATGTTAAGGAACCCGTTATGATCTTATGTTTTGATAAGAGCTTCTTTTGAAACTATATGACCTTTCTAATAAAATGTGTACCCTACAGGTTTGTCTGTCCTTGACTGCAAAGCGTATGGCAAAGAAGAATTGCCTGGTGAAAAATCTGGAAGCTGTGGAGACTCTGGGGTCCACCTCAGTCATCTGCTCTGACAAGACTGGGACCCTCACCCAGAACAGGATGACTGTGTCACATATGTGGTTTGACAATCTCATCCACAATGCAGATACCAGTGAAGAGCAGACAGGTAAGGGCCTATTAATCTTTTGACATTACAAGGTAGATAATGGGATTCGCCACAGCACACCAAACATCTCTTGGGGGATACAAAGGTAACCATTGATAATTGTCTGTCTGTTCAGGTGAAATGTTTGATCAAAGCTCCCCAACTTGGCAAGCACTGGCTAAAATTGCCACCCTGTGTAACCGAGCTGAATTCTGTGGTGATCAAGAAGAAGTTGCCATCAACAAGGTAAATATTCATTTATATATCCTACCTATATGAAAGTGAACTGTGGTGCTGTCTCACAAAAACATCCTGTCCATATGTTCTAGTAGGGTGTATGGATGTAATTATGTAACCTTCTTTATAGAGGGTTTTCTCTTCCGGAGGACCTGGCTGAATTATACATTACATACTTTCCTAGAGAATGTGAGCTGTGCGCTGAGGATTGGGGTAGCCAGACCTACTGGGATCGGTTGATCCCATTTGGAGATGGGTTGTCTTCATAAAACATATCCTTGAGGGTCATTTTGGCATATCCCAATATATAAAAAAAATTAAATCGTATCTGCTTTTTTTGTGTGCAGAGGTCAGTCAATGGAGATGCCTCAGAAGCAGCTTTGTTGAAGTTTACAGAGAATGTTCTGGGAAAAGTCATGGATATTAGAGATCGAAATGAGAAAGTTTTGGAAATCCCATTCAATTCCAGCAACAAGTACCAGGTAATTGATGAAGCTGGTTGTACCTCAATGCCCAAGCCATTTATGGAGTTTAAACTTATTTTCAATTGACTTTATTTTCTTACTTTTTAGGTCTCTATTCATATCCCAGAGGATCCTGCTGAAAAGGGTTACTTGCTAGTGATGAAAGGGGCCCCAGAACGAATCTTGGATAGATGTAGTACCATTATGATTGGAGGACAGGAATTGCCATTGGACGATGAAATGAAGGAGAAGTTTCAAGAAGCGTACATGGAGCTGGGGAGTATGGGAGAAAGAGTTCTTGGTAGGTATATGCAACTTCTCACTAATATTCTGGGGATTTCTACACAACCTGGATTGAGACCTAGAATCTTCAAGAAATTGAGATACTGATTTGGCTTTTATCCTAAGTCATATTGCAGAACTCGTTAAAGGGTTGATTGTGACTTGTAGGATCGCTACTTCCAACACGTGGCGCTATAGAGTTTAAGTCCTCTTAAATTCTGAAGAAGCAATTTGCATACAAGAAATCTTCAAGATTTTCAATATGTCCTGTTTCTTCTACAGGTTTTTGTCAACTAGTGCTTCCTGCCTCCATGTATGGCCCTGGTTACCCATTTGATGCTGAAAGCGGAAATTTCCCTCTCGATAAATTATGCTTTGTTGGCCTCATTTCCTTGATTGACCCACCTCGTGCCACTGTTCCCGATGCAGTCATGAAGTGTCGTAGTTCCGGCATTAAGGTTAGTATTTCCAAACATTGATCATGGCGATACCTAGAGTTAGTAATCTCTAAATATATCTAATCTCTTTTTTATGGCAGATTATTATGGTAACTGGAGATCATCCAATCACGGCCAAAGCAATTGCAAAAAGTGTCGGGATTATCTCAAGTTCTAGCGAAGCTGTAGAGGATATTGCCAAAAGATTAGGAATCCCTATTGAAAGAGTTAATCCTAGGTCAGTACACTATGGCTTTTCCACGCCATATGTTTAGCATAGAAAAACCCAACCAACAAACAAGTTTGTTTTTTTTGTACCATTTTTGTCATCTTGTGAAACCCCCAATTTTTGCATATTGACCTATTTATTCCAATTACAGAGATGCATGCACCATTGTGGTAACTGGAGGTGAACTCAGTGACATGAGCTCTGATGAACTGGATGACATCTTGAAATATCACACAGAGATTGTGTTTGCCCGGACTTCACCCCAACAGAAACTTATCATTGTCGAAGGATGTCAGAGATTGGTAAATTATGTCACAGGTTTTAAAGATAAAAAACAAAAATTGTAACTCAATGGTGGAATATATTATACCTATTACTTTCAGGGTAACATTGTGGCAGTGACTGGAGATGGTGTTAATGACTCCCCTGCATTGAAGAAAGCCGATATTGGTATTGCGATGGGAATTGCTGGTTCTGATGCTGCAAAACACACAGCCGACATGATTCTCCTGGATGATAACTTTGCTTCTATTGTGACCGGAGTGGAAGAAGGTAAGATGGTCACGTTGGGAATGGAAACTTCTCAATCGCTTGAGTAACCCTAGAAAGGTCCTTTATTTTTGGGATTTGTGGGTTAATACACTGGTTTTAAACTAAGTAGTAAGATCTACACTATATATCCTATAATGTTGAGCCAAAGAATAAGGGAAGATTTCAAAGAGAAGGGATTGGATAGTCGTACATTTCATAACTTTTCATCCCCTATTCATCCAAAAAAAAAGTACAAAATTAGATCTAGAGCATAAGATATGTTCTGAAAAGAAAACCTCTAAAATTTATTCAAGATTGTTTAGGAAAATGGAGAAGAGAGGAGAGACTGTGTTGTAGCCAGTTGCCTTACGGCAAGATCATAGGTTTCGGAGAAGAGGGAGAGGAGATTGACCTTCTAAAACGCTGATTTTTTTTTTTTCAATATATTTTTCAAATTTCTTCCTTTCATTTTATTTTTTTATTTGCTTACAAATGCGATTTTCCTGCAGGACGCTTGATATTTGACAACCTGAAGAAGTCCATTTCATACACTGTGACCAAGAACATTCCGGAGGCGATTCCTTTTATGGTCTACGTGATCATCAGTTGCCCCTTGCCCATTGGAGCCATTACCATCCTCTTCATAGAATTGGGAACTGATATTGTAAGTTGACTTTTCGGAATATATTTGTGCTTTTCTTACACGTCTACATATGACGTACAAGTATCTGTGGAGGTGACCTCATCGGAAAGAAAATTTTGTAAATAGCAAGATGTCATCTTTTTGACTTAAGGTTAAATAATTTGCTCAAAGTTTGGCACTTTTCCTAACGACCCCAATTTTATTTGCCTCCCTTAGATCCCTTCCATAGCTTTAGCATATGAGAAACCTGAAAGTGATATCATGCGCTTAAAGCCACGTAACCCATACAAAGACCGACTGGTCAACATGAATTTACTGTCATATTCCTACTTTCACATAGGTAAGAATTTTTATTTTCTTGAAAGCTGGATTTTTATGGTCTCATTAAATGGCTACAAACAAAAAAGTCCCATACCAGGAAGGTTACTCATTTGGATATTATGTGCCCCACAGCTGGAATAGAAACGTTTTCTGGGTTTTTGAACTATTTCACCATCTTGGCTCAACAAGGTTTCCTACCAGTTAGAGTAGTTGGACTTCGAGTCGCCTGGGAAGACAAAACCATCAATGAGCTGGAGGACAGTTATGGCCAGGAATGGGTAAGCATTGGGTATCAAATACCAAGTGATCTATTATTGTTAAACTATATACTTGTGGAAAACTGAAGTGTGGTAGAAATAGTTAATTGCTTTACGAAAGCTATAATTTGTTAAGGGCTCTCAAATTGCTCCTCTTTAGTAAGGCTGTCATTGGGGTCATTCTGGTGGATCATGTGACTTTGGTAATCTGTGTCAGGAGTCACAATTAAGCTATTTTTCCATACTCCGGGCAGTAAATTGAACTTTACCCTGCATACAACGCACTAAGACAAGGTATCTGGACCTTTATTAAAGTGGATTTCCACCAAAATGCTGAAATTGTATGTCAGTAAATTAGATGTTGGAAAGCTAGCCAAAGTTTGGTCAGTAAGTTAAATTTATCTACAGTGATATTACCATTTTTTAGTTTTCTTGTGTCGGCCATTTTGAACAACTAGCAACAGGAAGTTCTACTAATGATTTGAACTAGTAGACCAATAAATGGTTTTGTTGATTTTTAGCGAAAGACACCAACAGTATAAACATTTATCATCCGTTTCTAAGAAACTAATACAAAGGTGATAGCCAATAGGACTCCTCTACCTATTGCAAAATGTTGACAAAAAAAAAATATAGAGAAATTTGATCATCTCTTGAGGGAAATACAACATAATGCCCACATTTTGCCTAATGATCTAACTTTTTATTTGCTTACATATGGCCAATTATCAATTTTGTGAGTAAATCCCCTTAAGGGTATGTGCACACGTTGAGGTTTTTTCACGTTTTTTTCGCGTTTTTTCGTTATAAAAACACGATAAAACCGCATTAGAAACCGCAGACATATGCATCCTATCATTTAGAATGGATTCTGCAATTTTTGTGCACATCATGCGTTTTTTTCTGCAAAAAAAACGCATTGCGGTTAAAAAAAACAGCATATTCATTAATTTTGCGGGGTTTTTTTTTTGCGTTTTTCTCGCTATTCTATGAATTTGGAAAAAATGCAAAAAAAACGCATCAAAACCGCGCAAAAAACGCATGCAGATTTCTGGCAGAAATGTCCGATTTTTGTCAGGAAAATTTCTGCCAGAAATCCTGACGTGTGCACATAGCCTTAAGGTTTGCCACAGTATTTGCTTTTTCCTATCCTTTACTGTCTGAGCAAAATACACAACCTGTCCCTTTTTATGAGAAATGCTTGTTTTGTTCTCCATCTCCGAACTCTTTGGTCCAATTGATCTGCACTTGATGTTGAACAGTCACGTAAACTAGACCTTACATAAAGGGTGTCATTTTTAAAACAATATTTATTGTGTGCCCAGTAGAGAATATAATATCTGGCTTCAGAACATTACATTAGTAACTTTCTTGGAAAAAAAATACTGTTTTACAAAAACTATCCTGTATGATCTCATCTCTGTTTTGTAGACCTACTACCAGCGTCTCACCCAGGAGTGGTACTGCTACTCTGCTTTCTTTATTGGCATTGTGATCTGCCAGATAATGAACGGAATAATCCGAAAATCAAGAAGGAACACCCTGCTTACTCTTAGGTTCTTCAAGTGAGTGCCAGATTATGGTTGTGTATAGAGCGTGAATTTTTACACTTCAGTGCCACGTTACGTCCATTTATAAATATGTTTAAACAGATGCTTCATCCTGGGATTGAATATTATCTATATATTTCATGAACACTTACCCTACCTGGTGCCCTCCATTTGCCTCATCCTCCTACTTTCAAGATAGCTGCCTCAGTGGCATGGGGAGTGCAGTACTAAGTCTAAGCCAGTGGTGGACAGAGACGAGGACTCCTGTGCAAGAACAGTACACAGATCCCTTATGTGTCTGTAACTGAAGCTGCCTGCTGCTTTGCAGGTGTAAGTGGGTCTCTTTATGCCTTGGGCCCCTGTGTGAATGAACAGGTTGCCCAACGGTATGTCAGCCCCTGATCTACACCACGCCATATCGGCCTTTCCCATGCTGTAAGGAAAGGCAGTAGAGGCACATTTTAGACTTGCCACTGCATTTCCCATGCCACTGTAGTGGGAAACTTGGAACCAGGAGGAAAGACACGCTAATCTGAGTAGAGGAGGCAGCGAGAAGCAAGCTGAGGACACCGGACAGGAAGACTATAAATGAAAAATGTATAGTTACTTCTCAGTTACAAGGTGGAAGGTCACTTTGAGGATGGGGCGTAGACAGAGAAGTCAACACAGCTAAATTAAAATGGGGAAACTTCTAAAACTAGCTTGTATCCAGAAATGGATCAAGACATTGATGACAATTATACAGAAGCATGAGGGGCTACAGAAAGGTAGTGCAGAACAACCACCTGGTATTTCCTTACTTTACACTTTTTGTTTCTCTACAGGAACAAGTACATCTTCTTGGGCGCACTCTCACAAATTGCCATTGGAGTAATCGTCTGTTATATCCCTGGGTTAAATTACGGCTTACACTTCATGCCTATTCGGTAAGAATCAACATATAGAAAAGTGGTAGATACTATAATGCAGCAATAATTATCCTAATCATCAACTACTGCTGCAGCCCTGTTACCTTAAGACGGTGCAGCAGAGGTTGGTTGCTCTCCAGCTGCTTCAGGTTGTCCCTGATGCGATTAAATTATAGAATTGGAAGCTGCCTTTCAGCTGTGATGTTGACATTAAAGTATCTGTCTAGTCAGAAGTTTAATGTGCAGTCCACCTAATTCCAGATGTGCCTATGTCTCCTTTACATATCTCACTTTATACTCCCTATTTTTCTTAATCTGGATTATTTGATATCTGTTCCATTATTTTTCACAGAATCCAATACTGGTTTGTATCAATCGGGTTCGCATTTCTTATCTTCGCTTATGATGAACTCCGAAGACTTATCATAAGAAAATTTCCTGGCTGTAAGTACCTGTTTTATGAAAGCTAAGGCTTCTTTCACATTTCCGTCAGTACGGGTCCGTCGCTATACGTCGGGCCAACGTACCGACGGACATTGTGAAATTTCTGCACGAAGTGGGCAGCGGATGCAGTTTTTAAACACATCCGCTGCCCATTCTGAAGTCTGGGGAGGAGGGGGCCGAGTTCCGGCCGTGCATGCTCAGTCAGAAATGGCGGAAGCGACGGACAAAAAAAAAGTTACATTGAACGTTTTTTTGTCCGTCGCGTCTGCCAAAACACGACGGATCGGTCGCACGACGGACATGACGTGTGGCCATCCGTCGCTAATACAAGTCTATGGGCAAAAAACGCATCCTTCAAGCTCATTTGCAGGATCTGTTTTTTGCCCAAAACGATGGATTGCGGCGGATGGCAAAAGACGGAAATGTGAAAGAGGCCTTAGTATAATATCAATGTCGTCAGCTGCACATACATGATGTCTATATAACAGAATATTGACTTTAGACATCTTGATATAGTGGTGTTGATGGCCTCATTGCAGCATGTAGGTCATGAATGACAATCTGCTCTTATGTATGACTGACAATCGTTGTCCAAGATCATCATAGTCGATGCTCACTAACAAGAAATGTATGTCTCCTTATTTTGTCCATCTATGAATTCTTATCACTGGTTTTGGTGAAAATATGATCTAAATGTTTTCATATCTATTCACGACCATCCCTTCTTACAGAATTAGATTGAACATGGTTTTGACTCTTGACCTCTAAATAATGGCTAGTTCTTATCGATATAGTTTAGATATTTTCTTGACCTCTAATTGATGACTTCTTATCAATATAGATTGCACATGGTCACAATCTCTAAATGTTGACTAGTTCGTAACAATATAGATTGCTACTTTCTGCAATATAGATTGAACATGGTCTCAACTTTTAATAAATTATTAGCTCTTATCGATAGAGATTGGACTTGTTCCAGATCTCTGATGATTAGTTCTTATTTATAAAGATTGGACATGGTTCCAACCTCTAATTGATTACTAGTATCTTAATATAGATTAAACCTGATCTCTGCCTCCAATTGATGACTATAGATTGGACATGATCTTGACCTCTAAATGATGACTAGCTCTTATCAATATGGATTAGACATGGTCTCGGCCACTAACTGATGACTACTACTTCTCTATATAGAATGGTCATGGTCTCGACCGCTGATTGATGATTAGTTCTTATTGTTATAGAATAGACATGGTCCAGACCTCTAATTGATGACTAGTATTTATCGATATAGATTGAACATGGTCTCTGCCTCCAAATGATGACTATTGACTAGTTCTTATCGATAGACTGGACACGGTCCCGACCTCTTATTGATGACTTGTTCTTATCTATACGGATTGGGCATGGTCTCGACCTCTAATTGATGACTATTTCCTCTTGCTATAAGCTGGACATACGCTCTGCCTCTAATTGTTAAATAGTTCGTAACTATATAGATTGGACATGGTCTCCAACTTTAATGATTAGCTCTTATCAACATAGCTGGGACAATGTTTCTATCTCCATTAGATGACTAGTTCTTATCGATATAGATTGGACAGCTTTTTGACCTCTGATAGATGACTACTTGTTATCCATAGAGACTGGACATGGTCTCAACTTGTAAATGATTAAAAGTTCAGCAGAAAGCAGGTAGATAAAGAGTTAAGGACAACTTATGAGTCTGATTATTAATTTCCAACTCCTTTTTTTACAGGTTGGGTGGATAAAGAGCTTTATTACTAAAGATCCATCACATTTGCCTTGAAGATTCCTAATTATCGTACGGATTTTTGGACCCCACCTTCCCCTTTTTGTACATTTTGTATATTTGTATAGTTATATAATGTAAATAGGAATACATTTCTAAAAAAAAAAAAGTCCTCATGTATGGTTTTTATTCTATTTTTATTTTGCAAAGACTATCAACGACACGCATATGGTAATAGTATCGTAGATAAAGAAATCAATTACGAATGTGATCAGAGAGCAGGAGTTAGCATTAGTAATATGTAATCAAGTGCAATATAAAGTTACTCACAACATTACAAGAGGGAATTATTTTTCATATGCATTCATATAAAAGGCTAGAGCATCATCATGGAGCAGCCAACAAATACATTGTGGGTGAAAATTCCCTTGAGAGAACTACAACAAAATAGGCTCATCAAACGCAGCATCTGGCATGAAGATCTTAGTATGCTGGTGCTCTGCTTCTTGGTCTCATATTCCTGGGATATTAGTGTTATGTTCTAATGATTAATGTACCTCCATTTATGAAGCCACTAGAGGATTCTGGTATACAACACTAATATAGACTCAACAAACCAATTCAAACTCTCAGGGAGAGTCTTTGCTTGAGGGAAAATCTTCCACCAACTCAAAACAACCAGTCCATGAATAGATGACACTGAAGCTATTCAGAAAAAACTCTGGATGTCAACCTAGTGGTGATAGAATATACAATAGACATATTTGGTGAGGACTACTGATGAGATCACAGTAGATCAGTCTGATGTAGGCTGCGGATAACATCACAGTAGACCTATCTGGTGTAGACTGCTGATTACTTCACAATAGCCATGCCTGTTGTATAATACTGCTATAAGGATATGTGGTTTTTATTGTGTATGATGGGTCTGGATCTCTGAGAACTGCAGGAACTTAGTTGGTACCCAGAGAACATTGGTTATGGATGTAGTGAGGGCACATATTTATCAGCTGAAGCTATGGAAGGTAATCGAGAACTTATGAGTCACATCCAGCTGATGGGTGACGGCTGTGTGCCCAGTGCCCGTTTATATACTATGTTGACCTGGTTGCTAGGGAATCCCCACATGTAATCAAGCTGTCTAACAGTCACAAATCATGCAGCTGCGGCGACAAACAAAATCTCCGAGCACTAAAATACTCGGAGACCACTAATCCTGATGTAACGTGGCGCAGGGACGTAGCTGTGGGCAAGAGACCCGTCTGTTGTGCCCCGGTGCGTTACATGAAGGTGGGGGTCCTGTGTGGGTATTTGGACTTGTGCAATGAGGGCTAAATGCCCATGCAGGCCACATGTAACTGATGTTGCTGGTTTGCCAGGACCAGGTGTTGGACAGTTCACTAAGGGAGACCACCATTTGAGCAAATCGTAGTGCTTGGGTGCGCGTACAGAGTAACAAAAGTATAATAGAAGTTAATGGAAAACGTGAGCATTTTTCTGTCCACGTCCTCCCGGAGGTCTGGAGGGGACAAAAATTTGCTGAAAATGTTAGATACAGCGCTGAAATGGCATGGGAACAGCATGAGGAAGACCCCTGGAAGCATCTCTGAATTTCACATCGTTGCTGGGAACAATGTCAGAGTATTATCAGTTAATATTATCAGTTTTCTAGACTAACATTTTCAGAAAAGTTTAAGGATAGAAACAAGGGTAATTGAATACAAGGAAGTGGAGGCCTGACGTCTCGGAGGCCTACTGCTACAGGCAACACACATGAAGACCTTAACAAGAAGTGTTCGCATTTTCGAAAAATTTTGGCAGACACTACCAAAGTGGCATCAATTTCACCACAGTAAAAATAGAATAGGGACCGACAGGTCTTTTACTAATTCCAATACAGCAGATGGACACCCTACAAGGAGTGTTCACATTTAAAAAAAATGAGGGCCTGACAACACCGAAGTGGAATAACTTTCACGAGAATAGAATAGTATAATTGGGACCGACACGTCTTCCACTACAGCTAACAGCAGATGTAGTCCAACCATGACTCTTCACATTTCCACAAATTTGTGTTAACATCAGCAGCAGCCACACGAGCAACACTAAAGATATCACAGAGTGCAGTTAATGCATCACACTAAAAAATTCAATGCATAATTGAAAAAAAAAAAGTGCAATTTTACAATTTAATATTTCAGCTTTGACGAATTGACGGGCGGGAGGTTGTAAGTCTGCAGCTGTGATGCTTCACTGCCATCTTGGGGAAAACCTCTCTGAAGGTTGTATAAAAGTGTGTTTCGATACTCTAGCATTCGCGGGTCCCTTTCTAGGGCAGGAATCTGGCAAAATTTGGTTTTATAACATGGATCTAATAAAGTGGCAACCCAGCAGTCAGCATTATTCCTAATCATTACTATATAGGGATCATGTTGCAGAAATTGCTGCAAGAAGGCACTCATATGTCGGCCTCTACCATGAGGTCTGAGCCCATGCTGTGTTGGTGACTGGGTAACCATGAGGCTCATTTCCTCCGTCCCCTCCAGCCAACCCTGAACAGAGAGGGGAGGATTATCCTCTTCATCGGACAGTGGCTCGCCCATCACCTCTTCCTCCTCCTCCTCCTCCATTTGAACCTCTAATCTTGCACCTTCGATAAAAATTTGTCTATCATCATCACCAGCCCCACTCGATCCCAGTAATCCACCCGCCTGTGTGATGAAAGTCTTGAACTTCGAGACAATGTTATTCCTTCCGCAGCCTACTCCGCTTCCTCCTATTCTTCAGGGACCACCATTTCCTCCCGCAGGCTATTCAAAGTCTGATCCAGCATATATAAATGACCGGAATAGTGATGCAGATGATGGCGGTGTCAGCACTAACCATCTTAATAGCCATTTCCAAAACTGTGCAGAAGGGTGCAGAGGTCCTTAATCTCTGTAAATGTGATATGCACCACCTCTGTACTGCGTTGGCCCAGGCTATATGACATGACATACTGCGTCAGGGCTCATTGCTGCTGCCACAGTGGCTGCAACATGTGCAGAGTGGAATTCTACCTCGTCGGCACATCGCATACCAACCTGTTAACTTTGATGAACAAAGACCTCTGTATCAATGCAAGTCGATGAGCAAAGGGATGCGAATGGTGGAAATGAGCGCACAGCTAACGTGCTTTCTGGAGCAGGTCACCCAGGCCAGGATAGTGGCTGAGAAAATGCTGTACCACCAGGTTGAGGACTTGAGCTACGCAAGGCACATGTGTGAGCTTGCCTCGCTGTAGGATCACCACCAGGTTCGCACAGTTATTGAACACGGCCTTCCTTGGATGCAGGTTCAGCTGAGACAGCCATTGATCAAATTCAGCCTGGAGAGCTGTCCACAACTCTTCAGCTGTATGACTGATCTCCAAGTCATTTCAATTTTAAGACTACCTGATTGCAACGAACCCTGGCTGCGCAGTACGGAGGTGGTGGGGGTTCGCTATGCACTGTTGGAACACATGTCTCATGAAGGCAGAGGTTGAGAGAGAACAGGTGGAGGCCCTAGAAGAGATAGAGGAGGCAGAATCAGTGGAGGAAGTGTTAAATGTAGAGGTTTGTCCTGCAAGCCTTGGGGATTCCAAGACTTGTGGAGCAGCGCCTGTCCCCACAGCTATCAGAGTCACCCGGTGCCCAGTCAGCGAGATGTAATGCCCTTGGCCATTCTTACTCGTCCAAGTGTCTGGTGAAATGCACCCTGGCAGACAGATTTTGTCAAGGAATGGGTGATGTTGTCTGCTACATGCTGGTGTAACCAAATACAAAACTCACAAACCAAACCAACATGGCAAATACTGTGAAAAATAACATTTATTCTAGAAAGTACAAAATATTAAACACATAATATTAGCCAGCTGAAAATTAATGGACAAATTCCTATGGACTGGTCGCTAACAAGATACATGCAAGGAGGGAGGCAATGAGCCAGGACAAAGGCGACTAAAAAAGTCTGCATATAATAATATGAAAAAATGTTTATTCTTTATTAAGATAGTATATAAGACAATACAAGGAACCAGGCCTAAAAATGGCGCGTATGGAAAGCAACCAATGTAAAAGGAACAAAAAAATAATTGAGAAAGTGCAAGCAGACACAGGGAACCACCCAACCCTAAGCAGCTAATATATATTATACAGAAAGATGTAACTATATATGCATGTCTGAAATTGCAGACTGCAAAAATATATAAATGTGAGACTGGTATGGCTATCGCACAAAACATGAGAGGGTACAAAGAATAATGCGATCTATTAGAGATAGCCAGATCAAATTAGGGCACTACCTACCAGCGTTGCAGGGTATAGGGATTCCAGAGGTCCGCCCACACACCCCAACGATCGTTTCAGACACTCTCCTTCAGGGGGCATGCTGGTGTAGCACAGGCACATCTTTCTTAGAAAATAAATGGCGACTGGGTAATTGGTACAGGGGGACTGCGACGGCCATCAGCTTTCGGAAACAGTCAGTATCCACCAGGCAGAAAGGCAGCATTTCCGTGGCCAACAAACTGGAGATGGTGGAGTTCAACCTCTTACCTTTGTCATGGGTAGGAGGAAACAATCTCTTCCATGGCCACAACTGCTGAACCGTGGGCTGGCTGCAGTGCTGTGACAGGACCAAGTATGGAGAAGCAGACAAACTGCTAGACGACGAGAGAGGAACAGGTGAGATGTTACTGTGGATTGAGAAAATTGGGGTGTGATCGTTCTCTGAGATCAGTCAAAAACAGCACGCATGTCAGCTTCCATTACAGCTGAAGGTGGCCTCTCAGTCAGCGTGACTCGATCGGGTTAAGAACCCGAGGGTCTGTGGTCAAAGACCTGTGTCTCAATAGTTGGCACGGTAACCGAGGAGGAGGAAGAAGCAGCAGGTGCGATTGATGAGATGGCTGATGGTGGCTGGTCCACATTTTTGCCCAGTGGGATTCCAACACTAAAGCATGTTGATTGCGCATCTGAAGGTTCATACGTGTAGTCAAATTCTTGCAGTTTTTACCTCGGCACAACATATCCTCTTCCTCCTCAGATGACCTACTCAGCTGTGCGCCTCTATGTTCACGCCAACTGGGATCTAACACCTCATCATCCTCTGTGTTATCACATTCCTCGCCATTGGAGTCATCATGCTCTCTTCTTGCCCTGACAGCACAGATATCTGAGTCTCATCAGGATCACCTTCCCCTCCAGAGATTAACGCCTGATGAGGGTCAGAAGGCTGTTTTGACTGTACTTCTTCCTGCCCCGGATCCAAGCTAAAAAAAATTTGGGCATCGGTGCAGATTTCCTCCTCTTGACTCTGTGAAGTACACTTCTGATGAACATGGCATAGAATGTGTTAACAGCTCTTCAGGCTCCCCCCATCTGTGTTTCCATACCATCAGGTGAACGTTTGGCAAGTTGGAATGCGGGGGAAGCAAGGGGAATTTGGGTGCCACATATGTGGACTGTACTGGGTGTGATTTTAAAGTGGAGGAAGAGAAGGAGAGTCCACTTGAAGCTGCACTTGCCATCCACTCAAGTACATGCTCATTCTGGGTATCATCAACAAGGCTTACCACTGTGCACCTGCCAAAGAAAAGTAGTGGTGTAGCCTATCCAGTAACATAAGTACACCTTGAACACCAAGCCTAATTCCCCTTCCACCACGGCCTCACTTTTTCCGAGTCATGTTGCTCAGATAGTGTGGTAGAAGCACAGTATTAACAACCAAAAAGTAGATTTTAAACTCTACACCACCTCTGCAAACAGCTGAATTTCAGCAACAGTAAATTCAAAGTTGAAATATGGCATGCTGTAATAATAATAATAATAATCTTTATTTTTATATAGCGCTAACATTCCGCAGCGCTTTACTGTTTTGCACACATGTTCATTGCTGTCCCCAATTGGGCTCACAATCTAAATTCCCTATCAGTATGTCTTTGGAATGTGAGAGGAGACCGGAGTGCCCGGAGGAAACCCACGCAAACACGGAGAGAACATACAAACTCGTTTGCAGAGGTTATAAAAGGTGGGATTAGAACCCCAGACTTCAGAGCTGCAAGGCTGCAGTGCTAACCACTTAGCCACCGTGCTGCCCTGTATCGTGTTAGTCACAGAGAAAGGATTTTTTTTGGACCAACGATCAGGCCTCTATAACACTCTGAATGCTAGAAACTATTTTTCAAATCAGGTCCCTCACTGTATGACGTTAATAACAGAAGAATTTGTTTGTGGCCGATGGATCAGGCACCTACAGCTTAATTTCAACCCAAACAAATGACAAAGAGTGATACAGCGGGATGTGTAACTTTTTGCAATTGCAACAGAAAAATTATAATTTTTTTAATGTGTGTTAGGTCTGCAGACTGGTTCATATCACTGTCACAAAATGACTACGTGGGATACAACAGGCCGTTTCACATTTAGCAACAGAAAAAAATATTACTTTTTTTTAATGCGCCTTACGTCTGCAGACAGTTTTATTTCACCACAGCACTAAATTACAAGTTGAGATACAGCAGGCTGTTTAACCCCTTCACCCCGAAGCCTGTTTTCAACTTCCTGACCAGGCCATTTTTATTCAATTCTGACCACTGTCACTTCATGAGGTCATAACTCTGAAACGCTTCAAGGGATCCTGGTGATTCTGAGATTGTTTTCTCGTTACATATTGTACTTTATGATAGTGGTAAAATTTCTTCAATTTGACTTGCGTTTGTCAAAAAAAACCTGAAATTTGGTCAAAATTTTGAAAATGTTGCAAATTTTAAACTTTTAGTTTTTATGCCCTTAAATTAGAGTGATATCATACAAAATAGTTAATAAATAACATTACTCACATGTCTGCTTTACATTAGCACAATTTTGGAAACAATTTTTTTGTTAGGAAGTTACGGATTAAAAGTTGACCAGCGATTTATCATTTTTACAACAAAATTTGCAAAACCATTGTTTTTAAGGGACCGCCTCACACTTGAAGTGACTTTGAGGGGCCTATATGACAGAAAATGCCCAAAAGTGACACCATTCTAAAAACTGCACCTCTCAAGGTACTCAAAACCACATTCAAAAAGTTTATTAACCCTTCAGGTGCTTCACAGGAATTTTTGGAATGTTTAAAAAAAATTGAACATTTAACTTTTTTTCACAAAATTTTTACTTCAGATCCAATTTGTTTTATTTTACCAAGGGTAACAGGAGAAATTGGATCACAGAAGTCGTTGTACAATTTGTCCTGAGTACGCCGATACCCCATATGTGGGGGTAAACCACTATTTGGGCACATGGCAGAGCTCGGAAGGGAAGGAGCGCCATTTGACTATTCAATGCAAAATTTGCTGGATTTGAGATCGGACACCATGTCGCGTTTGGAGAGCCTCTGATGTACCTACACAGTGGAAACCCCCCACAAGTGACACCATTTTGGAAAGTATACCCTCTAAGGAACTAATTTAGATGTGTGGTGAGCACTTTGAACCTCCAAGTGCTTCACAGAAGTTTATAATGTAGAGCCGTAAAAAAAAAAATCATTTTTTTCACAAAAAAATGATCATTTCGCCCCAAATATTTTATTTTTCCCAAGGGTAACAGACAAATTGGACCCCAAAAGATGTTGTGCAATTTGTCCTGAGTACGCGGATACCCAGTGTGTGGGGGTAAACCACTGTTTGGGCGCACGGCAGAGCTCAGAAGGGAAAGAGCGCCGTTTGACTTTTCAATGCAAAATTGGCTGGAATTGAGATCGGACACCATGTCGCATTTGGAGAGCCCCTGATGTGCCTAAACAGTGGAAACCCCCCCACAAGTGACACCAACTGTCATGCCGCCTTCTCCGGCTCCTCCTGACTTACCGGCCTCTTGTCTTGCCGGCGTCTGGTGCCGCGGCTGCTTCCGCCGATGGGTCCTTCCATCTCTTCTCTGCCCGCCACTCCGGGCGTCACGCTGGTTCTCCTGCTCTCCTAGGGGTCCGGCGTCCTGCTTGTGCTGCTTCCTCCTTCAGCGCTTTGTCAGCTCCGGGCATGCGCCTTAGGTCACGGGCGCACGCTTCCCATTTCTTTTAACCCTTCCTGTCTCCTCTCTGATCTGGGCGCTCCAATCAGGAATCAGCCCAGGCTATATCAGGCGGTCTCTCTATCATGGAGGCACCTGAGTTCTCTTGTGCATATTGTGCGCAGTTTAGGCCTTGCTCTTGTTCCTAAACGGATCTGTGTTTGTTTGCTCCCGTTTCCAAAGGGAAGGAGCACTGTTTTACTTTTTCAACACAGAATTGGCTGGAATTGAGATCGTACGCCATGTCGCGTTTGGAGAGCCCCTGATGTGCCTAAACAGTGGAAACCCCCAATTCTAACTCCAAACCTAACCACAATGCACCCCTAAGCCTAATCCCAACCATAACTCTAACCACACCCCTAACCCTAATACCAGCCCTAATCTCAACCCTAACCATAACCCTAACCACACCCCTAACCCTGACACACCCCTAACCCTAATCCCAACCTTAACCCCAACCGGAAACATAATCCAAACCCTAACCCTAACTTTAGCCCCAACCCTAACCCTAGCCCCAACCCTAACTCTAACTTTAGCCCCAGCCCTAACCCTAACTTTAGTCTCAACCCTAACCCTAGCCCCAACCCTAACTTTAGCCTCAACCGTAAACCTAACTTTAGCCCCAACTCTAACAGGAAAATGGAAATACATTTTTTTAATTTTATTATTTTTCCCTATCTAAGGGGGTGATAAAGGGGGTTTGATTTACTATTTATAGTGGGTTTTTATAGCGGGTTTTTGTTTGGCAGCTATCACACGCTAAGACGCTTTTTATTGCAAAAATAGTTTTTTGCATCACCATATTTTGAGAGCTATAATTTATCCATCTATTTTGGCCCACAGAGACATGTGAGGTCTTGTTTTTTGCAGGAAGAGATGACTTTTTATTGGTACCATTTTCGGGCACATGACATTTGTTGATCGCTTTTTATTCCGATTTTTGGGAGGCAGAATGAACCAAAAAAGCAATTCCTGTATTTCTTTTAAGGGGGGGGGGGCGTTTATACCGTTCCACATGTGGTAAAATTGATAAAGCAGCTTTATTCTTCAGGTTAGTGCGATTACAGCGATACCTCATTTATATCTTTTTTTATGTTTTGGTGCTTTTACACAAAAACTATTTTATATAAAAAATAATTTTTTGTTTTTGCATTGCTTTATTCTGAGAGCTATAACGTTTTTATTTTTCTGCTGATGATGCTGTATGGCGGCTTTTTTTTTTGCGGAACAAGATGACGTTTTCAGCGGTACCATGGTTATTTATTTATGTCTTTTTGATCACATTTTATTGCACTTTTTGTTCGGCAGTATGACGATAAAGCATTGTTTTTTGCCTTGTTTATTTATTTTTTTATGCGGTGTTCACTGAATGGGTTAACTAGTGGGATAGTTTTATAGAGCGGGTCATTATGGACACGGCGATACGAAATTTGTACTTTTATTGTTTGTTTTTTTTATTTACATAAATAAATGGATTTATTGGAAAATTTTTATTTATTTATTTTTTTCTTTATTTGGGGATTTTTTTTTTTAATACATTCTATTTTTATTTTACTTTATAACATTGTACCAGGGTGGGACATCACTATATTTCATCAGATCGCTTATCTGACACTTTCTATAGCACTGTGTCAGATCAGCGATCTGACAGGCAGTGCAGGAGGCTTTCCAGCGCTTGCTCTGAGCAGACGCCGGCAAGCCACCTCAGTGAAGGACCCGGAAGGAGCCCCACGACCATTTTGGATCCGGGACTCCTTCCAGAACACCAAAACAACGCGATCGCATCGCGTTGTTCCAGTGGGAGAGCGCAGGGAGCCCCGTCCCTGCGCGATGCCCCTCTATGTTGCTGTCACTACTGACAGCGGCATAAGAGGGGTTTTAATGCCCATGATCGGCGCTAGCGCCGATTGTGGGCATTGCTGCGGGGTGTCAGCTGTCACATACAGCTGACACCCGCACGCGATCGCCGCAGTGCTCACTGTGAGACCGTGCCGCCATACAAGTACTTCGGTTTGCGGGAACTCAGTTCCCGCAGAGCAGTACTAGTACGGCGCATGTCAAGAAGGGGTTAATATTTTTTCACTAGCTACATGTGAATTAGAATGCTATACCCATGCACAACATATTTGCAGGACATGTGCCCTGCCGGCTTTGTCTGAGAACCTCAGTAATGCCACAAAATACAAAAAAAAATAAAATAAAACATTTCGGAAGGTAAATTTTACAGCCACACTGGACACTATCTAGTTACACTATCCGATTGATAGACAACCACCTAACTAAGTAGCTGACATCTTGCTGGTAACAGTGGCAGCGTCAGGAGCAGCCTCTCTGCGCTTTGCCAGTGACAAAATGGTGCTAAAACAAGATGTCCGCTCTTTACATGCAGAGGAACATGTGATTTCAGCAGCCAATGACACAAGCTGTTTTGTCAGGACATTGTGGGTGTTTTCTGCGACCTTATTGGCTAGCCGCAATGTGTATACATAAAGTTTTGAAAAAAAAAAAAAGACAGCTGTGGTTACAAAAACGCTGCGCCTCTGAGCTCTGCAAACCTCCTCCCCTCATCAAACACATGCCCAATGCTCATGATACACCACCATTATTGTTGCTAAAGTGCTGAAAATACTTTTATGGCAACGCAAATATTTTCCCGCACTTTTTACCGAATGTTACAGATTTTTATAAAATTTTGCTCGCGTTTCCTATCGCGAATGTGCCATATTAGTGTCAAATTTATGTTTGGCGATCGTTTTCCGAACAAATTCGATCATCACTAATTGGAACCAGCCTTCTCCGGCCATAGATTCCAGTACAACCTGTATCACTGTCTGTGTCTTCCCTGCAGGCGACAGGACTGACTCTCATCATTCAGCTAATGATGATTATCTAGTTCTTAAAAAAAAAAAAAATAACCCACACATGTCATAAGGAAACCTGTCAGATGACAAATGCCCTAGCAGGACGCAGCAGCCCCCCCGACGTTGGGTTGCAAGCTTATCTATTTTGAGCAAAATATTAACCAATACCTCATTTGATGTATTTATCATATGCACTAATTTTTTCATCTTTTAGATGAATTTTTGGTGGAATACAGCTAGTCTCCTTTTCGTTGGCTTGGTGTACATGGGGTGCATGTACATGGTGCTGGGAAGCCCCGCCTGATATTATGGGCGTCATTAATAGGCCGGACACTTTGCACCACACATACTGTACCTGTGTGACTGGTGTCCTACACAAGCCTCTTGTGTGCATTTTTTTTCCAACCCCTCCATAATCTGGTAGGTGGGTAGCTGTTTCTATCAGTAGTTTGCCCCTGTGCTGCCCCTGCCTTTATTAGTGGGGGCTGCTGCATCCGGCCAGTGCATTTGCAATCTGACCAGGTGTTGGGAAGGCTTTATCCGTATGGTATGTGTTTCTTTGAGTATCTGGTTCTTGGCAAGCGGAGAACACGAACTAGAAAACGTCAGCTGCTCATGAAACCTATATAATGGTTATGTCTTAGGTTCCTTCAGAGAACTAATCAGGAAGCTCATGTACAAAGCTACGTGTTCAAAGGTGACACTAAAGGCGTTCCACTGGTGACAAATCCAGCACAAACCCCTTCCTACCTCTGGAAATTACCCATATGATTACGGAACATTATGTGTGGGTAAAAGGGACTTGGGCCACTTTTTATACTTTTCTGTGGCTCCATCATTATTATAGGATCCTGAGATGATGGAACCTTTTGGACTTATAGTAGGGAAATAATGCAATGCGGTAAGGTATTGATGCAAAAATGGATTGAAAATTGATTAAGCAGAAGATTTAAAATTTTTGCTGAACTTGGAAAAAAAAAAGTCATAAAAAGGGGAGACGGCTTTTGAGTCTTAGATGTTGCCTATATCCATTACACATGGCATAAGTGTTAATAATGACCCATTGGCTCTATATGATGCACATGTAGGGATGTGGTCTGTCTTGCCTTGTTCCTGCCCCTGAAGACAACTAGTGTGGGTATAGTGTCATGCGGTTTTATATGTAATAGGGTTTAGCACCTATGTAATGTGTTATGGTAGTGTACAGTATACAAGTCATGTAAATGTGAGCAGTTGTATTGTGCAGGGTAAGCATAGGATTAGCTTAGGTTAGCATAAGTACGGTTTATATAGTAAGTGGTTTAACAACTGCATAGGACATAGGATAAGGGCACTAGGTTTACTCTATAGGATAGGAAAGTGCAGGAAATATTTAGTGATTTAACTAGCAAAGTGGGTGGTAACTAGTGTTGATAAAAAGGGGGTCACTTCCAGATAGTGTATGGTTAGAGAAGTGCAGTTCAGGTACAATAGGCTTCTAGGGGCAGCTTAGGCCAAACATGTGAGGCAGTAGGACCATATTGAGTTCCCTGTTGGATCTTCCTGCAACGTCTGGAGCCTAGGGTTCGGGCCAGGTACCAAGGAGTGGACCTCGTCTTCTGGCATCACAAAGTCGTTGGACGTGGAATTACATGGGGGGCAGGTGGCCGGTTCTGGGAGCACTGCCAGAGTGGAAAAGAATCCCTGAGGCTGATGGAATCAGCAGGCTTGATGGTAGTCCAGGATGAATGGTTGGCAGGGCTGAAGACGTATTGTACTTAGGAAGGAAGAAATATGAAATGGTGTACCCTATCCCACATGACACCACTTGATAAACTTCAACTAACTAGTAAACATTTACCTGTTGGAAAGAACTTGGGGTCGCCTGAAATTAATTTTGATCAATGTTAATATATAATTTTTTAGATTAATATTAATTGTATCACTTAATATTTAGCAGACTTAAGTATGCTGACAGCCCGCTACACTATATACAGTTTGAGCCCACACAGAGCCCCCCATATGCTATATGAGCCCATACACATTTCCTACATACCATAAGAGCCAACACATAGCCCCCTACATACAGTATGAGCCCAATATAGCCACCACATAGCCTCTATATACAGTGTGAGCCCCCACATAGCCCCCTATGCACAGTGTGATCCCTCTCAGCCTCCAGAATAGAGTATGAGAACTCAAATACTCCCATATATAGTATGATCCCCATTTAGCCTCCTATATAGAGTAGGAACTACTGCACGACCTATCCAGTATGAGCTCCCACAGCCTCCTATATACAGTATGAGCCACTACATAGCCCATATATACAGTTTGAACCCTCATCCAGCCTGCTATATGAAGTGAGAGGTCTCTCATGACATATACAGTATGAGACATCAAATAGCCCCCTGTTATGGCTGGCAATCAGGCAACACAGCGTGCAGTAATCAGCGCACATACAGAGATCTGGCAATAACCAAAAACAATAGGACGAGCTCTGAGACGTGGAATCTCTGTAGACTGCAGTACCTGATCTATCCTCACACAACTATAAGCAGCAGTGGATTGCGCCTATCACTACCTATGCAACTCGGCACTGCCTGAGGAGCTGACTAGCCTGAAGATAGAAATACAAGCCTGACTTACCTCAGAGAAATACCCCAAAGGAATAGGCAGCCCCCCACATATAATGACTGTTAGCAAGATGAAAAGACAAACGTAGGAATGAAATAGATTCAGCAAAGTGAGGCCCGATATTCTAGACAGAGCGAGGATAGCAAAGAGAACTATGCAGTCTACAAAAACCCTAAAACGAAAACCACGCAAAGGGGCAAAAAGACCCACCGTGCCGAACTAACAGCACGGCGGTGCACTCCTTTGCTTCTCAGAGCTTCCAGCAAAAGTTAATAGCAAGCTGGACAGAAAAAACAGAAAACAAACTAGAAGCACTTATCTAGCAGAGCAGCAGGCCCAAGGAAAGATGCAGTAGCTCAGATCCAACACTGGAACATTGACAAGGAGCAAGGAAGACAGACTCAGGTGGAGCTAAATAGCAAGGCAGCCAACGAGCTCACCAAAACACCTGAGGGAGGAAGCCCAGAGACTGCAATACCACTTGTGACCACAGAAGTGAACTCAGCCACAGAATTCACAACAGTACCCCCCCCTTGAGGAGGGGTCACCGAACCCTCACCAGAACCCCCAGGCCGACCAGGATGAGCCACATGAAAGGCACGAACAAGATCTGGGGCATGGACATCAGAGGCAAAAACCCAGGAATTATCTTCCTGAGCATAACCCTTCCATTTGACCAGATACTGGAGTTTCCGTCTAGAGACACGAGAATCCAAAATCTTCTCCACAATATACTCCAATTCCCCCTCCACCAAAACAGGGGCAGGAGGCTCCACAGATGGAACCATAGGTGCCACGTATCTCCTCAACAACGACCTATGGAATACATTATGTATGGAAAAGGAGTCTGGGAGGATCAGACGAAAAGACACCGGATTGAGAATCTCAGAAATCCTATACGGACCAATAAAACGAGGTTTAAATTTAGGAGAGGAAACCTTCATAGGAATATGACGAGAAGATAACCAAACCAGATCCCCAACACGAAGTCGGGGTCCCACACGGCGTCTGCGATTAGCGAAAAGCTGAGCCTTCTCCTGGGACAAGGTCAAATTGTCCACTACCTGAGTCCAGATCTGCTGCAACCTGTCCACCACAGAATCCACACCAGGACAGTCCGAAGACTCAACCTGTCCTGAAGAGAAACGAGGATGGAACCCAGAATTGCAGAAAAATGGAGAGACCAAGGTAGCCGAGCTGGCCCGATTATTAAGGGCGAACTCAGCCAACGGCAAAAATGACACCCAATCATCCTGGTCAGCGGAAACAAAACATCTCAGATATGTTTCCAAGGTCTGATTGGTTCGTTCGGTCTGGCCATTAGTCTGAGGATGGAAGGCCGAGGAGAAAGATAGGTCAATGCCCATCCTACCACAAAAGGCTCGCCAGAACCTCGAGACAAACTGGGAACCTCTGTCAGAAACAATATTCTCAGGAATGCCATGTAAACGAACCACATGCTGGAAGAACAAAGGCACCAAATCAGAGGAGGAAGGCAATTTAACCAAGGGCACCAGATGGACCATTTTAGAAAAGCGATCACAGACCACCCAAATGACCGACATTTTTTGAGAAACGGGAAGGTCAGAAATGAAATCCATCGAAATATGTGTCCAAGGCCTCTTCGGGACCGGCAAGGGCAAAAGCAACCCACTGGCACGTGAACAGCAGGGCTTAGCCCTAGCACAAATTCCACAGGACTGCACAAAAGCACGCACATCCCGTGACAGAGATGGCCACCAGAAGGATCTAGCAACCAACTCCCTGGTACCAAAGATTCCTGGATGACCGGCCAGCACCGAACAATGAAGTTCAGAGATAACTTTACTAGTCCACCTATCAGGGACGAACAGTTTCTCGGCCGGACAACGATCAGGTTTATTAGCCTGAAATTTCTGCAACACTCTCCGCAAATCAGGGGAGATGGCAGACACAATGACTCCTTCCTTGAGGATACTCGCCGGCTCAGATAACCCCGGAGAGTCGGGCACAAAACTCCTAGACAGAGCATCCGCCTTCACATTTTTAGAGCCCGGAAGGTATGAAATCACAAAATCAAAACGAGCAAAAAATAACGACCAACGGGCCTGTCTAGGATTCAAGCGCTTGGCAGACTCAAGATAAGTAAGGTTCTTATGATCAGTCAATACCACCACGCGATGCTTAGCACCCTCAAGCCAATGACGCCACTCCTCGAATGCCCACTTCATGGCCAGCAACTCTCGGTTGCCCACATCATAATTACGCTCAGCAGCAGAAAATTTCCTGGAAAAGAAAGCACATGGTTTGAACACTGAGCAACCAGAACCTCTCTGTGACAAAACCGCCCCTGCACCAATCTCAGAAGCATCAACCTCGACCTGGAACGGAAGAGAAACATCAGGTTGACACAACACAGGGGCACAGCAAAAACGACGCTTCAACTCCTGAAAAGCTTCCACGGCAGCAGAAGACCAATTAACCAAATCAGCACCCTTCTTGGTCAAATCGGTCAATGGTCTGGCAATGCTAGAAAAATTACAGATGAAGCGACGATAAAAATTAGCAAAGCCCAGGAATTTCTGCAGACTTTTTAGAGATGTCGGCTGAGTCCAATCCTGGATGGCCTGAACCTTAACCGGATCCATCTCGATAGTAGAAGGGGAAAAGATGAACCCCAAAAATGAAACTTTCTGCACACCGAAGAGACACTTTGATCCCTTCACGAACAAGGAATTAGCACGCAGTACCTGGAAAACCATTCTGACTTGCTTCACATGAGACTCCCAATCATCTGAGAAGATCAAAATGTCATCCAAGTAAACAATCAAGAATTTATCCAGATACTCACGGAAAATGTCATGCATAAAAGACTGAAAAACAGATGGAGCATTGGCAAGTCCGAACGGCATCACCAGATACTCAAAATGACCCTCGGGCGTATTAAATGCCGTTTTCCATTCATCTCCCTGCCTGATTCTCACCAGATTATACGCACCACGAAGATCAATCTTAGTAAACCAACTAGCCCCCTTAATCCGAGCAAACAAGTCAGAAATCAATGGCAAGGGATACTGAAACTTAACAGTGATCTTATTAAGAAGGCGGTAATCAATACACGGTCTTAGCGAACCATCCTTCTTGGCTACAAAAAAGAACCCTGCTCCCAATGGTGACGACGATGGGCGAATATGTCCCTTCTCCAGGGACTCCTTCACATAACTGCGCATAGCGGTGTGTTCAGGTACGGACAAATTAAATAAACGACCCTTAGGGAATTTACTACCAGGAATCAAATCGATAGCACAATCACAATTCCTATGCGGAGGTAGGGCATCAGACTTGGACTCTTCAAATACATCCTGAAAGTCCGACAAGAACTCTGGGATGTCAGAAGGAATAGATGACGAAATAGACAAAAATGGAACATCACCATGTACTCCCTGACAACCCCAGCTGGTCACCGACATAGAGTTCCAATCCAATACTGGATTATGGGTTTGTAGCCATGGCAACCCCAACACGACCACATCATGCAAATTATGCAGTACCAGAAAGCGAATAACTTCCTGATGTGCAGGAGCAATGCACATGGTCAGCTGGGCCCAGTACTGAGGCTTATTCTTGGCCAAAGGTGTAGCATCAATTCCTCTCAACGGAATAGGACACCGCAAAGGCTCCAAGAAAAATCCACAACGTTTAGCATAATCCAAATCCATCAGATTCAGGGCAGCGCCTGAATCCACAAACGCCATGACAGAATACGATGACAAAGAGCACATTAAGGTAATGGACAAAAGGAATTTGGACTGTACAGTACCAATAACGGCAGAGCTATCGAACCGCCTAGTGCGTTTAGGACAATTAGAAATAGCATGAGTAGAATCACCACAATAGAAACACAGTCTGTTCAGACGTCTGTGTTCTTGCCGTTCTACTTTAGTCATAGTCCTGTCGCACTGCATAGGCTCAGGTTTACTCTCAGACAATACCGCCAGATGGTGCACAGATTTACGCTCGCGCAAGCGACGACCGATCTGAATGGCCAAGGACATAGACTCATTCAAACCAGCAGGCATAGGAAATCCCACCATTACATCCTTAAGAGCTTCAGAGAGACCCTTTCTGAACAAAGCCGCTAGTGCAGATTCATTCCACAGAGTGAGTACTGACCACTTCCTAAATTTCTGACAATATACTTCTACATCATCCTGACCCTGGCATAAAGCCAGCAGATTTTTCTCAGCCTGATCCACTGAATTAGGCTCATCGTAAAGCAATCCCAGCGCCTGGAAAAATGCATCAACATTACTCAATGCAGAATCTCCTGGTGCAAGAGAAAACGCCCAGTCCTGTGGGTCGCCGCGCAAAAGAGAAATAATAATCAAAACCTGTTGAATAGGATTACCAGAAGAATGAGGTTTCAAGGCCAAAAATAGCTTACAATTATTTCTGAAGCTCAGGAACTTAGTTCTGTCACCAAAAAACAAATCAGGAATCGGAATTCTTGGTTCTAGCATCGATTTCTGATCAATAGTATCTTGAATCTTTTGTACATTTACAACGAGATTATCCATTGAGGAGCACAGAGCCTGAATATCCATGTCCACAGCTGTGTCCTGAAGCACTCTAATGTCTAGGGGAAAAAAAAGACTGAAGACAGAGCTAAGAAAAAAAAATGATGTCAGGATTTCTTTTTTCCCTCTATTGGGAATCATTGGTGTGGCTCCTTGTACTGTTATGGCTGGCAATCAGGCAACACAGCGTGCAGTAATCAGCGCACATACAGAGATCTGGCAATAACCAAAAACAATAGGACGAGCTCTGAGACGTGGAATCTCTGTAGACTGCAGTACCTGATCTATCCTCACACAACTATAAGCAGCAGTGGATTGCGCCTATCACTACCTATGCAACTCGGCACTGCCTGAGGAGCTGACTAGCCTGAAGATAGAAATACAAGCCTGACTTACCTCAGAGAAATACCCCAAAGGAATAGGCAGCCCCCCACATATAATGACTGTTAGCAAGATGAAAAGACAAACGTAGGAATGAAATAGATTCAGCAAAGTGAGGCCCGATATTCTAGACAGAGCGAGGATAGCAAAGAGAACTATGCAGTCTACAAAAACCCTAAAACGAAAACCACGCAAAGGGGCAAAAAGACCCACCGTGCCGAACTAACAGCACGGCGGTGCACTCCTTTGCTTCTCAGAGCTTCCAGCAAAAGTTAATAGCAAGCTGGACAGAAAAAACAGAAAACAAACTAGAAGCACTTATCTAGCAGAGCAGCAGGCCCAAGGAAAGATGCAGTAGCTCAGATCCAACACTGGAACATTGACAAGGAGCAAGGAAGACAGACTCAGGTGGAGCTAAATAGCAAGGCAGCCAACGAGCTCACCAAAACACCTGAGGGAGGAAGCCCAGAGACTGCAATACCACTTGTGACCACAGAAGTGAACTCAGCCACAGAATTCACAACAGCCCCCTATATACAGTATGAACCTCCATCTACTCTCCTATATACATGTAAACATCACAGACTAATAAAACAAAAAACAAAAAGACAAAAACCATTCTCCCCTTGTTCCAGATCCCTCGGCTCCAGTCTCCGATGCACTGATTATCTGCACAGCTGACATGATGAAGTGATGACATTGTGTCAGGTGGCTCAGTTGCTCAATTCTCCACTAATGTATTCATCGCTATCTGCATTCCAAGGAAGCAGATAGCAATGACAACAGGCGGCGGTGGAAGAACATCGGGCAAGGGCATGGTGTGACCTGTGGGCCACTGATTTCAGCCCTTCGGGTGTCTTGGCCCAGTCAGACAGGAAAAACCAGAGGGCCAGATGTTGTCCAAGGGTAACACTTTTCCCAGCTCTGGTAAGTGGCTATTATTGTGCAAACTATATAGGACATAATATTACTGATAAAGGTGATAAAACCCACCATAGCTCAAAGGCAATTGTTAAATGAATATTTTATTTACCCATCCACAGTACAGCAGATAACGTTTCATCCTTTTAATGGAGCGTTTGTTGTGCATGGGGACTGCTGCTTGATTTCATATCTGAAAACAGCCCTCAAATCTCTTGGGTGATTATAGATAAACTAGCTATTGAACCCGTTCTACGCCTGGGTGGCATTTATATTGGTATATGGTCTCCATCCTGGTATGTGCTGCTCCATCCTGCGTCCCCATCCTGTCATGTGCTGCTCCATCCTGCATCCCCATCCTGTCATGTGCTGCACCCATCCTGTGCCCCCATCCTGTCATGTGCTGCTCCCATCCTGCGCCCCCATCCTGTCATGTGCTGCACCCATCCTGCGCCTCCATTCTGACATGTGCTGCACCCATCCTGCGCCTCCATTCTGTGATTTGCTGCTCCCATCCTGAGCCCCCATCCTGTCATGTGCTGCTCCCATCCTGCGCCCCCATTCTGTCATGTGCTGCTCCCATCCTGCGCCCCCATTCTGTCATGTGCTGCTTCCATCCTGCACCCGCGTTCTGTCATGTGCTGCTGCCATCCTGCGCCCCGTTCTGTCATGTGCTGCTTCCATCCTGCACCCCCGTTCTGTCATGTGCTGCTGCCATCCTGCACCCCCGTTCTGTCATGTGCTGCTTCCATCTTGCACCCCCGTTCTGCCATGTGCTGCTGTCATCCTGCGCCCCCGTTCTGTCATGTGCTGCTTCCATTTTGCACCCCCGTTCTGTCTTGTGCTGCTGCCATCCTGCACCCCCGTTCTGTCATGTGCTGCTCCCATCCTGCGCCCCGTTCTGTCATGTGCTGCTCCCATCCTGCGCCACCGTTCTGTAATTTGCTGCTCCCATCCATATGCCCCATACGCTGCTACATAAAGGTTTATGGCCCCCATAAGATGCTCCATAGTATATGCCCCGTACACTGCTCCATAAAGGTTTATGGCCCCCATAAGATGCTCCATAGAATATGCCCCCATACACTGCTCCATAAAGCTTTATGGCCCCCATAAGATGCTCCATACCATATGCCCCATACACTGCTCCATAAAGGTTTATGGCCCCCATAAGATGCTCCATAGTATATGCCCCCGTACACTGCTCCATTATGGTTGATGGCCCCCATAAGATGCTCCATTGTATATGCCCCGTATGCTGCTGCGATATATTAAAAAAAAATCATACTCACCTATCGTCGCTGGGCGCCGAGTGCTGGGGGCCTGAGCAGGCGGGGACACCGGCGCGCTGTGGGGGTCAGGTGCCGGAGTCGAACGCTAGGTCAGGCCCCCGACACTTGCTATAGTCACCTGGCCCTGATCCAGCGCTGCGTGCCGCTTCTTCCGGCTCCTCTGGCTGTGACTGTTCAGTCAGAGGGCGGCGCGCATTAAGCGCGTCATCGCGCCCTCTGAACTGTGAACGTCACAGGCAGAGGACCCGGAGGACAGAGCGTCGGGCAGCGCTGGATCAGGACCAGGTGAATGTAGCTCATACTCACACTCCTGGCGCGTCCCTGCTATCCGTTGGAGATCGCGGTGTGCGTTCATTGCTTACGCATACCGCGATCTCCTGGGAGTGTCACTCTGTGGGGTCCAGACTGCGCCGGCGCTTGCGCTTGCGCAGTCTATAAAGGCTTCGGACAGAGTGACGCTCCTAGCGTTATATTATAGATGTACAACTAGGGAGGAGCACATAGTATCCATTCTGGTAATCATTCAGGGGTCACAAAGCTTGATCCAGAAAGACATGGATGGGCAATAACATGGCCGGCCGCACAAAGCCCGTACCACAACCCCACCCAAATTCGTACCTCACAAACTCTCTGAATGGATAAAGGGTCAAAAATTCCCCCCCAAAATCTTCTGAAAAATTGGAAGCTTTTATAGCTGAAAAGGGACCAACTATATGTTAATGTCTATGGATTTAGAGTGAGAGGACAGAAAAGCTCCTGTAGGTGTGATATGGAGGGGACCAATAATTCTGTCTAATTTTCATTATCACAATGTACAAAACAAAGTCTTGGATAATACTACACTGCTCAAAAAAATAAAGTGAACACTTAAACAACAGAATATAACTCCAAGAAAATCAAACTTCTGTGAAATCAAACTGTCCACTTAGGAAGCAACACTGTTTGACGATCAATTTCACAAGCTGTTGTGCAAATGGAATGGACAACAGATGGAAATTATTGGCAATTATCAAGACACCCTCAGTAAAGGAGTGGTTCTGCAGGTGGGGACCACACACCACATCTCAGTACCAATGCTATCTGGCTGATGTTTTGGTCACTTTTGAATGTTGGTTGAGCTTTCACACTTGTGGTAGCATGAGACGGACTTTACAACCCACACAAGTGGCTCAGGTAGTGCAGCTCATCCAGGATGGCACATCAATACAAGCTGTGGCAAGAAAGTGTGCTGTGTCTAAGCTTAGTGTCCAGAGGCTGGAGGTGCTACCAGAAGACAGGCCAGTACACCAGGAGACATGGAGGGGGCCGTAGGAGGGCAACAACCCAGCAGCAGGACCGCTACCTCAGCCTTTGTGCAAGGAGGAACAGGAGGAGCACTTCCAGAGACCTGCAAAATGACCTACAACATGCTACAAATGTGCATGTGTCTGCATAAACCCTTAGACCATCCTCATGGAGTCGGTTTCTGAGTGCCCAACATTCACAGATGGCTGTGAACAGAACCCCCCAACACTTGTACAGGACACTTGGCATTTGCCACAGAACACCAGGATTGGCAAGTTCTCCACTGGCACCCTGTGCTCTTCACAGATAAAAGCAGGGTCACACTGAGCACATGTGAGAGCCTGGAGATGCCGTGGAGAGCGATCTGCCTGCAGCATCCTTCAGCATGACAGGTTTGGCAGTGGGTCAGTAATGGTGTGCGGTGGCATTTTTTTTGGAGGGCCGCACAGCCCTCCATGTGCTCAACAGAGGTAGCCTGAGATCCTCAGACCCCTTGTGAGACCATATGCTGGTGCAGTTGGCCCTGGGTTCCTCCTAACGCAGGACAATGTCAGACCTCATGTGGCTGGAGTGTCAGCAGTTCCTGCAAGATGAAGGCATTGAAGCTATGGACTGGCCCGCCCGCTCCCCAGGCCTGAATCCTATTGAACACATCTGGGACATCATGTCTCACACCATCCACCAACGTCGCATTGCACCACAGACTGTCCAGGAGTTGGTGGATGCTTTAGTCCAGGTCTGGGCGGAGATCCCTCAGGAGACCATCCGCCGCCTCATCAGGAGCATGCCCAGGCATTGTAGGGAGATCATACAGGCATGTGGAGGCCACACACACGGAGCTTCATTTTCTTGTCTTGAGGAACTTGCACTGAAGTTGGATCAGCCTGTAACTTCATTTTCCATTTTGATTTTGAGTATCGTTCCAACTCCAGACGTCTGTGGGATTTACAACTGGAATGTTTCATTCAGTGATATCTAGGATGTGGGATTTTAGTGTTCCCTTTATTTTTTTGAGCAGTATATATAAATATTTAAGAAGCTCATGAGTTTAATTCTTCCCACTACTAATCTAAGATTCCAGGCACATCAACATTCTAAAGAAAATAAATAAAAGTTCTAAAATATTTCAATATTATCATTTGCACGTCTAAATGCTGCATGCAAAAATGACAATTCACTTCTTAGTAAAGGTCAGGTCATCTCCACCTTTGTTATCAGCATCTGGATAGTTTTTCAAAGAGAATGAAATACTGGTTTATCTGGCAGAAACTCTAGCTAGATCTGGAATGGACTGCACGTATTACCTCAAGGTGGTGACAGTGGGAGGAGCTGCATAATATATAAGCCAAGGGTGTGATCCTACAAGGCTATGGCATCTTCCATCATAACTGATTGAATCTAATAGGATCAGCTACAGAAGCTTCCAGGTAGCCATTTACCAAGACAGAATGTCAAGCCATTCTCAACCTAAAATTTCACCTTCCCAGGTACGTGCACTGTACTTTTCTTGCAAAATATCCTATTGAGTTTGGATTTTTTTTGGATCATTTAAATTGAGAAAAAATATATAATCTATAATAAATATTCCTATAAAAATCTAGAGTTGAGATATGTTGCACAAAAAATAAATGCAAATAAAATGAAAAAAAAAATCACTAATATATATATATATTTTCTCTCTCTCTCTCTATATATATATATTAGTGCTTTTTTCATTTTATTTGCTTTTATTTTATATTTTAACTCTAGATTTTTATAGGATATATACACATACATATATACACATACATATTATATACACATATATACATATATAGTTTAAAAATTGGACTTTAAGATGCATTGGACAGCATAAAACATGACTAGTGGTGGCAGACTGGCAGTGAGTAAACTGGGGGTATCGTGGAGTTCGCAGTGACCGTATCAGGGGTATATACATATATATTCCATATGCATTGGAGTTGGAGGACAACCGTATTTTTCTTACTATAAGATGCACCAGACCATAAGATGCACCTAGGTTTTAGAAGAGGAAATTAGGGTGCAGCAGAGTGTGCGGCTGCATGTATTACCACGTGGCCACATGCTCTGATCCGAGTGCCGGGAATTGGGGTGCGAGACTCATCCGAGTTTCTCGCATGTGAAAATGAGCCCTAACAGTGTGCCTGTTAAGGGAATCTGTCACCCCAAAATTGGCATATAAGCTAAGGCCACCGGCATCAGGGGCTTATCTACAGCATTCTGTAATGCTGTAGATAAGCCCTCGATGTCACCTGAAAGATAAGAAAAACAGGTTATATTATACTCACCCGGGGCGGTCCCAGTGCAGTCCGGTCCGATGGGCGTCGCAGTCCAGGTCCAGCACCTCCCATCTTCATGCAATAATGTCCTCTTTTCTTCCTGCTGAGGCTCTGGCACGGGCATAGTTTGACTGCCCTGTTGAGTGCAGAGCAAAGTACTGCAGTGCACAGGAGCCAGGAAAGGTCAGAGAGGCCCGGCGCATCCGCACTGCAGTAATTTGCTCTGCCCTCAACAGGCCAGAGCCGCAGCAGAAAGAAAAGAGGACATCATTGCATGAAGATGGGAGGTGCTGGACCTGGACTGTGACGCCCATTGGACCGGACTGCACTGGGACCGCCCCTGGGTGAGTATAATATAACCTTTTTTTTATCTTTCAGGTGACATCGGGGGCTTATATACAGCATTCCAGAATGCTGTAGATAAGCCCCTGATGCCAGTGGGCTTAGCTTATAGGCCAATTTTGGGGTGACAGATTCCCTTTAAAGATCAAAGAATCTTCACTACTCTCCACGCCTATGAGAGTGGAGAACAGGGAATATTAATTTCCTTAAGTAGTGGGCACATTGCTGTACCCATATGTGTATATTAAATTTTTGTTTTCTTCATATATATGATTCATTAAAATTCAGAAACTAAGAAATTGCAATATCTATTCATTTTAATTATGAAAAAATTATAATACGAGTATGATAATCAACATAATCAGTGCAATTTGTAAGAAAAAAACTAAATGAACAACTAAATAAATAGTAGCCAAAAACTGATATTACATACAGTGGGGCAAAAAAGTATTTAGTCAGTCAGCAATAGTGCAAGTTCCACCACTTAAAAAGATGAGAGGCGTCTGTAATTTACATCATAGGTAGACCTCAACTATGGGAGACAAACTGAGAAAAAAAAATCCAGAAAATCACATTGTCTGTTTTTTTAACAATTTATTTGCATATTATGGTGGAAAATAAGTATTTGGTCAGAAACAAAATTTCATCTCAATACTTTGTAATATATCCTTTGTTGGCAATGACAGAGGTCAAACGTTTTCTGTAAGTCTTCACAAGGTTGCCACACACTGTTGTTGGTATGTTGGCCCATTCCTCCATGCAGATCTCCTCTAGAGCAGTGATGTTTTTGGCTTTTCGCTTGGCAACACGGACTTTGAACTCCCTCCAAAGGTTTTCTATAGGGTTGAGATCTGGAGACTGGCTAGGCCACTCCAGGACCTTGAAATGCTTCTTACGAAGCCACTCCTTCGTTGCCCTGGCGGTGTGCTTTGGATCAATGTCATGTTGAAAGACCCAGCCACGTTTCATCTTCAATGCCCTTGCTGATGGAAGGAGGTTTGCACTCAAAATCTCACGATACATGGCCCCATTCATTCTTTCATGTACCCGGATCAGTCGTTCTGGCCCCTTTGCAGAGAAACAGCCCCAAAGCATGATGTTTCCACCACCATGCTTTACAGTAGGTATGGTGTTTGATGGATGCAACTCAGTATTCTTTTTCCTCCAAACACGACAAGTTGTGTTTCTACCAAACAGTTCCAGTTTGGTTTCATCAGACCATAGGACATTCTCCCAAAACTCCTCTGGATCATCCAAATGCTCTCTAGCAAACTTCAGACAGGCCCGGACATGTACTGGCTTAAGCAGTGGGACATGTCTGGCACTGCAGGATCTGAGTCCATGGTGGCGTAGTGTGTTACTTATGGTAGGCCTTGTTACATTGGTCCCAGCTCTCTGCAGTTCATTCACTAGGTCCCCCCGCGTGGTTCTGGGATTTTTGCTTACCGTTCTTGTGATCATTCTGACCCCACAGGGTGGGATTTTGCGTGGAGCCCCAGATCGAGGGAGATTATCAGTGGTCTTGTATGTCTTCCATTTTCTAATTATTGCTCCCACTGTTGATTTCTTCACTCCAAGCTGGTTGGCTATTGCAGATTCAGTCTTCCCAGCCTGGTGCAGGGCTACAATTTTGTTTCTGGTGTCCTTTGACAGCTCTTTGGTCTTCACCATAGTGGAGTTTGGAGTCAGACTGTTTGAGGGTGTGCACAGGTGTCTTTTTATACTGATAACAAGTTTAAACAGGTGTCATTACTACAGGTAATGAGTGGAGGAAAGAGGAGACTCTTAAAGAAGAAGTTACAGGTCTGTGAGAGCCAGAAATCTTGATTGTTTGTTTCTGACCAAATACTTATTTTCCACCATAATATGCAAATAGATTGCTAAAAAAAACAGACAATGTGATTTTCTGGATTTTTTTTTCTCAGTTTGTCTCCCATAGTTGAGGTCTACCTATGATGTAAATTACAGACGCCTCTCATCTTTTTAAGTGGTGGAACTTGCACTATTGCTGACTGACTAAATACTTTTTTGCCCCACTGTATATAGTAGTATTTATGATAGATAGAGGTAATGGTCTCATGTGTTACTTTAGATTTCATAACAAATGTTATTGTAAGTAATATCCAGACTTTTTTTTCCATCCTGTGCCCTCTTTCCTTCTACAGGAGCCATCTAACATTTACTCCACCCCCATGCATGAAAAAACAGAAAAAGAGGAAAACAAGAACAACATATTGTCAGGGACTAAAGGGAAGAATGCTAAGAAAATAGAAAACTTGAAAAAGGAGCTAGAGATAGTAAGTGATGGAGAATTAATACGGATATAGAGTAAAATACAGATATTGGTAGGCTTGGTAATGACCATATCTACTTTTTTCATAGACCGAACACAAGCTGAGCATCGATGAACTGCAGAGGAAATACTCAGTAGATATCAAACAGGTCAGTTTTAAAGGAGGTTTCTTCATTTAGAAAACCAATTTCCAAAGACTGCTTTGAGGTTATTCTGAGTTAGAAGAAAGCGCTCCATCATCCTAGACCCTTAACTAGTAATCGGAGTTAATGGAGAAGATACAAAGCCTGCCCTTCACTCGGGAGGATCTGGCATATCCCTTTATTACATGGAAAGTCTAGTTGAAGCTAAGAAAGTAGATACAAAGCACGTTCTCTCTGGAAGATCTGGCATACCCATTTATTACATGGATAGCCAATTCATTTAATTGGAAGCTGTGTAATGCTTCATTTCACCTGTGGTGGCGCTGCAGGTGAATTGGAAATGTGCTGCCTTGTTCTGCCACAGATCAGATGGGGATTCCAGGAGATTTCCCAAAGGGGACATACCGTCTAACACCAAGATGAAAGCTTATTTTATAATCTAAAGGTATCGATCCTACTCTCAATAAAGTATAAAAGGGTGTACAATATCTTATCAATTGTTTTTTTTTTTGTTTTTGTTTTTTGTTTTAAGGGTTTGAGCACAGCAGCTGCTCAGGAAATTTTTTCCCGAGATGGACCTAACAGGGTCTCACCTCCAAATGGAACCCCTGAAATGCTTAAGTTTTTGATGCTCATGAGCGGAGGATTCGCCATTGTCTTTTGGATTGCGTCTGGATTGTGCTTTCTGGCATATGGCCTTCAAGCTGCCCAAGACCCTAGATGCAATGTAAGAAAAGTAATAGATTTTGATTTAGATCTTAGGTTGAGTATTGTGAATCCTGTTATTCTATCCTGTATGTATTTTTTTTTTACCTATAATTCTTCCACGTCTTTAGCTCTGGTTGGCGATCATCCTGATCGCAGTGGTTGTGTTGACGGCCCTCTTTGCATATTACCAAGAAGCTAAAAGTACCAAAATTATGGCTGGCTTTAAGAACATGGTGCCTCAGGTAAGAAGTGTTACTACTATAAATTTGTAGAATGATAGTTGATGAGATTTGTTTCTAATACATTTCTTTCTTGATTTAGCAAGCCTTGGTTCTTCGAGATGGGAAACGTATCGAGATGACAGCGGAGAACCTTGTTCCCGGGGACATCGTCTTTATTAAAGGAGGCGATAAAATCCCCGCTGATATACGTATATTTGAGAGCCATGGTTGCAAGGTGAGAAAAGAAGCTTAGACAATTTTGCATTCAATATAAATCATGCTAAGGAGTTTAATGAAACCATTGAAAGCATTAAGTCATGAGAATGAACTGCAACTTTTGATGTGCAGGTTGACAACTCATCCCTCACCGGTGAATCAGAAGCACAACCTCTTAGCATGGAGTGCACCGATGATAATCCTCTGGAGACTAGAAATTTGGGCTTCTTTTCTACAACCTGCTTGGAAGGTGAGCTGAAAATCATGATTTGAGGTTTCTCTAGTTCATATACTTTACTTCATGTACAAAGTAGAGATACATAAGATGATATGCATTTGGTAAAGGTCACTAAATCTGGTCTAATATTTCATGCTTACTTTACAGGGACAGCGTCTGGTTTAGTAATTAACACAGGTGACCGTACAGTCATTGGGCGTATTGCATCACTGGCCTCACAAGTCGGGAACCAGAAGACACCCATTGCCTTGGAGATCGAGCACTTTGTGCACTTGATCAGTGGTCTTGCAGTAGGCGTTGGCGTAGTTTTTTTTAATCATTTCCATCGCCATGGGATATAGTGCCCTCAATGCCATAATATTCTGCACTGGCATCGTGGTCGCCTATGTGCCTGAAGGACTACTAGCAACTGTAACGGTGAGAAGTACATGTTAATCAGCCCATTAGGATCTTATGTTTGAGGAGCACTCCTTTTCGAAACTTTATAGTCTTTGTAATTAAATGTGTACCATACAGGTTTGTCTGTCCTTGACTGCAAAACGTATGGCAAAAAAGAATTGCCTTGTCAAGAACCTGAAAGCTGTGGAGACTCTGGGGTCCACCTCAGTCATCTGCTCTGATAAGACTGGGACCCTCACCCAGAACCAGTGGTTTGACAACCTCATCCACAATGTAGATACCAGTGAAGAACAGACAGGTAAGAGCTTATTAATCTCTTGACATTACAAGATACAAGGTAGATAATGGGATTTCTCACAGTGCATCAAACATCTTTTGGGGAAAACAAAGGTAACCGTTGATAATTATTTTTCTGTTCAGGTGAAATGTTTGATTACAGCTCCCTAACTTGACAAGCACTGACTTTAAAAGCCACCCTGCGTAACCAAGCTGCATTCTGTGCGGATCAAGGAGTCAAAATCAACAAGGTACACATTCATTTATATACATCCTACCTATATCCAAGAACTATGGTGCGGTCTCACAAAGACGGCCTGTCCATATGTTGTGCTAGGGTATATGAATGTCAGTATGGACCCTTCTTTATAAGAGGGTCTTCTGTTCCGAAGGACCTGACCGCTTCACGTATTACATACTTTCTTATGGAATATGAGCTGTGCTCTGAGGGTTTGGGTAAGCAGACCTACTGAGATCAGCTGATCCCAGTTGGAATTGAGCTTTCTTCATTAAACATATCCTGGAGGGGCATTTTGGCATATCCCAACATAAAGTTAAAATCTTATCTGCTTTTTATTGTGTGCAGAGGTCAGTCAATGGAGATGCCCAAGAACCAGATTTATTGAAATTTACAGAGAACATTCTTGGAAAAGTCATGGATATTAGGGCACGAAATGAGAAGGTTTTGGAAATCCCATTCAATTCCAGCAATAAGTACCAGGTAATTCATGAACCAGGTTGTACCTCAATGCCGAAACTATGGGGTTAAAAAATTATTGGCAATTGACTTAATTTTCTTACTTTTTAGGTCTCTATTCATATCCGAAAGGATCATGTTGAGAAGGGTTACTTGTTATTGATGAAAGGGGCCCCAGAACGAATCTTGGATAGATGCACTACGATTATGATTGGAGGACAGGAATTGCCATTGAACGATGAAATGGAGAATTTTCAAGAACCCTATATTGAGCTGGGGAGTATGGGAGAGAGAGTTCTTGGTAGGTATATGCAACTTCTCGCTAATATTCTGGGGATTTCTACACAACCTAGATTGAGACCTGGAATCTTCTTGATATTTTCAATATTCTAAATATGTTCTGTTTCTTCTACAGGGTTTTTGTCAACTAATGCTTGCTGCCTCCATGTATGGCCCTGGTTATTAATTTGATGCTGAAAGCGGAAATTACCCTCTAGATAAATTATTCTTTGTTGGACTCAATTCCATGATAGTGTAAGGGAGTGACAGAGGCCTTCATATGCCTCCCCCTTGTTGAACAGTTCACAGTAAAGACCTGCGGTTTCGTGGAATGTAGTAATGTTCATATATTCATTTGTTGCTATTGTAATGTGAATGTACATTGTTATCGTTGTTTGATATGATATTGTGATGTATTTTACATTTACTTATAGGTTTAGGGAAAGATATTGAAGATAGAATAGGATAATCTTAGAGATAAAAAATAGTGGGGAACACTAGAGATAGGGAATGAGAGTGTCAGCACCAGCATAATGAGCATAAGGGGTTTTCCAGACTGGGAGAAGTTAGAGCTAGAAGCAGTGCAGAGCAGTGGGATATAGTGATGTCACTTCCTGGTTAGTGGAGAGTTTTGATGCAGCAGTGAAAGAGCAGATAGATAGCCATGGGGATTAAGTTGCTGAGGCAAGAAGGGACCCCAGGCTGAGCAGCGTACAAGTCGTCACCATCTTATACGGTTACCATTACAAGGAGGATCCAGGGCCTAAGGTCAGGACTAAGCAGATTTGAGCATGCCTTTTACCTTTTCCTACTGAAACTGGACAAGAGGAATGGGATGGAAGTTAATGGACCTAAGAGCATGGACGTCGCAGAAGGGAAAGAGGTATCTGTGGGAGCATCATAGTTGGGACAGGCAGAGATTGCTGGACAGGACTGAAGTTGCCAGATGGAAGGGAAAGCTCCAGAAATGCCTTTGTGTGAGCTGTACTGCGACTAACAAATACCCTGCTGTCGAGTAAAGTTAAACTGTTAAGTAAGGACATGGAGTCTGGAGTCATTTGTGTGAACCTGAAAATGGAAGCTAAGAATATGGAGCCAGAAGGAATCCCAGTGTTTACTTTAAGTGCTCTGCTATGCACATTTTATATACAACAGATAGGACATTATGTTTCCATTGGGGGGCGCTAGTGTGTGTGTGTGTGTGTGTGTGTGTGTGTGTGTGTGTGTGTGTGTGAACGGTACAGCTTGTTTCCACAACTACCACCCTGGACGCCTTACAATTGACCCACCTCGTGCTACTGTTCCCGATGCAGTCATGAAATGTCATAGTTCTGGCAATAAGGTTAGTATCTCCGAACCTTAATCAAGGTGCTATCTAGAGTTAGCAAAAACTAAATATATCTAATCTGTTTTGTTTATGGCAGGTTATTATGGTCACTGGAGATCATCCAATCAAAGCCTAAGCAATTGCAAAAAGTGTTGGGATCATCTCATGTTCTACCGAGACAGTAGAGGATATTTCCAAAAGACTAGGAATCCCTATTGAAAGAGTTAATCCTAGGTCAGCACACATTATAGATTTTTCAACTTTCCAAGCCAGCTGTCAAGCATCTGGGAGGGATTGTTTAACATTGAAAAACACAACTCGCATACAAGTGTGGTTGTTTTTGGAAAATCTTTGTAATCTTGTGCAACCCCTTTTCTTAGCATATTGGCTGGTTTATTTTAATTACAGACATGCCGGCATCATTGTGGTGACTGGAGGTTAACTCAATGACTTGACCTTTGATGAACTGGATGACATCTTAAGATATCACACAGAAATGGTGTTTGCCTGGACCTCACCCCAACAATAACGTCTCATTGTCAAAGGTTGTCAGTCATTGGCTAGTTACATCAGTTTTTTTAAAGATAAAAAAATGATGCTTAAGGATGTGTGTATCCAGAACATATTATATTCAGGGTAACATTGACTGGGGATGGTGTTAATGACTCCCCTGCACTGAAGAAAGCAGATATTGGTGTTGCGATGGGAATTGCTGGTTCTGATGCTGCTAAACACGCCGCCGACATGATTCTCCTGGATGATAACTTTGCTTCTACTGTGACCGGAGTGGAAGACGGTAAGATGGTCACTGTGGGAATGTAAACTTGTCAATCGCTTGGGTAGCTCTAGAAAGATCCTTTATTTTTGCGATTTGTGCCTTAATAAATTGGTTTTAAACCAAGAATTACATTTAAGCTATATTCGCATCATGTTGAACCAGAGCATAAGGGAGAATTTCAAAGAAAAGGGATTGGGAAGTGGCATATTTCAAAAATTTTCTTCCCAAATTGATCCAAAAAAGGTAAAAAAAAAGTAGATCTAAAGCTTAAGCTAATATGCTCTAAGGAGGAATCCTCTGCTCCATTATCCAAAACAGTCTTGAACAAATCTTGCAGAAGAGAGAGCCGGTTGTCTTACAGCAAGATCATACGTTTCTGAGAAGAAGGAGTAGAGATTGATCTTCTAAATCATTGATTTTTTTTTCTAACTCCTGTTATTTTCCCAATTACTACAGAATGTGATTTTCCTGCAGGACGCTAGGTATTTGAAAACCTGAAAAAAAGTCCATTTCATATACAGTGACCAAGAGCATTACGGAGATGATTCCTTTTATGGTCTACGTGATCACCAGTTGCCCCTTGGGACCATCACCATCCTCTTCATAGAATTGGGAACCAACTGTCACTGTTCCTAGAGTGGATCCACTGGATTGCAGGGCCGACCGATCCCAGGCGAGCAGACCAGATGAAACCACCCCCTATACAGGGAGCGTTAGGAGCAGGCCCGGGGGGGAAGGTATACCGCAATAGCTAGTACCAGGGACCGGCTCGTAGAAGACAGAGAAACCAAGATGGCGCAGATTGGGAAATACACAGGGGTCCAGAGTGAAGCAGAGCACACACCGGGTAGTGTGAAGGAGAGCAGGGCAGAGCGCGCATCGGGTAGTGTGCGAGAGACCTGGGCAGAACAGAGTATGAACTCTAAGAAGAGCGTGGAGGAGCGGCGGCAGGACAGCAGGACAGGTAACACCAACATTGTAAGTTCACTTTGTGGAACATATGTGTGTTTATCTCTGTGGAGGTGACCTCATTGGAAAGAAACATTTGTAAATAGCAAGGCGTCATCTTTTTGACCTAAGGATAAATTATTTACTCAAAGTTTGGCACTTTTCCTAACAACCCCAATTTTATTTGATCCCTTCCATAGCTTTAGCGTATGAGAAAGCTGAAAATGATATGCACAGAAAGCCACATAACCCATGCAAAAACCGACTGATGAACATGAATTTACTTTCATATTCCTACTTTCACATACAAATTCTTAATTTTTTTTGGAGAGAATAGGTAAAAATAGGTGATTTTTTTATTGTCTTAAATGGTTGCACAGCAAAAAAAAAGTCCCATACCAGGAAGTTTACTCATTTGGATATTATGTGCCCCACAGCTGGAATAGAAGCGTTTAATGGGTTTGTGAAATATTTCACTTTCTTGGCTCAACAAGGTTTCCTACCAGCTAGAGTAATTGGTTTTGTCTTCCCAGTCGTCTGGGAGTCCAACAATGAGCTGGAGGACAGTTATGGCCAGGAATGGGTAAGCATGGGGATCAAATACCAAGTGATCTATTATGGTTAAACTATATACTTGTGGAAGTGTGGTAGAAATAGTTAATTGCTTTACGAAAGTTATAATTTGTTAGGGGCTCTCAAATTGCTCCTCTTTAGCAAGGCTGTCATTGGGGCCCTTCTGGTGGATTACGTGCCTTTGGTAATCTGTCAGGAGTCACAATTAAGCTACCTTTAGATACTCAGGGCAATAATTTGAACGTTTACCCTGCATGCAAGACACTAATACAAGGTATCTGCATCTTTATTAAAGTGGCTTTCCACCAAAATTCTAAAATTGATGGTATAGCAGTAAATTAGATGTTGGAAAGCTAGCCGAAGTTTGGTCAGTAACTCCACTGATATGACCATTTTTCACAAAAAAAAAAAAGTGATCATCTCTTGAGACAAATACAACATAATGCCCATATTTTGCCTAAATGTCTAACTTTATTAACTAATATATGGCCAATTATCAATTGTGTGAAGAAACCCCATTTAAGGTTTGCCACAGTATTTGCCTTTTCCTATTCCTTACCGTTTCAGCAAGAGACTCGATCTGCCCCTTTTTATGAGAAATATTTGATTTATTTTCCATCTCCAAACTCTTTGGTTCAGTTTACCTGCACTTGATGTTGCACAGTCACGTAAACTAGACCTTGCTAATTTAAAGGTGCCATTTTTAAAACATTAGTTATTGATTTGTGCCCAGTACAGGTTATAATATCTGGCTTCAGAGCATTACATTAGTAATCTTGAAAAAATTATTGGTTTACAAAAACTAACCTGTACGATCTCATCTCTGTTTTGTAGACCTACGTCCAGCGTCTCACCCAGGAGTGGTACTGCTACTCTGCTTTCTTTATTGGCATGGTGATCTGACAGATAATGAACGGAATAATCCGAAAATCAAGAAGGAACACCCTGCTTACTCTTAGGTTCTTCAAGTGAGTGCCAGATTTTGGTTGTGTATAGAGCGTGAATTGTTACACTACAATGCCACGATACATCCATTTATAAATATGTTTTAACAGATGCTTCATCCTGGGATTGAATATTATCTATATGTTTCTCATGTGCAGTCACCCTACCTGGTGCCCTACATTTGCCTAATCCTCCTGCTTTCAAGATAGCTGCCTCAGTGGCATGGGGAGTTCAGTGGTTTAAACCAGTGGTGGACATAGATAGACGAGGACTCCTGTGCAAGAACAGTACACAGATCCCTTATGTGCCTGTAAATGAAGCTGCCTGCTGCTTTGCAGGTGTAAGTGGGTCCCTTTATGACTTGGGCCCCTGTGCAGCTGAACAGGTTGCCCAACGGTCAGTCAGCCCCTTACCTAAACCACGCCATATATGCCTTTCCTATGCTGTAGGATAGGAAAGGCAGTAGAGGCACAGTCTAGACTTGGCACTGCATTCCCCCCTTTTGGAAGTGCATTGAACAGCAAGGTGGATTGCTGCTGAGGGGAAAAAGATCTCTTTAAATCTTCAGCTTAGCGAGCGTGAACAAGCTGAGTATGACCGGAGCGTAAGTGTGAACGGCGGTAAGTGTGACTTGTGATTCAGTGACTTTAGATTCAGGGAGTTTCCAATGGATGAATTACAGAATTGCTGTCTGGGTTTTATTGATACTTTGCATTTGTTTTTTATTTAACTTTTCTGTCTGGTGCAATCCCCATTAGGAAATGTACTCCACTATTGTTAATGCCATCCAGTGCACATCTTTTCCCCATGTATGCAATCCTTGAGCAGCCGGTCGAGGGTGCATACTGCTGAGCGAGATGTGAGCATGTTGTGCACTTGGAAGCCCAGATTCCGAATCTAAATGTGCAGCTGGCAACACAGATCTATTGACAATATGGAAAGGAGTCTTCTGCTCACTGAGCAGACACTCAATAGGATAGATGAGGGGGGGATGGTAGGATGGAGCTGCAGGACAGTGAAGCAGCAAGCTGGGTGACAGTTAGAAGGCCAGGTAGAGGGAAGAGTGCCAGGGAGGCTAGTCCTGATCTGGCACACCCCAATAAGTTTGCTAAGTTGGCAGATGAGGGGGGTGCCAGTACAAGGGTAGCACTGCTGCAGCCAGGCATGTCATCTGAAAGCCGGAGGAGTGACTGCTCCAGTAAGGAGGGAAATAGGAGAGCAGGGCAGGCCAGACAGGTGCTGGTAGTGGGTGACTCAATTATTAGGGGAACAGATAGGGCAATCTGTCAAAGGCAGGGATCGTCGAGCGGTGTGCTGCCTACCTGGTGCTCGAGTCCGACACATCGTTGATCGGGTGGACAGATTACTGGGAGGGGCTGGTGAGGACCCAGCGGTCATGGTGCGCATTGGCACAAATGACAAAGTTAGAGGTAGGTGGAAGGTCCTTAAAGATGATTTCAGGGAATTAGGCTGCAAGCTGAAAGCAAGGACCTCCAACGTGGTATTTTCCGAAATACTGCCTGTACCACGTGCCACGCCAGAGAGGCAACGGGAGTTTAGGGAGGTTAATAAGTGGCTCAAGAATTGGTGTAGGAAGGAGGGGTTTGGGTTCCTGCAGAACTGGGCTGACTTCTCAGGTGGCTACAGGTTCTACGCTAGGGACGGGCTGCCCCTCAATGGGGAAGGTGCCGCTGTGCTGGGGGAGAAAATGGCTAGAAGGTTGGAGGAGTGTTTAAACTAGGGATTGGGGGGAGGGTATTAAATTTATAGGAGGGAAAGATAGTGCAGACAGAGACCTGGGCACAAATAAGGAAGCACGGTGGCACAGTGGTTAGCACAGCAGCCTTGCAGCGCTGGAGTCCTGGGTTCTAATCCCACCTTGGACAACATCTGCAAAGAGTTTGTATGTTCTCTCCGTGTTTGCGTGGGTTTTCTCCGGGCACTCCGGTTTCCTCCCACATTCCAAAGACATACTGATAGGGAATTTAGATTGTGAGCCCCATCGGGGACAGCGATGATAATGTGTGCAAACTGTAAAGCGCTGCGTAATATGTTAGCGCTATATAAAAAAATAAAGATTATTTATTTATAAGATGGTGGTGGCGGTGGCATGGGGGGTGGGGTTAGAACAGTTAATAATTTAAGAAAGAAAGGAGGTGCAGAGAGATACATAAAATGTATGTATACTAATGTCAGAAGCCTCGCCAACAAAATGGACGAATTAGAATTAATGTTGTTGGAGCATAATTATGACATGGTGGGGATATCTGAGCCATGACTGGGCTGTTAACTTGCAGGGCTATAGTCTGTTCAGAAATGACCGTACAGATAAGCGAGGGGGAGGGGTGTGTCTATATGTAAAATCGTCCTTAAAACCCATCCTGCGTGATAATATAGGTGAATCTAATGAAAATGTAGAGTCCCTGTGGGTGGAGATAATGGGAGGGGGGGGGAAGTAATACATTACTGATAGGGGTTTGTTATAAGTCTCCAAAAATAATGGAAACAACGGAGAATATCCTCATAAAGCAAATAGATGAAGCTGCGACTCAAGGGGAAGTCATTATTATCGGGGACTTCAACTACCCTGAAATAGATTGGGGAACAGAAATCTGCAGTTCCAGCAAAGGTAATCGGTTTTTCACAACTATGAGAGACAATTACCTTTCACAACTGGTTCAGGACCCAACAAGAAGGGTGGCACTGCTAGACCTAATATTAACCAACAGGCCAGACCGCATATCAAATATAAGGGTTGGGGGTCACTTGGGGAATAGTGAACACAAAATAATAAGTTTTCATGTTTCCTTTAATAAGATGTGTAGTAGAGGTGTTACACGGACACTAAACTTCAGGAGGGCAAATTTCCAACAGATGAGAGAGGATCTGGGTGCAATTAACGAACGATATCCTGAGACATAAACATACACAAAGAAAATGGGAGACGTTTATTAGCATCCTGGATAGGACCTGTGCACAGTATATACCGTATGGGAATAAACATACTAGAAATAGGAGGAAACCAATATGGCTAAATAGAGCTGTAAGGAGCGCAATAAGGGACAAAAAGAAAGCATTTAGAGAATTAAAGGAAGTAGGTAGTGATGAGGCATTAAATAAATACAGAAAGTTAAATAAATTCTGTAAAAAGCAAATCAAGGCAGCAAAAATTCAGACAGACTCTTTGCCAGAGAGTAAAAATAATCCCAAAATATTCTTTAACTACGTAAATAGTAAGAAACTAAAACATGATCGTGTTGGCCCACTTAAAAATAGTCTAGGTGAAATGGTGGATGAGGATGAGGAAAATGCAAATATGCTAAATGACTTTTTCATCAGTATTTACACCAGAAAATCCCATGGCAGACAATATGATCAGTGATAACAAAAATTCCCCATTAAGTGTCACCTGCTTAACCCAGCAGGAAGTGCGTCGGCGTCTAAAAATCACTAAAATTGACAAATCTCCGGGCCCGGATGGGATACACCCTCGAGTACTGCAGGAATTAAGTACAGTCATTGATAGACCATTATTTTTAATCTTTAAAGACTCCATAATAACAGGGTCTGTACCACAGGACTGGCGTATAGCAAATGTGGTGCCAATATTCAAAAAGGGGACAAAAACTGAACTCGGAAATTATAGGCCAGTAAGCTTAACCTCTACTGTGGGTAAAATCCTGGAGGGCATTCTAAGGGACGCTATACTGGAGTATCTGAAGAGGAATAACCTCATGACCCAGTATCAGCATGGGTTTACTAGGGACCGTTCATGTCAGACTAATTTGATCAGTTTCTATGAGGAGGTAAGTTCCGGATTGGACAAAGGGAACCCAGTGGATGTAGTGTATATGGACTTTTCAAAAGCTTTTGATACGGTGCCACACAAAAGGTTGATACATAAAATGAGAATAATGGGGATAGGGGAAAATATGTGTATGTGGGTTAAGAGCTGGCTCAGGGATAGGAAACAAAGGGTGGTTATTAATGGAGCACACTCGGACTGGGTCGCGGTTAGCAGTGGGGTACCACAAGGGTCAGTATTGGGCCCTCTTCTTTTTAACATTTATTAGTGACCTTGTAGGGGTCATACAGAGCAGTTCTGGTCTCCGGTGTATAAGAAAGACATAGCTGAACTGGATCGGGTGCAGAGAAGAGCGACCAAGGTTATTAGAGGACTGGGGGGGTCTGCAATACCAAGATAGGTTATTACACTTGGGGCTATTTAGTTTGGAAAAACGAAGGCTAAGGGGTGATCTTATTTTAATGTATAGATATATGAGGGCAAATAATGGTAAACTGACTGAACAGCGAACTAGTCTGAACTGGTGCATAACCAGTAATGCATCAGTTCAGACTAGTTCGCTGTTCGGTCAGTTTACCATTATTTGCTATGTACTATTTTTTCTGACTTGAACGCCCCGCCTTTCATCATGCTGTGATTTTAATTACATCCAAACCCAGTTGGTTCCGACCTTCCTATAAATGTAGGCTTTACCATGATATTAGCCAGAGGTAAGTGTTCACACTGGCAGTCAGGTCAGGGACCCATCCGATCCATGATATTACCTTGACGTTTGTGGATGGGCTCACATTTTTTTGACCAAATTTTGTACTAAACATCTCGTGTTTTTTCATAGATTTCACAAGCCATTATGCTATTCATATTTCATGTATCACACATTCCCTTGCTCTAGTACAATTGAGTCCAGCCATTCATCTATTTGCTAAATATATGAGGGGACAGTACAAAGACCTTTCTGATGATCCTTTTAATCATAGACCTGAGACAGGGACAAGGGGGCATCCTCTACGTCTGGAGGAAGGAAGGTTTAAGCATGATAGACGCGGATTCTTTACTGTAAGAGCAGTGATACTATGGAACTCTCTGCCGTATGATGTTGTAATGAGTGATTCATTACTTAAATTTAAGAGGGGACTGGATACTGTCATGATTCCAAAGGCAAGGAATCACAAAAGGACAAGCACCAACGAGCTCTAGGGTGATGGAACCTGAGCTGACCGCGACCCTAAACCTGAACACACAAATAACAATAGCCGGGGAACGTGCCTACGTTGATCCTAGACGTCTCGCACCAGCCGAAGATCTAACTTCCCCTATTAGAAGAAACACAGACCTCTCTTGCCTCCAGAGAAATACCCCACAGAAATAGCAGCCCCCCACATATAATGACGGTGAAATGAGAGGAAGGCACATACACAGTATGAAAACAGATTCAGCAAAATGAGGCCCGCTAAAACTAGATAGCAGAGGATACAAAAGTAAACTGCGCGGTCAGCAAAAAACCCTTAAAAAAAAACATCCTGCAATTACTTGAACTCATGTTCCAACTCATGGAACATGAGGAGCAATTACAGCCCACTAGAGCAACCAGCAGCAAAGAAACAATTATATGCAAGCTGGACAAGACAAAAATAAAGCAAAACGTGGAACAAGAAAATAAAAAACTTAGCTTGTCCTGAAGATTACTGAAGCCAGAAGCTGAGGTAACAAAACACTCTGATAACCTTGATAGCCGGCGGGGAAATGACAAGAAAGCCTGGTTAAATAGGAAACTCCCAAATCCTAATAGAACAGGTGGACACCAGAGACAGCAGAACACAAATCACCCAGTACCATCAGTAACCACCAGAGGGAGCCCAAAAACAGAACTCACAACAGTACCCTCCCCTTGAGGAGGGGTCACCGAACCCTCACGAGAACCACCAGGGCGACCAGGATGAGCCCTATGAAAAGCGCGGACCAAATCATCAGCATGAACATCAGAGGCAACCACCCAAGAATTATCCTCCTGACCATAACCCTTCCACTTGACCAAATATTGGAGTTTCCGTCTGGAAACACGAGAATCCAAGATCTTCTCTACAACATACTCCAATTCTCCCTCCACCAGCACCGGAGCAGGAGGCTCAAGCGAAGGAACAACAGGTACCTCATACCTCCGCAACAACGACCGATGGAACACATTATGAATAGCAAACGATGCCGGGAGATCCAAACGAAACGACACAGGGTTAAGAATTTCCAAGATCCTATAGGGACCGATGAACCGAGGCTTGAACTTAGGAGAAGAGACCTTCATAGGAACAAAACGAGAAGACAACCACACCAAGTCCCCAACACGAAGTCGAGGACCCACGCGGCGACGGCGATTAGCAAACTGCTGAGCCTTCTCCTGGGACAACTTCAAATTGTCCACCACATGACTCCAAATCCGATGCAACCCATCCACCACCATGTCCACTCCAGGACAATCAGAAGGCTCCACCTGACCAGAGGAAAAACGAGGATGAAACCCCGAATTACAAAAGAAAGGAGAAACCAAGGTAGCAGAACTAGCCCGATTATTAAGGGCAAACTCGGCCAGCGGCAAAAAGGTAACCCAGTCATCCTGATCAGCAGAAACAAAACACCTCAAATAAGTTTCCAAGGTCTGATTAGTTCGCTCCGTCTGGCCATTCGTCTGAGGATGGAATGCAGATGAAAAGGACAAATCAATGCCCATCTTAGCACAGAACGTCCGCCAAAATCTAGACACAAACTGGGATCCCCTGTCAGAAACGATGTTCTCCGGAATCCCATGCAAACGAACCACATTCTGGAAAAACAGAGGGACCAACTCAGAGGAGGAAGGCAACTTAGGCAACGGTACAAGATGAACCATTTTAGAAAAGCGGTCACACACAACCCAGATGACAGACATTTTTTGAGAGACAGGGAGATCCGAAATAAAGTCCATGGAAATGTGCGTCCAAGGCCTCTTCGGGATAGGCAAAGGTGACAACAATCCACTGGCTCGAGAACAGCAAGGCTTAGCCCGAGCACAAACCTCACAAGACTGCACAAAAGAACGCACATCCCTCGACAAGGAAGGCCACCAAAAAGACCTGGCCACCAAGTCTCTAGTACCAAAAATTCCAGGATGACCTGCCAACGCAGAAGAATGGACCTCGGAGATGACTCTACTGGTCCAACTATCCGGAACAAACAGTCTCTCAGGCGGACAACGATCAGGTTTACCCGCCTGAAACTCCTGCAAAGCACGTCGCAAGTCTGGGAAGACGGCCGACAAAATCACCCCATCCCTAAGGATACCAGTGGGCTCAGAATTTCCAGGGGAGTCAGGCACAAAACTCCTAGAAAGAGCATCCGCCTTCACATTCTTTGAAACTGGCAGGTATGAAACCACAAAATTGAAACGAGAGAAAAACAGTGACCAACGAGCCTGTCTAGGATTCAGACGCCTGGCAGACTCAAGGTAAATCAGATTTTTGTGATCAGTCAAGACCACCACACGATGTCTAGCACCCTCCAGCCAATGACGCCACTCCTCAAATGCCCACTTCATGGCCAAAAGTTCCCGATTACCCACATCATAATTCCGCTCAGCGGGCGAAAATTTTCTAGAAAAGAACGCACATGGCTTCATCACCGAGCAATCGGAGCTTCTCTGTGACAAAACCGCCCCCGCTCCAATCTCGGAAGCATCAACCTCAACTTGGAAAGGAAGCGAAACATCAGGCTGACGCAACACAGGAGCAGAAGAAAACCGGCGTTTAAGTTCCTGAAAGGCCTCCACAGCCGCAGGAGACCAATCAGCAACATCAGCACCCTTCTTAGTCAAATCCGTCAAAGGCTTAACAACACTAGAAAAATTAGTTATAAAACGACGATAGAAATTAGCAAAGCCCAAGAACTTCTGCAGACTCTTAAGAGATGCAGGCTGCGTCCAGTCACAAATAGCCCGAACCTTGACGGGATCCATCTCAATAGTAGAAGGGGAAAAAATATACCCCAAGAAAGAAATCTTCTGGACTCCAAAGAGACACTTTGAGCCCTTTACAAACAAGGAATTAGCCCGCAGGACCTGAAACACCTTCCTGACCTGCTGAACATGAGACTCCCAGTCATCAGAAAAAACCAAAATATCATCCAAATACACAATCATAAATTTATCCAGATATTCACGGAAAATATCGTGCATAAAGGACTGGAAGACTGAAGGAGCATTAGAAAGTCCGAAAGGCATTACCAAATACTCAAAATGGCCCTCAGGCGTATTAAATGCGGTTTTCCACTCATCACCTTGCTTTATTCGTATAAGATTATACGCACCCCGAAGACCAATCTTAGTGAACCATTTAGCCCCCTTAATGTGAGCAAACAAATCAGTCAACAAAGGCAAAGGATACTGATATTTTACGGTAATCTTATTCAAAAGACGATAATCTATACAAGGCCTCAAGGACCCATCTTTTTTGGCCACGAAAAAAAAACCTGCTCCCAAAGGGGACGAAGATGGACGGATATGTCCCTTTTCCAAGGACTCCTTAACATAATCCCGCATAGCAGTATGCTCTGGCACTGACAGATTGAACAAACGACCTTTAGGAAATTTACTACCAGGAATTAAATCTATAGCACAATCGCAATCCCTGTGAGGAGGAAGCGAACTGAGCTTAGGCTCCTCAAAAACATCCCGATAATCAGACAAAAATACAGGAACCTCAGAAGGAGTAGATGAAGCGATAGAAATCGGATGTGCATCATCATGAACCCCCTGACATCCCCAGCTTAACACAGACATTGTTTTCCAGTCAAGGACTGGATTATGAGTTTGTAACCATGGCAGACCAAGTACTAGAACATCATGTAAATTATACAATACCAGGAAGCGAATCACCTCCTGATGAACGGGAGTCATACGCATGGTCACTTGTGTCCAGTACTGAGGTTTATTCATAGCTAAAGGTGTAGAGTCAATTCCCTTCAAAGGAATAGGGACTTCCAGAGGCTCAAGACTAAACCCACATCGCTTGGCAAATGACCAATCCATAAGACTCAGGGCAGCGCCTGAATCTACATAGGCATCGACGGAAATGGATGATAATGAGCAAATCAGAGTCACAGACAGAATGAACTTAGACTGTAACGTACTAATGGCAACAGACTTATCAACCTTTTTTGTGCTTTTAGAGCATGCTGATATAACATGAGCTGAATCACCACAATAAAAGCACAACCCATTTTTCCGCCTATAGTTTTGCCGTTCACTTCTAGACTGAACTCTATCACATTGCATTGTCTCAAGTGCCTGTTCAGAAGACACTGCCAAATGGTGCACAGGTTTGCGCTCCCGTAAACGCCGATCAATCTGAATAGCCATAGTCATAGACTCATTCAGACCCGAAGGCGCAGGGAACCCCACCATAACATCTTTAATGGCCTCAGAAAGGCCATCTCTGAACTTTGCAGCCAGGGCGCACTCATTCCACTGAGTAAGCACTGACCATTTCCGAAATTTTTGACAATATATTTCTGCTTCATCTTGCCCCTGAGAGAGAGCTAAAAAAAGCTTTTTCAGCCTGAATCTCCTGGTTAGGTTCCTCATAGAGCAAACCCAATGCCAGAAAAAACGCATCCACATTAAGCAACGCAGGATCCCCTGGTGCCAATGCAAATGCCCAATTTTGAGGGTCACCCCGCAGGAAAGATATAATAATCTTAACCTGCTGAGCAGGGTCTCCAGAAGAGCGAGATTTCAAAGAAAGGAACAGCTTGCAATTGTTCCTATAATTCAGAAAACTAGATCTATCTCCAGCAAAGAACTCTGGAATAGGAATTCTAGGTTCAGACATAGGAGCATGTACAACAAAATCTTGTATATTTTGAACCTTAGCAGCAAGATTATTCAAGCTGGAAGCTAAACTCTGGACGTCCATGATAAACAGCTAAGGTCAGAGCCATTCAAAGATTAAGAGGAGGAAAAAAAAAAATAAAAATCAGCCAGGCTGCAATTAAGGCTAGGCAGCAACCTCAGAGGAGAGAAAAAAAAACAAACTTCCTCAGACTACTTTTCCTCCTACTTCAGCCCAAACATTTTGGCCGGCTATACTGTCATGATTCCAAAGGCAAGGAATCACAAAAGGACAAACACCAACGAGCTCTAGGGTGATGGAACCTGAGCTGACCGCGACCCTAAACCTGAACACACAAATAACAATAGCCGGGGAACGTGCCTACGTTGATCCTAGACATCTCGCACCAGCCGAAGATCTAACTTCCCCTATTAGAAGAAACACAGACCTCTCTTGCCTCCAGAGAAATACCCCACAGAAATAGCAGCCCCCCCACATATAATGACGGTGAAATGAGAGGAAGGCACATACACAGTATGAAAACAGATTCAGCAAAATGAGGCCCGCTAAAACTAGATAGCAGAGGATACAAAAGTAAACTGCGCGGTCAGCAAAAAACCCTTCAAAAAACCATCCTGCAATTACTTGAACTCATGTTCCAACTCATGGAACATGAGGAGCAATTACAGCCCACTAGAGCAACCAGCAGCAAAGAAACAATTATATGCAAGCTGGACAAGACAAAAATAAAGCAAAACGTGGAACAAGAAAATCACAAACTTAGCTTGTCCTGAAGATTACTGAAGCCAGAAGCTGAGGTAACAAAACACTCTGATAACCTTGATAGCCGGCGGGGAAATGACAAGAAAGCCCGGTTAAATAGGAAACTCCCAAATCCTAATAGAACAGGTGGACACCAGAGACAGCAGAACACAAATCACCCAGTACCATCAGTAACCACCAGAGGGAGCCCAAAAACAGAACTCACAACAGGATACCTTTCTGGAAAAGTATAATGTTACAGGGTATATACACTAGATTCCTTGATAGGGCGTTGATCCAGGGAAATACTCTGATTGCCATATGTGGAGTCGGGAAGGAATTTTTTTCCCCAATGTGGAGCTTACTCTTTGCCACATGGGTTTTTTTTGCCTTCCTCTGGATCAACATGTTAGGGCATGTTAGGTTAGGTTAGGCTATGGGTTGAACTAAATGGACTTATAGTCTTCCTTCAATCTTAACTATGTTACTATGTTACATTGTAGTAATAAACTTGGAAGCAGCAGGAGGAAAGGAATGCTAATTTGAGTGGAGGAGGCAACGAGAAGCAAGCTGAGGACACCGGACAGGAAGACTATAAATGAAAAATGAATAGTTGCTTCTCAGTCCCATGGTGTAAGGTCACTGAGAAAGAAGTGTAGACCAAGAAAAGTCAACACAGCTAAATTAAAATGGGGAACTTCTAAAACTAGCTTGTATCCAGAAATGGATCAAGACATTGATGACATTAAGGATACAGAAGCAGGAGGGGCTACACCATAATAACAGGACAGAATAACCTGGTATTTCCTTACTTTACACTTCTTATTTATTTTCTGCAGGAACAAGTACATATTCTTGGGCGTACTCACAAATTGCCATTGGAGTAAATGTCTGTTATATCCCTGGGTTAAATGAAGCCTTACACTTTATGCCTCTTTGGTAAGAATCACCATATAGAAAAGTGGAAGATCCTATCATGGAGCAATAATTATCCTAATCAACTACTGCTGCAGCCTGTTACCTTAAGACGGTGCAGCAGAGGTTGGTTGCTCTCCAGCTGCTTCAGGTTGTCACTGATACAATGAAATTATAGAATTGGAAGCTGCCATTCAGCTGTGATATTGACATTAAAGTAGCAGTCTAGTCAGAAGTTTAATGTGCAGCCCCCCTAATTCCAGATCTGGCTATGTCTCCTTTACATATCTCACATTGTAATCCCTATTTTTCTTATTCTGGATTATTTGATATCGGTTCCATTATTTTTCACAGTATCCAATACTGGTTTGTATGAATCGGGATCTCATTTCTTGTCTTCGCTTATGATGAACTCCGAAGACTTCTCATAAGAAAATTTCCTGGCTGTAAGTACCTGTTTTATGAAAGATTACTTTAATATCAATGTTGTCAGCTGCAGATACATGATGTCTCTAGAACTACACAGAATATTGGCTTTAGACATCTTGATATAGTGGTGTTGATGGCCTCATTGCAGCATATAGATCATGAATGACAATCTGCTCTTATGTATGACATTGACAATCGTTATCCAAGATCATCAAAGCTGATGCTTACTACAAAAAAAAAATGTTTTTCTCCTTATTTTGTCCATCTTTGTGAATTCTCATCACTGGATGGACACCTGGTTTTGGTCACAATACGCTCTAAATGTGTTTTCATATCTATTCACGACCATCCCTTCTTACAGAATTAGGTTGGACATGGTTTTGACTCTTGACCTCTAAATAATGGCTAGTGCTAATCGATATAGATCAGATATTTTCTCGACCTCTAATTGATGACTATTCTTATAGATATAGATTGCACATAGTCACAATTTCTAAATGTTGACTAGTTCTTACCAATATAGATAGCTACATTTTGCAATATAGATTGAACAACATGGTCTCAACTTTTAATTTATGATTAGCTTTTTATCGATAGAGATTGGACTTGTTCCCGAGCTCTGATTGATGACTAGTTCTTATTGATAAAGATTGGACATGGTCTCAACCTTTGAGGACAAGTTCTTATTTATATAGATTGGACATGGTCCCAACCTCTAATTGATTACTAGTATCTATTAATATAGACTAAACATGACCTCTGCACCCAATTGATGACTATTCATAGATTGCACATGGTCTCGACCTCTAATTGTTGACTATTTCTTATCCATATAGATTGGACATGATCCAGACCTCTAATTGATGACTAGCTCTTATCGATATGTATTATAGACATGGTCTTGACCCCTAATTTATGACTACTTCCTCTCGATATAACTTGGACATAGTCTTGGCCTCTAATTGCTAAATAGTTTTTATTGCTATAGATTGGATATGGTTTTGACCTCTGATAGATGACTACTTCTTATCGATAGAGACTGGAGATGGTCTCAACTTGTAAATGATTAAACGTTCAGTAGAAAGCAGTTAAGGTCAACTTATGAGTCTGATTATTAATTTTCAACTCTTTTTTTATAGGTTGGGTGAATAGAGAGCTTTATTACTAAAGATCCATCACACTTGCCTTGAAGATTCCTTATTATCGTCCGACTTTTTTTGACCCCCCTTCCCTTTTTTGTACATTTTGTATATTTGTATAAAGTTATATAATGCAAATGGAAATACATTTCTAAAAAAAGTCCTGATATATTGTTTTCATTCTATTTTTTTTTACAAAGACAATCAACATCACGCACATAGTTATAGTATCGTAGATAAATAAATCAATTACGAATGTGATCAGAGAGCAGGAGTTAGCATTATTAACATGTAATAAAATGTGATATAAAGTTACTAACAAAGTTACAAGAGGGAATTATGTTTCTGAAGGGCAATGGGGCAGCAAAATACTGCAGTGGGCAGGTGCCGGGAAAGGTCAAAGAGCCCCAACTCTTGTGCACTGGAGTACATTGCTCTGCCCTCAACTGTGCAGAGAAGTCTGCCTGCGGAGGAGCGCGAAGCCAAGGAAACTGGATGACGCAGGGACGCAAGAAGGAAGGTGCCGGACCAAGAAGAGCGACACCCCTCAGACGGGGCCGTCGCACAGGTGAGTATAATAAAAGTTATTTTTCTTCTTTTACAGGTCAGGTTTGGGGGCAGAAATACAGCATTATAAAATGCTGTATATCAACCCTGAAAGGTGGGGGCCGGTGACAGGTTCCCTTTAAAATGTAATAATGGGCAATCAAAACCTCATATCCATCCTCAAATGGCAACAACAACAGCAGCTTGGCAAAAAAATAAGCCCTCACCCAGCCCCAAATCACGAAAAATGGAGAAGCCATGGATTTCGTAAAATGTTGACTTTTTGAAGAAAAACTTTGTTTTTGTTTCACCACTTTAATGAAGAATAACCTATACATGTTTGACATACAAACTCAGAAAGACCTAGAAAATCATAATAGCAGGTCAGTTTTAGCATTTAGTGAACATGGTAAAAAAAAACACCTAAAAAGAAATAGCGTAAAATTGCACTTTTTTGCAATTTCACTGCACTTTGAACTTTTTTTCCCCGTTTTCCAGTACACTATTTGGTAAAAGCAATCATGTTCAAAAGTACAACTCATACCGCAAAAACAAGCCCTGACATTGCCATAATGAAAGAAAAATAAAAAAGTTTGGGCTCTGGGAAGAAGAAGAGCAAAAAACAGATGTTAAAATGGATATACCCCTGGTCCTTACGGGGTTAAGCAAACATCCATTGTTCAATGAACCTGCATCACTGTCTTGTAAAGACAGCAGACAATATGTTGTAGGAGCTGATACAAGAGGCAAACATTAGACAGTCCTCAATTTACAAATAACAATTTAACCGGCAAGAAGAGTCAACATTTCAGACTCTTGACCAACAAGAAAACAAATTCAAAAGTCAACATCTAGATATGTCACGGATGTGGTTTGTGGAACCACTGTGCCACAGATCATGGAGAGGCTGGAGTGGTGTGACTAATCAAACACCTGACTGTTCACTAGAGCCTTTGATGGTGAGGTTAGACTTGGCTCCTGATGAACGCCATGTGACACTCCAGGATAGACCAATGGACATGCAGCAGCTGGACCCAGAGGACAGACTGGAAGGAGCAGCTGGCAGAGTTTGATTTAGAATGCAGCAGGCTGGCTCTGCACCAGAGTGCAGCAGGGACAGGTATTCAACCTTACTCAACTTAGACTGCACAACAGGAAGGTTGCTCAGGCACCTCCCCAGTGAGGAGGAAGCAATATATACATAATATCCCACAGCTATTGGCTGGGGAGGAAATAGCAAGTGCATGCACTGACCCCTTTAAGAGGGCTGGAGTGCATGTGCGGGTGCCCTAAGGACATGGCTAGAGGACCGGCTGGAAGCATGCAGAGCACGTGGAAGGGAAGAACTGACCACAGCATGGGTGAGTGAAGTGACACTCCGGAGACCCTGCCTGTCAGAGCAGGACTTCGGCGTGGTGCTAACAAGATAAGTCTATTCCTCCTGGCTTACTGAATAGACATCTGGTTAATTAAGACAGGTAAGGAGTCCGAAATCATAGGACAGAATTCACAAGGGGAACACCACCAATTTATGCAAGTAAGGAAAAAAGGCGGGAAGGTAGAAGTGTGCATTAAAATTAAACTTTATCACCAATTCTTGAATAAAATTATAATATCAAATTTTAAGTGACAATAACCATACATCATAGATGTACATTGGATCACAGCGTGTGACTAATTGTATTATGATCACCACTGTGATCCACTAAATCCCAAGTGATTCAAAGTTAAATGAATTAGGTGAAATGGAGTCCCAGCCACTGACCCTAAAACTAAAGGCTGGATTCCAAACTCACTAGGGCACTCCGTTTAACACCAAAAAATTTTGATTGGCAAACACCATTTATGTTATACTATCACACCACATGTTTTAATCCCATAAGATACTAAGCCTGTATAAATGGAACAGTCCTTGGATGTATAACCACCCTAAATAATTACTACCTAGAAATTAGCTTTAAGCCTGGATGTTCTGGCTAAGACGTGCATCAGAGGCACCTTAAATCTAATCACACTACGATACTCCTATTCCCGCAGAATGAGATGTGGGTACTGACCGAGTTAGCGAGTCAAATTGATCCCTTAGATTCTGGAAGTCAGGAGACACTACTAGTCTCCAGGGAATTAGCGTGCACTCCTCTCCCCTAGAGTGCTTGTCAAGTGGGCAACTGTTCCGCCGCTCCAGCTCTCAGCAGCATACCTCACAGCTATGGAGCTTTTTGCCAACGATCCCCGCAGTGAATACCGGCAAGGTCCGGACCAGAGATCACCAGTGCTAAACATCCAGGCTTCAAGCTAATATATAGGTAATAATTATTTAGTTTTATTATCTGTCCAAGGGTTGTTCCATTTATACAGGCTTATAATATCTTATGGGATTGATTAAAACACGTGGTGTGATAGTATAACAAATTGTGTTTAACACCAAAAAGTTTTGATTAATAAACTGAGTGCCCTAGTGAGATTGGAATCCAACCTTTAATTTTAGGGTCAGCGGCGGAGACTCTATTCATTTAACTCAGTTCAAATCACATGGGATTTAGTGGATCACACAATTAGTCACAGACTGTGATCCAATATACATCTATGATGTATGGTTATTTTGCTTAAAAAAATTGTATTATAAATTTATTAAAGAATTGATAAAGTTTAATTTTAATTCACACTTATACCTTTCCCTTCCCCCCTTTTCCCCTACTTGGTTAATTAACATTTAATACGGTGTCATCACATCAGCTTATGTTCTACTTCTGTGGTCATCTTCATTGACTTTAAAAAAAAGTCATGTAGTACTAAAAAGGGGTCAAAATTAATCCCCCTATTTAGAATTCGTTTTATATGATAACACGTTTGTTTGGTAGGCTGTGGATTAAGCAGCTGAGGAACACTAAGTTTTCTGGTTGACTGAAAATTAAGTTTACAGTCATCAGATAGGAAGATGGAGGAGGCTGGCATCAGCCGGTGCACGGCCTAATTCTGATGGAGGTGCATTCCCTTGTTCTGGAAAAGATGGAAAATTATCTTTCTCCGGGGACCCCTAATGTTTGGGCTGGTGAGATATGGAGACGATACTTTTTTCTCAAATGTCTGGAACCAGGAAGTGAAAAAATGATGGTTTGTAACCTGGCAAATATTTTTGTTGCTTAAAGTTAATGGAGTGCCTTTGTGGTCCCTAAAGAGCTGGTACCATAGATTTTGTGGCCTTAGACTGGAAGAGTATTCCCTCTCCTGTGCTCTATTTGGAACTTTCGGAATTAACCAATGGGCATATTGCATGTTTGCACCTTTCTCAAAGTCGAGGTCTGTAAAGTAGTAGCCAAATGGAACCACAGGAGTGCAGATTGGTTCCATGCAAAAAGACGGATTCGTGAGAGTGATGCATAGGGGGAGCAATCTGTGGCAGAGAGTTGGCCCCCAATCTTGTGGCAGTGAAATGGGGCAGGCCTCGCAGCCTAGAGTCGGAAGAGTGCAACCTATTCTGCAGTGAACTTCTTTTCTAATATTTTTGAGTAGCTTTTGCTACCGTCTTTTGTAACCTACTTTCTCAGGATTTTTTTTTTTTTTTCAAATATAGAGAAACCTGAGAAAACAGTTTATATTTCACTATTGGCTTCAATCATACACCTTACCGTATGTAATGCTGGTGGGTGAGGACCTGCGTCACTGGCCAGGCTTACGCTGCAAAGATGCGAATAAGTGGCCACCTGGTCTTCATCTGCAGCAGATGATCCACAGGTCATAGCAGATGTGAGGTACAGAGGGGCGAGACCCAAAAGTTATCAGACGGCCCGGGTTAGGGGCAGGCAGCATGGAGAGATCAGAACAGACAAGTCGGGTCAATAACAGGAGACTAAGCAGAGGTACACATTAGCAGGAACTTAGAGACAAAAGACACTAGAACCTAAGCTCAGGCCAGGTGTACAAGGTGGTATTACCTGAAAAAGCATCTGCAGGTGTGGCTGGGGAATCCAAACCCTGCAGAACTCAGCAGGGTAACATTATTGCAGGATCTGGCTGTGCCCCCCATGGCCATGTGGAAACATCAGGGATATGCAGCTGAAAGTGCTGCATGAGTAGGTTGAACAAAGCAGCAAACAGTGCTGAGAATATGTGCAAGTTACCACCACCATGACAGTATCCATGTATCCTTTACACTTCCCTTTTTCAGGAAGACCGACTCTGAAAATATTAAAAATTCTGAATCCACCAGCGAAGGGGGCATTCACCCTGCATTCCCAACAAGGATATCCTTTTTACTCGAGACAGAGGCTTATAGATTAGATAAGTGATTAAGGCAGGATGCCTATTGTCTCTCCAGAAAGCACATCCTGAGAAGTTTGTCCCCCCCAAGGGGAAAGGTTAACTACAATAACCAGCCCAGACATATGTAACACCCCAGGGTCCTCGTTGTTAGTGGCATTGCTTTCCTCATGGGGAGAGTGATGTTACACTTGAAAGCGAAGGAAGATCTCTTTTATCAGGTAATCACAAAGCACACAACATGTTCATACTCCAGGCCAGAAGGGGGAGCTCTAAACCTGGTTTAGGGGGAACTTCCCTATTGATATATTCTGGCTTCGAGGGAAAGTGAGTGAGTTCGTGCCAGACAGCAAACTGGAGCAGTCTGAGGCAGAGAGCAGTGTGAGAGGCCGTGCAGTCAGAGGTGATGCAGCTCCTGGATAGTGATATACCGAAGGAAGAACAGTGTTTAGTGAGCATGCAGGAGAACAAAGCACAGGAGAGAGTGACACCAGGGGAGCATAGCAGCGTTTGGGCTACCTCTCTGGCCAAGCGCAGATTCCGGTGGCCGGAAGACCGAGGCTGTGTCGGAATCTAGGAGGCACAGCAGAAACTGGCAGGACAGCTGGACTACAAGTCACCTGTCCGCCCTAATACCCAGGAGGCACAGTGGCACATAGAGCCTGGGTCATGATAGAGAACCTATTAAAGGGCTCGAGCCACCTGTCATACGGATTTGTGTTTTAACCTTCATGGAGGACAGAGAACTGCGAGGACCTTGCCAGAAGCCATAAGCAGTAAGGGACTACAACATCACTGCGCTAATAGGAAGGCTTCTAACTCCACCTGGTAAAGGGGACTTCGCTTCCAAGCCTGCCGGACCCTGCCTGCCCTGTGATCTGGTGCCCTGGACTGAGGTTGCCTGAAGCCTTCAATAAACTAGGTAAAGAGACTGCAAACCTGGGTCCTCCGTTCTTTACTGCACCACTCACCATTTTCATCTATACACCAGGAGCAATGGGGACCTACTTTACCTGTGGGAAATTACACCATCTTGGCTGCCATAACATCACCCCAGAGGACCCCTTTAAGCAGCACCAGTCCGTACTGACCGAATACCACAGGTGGCTTCACGAACACAAACTTTATTCATAAAATCTCCTTAAAGACTTTCCCTTTTACTTAGGCACCCAGGGCCACGGACCGGGTCACCGGCACATGGCATCCCCTTTAAGTACCAGACCTGGTACAGAGTATCCCATGGCCCTGGAGGGCGACTCGCATGTCTCCAAAAGAACGTTATAACTAACAAAGCAAGGGGGTGCTCCTAGGATTACAGTGGATTGTCAAGAGGAACGTATAATAAGTCGGAGTTATGCACAACCATGGGAGAAGCCTTCGGCGAGTAGAGAGCCGGCAGTCAAGCTGTGGGGATTGACTACATACCTGAGGAAGACATTTATACTGTCGAAACGCGTTTTATGTGCTATTTCTTGAGAAATAATAAAAACTTTTTTGGATAATAAGAAGCCTTGGATCATACACCCACGCGAGTGCAAATAGCCTAATATAAAGTTTATTGGATAACATTCCTATGGTTACTTGGTCCGAGTGATGCACTAGATACCAGGGATTTGCAGCATACCGGCCACAGAAGAAATCCACCTTTGAACACCTTGTGGTCCCAAGTGACCTATATGCAAGATATCAAGATTTATAAAAGGTGAGTGCCACCTATATTCACCTATGACCTTATTGTACATTTACATCGGTGCATTATTTACTTTCCTCCCTTTTACCAGAATCTGAGGGGTGTGGACTCCAAGCTGACATGTGCCAAGACCACATGACCACAGGTCCTGCGGATCTCCATATGGCCATGCCTGTGGTGCTCCATCCACAACTCAAAACGGAGTGTAGGTAAATCAAGGAAAGAATGTGCGGTCAGGTGGAGCGCTGGGCATATGGATAAGTGTTGTGAATTCTGCTCTTGGGCTCCCTCAGGTGGTTATGAGTGGTAGTGCTGCGGTAGTTGGATCGCAGCATTTATCAGGTGTATCCATTTTTTGCAATTTGGGCCGAGCTATTTAAGTCCTGCTTTATCCTTTAGTCAGTGCCAGTTGTCCATTGTTTTTGGAGGATTTACATCCATACTTGGTCTCTCCTGGTCTGCTGTTCATTTCTTCAAAGATAAGTTCTGGCCTTGTTTTTGCTGTCCACCTGCTGTGGACCTTATAGTCTGTGCATTTTCTTGTTTTGTTTTGTCCAGCTTTGTCTGTGGAGGATTTTTTGCAGCCTAGCTGTGTCTCTGGAGATGCAGATATACGCTCCATGTCTTTAGTCAGATGTGGTGTTTTGTATTTTCGGTGTTGGATATTTTCTAGTGTTTTAATACTGACCGCATAGTACTCTGTCCTATTCTTCCTTTTTAGCTAGTATGGCCTCCTATGCTAAATCCTGATTTCATGTCTGCGTATGTTATTTCCCTCTCCTTTCACAGTCAATATTTGTGGGCGGCTGTCTATTTTTTGGGGATTTTCTCTGAGGCAAGATAGTTTTCCCGTTTCTGTCTTTAGGGGTAGTTAGTTCTTAGGCTGTGTCGAGGGGTCTAGGGAGTGTCAGGTACCCCCCACGGCTACTTCTAGTTGCGCTGCTAGTTCAGGGTTTGCGGTCACTAAAGGTACCACCTTCTCCAGAGTACGTCTCATGCTGTTCCTAGGCCACTAGATCATAACAGAGAAGGACAGAAGGTTATAAAATGTACAAACCTTTATTAAAATGCTGAACACAATGGCTGAATGCCGTCGTTATCAGGTGATGACCAACACCTAATGAAGGCGGCATTCAGCGGCCGAAACGCATAGTGTGTTCAGCATTTTAAAAAAGGTTTGTACATTTTATAACCTTCTTTCCTCCAAAAGAAAGTAAGAAATATTGGAGTTGGTATAGATCCGATAGTGATGGGACATATTTTCAGCTTCAGGGCAAAATCCAGGAAGATGCAGCAAATGTTAGGGGTCGAGTTCCCACCTCTGCACAGGGGGAATCTCGGGCCATCTTCACTGCGGTCTCCCATTCTTCTCCTGCCGCAGTGGAGCCTGCTCAGCGGAGACGTTGGTCCCGGCGTCTTGCTCAGTCCCACTCTGTGCAAAGGGTTACTGCTGCTTTTCCTGCTTCTGCCATTGAAGTCAGTGCTGGGCAGCGGTGAGCAGACGCTTCTGGGACTAAGTCCTGCTTTTCTTGTTCTGAGCATGCCCTGAGTAAGATCTCTCAGTGGAGATCGAGGGTCACATGGTCAGATACTGCAGCTAAGTCCATTGGTCCTTTCAGGAAGCTCCTGTAGGTGCTAGGACTAAGTCCTGCTTTGCACACACTGAGCATGCCCAGGGCAAGATCTCTCTGTGGAGATTTAGGGTCACATGCTCAGGTATAGCAGTCTCTCATTGGTCCTTCTAGGAAGGTCTTTTACGTGCTGCAGCTATATAAGGCTCGCATGGCCGCACGGGCCATGCGCTAGTGTCAATTCATATACAGTGGGGCAAAAAAGTATTTAGTCAGTCAGCAATAGTGCAAGTTCCACCACTTAAAAAGATGTGAGGCGTCTGTAATTTACATCATAGGTAGACCTCAACTATGGGAGACAAACTGAGAAAAAAAATCCAGAAAATCACATTGTCTGCTTTTTTAATTATTTTTTTGCATATTATGGTGGAAAATAAGTATTTGGTCAGAAACAAACAATCAAGATTTCTGGCTCTCACAGACCTGTAACTTCTTCTTTAAGAGTCTCCTCTTTCCTCCACTCATTACCTGTAGTAATGGCACCTGTTTAAACTTGTTATCAGTATAAAAAGACACCTGTGCACACCCTCAAACAGTCTGACTCCAAACTCCACTATGGTGAAGACCAAAGAGCTGTCAAAAGACACCAGAAACAAAATTGTAGTCCTGCACCAGGCTGGGAAGACTGAATCTGCAATAGCCAACCAGCTTGGAGTGAAGAAATCAACAGTGGGAGCAATAATTAGAAAATGGAAGACATACAAGACCACTGATAATCTCCCTCGATCTGGGGCTCCACGCAAAATCCCACCCCGTGGGGTCAGAATGATCACAAGAACGGTGAGCAAAAATCCCAGAACCACGTGGGGGGACCTAGTGAATGAACTGCAGAGAGCTGGGACCAATGTAACAAGGCCTACCATAAGTAACACATTACGCCACCATTGACTAAGATCCTGCAGTGCCAGACGTGTCCCACTGCTTAAGCCAATACATGTCCGGGCCCGTCTGAAGTTTGCTAGAGAGCATTTGGATGATCCAGAGGAGTTTTGGGAGAATGTCCTATGGTCTGATGAAACCAAACTGGAACTGTTTGGTAGAAACACAACTTGTCGTGTTTGGAGGAAAAAGAATACTGAGTTGCATCCATCAAACACCATACCTACTGTAAAGCATGGTGGTTTGAACATCATGCTTTGGGGCTGTTTCTCTACAAAGGGGCCAGGACGACTGATCCGGGTACATGAAAGAATGAATGGGGCCATGTATCGTGAGATTTTGAGTGCAAACCTCCTTCCATCAGCAAGGGCATTGAAGATGAAACATGGCTGGGTCTTTCAACATGACAATGATCCAAAGCACACCGCCAGGGCAACGAAGGAGTGGCTTCGTAAGAAGCATTTCAAGGTCCTGGAGTGGCCTAGCCAGTCTCCAGTTCTCAACCCTATAGAAAACCTTTGGAGGGAGTTGAAAGTCCGTGTTGCCAAGCGAAAAGCCAAAAACATCACTGCTCTAGAGGAGATCTGCATGGAGCAATGGGCCAACATACCAACAACAGTGTGTGGCAACCTTGTGAAGACTTACAGAAAACGTTTGACCTCTGTCATTGCCAACAAAGGATATATTACAAAGTATTGAGATGAAATTTTGTTTCTGACCAAATACTTATTTTCCACCATAATATGCAAATAAAATGTTAAAAAAACAGACAATGTGATTTTCTGGATTTTTTTTTCTCAGTTTGTCTCCCGTAGTTGAGGTCTACCTATGATGTAAATTACAGATGCCTCTCATCTTTTTAAGTGGTGGAACTTGCACTATTGCTGACTGACTAAATACTTTTTTGCCCCACTGTATGTACTTTGCGCCAGTGTGGTTATGTATGATTGTGTTCAGGGACCTGGCTGAAATAAGCCCCTAGAATACCAGCTTCTCCGGTGAGGAGAGTGCGTCTTGCATAACCACTGACTGCTATCAGCTTGGCAGTAAGCTTGTGCTCCTGTGAGGCTAACAGGGCACAGTGCTTCCCTTTCACGGCTACTCTGTGGAGTAACAGAGCTAGTCTATACCGCCAAACAGTGCCGCCATTTGCTAGCAGCAGGTTCCTCCTGCACGGTGGACCCCGGGCTGCGAAAGCACCATTTATAATAAACATCTCTATTTACTCGGTGCGTTCCGCTAGCCCTAGCAGCATGTTTTTTCATAACTGTAATCCCTGCCTATAAGTTGCAAATAAATAGTGGGCAGACTGCTGACAGCCATATAAAGTTTGGTCTCTGAGTAATGATAAATTCCCCCCAAAAAAATATGGCGGCGCTCTCGAAGTTCTGTGATTATCAGGAGTGAAGGTATCTTATAAGTTGGGACTCCCTGGCGAACGTGAGGGCATTACAAAAGTGTGTGGGTGTAGCTCATTTGCGGATAAAAGGTCAACACATTATGATCTGGGTCCATGTAGAGAGATACATAGTGTATGCATGATTTCCATTTGCTTTTTAAAGTCAAAGCGCTTCTCTACCCTAGGCTGAATCATAACTGATCATCATTGTAAGTTTCTTTTGTTTTAGTAACATAGTTATTAAGGTTGAAGGAAGACTAAGTCCATCTAGTTCAACCCATAGCCTAACCAAACATGCCCTAATATGTTGATCCAGAGGAAGGCAAAAAAAAACCATGTGGCAAAGAGTAAGCTCCACATTGGGGAAAAAAATTCCTTCCCAACTACACATACAGTTCAGACTAGTTCGCTGTTCAGTCAGTTTACCATTATTTGCCCTCATATATTTATACATTAAAATAAGATCACCCCTTAGCCTTCGTTTTTCCAAACTAAATAGCCCCAAGTGTAATAACCTATCTTGGTATTGCAGACCCCCCAGTCCTCTAATAACCTTGGTCGCTCTTCTCTGCACCCGCTCCAGTTCAGCTATGGCTACGTTCACATTAACGTTGCGCGCCGTTGCGTCGGCGACGCAACGGCGACGCAACGCGCGACGCACCAAAAACGCGCGCAAAAAGCTGCGTTTTGCGACACGTGCGTCGTTTTTTGACGAAAATCGGACGCACGAAAAATGCAACTTGTTGCATTTTCGTGCGTCCGACGCTAGCGTCGAAAACGACGCACATGTCGAAAAACGCAAACAAAAAAACGCACGCGTCCCCTATGTTAAACATAGGGGCGCGTCGCCGCTGCGTCGCCGACGCAACAGCGACGCACATTAGCGTAACGCTAATGTGAACGTAGCCTAAGTCTTTCTTATACACCGGAGACCAGAACTGTGCACAGTATTCTAAGTGTGGTCGAACTAGTGACTTGTATAGAGGTAAAATTATATTCTCCTCATGAGCATCTATGCCTCTTTTAATGCAGACCATTATTTTATTTGTCTTTGTAGCAGCTGCCTGACACTGGCCACTGAATATGAGTTTGTCATCCACCCGTACACCCAGGTCTTTCATTAACGGTTTTTCCCAGAGTTTTAGAATTAGGCCGGCGTCACACTGGCGTATTGCATACAATGCGAGATCATCGGATGCGATATGCTAATGACACTCGGCTCCTGCTCTCAGCAGAGCAGGAGCCGAGTGTCATGCGTCTGTGCTCCGATTCTCTCGCACAGGGAGGATCGGAGCACAGCTGCGGAGGAGGCGGAGAAATGAATTTCTCCATCTCCTCCATTGCTGGGGTCAGCGTTTTGTGCACATTACTCTGATGATATCCAAGTGGTGTGCGTTGTCTCACTCACACCCATCCCATAGGCTTATATGGCTGCGAGTGAGCCGAGAGTTTTCCTCGGTCCGAGACAATTGCAGCATGCTGCGATTGTCTCGGACCGAGGAAAACAGCCAACAATAAGTTGGCTGGTGGGAGCGGCCCCATAGCTTAACATTGGTCTGAGTGCAATGCAATTTTATTATCGCATTGCACTCGGCTGTTTAAAACGCCAGTGTGACACCGGCCTTAAGCACATAGTTATACATCTTATTACTTCTACCCAAGTGCATGACCCAAGTGACGGTCACAGCACCCCGTTTTGTTGGATAAACCTCCTACCTTAATGGAGGGATACAGGAACCTTCCCTTGATGAGTACAAGAAAACGAAACGCGTAGGGAAGTATACTTTTTTGATACCTTGCATTGGGGGTTTCTATAAAAACTGGTGATATTCAGTGATGGGGTATTTGTATGGATGAGGATGTGCCATCTCCCCAGTTTTAACACCAGATAAAAACGGTCATTATCTTGTCTAATGTAACAATAGGGTGAGACTGTTCACTTTTTTTCTTTTCACACACCATTCTAAGGCTATGTTCACACATTCCTGATTTCCCTCCTTTTTTTTCAGGACTAAAAACCGAAGCTCTTGGCAGAAAACGCAGGTCCTTTTTTTGGTGCTTTTTTGATGCGTTTTTTTATGCAGTTTTCTATGCAGAGTCTGTGTTTTCTATGAAGTTTTTTAGGGTTAAAATGGCTGAAAATACCCTAACCCTACCCCTAACCCTACCCCTAACCCTACCCCTAACCCTACCCCTACCCCTAACCCTACCCCTAACCCCACCCCTAACCCTACCCCTATTCTAACCTTAGTGGAAAAAAAAAATTCTTAATTTTTTTATTGTCCCTACCTATGGGGGTGACAAAGGGGGGGGGGGGTCATTTACTATTTTTTTTATTTTGATCACTGAGATAGGTTATATCTCAGTGATCAAAATGCACTTTGGAACGAATCTGTCGGCCGGCAGATTCGGCGGGCGCACTGCGCATGCGCCCGCCATTTTGCAAGATGGCGGCGCCCAGGGAGAAGACGGCCGGACGGACACCGGGAGGCCGGGTAAGTATAAGGGGGGGAGATTAGGGCACGGGGGGGGGGGGGCGTCGGAGCATGGGGGGGGGTGGCATTGGAGCATGGGGGGGTGGGATTGGAGCACGGGGGGGCAGCCACACTGCAGCGGTTCTGCACCACAAACCGCAGTAAAACCCGCAGATATATTTTTCATCTGCGGGTTTTACTGCGGGTTTGACCTCACAATGGAGGTCTATGGGTGCAGAACCGCTGCAGTTCCGCAAAAAGAAGTGACATGGTACTTCTTTTTAACCGCGGCAATTCAGCACGGCTTTTTTCGCGATTTTCCGCAATGTGGGCACAGCAGTTCCTGTTTTCCATAGGGTACATTGTAATGTACCCTGCATGGAAAACAGCTGCGGACCCGCAGCGGGAAAATCGCGGCGATTCCGCATGAAAAAAAGGATGGTGTGAACATGGCCTAAGTGGTCATTGCATTCCGTCCAACAATAGATGCGTATATGGAGAGCATGTGCGGTTTGATTTGCTAAACGACCGGTGATGTGAAACTAGATATTTTTCCGTACTGCCGAGTGATATAAGACCTTAATATTCTTATGGTAGGTTGATTCACAGGACTCTCAGGATTGTGAGGTCTGGGGCAGTTCGATTCATTTATTATATTGCCATTTCTTCTCTTGAAATGTGATGTACTGTGAGTCCTTTATGTGTATTTGATTATTTTGGGTTTACCATTTTTAATGAGTCTATTAAAAGTTAATTTTTAATTTAGAATCACACCCTGCTTTTTGCACTGTTTTGAGTAGAAGCCAATCCCCAGTCCACTGTGCATTTGAAGATGCCTCTTGCCCTTCACCTGGTGCCCAGAGTCAAGCAGCACCATCATCAAGCTCGTCCTCGTCCATGTCCCAGCATAGCTTTCAGGCCACAGTACTAAATTCTAACATTTTTCATCTGCTTGCGCTCGAAATGTTGCCTTTTAGGCTCATTGAGATGGAAGCTTTTGCAATCTGATGGCGGCGTCCGTACCAAGGTACTCGGTCTCCAGTCGCCACTATTTCTCCCTGTGTGCCATACCGGCATTACACCAGCATGTGTCCCACAACATTACCCGTGCCATCAACAATGCTGTTACTGGGAAAGTCCACCTAACCACGGACACGTGGATAAGTGCTTGTGGGCAGGGAAGGTACATCTCACTGATGGCACACTGGGTTAACATAGTGGAAGCCGGGACCCAGTCAGACCTTGGAATGGAACACATCCTCCCCAAGCTCAGGATTGCGGACCCTACATCAATCAGGGTTGCCCCCACAGTCTACAGCTCCTGCACCTCCTCCTCTTCAGCCTCCATCTCTGAAATCAACAGATCAGTCAGAAGCTGGAAGCACTGCCTCAGCCAAGTGCCAACAGGCTGTGCTGATGCTTATCTGCATAGGTGACAAACCGCACAATGCAGAAGGGTTGTGGACAGTGCTGAAAGAGCAGTCAGATATTTGGATGACACCGCTGAACCTACAGCCAGGCATGGTCATGTGTGACAATGGCCAGAACCTGGTGGCGGATCTGAGGCAAGGTGAGGTCACACACATACCTTGCTTGGCCCATGTGCTTAACCTCGTGGTTCAACATTTTCTGAAAAGCTACCTGGAGCTGCTGGATCTGCTAGTGAAAGTATGCCATCAGTCTGCCCATTTTAGAAAGTCAGCTACAGCTTCAGCCAACCCTTGCTGTGCTTCAGCAGCGTTTGCAGCTTCTGGCTCACCGACTGGTGTGTGATGTCCCCACGTGCTGGAAATCTACGCTGCATATGTTGGAAAAGATTTGTGAGCAGAAGAGGGCAGTTGTTGATTACCAACATCAACAAGGCCGTTAATATTCAGTTCAGACTCCACACAAGACCTCAGGAGGGGACATGGAAGTCAGGCATATGTACTATCATAAAAAACTTTGATGACTGCACCAAGATGGTGAGCGGTAATGACGCCATAATTAGATTCACCATCCTGCTTCTCAGCATTCTGAAAACCTCTCTGCTCACAATTAAAGAGGATGCATTGCAGGCAGAGCACAAGGACATGGATCAAGGAACCATACAGGGGGATTCCACTCGGCTCAGCCGCATGTCTTCCCAACGTGGATTGGTAGGCGAGGAGGAGAAAGAACAGGAGCTACTATTATGCGCTAAAGATGGTTGTCATACTGTCTGTTCAGTGGGGATGGCCTGAGTACAGGGAGGAGGATGAGGAGGACAGTATGGTCAGTCGTCCTGTTGTAGAGGACACAGAAGTCTTGCCTGTTAGCAGTCTGACACGCATGGCTGACTTTATGTTGTGCTGCGTTTCATGTGACCCTCGCATTATAAAAAATTTTGGTGACACTCATTGCTGGTTGTTGACACTTCTAGAACCATGCTACAAGGAGAAATTTCAATCTCTGCTGCCAGAGAGGTGTACTAAAATGTTACAGTACCAGAGGGCCCTTGTAGCGGAATTACTTAGAACATTCCCATGTGAGAACGCTGGCAGCAGACGTCAGAGTTTGTTGAGCAACCAAGGAGGCCAAGCGAGAGGGGCAGAAGTACAATCCAGCTCAGGCAGGGGAACAATGGCAAAGTTCTGTGACAGTTTTCTCAGACCCTGCCATTGTTCTGGCGCAGAGGTAAGGGGTGCTGTCACAAGAAGTGCAATGTTTGGGAAGATGCTGAGGGAGTATCTTGCAGATCGTACAAATGTCCTCTGGGATTCCTCTGTGCCTTTTAATTATTGGGTATCCAAGCTGGACATGTGGCATGAACTGGCTCTACGCCTTGGAGGTCCTGGCCTGCCCTGCTGCTAGCGTTCTGTCAGTGTGGGTTTTTAGTGCCGCTGGTGGAATTTTAACAGATAAGCGCATCCGCCTGTCAAATGAAAATGCTGACAGGCTGACTTATCAAGATGAACAAGGGCTGGATTGGGAAAGGCTTCTGTACACCACCAAGTGAAAAAAGCAAAACATAACCACTAATACATTCTCTTTTTTGGGGAGGTGCATTCTCATGCACCTCTTCAACACCACACATGGGTATACGCTTAAAGAGTTGGTCTGTTTGTTGTTATCCTCCTCCTTATCCTCATCCTTAACCACAACCACTAGAACACCAGGGTGAACGGATTGTGTGATGCCAAAAAGTCACAATTTTAACCCATTACTTGCCAAATTAACAGATTTTTAATGATTTGGGTCCTAAGGAATCAGAAACATAATTTGCAAAATGTTTTCAAGTACGGATTTTTCAGAAAAGGGCGTCCCAATATTCAATTAAAAATGACAATGACATGATTTCCTATTTTGTAAACATTAATTTTACAAACACAACACAAAAAATTGGACCCAATTATAAAAGTTAGAAAATCTTAGTTGCTAGAAGCTAAAGATTAGGCATCCCCAAAAAGGACATTGGTAGATAATGGGTTAATAAAAAAAAACAAAAAAAAAAAAAACGTCTATTATTCACATTTATTCTTATATTTTCCATTTTCCCCTATCTCTGGACAGTCCTCTAATGAGGTAGTGTATACCTCTACAATAGAAAATAATTCAAAGACATTTATAGCCTTGTCTGAGCTGTTGCTAGGGACAAACAACTCAGACACATTCTGGCTTCAAATCTATGAACCGTGTTCGCCCCTCCCTTTTGTTATTTACTTTCATCGGTGGATTCACATTTTTTATTTATTTGTTTTATTTCATCATGATTTATCTTTGTCTCCTCATTTTCCACCACTAGATCACCAGGCTTAACGTCTTCTGTGCTGCTACAGTCAATTTTTGGGCAAAGGTGTCTATGATGCACATAGTATATATTTTTAAAAATTTACCCCCATCTTGGGGAAATGTTTGTCAGCCCATGCACTGCGGGTATGGGCATTACAAGTCTAGGAGACACTCCTTTACATTGGGCCTAGTTTTTGAGGAGGCCTTCAGCAATGTCTCCTCATTCTCCACCACTAGATCATCACGCTTAACGTGTTCTGTGATGCTACAGGCAGTACAATTTTTGCCAAGCCTGTATGATGTCCATAAAAGATTTTTAAAAAAGGTTCCCCCCCCCATGGCGAAAGGTTTCTCTGCCCATGCACTTCGTGTATGGTTGTTACAAGCCTAGTAGACCCGCTCCTTATCATTGGGCCTAGTTTTTAACCTCTCATCATTTTCCCACCACTAGATCACCAGGGTTCACGTGTCCCGTGCTGCTACAGACAGTCAATTTTTTGGCAACGGTGTCTGTGATCCCAATTAAATATTTTTTTTTTTCAAATGTATCCCCCATGGGAAATGTTTGCCAGTCCATATACTTAGTGTATGGGCATTACAAGTCTAGGAGACGCACTCCTTTGTAATGGGACAGTTTTTTTTTCTTCTTGAGGCCCTCCTCCGTGTTTCTTCCAAAGCGGATTGGGGTGCGTGCAAATTTGGGGCAAGGTGGAACTTGCGTTCAGTGCATAAGGAAACAGTTTGGCAAGACCAGCTGAAGAATGAAGTGGGTTTTCATGTGGCCATACACTACCTGGGTTTAAAGGCTTATTGAGGTGCATATGTGTTGCCTGCAAGGCCTGCCCTGCTATCAAGTTATAAGAAAACAGTATGGCAGGACCGACAGAAGAATGTAGTGGGTTTTCCTGTGGCCATCCAGTACCTGGGTTCAAAGGCTTATTGGGGTGCATATAACTTGATAGCAGGGCAGGCCTTCCTTGCATTCAATGCAACATTTTTTCAGGAAGCCCTCCTATACCTCTCGTGAAAGGGGTACTGTGGTGCGTTGTAATTGTTAGCAGCACAGCCACTCACTTCATAGGCAATAACAGCATAGGAGACCCACTGTTTAATAATGGCCCTTTAAGAATATTAGTGCCGCCTGATGCCCCTCTAAAAACAGGCTCTGTGACTTTAAGAGTTCCTCCTTCATAAATGAAACAAGATGTGTCTCCTTATGTGTCACACACCACATGGCCAGCTAGGGGTGTTAAATGTTACAATGACATTTCCCAGTGAATGCATTTGTATTGGTTGAAAGCAAAATTATAGTTAGAAAGCGCATCAAAAACGCTGCGTGTGTTTTTTGGTGAACCTGTAAAAATGGCATGAAACTGACAACATTGCTTACTGCTGTGACCTTGGAGTCAGATACACTTCCAGAGGCGATCCCCATGATGTTCCCATCATTTTCAGACCTTAGAAAGGACCCCCGGGAATGGGGGGGATCATGGTAAAAATACTCGGGTTTCCCATAGACTTACATTGGGCTCGTTGATCTGGTCGAGTACCCGAGTATTCCAATTTGCTTGACCCGAACAACGAGCGCCCAAGCATTTTAGTGCTCGCTCATCACTAACAATGATATTTATGCTTGAAGAGCCCTGAAATAACCAGCAGCCCAAGGACACGTATTGCTAACTCTACACTCAGATGGATTGACTCCATGGGCAAAACCAAGCACTAAGTTATTGCTGAACTATTGCAATGGGACGCAGAGCCAGTCCCGTCACCTGAGTCCCAATGAAGGGGAGACTAGCCAAGGCACAGGTGATACTTCTGCAGAGGTCCCACCTGTGAATGTCAGCCATACCTGTGAATGTCAGGGTAGTGTGGACCCCCATCTGCAGATGACCTTGCAGCAACTCAATGCAGACGATCGTGAGGGACGACAAGCAGATTCTGCAGTTCCAGGAGCGAGAGGCTGAGACAGCCGAGCATCAAACTGAGTGACATGCCCAGACCAAGTGGGAGGAGCAATAGCAACAGTACCAGCTGAGGTTAGCCCGAATGCAGAAGGAGACAGCCACCCCACAGAACAGTGAGTCCAGTATAACCAACTGCTTTAAACTCCATAATGAGCATTTTCCTGTAATGGAAAAGGATGTGGACTTGGACATATTTCTGCTGGGGCTTGAAAAGGCCTGCAGGCAGTACCAGCTGTCTGCAGACCAGTGGATCCGATTTTTAAACTCAGGGCTCCAGAGAAAAAGCTCCGGAGGTGTTTGCCCCTCTCCCTTGAGGGCAAGATCTCAACTAGGAGGCCAAAAGAGCAGGCCCTAATAAAAAAGTACCAGCTGACACCTGAGGTGTACCGCAAAAAGTTCCAGGCCCTCCAGGTTGGACCACACATCAGCTACAGTGATATGGTGGATGGGCTGAGAACCAACTTTAAGCAGTGGATCCAGGGACTATCTGATGCCAACTTCAAGAAATTTGGGGACCGGAGGGTGAAAGACCTCACTGAAAGTTTAAAGAAAGCATTAGCAGTGAGGTTTGTCCTGATGAAGAGGTCCTGTGTGACCTCGAAGCGCATAGACTTAACCTGTTCTATTAAATGTTTTTATCCTAAGGATATTCCATCTCAGCAGCGTATAAGTGATACCTCAGTTTGTGTTTCTCTGATTCTTGTGGTCTTCCTCTACAGGTATCTGTACAGCAGCTGTTAATGCAGTTTGTGTGTTGCTATTTAGCAACTTCACAAGGTGAGTGTATCTGCCATTTTTTCAGACTCCCCATTGTCATTGGATAAGCCCCTTTTGCGCTTTTTCTTTCCCAGTTTTTTCGTATTAGTGTATGAAACTCCAGTGTCTTTGGAGGCTGCCATGCCCTTGGCTATTCGGGTGGATAGACGCCTGAGGGACAGATGGGTAAGACCATCTGCTTCTGAGCCTTCTTTCTGTGACAAGATCCTGGTGTTGAAGGAAAGGTCCAGGGGTATACCTATACTTGCGGAGTTTGAGGAACCCATGTAGTTGGGAGGTGCATTTACATCGCATGTTTCTCCTGACACCTGCAAGAAAAAGGGAGGAAGGGACATTTTATTGGGGCATGTCCTGCAATCCCAAAGCAAAGAGACTCCATTAACCCTTGGGAGCTTTGAGCTTGATAATCAAGGGGTGTGTTAGTCTTCAACCTTCAATTATCGTTTTATCCTGACAGGTGGTGCTAGAGAGCAGGTTTGAAAATTTTTCTGTGATTGTAGACCGTGGAGCTGGAGTCAGTATGGTGGATGCAGAGTTTGCTAGAACTCATGTTTTTTTCTGCTGTAACTTAACCAAATCTATTCCTATTTGCGCCATCGAGTCAGCACCACTTGCACAGATAACACGGACACAAATTGCTCATAACATAAGAGTGAAGTAGTCTTTTCATTATGAAGTAATCCCTTGTTATGTCCTGAAGTGTCTCCACACTCCAATAATTCTGGGTTTGCCCTTGTTGGTGAAGCATAATCCAACTGTGGATTGGCAATCCAGAGACATTGTAAATTGGGGAGATTACTGTCATGGTAACTGCCTAAACGTTTCTCCTTCTGCTGTATCTGCAAGGTCCTAACCAGCATTTTTGTCGGACTTGGAGGACCCTGCCCCAATTTTGCAGAAGGGGGTAGGCATCTCGGCCTTGTACATTGACCTGGAGGGTAAGGTGTTGGAGGCTCAGGGGGATGACTGACTCCTGCCTGTTGTGAATTCTGTGGCCAAGCTCCCTCCTGTGGTCGTGAGTGGTACTGCGGCTGGTTCTGTCTATAAGCTTCCTTTGGTGGATATGAGTGGTACTGCGGCTTCTGAGTTTCCTTCCTCGGGTGATGAGGTTAAGTCGTTAGGTGCTGCTCTATTTAACTCCACCTGGTGCTTTGATCCTGGCCTCCAGTCAATGTTCTAGTATTGGTCTTGCTTCCTCCTGGATCATTCCTGTGGCCTGTCTATCCTGCATAAGCTAAGTTCTGCTTATGTTATTTTTGTTGCTATATTTTCTGTCCAGCTTGCTATATTGGTTTTTCTTGCTTGCTGGAAGCTCTGAGACGCAGAGGGAGCACCTCCGTACCGTTAGTCGGTGCGGAGGGTCTTTTTGCCCCTCTGCGTGGTTGTTTGTAGGTTTTTGTGTTGACCGCAAAGCTATCTTTCCTATCCTCGGTCTATTCAGTAAGTCGGGCCTCACTTTGCTAAATCTATTTCATCTCTATGTTTGTATTTCATCTTAACTCACAGTCATTATATGTGGGGGGCTGCCTTTTCCTTTGGGGAATTTCTCTGAGGCAAGGTAGGCTTATTTTTCTATCTTCAGGGCTAGTTAGTTTCTCAGGCTGTTCCGAGTTGCATAGGGAGCGTTAGGCGCAATCCACAGCTACCTCTAGTGTGGTGTGATAGGATTAGGGATTGCGGTCAGCAGAGTTTCCACGTCTCAGAGCTCGTCATATGTTTTTGGTAAATTTCAGGTCACTTTGTATGCTCCGAACTTCAAGGTCCATTGTGGTTCTGAATTACCTGTTCATAACACCTGCCCTTCTGGGAGGTTATGTTTGCTGTTTAAATTGCGCCGCAAGGTAGAGAATTTCATAACTCTATACTTGCTGGCCACCTAGGTGGTAGGGTAGCCACGGACATCAGTTGTCAACGTTTTTGGTTGTTGGGGATGCAGCGGGATGTGATTGAACAAGTGGCTTCCTGCAGTGTTTGCGCACGTTTTAAGGTACATCAAGTTCTGTTTTGCCACTACCAGTTCCTAACAGGGTCAGAGGAGACAGGTATAAACGTATGATTCAGTAAACGCATGCTAGATCCAGACCTGAATGTTAATGACTGTGGTTGTCTACCTGGAATTTCATGTTGAGGGTTCCGTCCTGGAACTTGGGACCTAGATTTATTTGTCCCTATAAAATAATCACCGTCATTGGTCCAGCAGCATTTTGTCTTGAGCTACCTCAGGCTCTTAAGACCTACAATGTGTTTCACAGGTCTTTGCTCAAGAGATATGTGGAACCTCTTGAGCCCTCACCCCTACCGCCTCCCACAATGATGGTTGATGGAAATCTAGAATTTCAAATTTTGAGGATTGTAGATTCTCACCTCCAATATAATTCCCTACAGTACTTGGTGCATTGGTGGGGTTATGGTCCAGAGGAAAGGATATGGGTTTCTGCATCAGAGGTGAACGCCCCCAGGTTGGTTCCTTCATTCCACACCTCTTATCTTAGGAGACCTGGTCTTGAGTGTACGGAGGTCACTCATAGAAGGGGGGGTACTATCACAGATGTGTCAAAGGGTGCAGACTGCTGCACTGCATCTGTCTGCATAAGGTCTCAGTAGTTTGCTTTGCAGACTAGTTGCTAAATCCCCTTGCTCTAAAGGCCACACCAGGACCTGGCTGTTTATAACTCCCATCTTCCTGTTGGGAGTTGTGGGTGATATTTTTTATTTGCACTTCCCTGTTGAGTCTTGGAGCTGTAACAGTCTTCTAGCATCCTCTTTGGAATTTGGAGGGCATCAGTGTTTCTTTCTGAGTCTACTCAAGCTAAGTGTCTCCCTTGTTTCATTTATCCTAACTGTCTTTAGTGTTAGCAGGTTTCGACCAGCATTCACCCCTCCCTTCCCCAAGCAGGGCTTACGGCTAGGGTCTGACAGGGATTAGGTATCCTGCTCGGGGATAGGTGCAGAAACTATTTAGGGTCTTTTAGGGCAGAAAGGGTCACGTTAGATCTGCCTAGGGGTTCTCCATTCCCCGCTTCCCTAGTGTTGGCTCCCTTCCCCTCATCCCTTTGTGTTGTACTTAGTCTGTCCTACACTGTTTGTGAGAGGAAATCAGCTGTTGCCAGCTGAAAAGGGGGTAAGCCGACAACCACCCCCAGTGCCCCTGCCAGCCTGCCCATCTTCCATCACTTGACTTGTATCTGACTACCGGTGGTGCTGTACAAGCGACCGAACTGGTCACATCAATCTCACCTGCCCGGAGAGGCAGAAGATGAGTCCAGTGGCCTAGTGCAGCTATTTTTGTAGGTGGAGAGGCTGAAAATTTGCAACCGGTTACTGTGGGCAATACTATTATTGTGTTATATTATTATTGTGCTATAGTTTGTGTTACTGGAAGAACTAATCCCTTGGAAAACCCTGACTGTCACCAGGTTTAGGTTGTTCACTGTCTTACCGATGGCCTGGGTTTTTCTTGATTGGGGTGCAGGAAGGGGGTTAAGGGAAGTGGGGGTGTCCAAGAATTGCCACACAAATGTGTTATTGTTAACTGATCTGGAACGGTTAGTCACCCAATACATTGATGACAACCCTCCCAGATCTGACATGTTATGTGATGAAACTGACAATAAAGGGAAGGTCATACATAACGTGTTTTGTAGTAAAGGAGAACTCTACCATGTCACACTGCAGAGTGATGTTGCTGAGGATCCCCTAAAAGTAGCCAGCATAAGTGCTTAGAGCAATGGGGACAGGCACGGAGATCATGATATGGCCGATGGTAGCTGTCCCATAATTATCACAGCTCCTAAGGTAACAAGAAGGGCATGGAATGTCTTATTCCTAGCCTGTCTGGGGGGGGGGGGAAGGGGGAGGGAATGCATGTCCCACAACCAGTCAGGGTGAGGGAAAAGGGCGTCTCACTCTCAGGAGGATGGGAAAGAGGTGCAGATAACTTATCAGAGTGGCAGGAGCGTAATATTCAGTCGGTTAGGGTGATGGGAGAGTTGGGTCTGCAGCCTATCAGACAAATAGGAAAACATTGTTATCCCTCGAAGAGACAGTCTGCCTAGGATTCCTGTGAGGTTGGGGCCTTAGCGTTACTTCTATCTACCTCGAGCCAGGAGTCTCAGACCCGTCTGATGGCACCGAGTAACCCCTCAGAGAAGCTGATCTCCGAATCCCAGAAGTATTGTATAATCCAGGAAAGGTGGGCGGTAAGGTAGGCTTGTGGGGCAATCTCTAACTCAGCCCCTCACGCTACCTCAAAAAGGTGGGAGGTGTCAGAAGATATTAAAAATTCTGAAGCCACCAGCATGGGGGGTATTCACCCTTCTCACTTCTCTTGCTTTCACAGAGATTTGCAGTAGGAACAAGACATTCTTAATTTTTTTTAAAATAGACTTGTACAATGGACATAAAGAAATAGGAACTTAGGTAAAGTTGAGAACTAATAATCTTAATTAATATGCAGGTAGCTCCTTTTTGGAAATAATGGACCCACTGCAGTGCCGATGAGGATGTCCTTTGTGCGTGAGACAGAGGTTTCTAGATTAGACAGGTGATTAAGACGGGATACATATTGTCTCTCCAGAAAGTACATCCTGGGGGGTATGTGGGTGTAACTCAAGTGCAGATAAAAGGTAAAATTACATTATGATCTGCGTTAATGTCGAGAGATACACATCAGCGTATGCATGATTTCTGTTCACTGGAAGTTTTAAAATTAAGAGTACTCCTTCGCTAACCGAATCATATCTGTGATCAGCATAGTAAGCTTCTTTTGTTTTATCTGTTTTATTTTATGTAGCTGTAATTGCTTAATTGTTCTGTCCCCTTTGTAAAATCTTTTGTATATTTTTTATAAACGCTGCCTATCATTTTGGATTAAATATAACATTTTATAGTTCTGACCCTTTTGTTCTGTAATCCGCACCTCAAAGCAATACGCTACCAGAACTTGGCCTCCAGTCAGCCTTTATAAAGGAAGCAGCAGAGAGCTGTCCACTCCAAAGATAACAGCAGGTGGATCTGCACGATCGACCTCCCATGCTGCGATCTTTGACAAATTAGTGGCAGCGGTGGGATTCCAAATGGTCGCTAAAATGTTCCCTCCTCGACGCTGACAAGCTCTTCTCAAACATGGCAGGGGTGCAGATATTCTATACAGACGTCCCAGAACTCACTTCAGAGATAAAGTTCTTCACTTCAGGGAACAAAGATTTTACCAGGAGGAATCTCCCTTTGAGGGACAGGAGCTGTTTCCCCAACCTTAGCTGGGTAAGGGATGTGTTGCGATTCCTCCTCCGGATCAGTTATATCGAAGCATTGAGACAACACACGTTTATCAGGCAGGACAGAGGAAACAACCTGTAATGGAGTGGAGAGGAGAGGTCCGAAGGCACAGAAAGAAGAATTTTGGGCATGGTCTTGGCAAGGCAGTTGGTAGCATAATACGATCCCCATTGAAGCACCTAACCGGTGGATCAGTCAAAAATTGGCGAATGTCAACCCAACATGGGAATAAAATTCAAGGGAAAAGAAAGCGGTCACTAGGGAGCGCTGTGAGGGTCACAGTTACAATTGAAAGCAAAAGGTCCACCGCAGCTCCAGCCGTTATCCTTCTCGGAGGATACAAAATGCAGTAAATAGTAATAACGGTCCTAGGAGCGCTGGGAATGAGACCAAAACAAGGATTTTAGTGTTGAACCACTAGTGGTTCAACACTAAAATCCTTGTTTTGGTCTCATTCCCAGCGCTCCTAGGACCGTTATTACTATTTACTGCAACCCACCATGGGAAACCTAGAAGAACAGAGTTCACAGACTTAGGTAGCTCGTAGAAAAACATTTTTTTTTTAAAAGCTGAGCTCTGATCTGCAGGGTGACTGGCAGCGTGATAACAATTAGGTTCTGCCAGGAGTTGTCCGTCAACAGAAGCAAAATCCAGGATATTCAAGCTGTTGCATTGGGAGCTTAAGTACAGATACTAGATCCTGTGGATAAACTTGCCCAAGGAGTCAGAATCAATATAGGCAGCAGTGGAGAAAGACCTCTCCTTCAAGGCCAGGTTAACATCGGTCATAAATTTTGGAGAGCAATCTATCACGTAGGGTCATTTCTCCAACCAACCCTAAATGTGGGGGTTCTCTGGGCACTGATGAACGTAATGGCACTTCCCACCACAGAACATGCCCACATTGTCACAATACCTTTGCGGTCACACTTGTATAGAGCGTTTCGGTCGCTAACTGCATTGGCTCTATAGCAAGAAGTAGACCTTGCAGGAGCAAGAAATAATGGAATGCTGGAACCCACATTGGAGGTTCCCTGACAAGAAAAAACACTTTTCCAGAGCTTGCTCATGGAAGCGGAGATCAATCCTAGAAGCAAGTTGAATATGAGCTGAGGAATCCAATCCCTGCAGGACACCGCAGGGTTAAATTCCCACAGGTTTTGGCTGTGACCCCTTATAGACATGTGGGGACATCAAGCATATGCAGCAGAGATGGAAGTGCTGCATGAAGAGTCAGAGCGGCGGTCTTACATAAGATAAGAATAAGGGGCAAACTCCGTGATCAACACTGTGCAGGGCATGAGTGAGTTACCACCATGACACACTAGCATCAAAAGAAAAAAAACAAAACAAAACAAAAAAAACCATGAAAAATGATTAAAAACTCCACTTAAAATCACTATCAGTAAAACTATTTTAAATTAATTAATTAGCCTAGATAGAATAAAGAACTTATTGCAGATTGTTAAGATGGAAAGCTCTAACCTGGGACTGCTACTCAACACAAAAAGCAAAGATACTGACTGCTCTCAGGTACAAGATGGAAGAGATGGAAGAGATGGAAGGCAACAAATTGGAAGTTGTAAAGAGCTTCCACCTGCTCAGATCAATTATCACTCAAGATGCAGTAACGACCTCGGAAGTCAATAGGAGAATAGCTATGGGCACATCAACAATGAAGTCACTGGACAAGGTCTTCAAATCGAGGAACATTTCACTGGCGACGAAGACACTGTTCATAAATAGTCTGGTCATTTCTGAGGTAACATACGGATGCAAAATCTGGATGATAAAGAAGTAGAGAGAAGAATCAATTGCTTCAAAATGTGGTACTAGAGAAGGATGTTTTCAATACCATGGTGGGCAATAAGAACAAACATCAATTTCGGAACAAATCAAGCCAGACATCACTCAAAGCAAGGATCACCAAGCTATGACTTGCCTACTTTGCTCTCATACGAAGAGAGCAATCACTGCTGAAGGACATCATGGTCGGAAGAATAAAAGGAACAAGGAATTCCAGCAACCTGACGGCTTGTTACTATCAAGATAACGGTGGAGAAGACCCTGGTGGACATATCTAGGCTTGCACAAAATTGATCTTCCGACAGACCATTAATCCATCAAGTTGCCATGGCTCGAGATTTTACAGCCTTCTGCTAAAGTAAAAAAAAAAAACACTCCCCTTGCACTATCAGTAAGATATTTACATACAGTGCTCACAACTGCACCATTACACAACCAACATTCTATTCCCACTTCTGGGGGACATCAGGGTCTTTTTGTTTTTGTCTTTGCATGTGAATAACTGGGCAATTTGTGAATTTGTCCAATTACTAATAGTTTCATTTCTCATTTTTGCTCCGACTGGACAACTTTTTGGTTCTCCCATTTGCTCCTAAATTGAATTGATTTGTGGCTACTGTTATTCTCCACTTCTGGTTACCTCTGCTTTACATTCCTCAATATCTGTTATGAAGAACGCCTATTGTACCTGTCATTTTTACCCTGCTTTGCTTCACTGATATTACAACCAGCCTTTTCCGGCTATAGATTCCAGTACAACCTGTATCACTATCCGTATCGTCCCTGCAGGCAACAGGACTGACTCTCATCATTCAGCTAATGATGAGTATCTGGTTCTTGGCAAGCGGAGAACAGGAACTAGAAAACGTCAGTTGCTCATGAAACCTATTTATATCATTGTTATGCCTCAGGTTCCTTCAGAGAACTAATTAGGAAGTCTATACACAAAGCCAAGTGTTCACAGGTGACACTAAAGGTATTCTGCTGGTCACAAATCCAGCACAAACCACTTCCTACCTTAAAACTACCCATATGATTACATTATATGTGGGTTAAGTGACTTGGGCCATTTTTACACTTTTCTGTGGTTCAGTCATTATCATAGGATCCTTCTGCATATGAGATTATTGAACCTTTTGGACTTATAGTAGGGAATTCATGCAATGCGGTAGGGTATTGATGCAAAAATGGATTGAAAATTGTTTAAGCGGAAAATGTTAAAGTTTTGCTGAACTTGCGAAAAAAAGTTGTATAAAGGGGAGACGGGCTTTGAGTCTTAGATTGTGATGCCTATATCCATTACACATGGCATAAGTCATGCCCCTGAAGACAACAACTGTAGTGTGGGTATAGTGTCATGTGGTTTTACATGTAATACATCTCTGTAATATGTTAAAGTAATGTACAGTATACAATTCATGTAAATGTGAGTAGTTTTATTGTGCAGGGTAAGTATAAGATTAGCTTAGGTTAGCATAAGAACGGTTTATATAGTAAGTGTTTTAACAACAGCATAGAACATAGCATAAAGACACTAGGTTTAGTCTATAGGATAGGAAAGCATAGGAAATATTTAGCAATAGAACTAGCCAAGTGGGTGGAAACTAGTGTTGATAAACAGTGGGGCACTTCCTGATAGTGTATGGTTAGAGAAGTGCAGTGTTAAGGTCAGGTTTAGGTGCAGTGGGCTGCTAGGGGCAGCATAGGCCAATCATTTGCGGCAGAGGGAGGCTGGATTGAGTTCTCTGATGGACATTCCTGCCATGTCTGGAGGCTAGGGTTCAGGCCAGGTACCAAAGAGCAGGTCTAGTCTTCTGACATCACAAGGTCAGTGGAAGTGGAATCACGTTAGGGACAGGTTGATGAAGTCAGTGGGCTTGAGGATAGTCCAAGATAAACTGATGGCAGGAGTGATCAGATACTATACTGAGGAAGGAAGAAATGTGAAATGCTGTGCTGTATCCCACATGTCACCATCTAATGAATTTGAATTGACTAGTAAACGTTTACCTGTTAAAAATAACTTGTTGTCACCTAAATTTTGTGCAGCAGCTCCTGAGGAAGGAAGCAAAGTGGGGCCTGTGGCCTAAAAGTGAGTTTGATGCACCCCATGCCCTACAGAACACTGAGCCTGGGACATGGTTTGTCTAAAATGGCAAAACTAAACTGGTCAGCAGCTCGGTCATGACTACCGGTCTGCAGCACTTTATGCACCCAGTTGCCAAATATACATCCATACCAATTTCCATTTTGGATGTGATGGACACATTGATGGTACATCTTTCAAGAGTGTAAAAAAAAAATCATATGCAAAATTGCCTCTTCAGATAAAAAGAGGACTTAAACTCTGTTGAAAGTAGCGATCCTACAAGTCACAATCAACCCTTTAACGAGTTGTGCAATATGACTTAGGATAAAAGCCAAATCAGTATCTCAATTCGCAGACACTGTTTCGGGCTGTTGACCCCCGTCAGTGCGAAGCATGAGAACTAATTTGGCCCCTTAGACCCCCCCAAAAATCATCAAGTCGTTTGCTTGTTGTAAAGAGCTTGGTGTCATCTGAATTGCGTTCAGCAGCTCATGAGGAAAGAAGCCTGGAGGCAGTGGAGGCCTGTGGCCTACAAGTGAATGTCATGCACCCCGCAGCTTAAAGCACACTGGGACACCGTTTGTCTGTAAAGTGCCAGAAGGAAAACGGACAACAGCTCAGTCATGACTACTGCTCTGCAGAACTTTACAATTGGCGTAGTCGGCAGGATCGATCCATGCATCAAGAAAGCTTGACAGATGTGGGGAAGGATCCAGTGAAAACAAAGATGCTGCCAAACATCGACTGCATTACTGCAATGAGTGGCACAAAATGGAAAGATGGACCCGCCCATAAGCGAAGTGAAAGATTGCAAAAATCCATCCAGGCTAGAAAGTGACTTTTCCAGAGTGGTTGGCTGTAGTGAGCAGTGCCTGCCCCCAATGGGCACAGCAATAGAAGAAATCCAGTCCATTGCAGCAAGTCAATGGAGAACAGAAGGGGACTGCCAGAAAACAAGCAGGTGAGCCACAAGTTGCTCCACCCTGTAAGGGGCAGACCCACGACGGGCCCATGAAGTTAGAAGAGGCAACACTATTTGTGAGTAGTGAATCGGCAAAGGAGTAACAGACTGAGTTGATGGGGGACTTAAGTGAGACTTCTGAGTGCGGTTGGAGGAGCAGAAGAAACTGAACAGGCCAGACCAGCAGCAGAAGGTGCAGGAGCTTGCAGCTGACTTCAACAGGCCCTCAAGGCCTGAAGCCAGGACGCATCCTTCACCACTGGGGTTCCTGTAAACTGCTGACAGGAGAGCAAGGATCCAGCAACTGGTGAGCAAACTAAGGGACCTTCTCTAGTCAGAAGAGAAGGATGAAAGGCAGGACCTGAGCCACAGACCTGCTAGTGTGCCCACTAGCCATATGGTACAGAGAGTTGGCATCCTGGGGGGAGATAGTCACCTATGACTTGCAGCATGAACTGGTGTCAATAGAGGAATTCAGGACCTGTCACCACATTTTGTTTAATCAGATAGTAGCTGAGACAGAGCACCTACCCTGAAGACTGACGACCAGAACTAGTGTCACTTTCCTAAAAAGTGAGGGTTGACATAGGTGATGCCATGGGTGTGATACGGGAAGGCAGGGAAAAGGATGAAGCTTCTCTGCAAAATGAAGGGGTTTAAGAGATACTCCCCAAGGTGGCAAGAGTTGTATCCTCCACCTCCAGGGTATCAGACAGTCCCTTGGGGTCCCCACCTCCTGTGATAAAGCAGTCAATAGCGCAAGTGACAGAGGGCTGTAGCATATTTCTACATATTGAGGACTTTGGTCCTACCCAAAAGCAAGGTCACTTGCAGCCCATGCACCTGGGAATGGGGTTCCAGGGAGCAGATGAAAGCGATCACCAGACAACCCTGAGGAAGGAGAAGGAGCGCATGCCTGAACCAGATTGGAAGATCTGTGTGTGATGAGGTCGCAGTATCCAAAATGTCAGAAATTAAAGAAAAAGGCAGCCCTGTACTTAGTTGTGCTTGTTGCACATGAAAAGAGCTATTAAAAAGGAACTGTTCTGCATTTCAGAGGGCAGGAGGCCCAGAAGAAGTGACTGGTAAATCCCGGATGTTGGCCAGGACAGTGAAGGCTTGTGCTCCCCCCCCCCTCACAAAGTTGCTGACTCCCCTGCTGGATTAAGGGACTGAACCAATTAAGGGTCTCAAACCCTTTCTACACATATGGACTGTGCAATTTAAAGGAACTGTTTTTCACAAAAAGTGGAGGGGACTAAACGCAAGACCCAATGTTCGAGCAGGGTCACCACCGTGTGAACTGTACTATTGTCTTAAAGGACTGATGGACTGTGTTCCTGGACTTGTGGAGCTATTGATGTGTTGGCCAATTGGCCTGGGATTACAAAAAAAAACTTGGATATGCTGTATCAGGGTATCCAAACTGGTGAGACTGGTGTCATGCAGATCCATGGAGCCTAATGGACGACCCAATGTCCTTTGAAGAAAGGTTGACGGAATTGGACTATGCCCATGGATTGTCCAAACATGAAAAGAAAACAGCTAACAGCTAGTGTTGAGCGATACCTTCCGATATTCGGAAATATCGGTATCGGATTGGATCGGCCGATATCCAAAAAATATCGGATATCGCCGATACCAATGCAAGTCAATGGGACAAAAATATCAGAATTAAAATAAACCCTTTCTTTCCTTGTAGGTTAATTCTACATGAAGGAAAACAACTAAGAATAATGTAGGATGTATTGGGGGAGGTGGAGGAGACCTTAAGGGCATAGAGGTTTAGCCCAATCAAATGGAATAGCAGGAATTAATTTTTGCTTTTAAGACGTTCGGAGTTACAAAGATATTGACTATGTTAAGATTTCTTATATTTTTTCAGATATTTGTCTCACTACTTCCATGCTCTTCACCTTTTTTACTTCTTCCACACTTTCTTCTCATCATCCTCAGCAGCAGCATCTTTTTCATCAACTTCTCCTTCACCTTCTTCACCTTCTTCCTATTTTTTTTACATTCTTCATATTCTTTTTATTCAACTATTATTCTTCTTCATATTCTACTTCTTCATCTTCTTCATATTCTTCTTCATCATATTCTTATTTGTGACAGGAATTCCTGTAGTTGTTATTTATAAAATTTTAAAGATTACTCCTTCTGTTCTGCCTGTCACAAAAGATTAACAACAGAATTTGTCCGCCTTCAGTTTGGCCTGCAGCAGCAAGTTTTTTCCAGGGGCACCGCGAGGAGGAACGGACTCACCCCCAAACACTGCTTAGTCTTCTGCTTATAATTTAGATAATATATTTTGCTCTGATTTTTAGTCTTATGCTTAATGTTCTCCAGGGTCGTCGTCTCAAGGGTCGTCGTCTCCAGGGTCGTCGTCTTCTTCGAAGTGGTCGTCAGGGTCATCATCTTTAGGGTCTTGAACTTGGAAATGTAGCAGAAGGTACAAGAAGGCTGAGGAACTGCCGAGAACCAGCTGATGGTACTGGAACCCGGATGGCTACCCGAAGGTACAAGAGCCAATGGAACTACCGAGGACTAGCTGACGGTACTGGAACCCGGTTACTAAGCAGGATGTACCTGTGCCAGAAAACACTACTAAGGACCACCAGACATTGGTGGAACTCAGACACCCAGAAGGAGGCACCTAAGCCAAAGGCTCTGCCTGGAACCAGCTGACAGTGCTGGAACCAGGATGGGGAGCAGAAGGTACAAGAGCAAAAGACACTGCCGAAAACAAGCTGACGGTACTGGAACCCGGATGGGTAGCAGAAGGTACAAGAGCCAATGGAATTACCGAGGACCAGCTGACTGTACTGGAACCCGGATGGGTAGCGGAAGGTACAAGAGCCAATGGAACTATCGAGGACCAGCTGACAGTTCTGGAACCCGGTTACTAAGCAGGAGGTACCCATGCCAGAAAGCACTACCAAGGACCACCTGACATTGGTGGAACTCGGATACCCAGAAGGAGGCACCTAAGCCAAAGGCTCTGCCTGGAACCAGCTGACTGTACTGGAACCAGTGGGACCTATTCAAGATTGTCTTCCTAAGAACCAGCTAATGGTGCTGGAACTCAGATAGGCAGCAGAAGGTCCACAGGAAAAAAAATTGCTAGGCTGTGAGCCGGCCATAGTTACCAAAAGACCCACAGTCCTACAGGGGGAGCTTGTCCTATTGGCACTATGAAACCAACCTTGATTTCCAGTTGCCGCAGCCCACATAGGAAGCGCCTAAACTCCAGGCACCATAGAGTTGGCTAACCTGACCGCAACCCGACAGGACAACGTATTGGAGGCAAAGTGACCAAGACAACCCGGAAACAGCTGGCGACAGGTGGGCAGGAGGGAGTACCCGTGTTAAACACACTTCTGAGCAGCAACTGCCGGTGTTGGAACCCAGGGATTACATGAGAAACAGAGTGTAGGCTGAGGCCTAATAGGAGCAAGTATAAAATCTGTAGTGGTGTCAATGTGGAGGGAGTAGGAGAAATTGCCACACACACAGCTGGGGAACAGCTGACGTTACTGAACCCCAAAACACTGGACCATGTGTTGACTGTGCAGACGGCACTTCCGAGCAGCAACTGGCGGTGTTGGAGCCCAGGGATTACAGGAGAAACAGAGTAGGCTGAGGCCTAATTGGAGTAAGTTGAAAGGGAACCTGTATCCCCCCCAGGCGTTTGTAACTAAAAGAGCCACCTTGTGCTGCACTAATGCTGCACAAGGAAAAGGTGGCTCTTTTACTTATGCTCCTTGCACACACTGAAGTTAACACTTATAAAATGTGCCCCCTCATTGTGAAACTGTCCCGGAGGTGGGACTTTCCTTCTTTATGAGATGCAGCACAGCCATCATTCATACCCCCTTGGTGCCATACGCCGCCTCCTGAGTGTTGTTTGAATCTGTCCCGGAGCCTGCGCTGTTATGTTATCCTTTGGGCATGCGCAGTTAGTGCTGCCCGTCTTCTGACATCATTTGATGTCAGGCTGACTGCGCCTGTGCGGCTGCGCTGCCCGTGATCCCGCCCCACAGTGTCTTCTGATTTATTCACACTGCGGGGCTGGGATTCATGGGCATGCGCAATGCATATGTTCGCCTCTCACTCATCTCCCTCCCCCTTCTTCAGACTGTGCGGCGTCAGCTAATCCCTAATCACCGTGGCATGCGCCTGGGGGGGACAGGTTCCCTTTAATTTCTGTTGTAGTCTTAGTGTGGAGGGCGCAGGAGAAATTGCCAAATACACAGTTGGGGAATCAGCTGACGTTATTTTACCCCAATAACATGGCAGCAACTGTTGACTGTGCAGACAGCACTTCTGGGCAGCAACTGGCGGTGTTGGAGCCCAGGGTCAATGCTGGAAACTGAGTGGAGAAATTGCCGGTCACCCAGCAGGGGAGCAGCTGACGTTACTGAACCCCACTAACACAGGAACTAGTGTTTTTCTCTGTGCAGATGGCACTTCCGAGCAGCAACTGGCGGTGTTGGAGCCCAGGGTCAATCATGGTGTAGGCCGAGACCTAATTGGTGAAAGTTTAATATCTGTAGTAGTGTCAGTGTGGACGGAGCAGAAGAAATTGCTGGATACACAGCTGGGGATCAGCTGACGTTACTGAAACCCTATAACACTGGGTCATGTGTTGACTGTGCAGCCAGCCCTTCTGAGCAGCAACTGGTGGTGTTGAAGCCCAGGGATTACAGTTAAGGTGGTAAAAACATGAACACAACAGGAGACCTGGATACTGTTGCCAACCAATTATTTAATCTGGAACAGGAGTGGCAAATTCCTGCGAGATTCAGGCCTTGTTCATTTTCAGAAATGTAAGCCGGTCAACATTATCGGAGGATAGTCGCATGCGACGGTCTGTTAGTACACCACCTGCGGCACTAAAGACGAGCTCCGATAATTCACTAGCAGCTGGGCAAGCCAGCACCTCCAATACATACTGGCTAAGCTCTGGCCATGTATCCAGCTTAGAGACCCAAAACTTGAAGGGGGAAGAGCTGTCTGGGAGTACACTGAGAGGACAAGACATGTAGTCTGTCACCATCTGACGGAAACGTTGCCTCCAGCTGGCTGGAGCAGTCTGTGATGGTGTAGAAAATTGTGGCGTGCACACAAAAGTTTGCCACAGTTGGGCCATACTGGTCTTGCCTTGTGCTGAGGCACTGCTTCTGCTCCCTCTTTGTGCAGAGCTTCCTCCACTGCCTCGATGCACTGAGCTGCTTTGTAAAGCACTAGCAGCACTGCTCTCGGTTGGACTGGAGAAGATGATGGAATGCACCAGTGTGTCTTGGTACTCCCGCATTTTACGCTCCCGGTTCAATGGTGTGATGAGGCATTGTAAGTTGTCCCGGTAGCGAGGATCTAGGAGGGTGTACACCCAATAATCAGCTGTGTTGAGAATGTGGGCGATGCAGCAGTCGTTTCTCAGGCACTGCAGCATGAAATCAACCATGTGCTGCAGACTGCCAACTGGCCAAGAAACGCTGTCCCCTGCTTGAGGCGTGATCTCTGCCTGCTTTGCATCACCCAACCCTCGCTCTACATACTGACTAGTAGAGCATTGCGTAACTCCCTCCTCTGGACAGATGTCTTCCTCCTCCATTGACTCCTCCTCATCCTCCTCACAAAGTGTCCCCTGCCTAGGCCTTTGTGAGGAACCACGTTGCGAAGACTGTCCAGAAGTAGATGGCATTTTTGACTCATCCTCCACCTCTTCCACAACATCATCCCTTAGCGCTTGCAGTGTTTTTTCAAGCAGGCAGATAAGGGGGATAGTCATGCTGACTAGTGCATCATCTGCACTCGCCATCTGCGTGGAATCATCGAAGGCACGCAAAACCAGGCAGATGTCCTTCATAGTGGCCCACTCAGTGGTTGTGATGTCTGAACGGCGTGCAGTACGACTGTTTTGCGCCTGATGCAGCTGGTACTCCATTACTGCTGGCTGCTGCTCACACAACCGCTCCAACATATGTAACGTTGAACAACTTGCTCTTTATCTTCCTGCTCCTATTGATTTCAGGGGACATCTCCCCCAACCCCGGTCCCCCATCCCCCAACCTCAACCCCTACTCTACCTCACATCGAAACCTTAATAATCTTACTAATATTATTTTTACTCCTTCATCTCCTTTTAATTGTGCCCTTTGGAATCCACGGTCTGTGTGCAACAAGCTTCTTTTCCTTCACAATTACTTTCTGAAAAACTCTGAATCTGTTGGCCCTCACGGAAACCTGGATTCAGGATTCTGACACTGTCTCTCCTGCTGCCATTTCCCATGGTGGCTTACAATTCTCCCATTCCCCGAGACCCACAAACAGACCTGGTGGTGGAGTCGGCATAGAGCAAAAAAGGGGAAAAGCCAGTGCAGCCTAAGGTTAAGACGCAATACATAAAGTGCAAATGCACATATTAATTTCTAACTGTATTTTCAAAATGAGACATTTAGCAAACAATTGATCAATTCTTTGAGCCACCCCGCCTCTTCACGGCAATCTCATATTGGGGCAGTCCTACACTACGTTTTTTATATTCGCTGTGCCATAAAGGCCTCCTAAATGAACTAAAAGCAAGACCACATTAAAAGCATGCTGTACCTGGAGCATTACTGAGTCACCCCCATGGCGCCAGAGTGGGCAAGCGAGGATAAAGGTTGACCAGGTCCAGACAGACATTTCGGATCCAACCTCCACACTGCCCATCCAGAACCACAGATGAAGAGTGAGACAGGCTGAGGCACAGGTGCATAATTAAACAAAGCCTGAGGCAGGGCAGGGCTGCTGTGTGTGTGTACAGCAGCCTATCAATCACTGAGACACAGAAAGAATGGCGCACATAACCAGGCGCGGCATACTCCTGTCCCCACAATTCACTTTCCAGGTCATCCCCCCAGTTCCATCGCTCTCATTCCCTTCTTTTGAAGTCCACACCATCAGGCTCTTCGGTCCCCTCTCCCTCAGAGTAGCGGTCATATACCGGCCCCCAAGCTCACCCACTCACTTCCTGGACCATTTCTCTGCCTGGCTGCCGCACTTCATGTCCTCAGAACTACCAACCCTTATCCTGGGAGACTTCAACATCCCCATTAACAGCCCCACTTCCACATCTGCATCCCAGCTTCTATCACTAACCACTTCTCTAGGCCTCTCACAGCTCTCAACCTCTGAAACACACAAAGACGGTAACACCCTGGACCTGGTTTTCGCCCGGCTCTGCTCAATCTCCTACCTAGATATCTCACCGCTTCCCCTCTCTGACCACAACATTCTCTCCTTCACACTCACAAATCCTCGCTCACCCCAGCACCCTCTTACCTACCATTCAGTCAGAAATCTACATGCCATTTACCCTCATACACTTTCAGACTCCCTACACTCATCATTGTCCCCAGTCTCTTCTTTTTCCTGTCCTGATCTGGCTGTACATCACTTCAATGACACTCTTAGAAGCACCCTTGACAAAGTAGCTCCCCTCACCCTCAGAATCTCCAAACAGAGTGAAACAGCCCTGGCTCACATCGCAAACCCGATTTCTCCAGCGATGCTCTAGGTGTGCTGAATGCTTATGGAGGAAAACACGCACACCAGAAGACTTCATACACTTCAAATTTATGTTAAGGACCTATAATTCTGCCCTTCACCTCGCCAAACAGACCTACTTCACCACCCCGATCTCCTCACTATCCAACAACCCCAAGAATCTTTTTGACACCTTTCACTCCCTCCCCAGGCCAAAAGCACAAGCCCCTATCACAGACATCTGTGCTGATGACCTGACCTCTCACTTTATAGAGAATATAGACAATATCCGTCAGGAAATCCGCTCCCAGTCACATAGTTCAGTGACTCCCATCCCTCCCTGCATCTCCCCTGGCTCACTCTCCACATTCGATCCCATCACAGAAGAAGAAGTCTCCAGGCTCCTCTCCTCTTCTCGTCTGACTACATGCACCACCGACCCCATTACCTCACATCTCCTCCAGTCTGTCTCTCCAGTTGTCACAACTCACCTAACTACAATCTTTCATCTCTCCCTCTCCTCTGGCATTTTCCCCTCCTCCTTCAAACACTATCATTACTCTATTACTAAAGAAACCCACCCTCAACCCATCCTGCACAAACAACTACAGACCAGTCTCCAATCTCCCCTTCATCTCTAAACTCTTGGAGCGCCTGATATATTCCCGCCTTACCCGTTACCTCTCCACTCACTCCCTCCTTCACAGTCCGGTTTCCGCCCCCTACATTCGACAGAAACTGCACTCAAAGTGACCAATGACCTTCTCACAGCAAAACATAACGGTGACCACTCTCTGCTCATTCTTCTCTACCTTTCTGCAGCTTTCAACACTGTTGACCACCCTCTCCTACTCTCTAGGATCCAGTCACTTGGCATTAAGGACACTGCTCTCTCCTGGTTCTCCTCCTATCTTTCTGACCGCTCTTTCAGTGTTCTGTTCTCTGGCTCCACTTCATCTCCTCTTCCTCTCACTGTCGGGGTACCTCAGGGCTCAGTCCTTGGCCCCCTTGTATTCTCTCTCTACACGGCACCAATTGGACAGACCATCAGCAGATTTGGCTTTCAGTACCATCTTTATGCCGATGACACACAACTATACACATCCTTCCCTGACCTTACCCCCGCTGTACTACAGAACGCCACTGACTGTCTATCTGCAGTCTCCAACATCATATCTGCTCTCTATCTGAAATTCAACCTCTCCAAAACTGAACTTCTTCTGCTCCCGCCATCTACTAGCCTCCCTAAATCTGACATTTCCCTCTCTGTGGGTGGCACCATAATAACACCCTGGCAGCAAGCACGCTGTCTGGGTGTTATGTTTGACTCCGATCTCTCCTTCACCACCCATATACAATTTCTTGCCCACTCGTGCCGCTTACACCTAAAGAACATCTCTAGAATCCGCCCTTTTCTCACCATGGAAACAACAAAAACCCTCACTGTCGCCCTGATCCACTCCTGCCTGGACTACTGTAATGCTCTACTAATTGGCCTCCCCCTTACTCGACTTTCCCCTCTACAGTCTATCCTTAATGCATCAGCCAGGGTCGTCCATCTGGTTAGTCATTACTCAGATGCATCCGCTTTTCGCCAGTCGTTACACTGGCTGCCCATTCATTACAGGATACAATTCAAAGTACTTGTTCTCACCCACAAAGTTCACCACAGGGCGGCACCCCGATACATCTCCCTCATTTCGGTCTATCTACCTAGCCGTCCGCTGCGCTCTGCAAATGACTTTCGACTAACCTCTGCACTAATCCGTACCTCCCACTCCCAACTCCAAGACTTCTCCCGTGCTGCGCCAATCCTCTGGAATGCTCTACCCCAAGATATTAGGACCATCCACAATTTGCATAGTTTTAGGCGCTTGATCAAAACAAATTTTTCAGAGCGGCCTATCACATTCAGTAATCAAAGTCATTTTATGTTTGTGTGTGTGTAGCCCATTCACTATCCCCATCTATCCCCCACCCCCTGAAGATGGCTGGACCATCATTGTAAATACATAATTGTAAATACACACCTGTACTTTGTATCTCCCCCATCTCATTGTAGATTGTAAGCTCTCACGAGCAGGGTCGTCTTATTTCGCTTTAATTATTGTATTAACGTTGTTACTTATGACTGTTGTGTTTGAAACTGTTAAACTGTAAAGCGCTGTGGAATATGTTGGCGCTATATAAATAAATATTATTATTATTATTCCACTTGGTGAGTAGGTCACATATGATGCAATGTTCCGGAAGGCGGTATCGGCGCTGCAGAGCTGCAATGCGCGATCTTGCCATGCTGGAATGCCGCAAGTGAGCACACTCTAGGCGGACCTTGTGCAGCAGTGCATCAAGATCCAGATAGTCCCTCAAAAAACCAAGTTGAGCACATGTGCCAGACATGGGATATGAGTGAGGTTGCCTAGGGCCAGAGCTGCCACCAGATTTCGGCCATTGTCACACACTACCATGCCTGGCTGGAGATTCGCTGGCACAAACCCCACATCGCTCTCCTGCTTGATGGCATTCCAGGGCTCCTGCGCTGTGTGGCTTCGATTCCCCAAAGAAATTAATTTCAATACGGCCTGTTAACGTTTGGCCACGGCTGTGCTCATATCGGTCATAACAGGTAAGTGTTCATGGGTCAAGGTGGAGGTGGACTGTGACAGCTCCTGCAGTGCTGATTCAGAGGAACAGGAGTATGAGGAGGAGTCAATGTGTACAGACTGAATTCCTGCAATCCTTGGAGTTGGCAGAACACGTACAGCACCACTTGCAAGATCTGTACGTTGTACTGTGGGACTGCCAATGCCATCAAGTTACGGAAGCTGTTAGTCTCCACCAGCCTGAATGACAGCATTTCAAGGGACAGTAGTTTTGCAATGCCAGCATTCAGAGCCTGTGCTCGGGGGTGGTTTGCCGAGAATGGCCGCCTTTTCTCCCATGCCTGTGCTAACGATGACTGTCGACTGGGCTGTGAGTGTGAGGATGACAGGGAACGTCGTGCTGTGGGTGGAATTACACTGGGTCTCTGTACAACTGTAGGTCTTCAGTGTGTTTTTGTAACTCCACCACGTGCTTGGTCTGCACATGTTTCCACATATTTGTGGTATTGAGGTTGCTGACACTTTTCCCTCTTGACTTTCTGATTACACAGCTTGCATTTGACAAAGCAAATGTCATCTGCAACTGTGTCAAAAAAGGACCAGGCACTGCAAGTCTTGGGAGCACCCGCTTTGGATTTTGGAAGAGGCATGCTCCTAATGGGTGCCGAAGTGGAGGCTACAGGCAACGCAGTCTTCCCTCTCCCTCTTTGGGCTGTTCGGGGAATCTCTTCCTCAGAGCTGCTCCCACCACCTTTCTGTACCTCACGCCATGATGGGTCAAGGACCTCATCATCTACACTACCCTCTTCCAACAACCGCTTCTCCTGGGTAGTCTCGGCAGTACAGTACACACCAGAAAGTGGCACCCGAGTCTCATCATCAGATGCATACTGAGGTGTGGTGACCGTAGGCACTGGCCCACCCGCCTCTTCAGATTCAGAGAGACAAAGCAGTTGCGCATCACTGCATACTACCTCTTCAGATTCTAGAATGCTGCTTGGCTGGCCCCCTCTTTCCAAGCCAAGAGATTCTGAGAAAAGAAGTAGAGATGGCTCCTGTACTGGGCCCTCTGACTGCCTGGGCAATTTGGCAGGTGGTGAAGAGACAGATGGGTGCTCTTCAGTGCTCTGTACCTGAGAGAATGTGGCACTAATTGAAGTCAATGCGTTAGCTTCCATCCATCCAACAACAACTTCAATTTGTTCGTCCCGCAGCAGCGGAGTACGGCGAGCTCATACAAAGCTGCGCATGAAGGACTGTTCCCTGCTAAAACTTGGGGATGATGAGTCACTGGTGCCCGTAGCAGGCACAGAATCCCCACGTCCTCTCCCTGCTCCACCTCCACGTCCACGTGCCTTACTCCTGCCGTCTTTATCTTGGTAGACTGATAAAAATAGCAGAAAAGTACTAAGGGCTTAGTGTCCTTATTCCTGAACAGCTGCTAACAGGTATAAGAAACAACAATTTTATAAAGTGTGGACTAGACATTAATATGAGCTAATGTGGCCTACACAACTGTAAAGTGGAGTGTTTGGTGAACTTTATTAACTTTTTGTTTTTTTCGCAGAGCAGACTACAGCATGAGCTGAACTCACACAGAGACCATGCAGACAGCCGTGAACGGCGCTGCAAGGCCTAAAAAAGTTTCTCTATGTACTCCTATATAGTGTTTTTCCACAATCTAGCAGGATACGGATGGAAAATCACTAATAGGATAAATCAGGACAAAATGTGCAGCAGGCAGCACTAATTGAAAAAAGGACAATGGAACAGTATGAGGCAGTGACGCACACTGAGATGTCTACAAACGGCTGTGGCTGCAGAACAGACTACAGAGTGAGCTGCACTCACACACAGCCGTGAACAGTGCTACAAGACAAAAACAAGGCTCTCACACAGCAGTTGCTAAATTAGCCTGGGTAAAGCACAATAAAGCAAATCGCTATCTCACACTGGCCCTCAGTCAGAACAACAGCGTCCTGTCCCTAACTGAATTCACAGCAGAGTGAACCTAAAATGGCGGCGGCGACTTTTATAGTGCATCATGATATCATTTCAGCAGCCAATCACAGCCATGCCAGTAGTTACATGACTAACATGCATAACAGAATGTGCCCACATTTCTTAGGATTCCTCATTGGCTGAATTAAATGAAACTGGCTCATTGAATTATGGGAACTTCTGATTCCGGTGTCCGATATTGAGAAAGTATCGGAACTCTGAATCGGAATTCCGATACCGCGAATATTGGCCGATACCCGATATTTGCAGTATCGGAATGCTCAACACTACTAACAGCACTTGACAAGTTCAAGGAACCCACTTGGAAAATACAGCAATCCAGAAGAAAAGAGGAACAGCATCCAGTCCAGGAGAAAAAAAAAAAGTGGAAAAGAAACTTTATTTCGCCATGATACAACGTTTCAACCAGTGATGGTCTTTATCAAGTATACATAGTATTGAAGATGACAGCCTTATATAATGTGGAAGTGCGCACACACTAATCACCAATAAGGTACTGCCCACCCTTATTAATACATACCATGTAAAATAATCACGCCTCAATTACAATCAATACAAATAAGCCTTAATTCCATAATCCTACATAATGAAAAGAAATAACCCCTGTATTGAACAGAGCAAAATTATATACTACTTACCCATCACCGTATTGAGCCAATCATTGCTGAGCATAACTGTGGTCATAGAAACCACAGACCTATCCACTCATGTGACGCATATAATCATAAGAAAATTAACATAAACCAATAGGAGTGATCGCATTTCATTGTCCCAAAAAAAATTACCCATGAGTCAATCCCAAGTACTCACATAAGTGAGAGACACACTGCAGCGCCAAACGCCAACTTGTCTCCAGCTCTCAAAGTTCTGACAGCGCATGCGCCACCACCCCACATCACCAATATCACTTGACCGGACTCCCAGGACATTGGGCAAAGTGTGCCCGGCATTTCAGCCCAGAAACAGCCGGAGGCAAATACAAAGCCATATCCATGGCAACTTAAATATACTGCGTGTTGTGTTGCCAAGGGTGCAGTATCACCGGTAACCACCGGAGCCCGGAGGATGACTGTAGCTCACCTCCAGAGGAGTAGAGGTGCAGCGACGGGTGCCACCATGAGACTGCCAAAGAGAAGTCAAACTAACCGGGTCATTAACAGCCAAGAGCTCGGTGCCAGGGACAGGAGATGGAAAGCGGAGTCAGTGTACTAGCCAGACAGACAAAGCTGGACGAGGAACACGGTATCCAAAACGAGAGACAGGAGGTGGAGTCAGATTACAAGCCGGTAAGTCAAAAGCCGGTCAGAGAGCGTAGTATCAAAAACAGGAAACTGGAGGCTGGGGTTCAAAGTTCGAGCTGAGTCATACACTAAAGGGAAATCACAAAACAAGCGCTAAGTCAGGGATAGGGAACGGGTCAGACATCAATACAGGAAGTCAAAGGCAGAAGGATCACTAGGGGATAATGGGTCAGCTGCTCAAGCAGAGGACCAGAACGATGGCTGCCAGCAACAGCACCAATAAATAGCCACCCAAAAATCAAAGAAGCAGGAAAGGTTAACCCTGCCATGACCAGACCGGAGAAGGGAAGGCAGAAAGTAAAATCCAGCCTGGATCATGACACTGCGGTGAGGAGAAATTAACTCTCTGCTGGAACAACCGCATGGGTAAACAATCAGTCTTTTAGCACTATACATACATATCCTACCAGCGTCGGACTGGAGTAGTTTGTGCTCACCAGAGAAAATCATTCTAAGGGCCCACCATGCTTAAGGGGTACTAGCTGCAGAGTCTTCCCTTTTTCACTGGATCCTGCATAAAAAAAACGGTCCGTCGGGCAGAGAAACTTTTTTTCTGCACGTCGGAAAATCGGTCAGCGACGAATCCTGCACTGCCCGTCAATGGCTACAATGGAAGCCTATGGGCGCAGGATGCGTCGATGCCTGTGAAAAGCAGGAATCCAGCGACGGGTCCCATCTTTTCAAAGAGAGCATGCGTGGAAGAATTTCCCATCAGGGAAATTCTCTCTCGCTCGCTCTCTCTCTCTCTTTTTACTATTGGTGCTGCCTATGTAGCATCAATAGTAACAAGATATAATGTTAAAAATAGTTTAAAAATCGCAGTATTCTCACCTATCGGCGTTCCCGCGCAGCGTCACCAATGCTCCCGGCAGCAAGCGTTCCTAGTAATACATTGCGACTTCTCGCGAGATTTCGCAGTGTATTACTAGGAACGCTAGCTACCAAGAGCATCGCTGCGCGGGAACGCCGGTGAGAACACTGCAATTTTTTCTAACCTGGTTTGTGTTGTGTATGCGTTTTCGCAGCGGAAAACCGCTGCGAAGACGCATACACAACAGGTGCACATAGCCTCGACAGGTCCGTCAGAAAGACGGGCCCAGTGCACATGTTTTCCACAATCTGCACAGGATCTGTCATTTCAACGTCTTGATGGATCCTGTGCAGATTTTGAAGATGGAAGTGTGAAAGTAGCCTTAGTTTCCATCTAGTTAAGCACCCTTACCGGCAGCAGATAATTTTATGTAAAACCTAGAACAATGATATTCTATAAGCACAGAAAGATTTTATTATTTAGACATGTGCCACATACACACAATAGACACGACACATACACACCAGTCACACGCTAGACACAGGATACATACTTGTGACACACACACCAGTCACACGCTAGCCACATGACACACTCACGCACCATACATACACCAGTCACACACTAGACACAGGATTAGAGATGAGCGGACCCCTAGATGTTTGGGCCGGCCGAACAGTTAAAAATGAGTCCAGGTTCGGGTACCAGAACAGTACCTGGACCCTATTCATTTGAATGGGGGGCCAATACATCCAGTGTTTACCACTCTGTCAGACGCAAGACAGAGCGGCAAACACTGCTTCTGATCGGCGGTAAAATCATTACCGCCAGTCAGACAGCTGATGACAAACTGTCAAATGATGTGAGCCCACAGCTGTGATCGGAGGTATAAAGTTTACCTCCGGTCACTGGCGTCGGCTAACCTCATTGAGGTTATGGCAAGTCACTGAGGCTATGTTCTCAGCCAGGCCCCTGAACTGCGGTGACCTTGGTGAGATCCCCACTAGCGCAGTGAGAAAGTCCCACAGTGCAGAGGCGGTGAACTCACCAATGGGCTTTTTCTCACTCCCCCCTCTTCTCCACACAGCCCCGGATCACCTCTTTTTCCACAAAGCTCATCATCCCCCCTTTTCCACACAGCCCCCTCATCACCCCCCCTTTTCCACAAAGCTCATCATCCCTCCTTTTCCACACAGCCCCTCATCATCCCTCCTTCTCCACACAGCCCCCTCATCATCCCTCCTTCTCCACACAGCCCCCTCATCGTCCCTCCTTTTCCACACAGCCCCCTCATCATCCCTCCTTCTCCACACAGCCCCCTCATACCTCTTTCTCCACACAGCCCCCTCATCATCCCTCCTTCTCCACACAGCCCCCTCATCATCCCTCCTTTTCCACACAGCCCCCTCATCATCCCTCCTTTTCCACACAGCCCCCTCATCATCCCTCCTTCTCCACACAGCCCCCTCATACCTCTTTCTCCACACAGCCCCCTCATCATCCCTCCTTCTCCACACAGCCCCCTCATCATCCCTCCTTCTCCACACAGCCCCCTCATCATCCCTCCTTCTCCACACAGCCCCCTCATCATCCCTCCTTCTCCACACAGCCCCCTCATAATCCCTCCTTCTCTACACAGCCCCCTCATCATCCCTCCTTCTCCACACAGCCCCCTCATCATCCCTCCTTCTCCACACAGCCCCCTCATCATCCCTCCATCTCCACACAGCCCCCTCATCATCCCTCCTTTTCCACACAGCCCCCTCATCATCCCTCCTTCTCCACACAGCCCCCTCATCATCCCTCCTTCTCCACACAGCCCCCTCATCATCCCTCCTTCTCCACACAGCCCCCTCATACCTCTTTCTCCACACAGCCCCCTCATCGTCCCTCCTTTTCCACACAGCCCCCTCATCATCCCTCCTTCTCCTCACAGCCCCCTCATACCTCTTTCTCCACACAGCCCCCTCATCATCCCTCCTTCTCCACACAGCCCCCTCATCATCCCTCCTTCTCCACACAGCCCCCTCATCATTCCTCCTTCTCCACACAGCCCCCTCATACCTCTTTTTCCACACAGCCCCCTCATCATCCCTCCTTCTCCACACAGCCCCCTCATCATCCCTCCTTCTCTACACAGCCCCCTCATCATCCCTCCTTCTCCACATAGCCCCCTCATCATCCCCCCTTCTCCACACTCATCACCCCTCCTCCACACAGCCCCCTCATCATCCCTCCTTCTCCACACAGCCCCCTCATCATCCCTTCTTCTCTAAACAGCCCCCTCATCATCCCTCCTTCTCCACACAGCCCCCTCATCATCCCTCCTTCTCCACACAGCCCCCTCATCATCCCTCCATCTCCACACAGCCCCCTCATCATCCCTCCTTTTCCACACAGCCCCCTCATCATCCCTCCTTCTCCACACAGCCCCCTCATCATCCCTCCTTCTCCACACAGCCCCCTCATCATCCCTCCTTCTCCACACAGCCCCCTCATACCTCTTTCTCCACACAGCCCCCTCATCGTCCCTCCTTTTCCACACAGCCCCCTCATCATCCCTCCTTCTCCTCACAGCCCCCTCATACCTCTTTCTCCACACAGCCCCCTCATCATCCCTCCTTCTCCACACAGCCCCCTCATCATCCCTCCTTCTCCACACAGCCCCCTCATCATTCCTCCTTCTCCACACAGCCCCCTCATACCTCTTTTTCCACACAGCCCCCTCATCATCCCTCCTTCTCCACACAGCCCCCTCATCATCCCTCCTTCTCCACACAGCCCCCTCATACCTCTTTCTCCACACAGCCCCCTCATCATCCCTCCTTCTCCACACAGCCCCCTCATCATCCCTCCTTTTCCACACAGCCCCCTCATCATCCCTCCTTTTCCACACAGCCCCCTCATCATCCCTCCTTCTCCACACAGCCCCCTCATACCTCTTTCTCCACACAGCCCCCTCATCATCCCTCCTTCTCCACACAGCCCCCTCATCATCCCTCCTTCTCCACACAGCCCCCTCATCATCCCTCCTTCTCCACACAGCCCCCTCATCATCCCTCCTTCTCCACACAGCCCCCTCATAATCCCTCCTTCTCTACACAGCCCCCTCATCATCCCTCCTTCTCCACACAGCCCCCTCATCATCCCTCCTTCTCCACACAGCCCCCTCATCATCCCTCCATCTCCACACAGCCCCCTCATCATCCCTCCTTTTCCACACAGCCCCCTCATCATCCCTCCTTCTCCACACAGCCCCCTCATCATCCCTCCTTCTCCACACAGCCCCCTCATCATCCCTCCTTCTCCACACAGCCCCCTCATACCTCTTTCTCCACACAGCCCCCTCATCGTCCCTCCTTTTCCACACAGCCCCCTCATCATCCCTCCTTCTCCTCACAGCCCCCTCATACCTCTTTCTCCACACAGCCCCCTCATCATCCCTCCTTCTCCACACAGCCCCCTCATCATCCCTCCTTCTCCACACAGCCCCCTCATCATTCCTCCTTCTCCACACAGCCCCCTCATACCTCTTTTTCCACACAGCCCCCTCATCATCCCTCCTTCTCCACACAGCCCCCTCATCATCCCTCCTTCTCTACACAGCCCCCTCATCATCCCTCCTTCTCCACATAGCCCCCTCATCATCCCCCCTTCTCCACACTCATCACCCCTCCTCCACACAGCCCCCTCATCATCCCTCCTTCTCCACACAGCCCCCTCATCATCCCTTCTTCTCTAAACAGCCCCCTCATCATCCCTCCTTCTCCACATAGCCCCCTCATCATCCCTCCTTCTCCACACTCATCACCCCTCCTCCACACAGCCCCCTCATCATCCCTCCTTCTCCACACATCCCCTTTCAAATTACATCAAATAAATTCATCCTCTGACCACTCACACTGAATCCTGGGTCTTCATTCCTATCTGTGCAAGGGTCCATTGTGCAGACCCTCATTCCTCTCCTCCCACAGTTCTATAGTGCAGCCCCCTCGGTCCTCTAGTACAGAGGTCCCCAACCGCCGGTCCGCGGACCAGGACCGGGCCGTTGAGGTTTTTCAGCCGGTCCGCGGCGCCGCTGACAGCTAGCTTCGCGGCCCTGCGCCTGGTCAGAGCACGCTCTGTGACAGCTCGCAGCTCCCGGCAGAGAACATTATGCAGGACGAGGGGGCAGCCCTCCTGCGCAGCATGGTGTGTTCCTGATGGGGTGGGGCGGCAGGCTCTCCTCACTGACACGCCCAGTGGCGTATCTAGGGGGGGGGCAGCCAGGGCATTTGCCCCGGGTGCAGCCGGCAGGGAGGGGCGCAGTCGGGCCGCCTCATTCGGCGGTCCGCAGTGTCTCCCCCCGGCGGCTGCATTCTGCCGTCCCCGGTCAGGGAGTCAGCTGTTCTCTGTGCCGACTGTCAAGCTGACAGCCGGCACAGAGAAGCTGCAGAGCGCCGGATCCCAATGTGTGCAGAGGTGGAGGGGAGCCCCTGCAGGGTGGCTGCGGCAGGCAGGGAGAAATCCCTGCAGCTCCGCTGCCCAGCGATCTGTCTTCCTGCTTCCTCTCACACAGACGCGCCGCTGGATGACGTCATCATTCAGCGGCCGGCTGTGTCAGAGGAAGGCAATGAGATGCTGTGGTAGAGTGCGAGGAGAGGTGAGAGGGGTGTGTGAATGTGTGTGTGAATGTGTGTGTGTGTGTGAGAATGTGAATGTGTGTGTGTGAGAGTGTGTGTGTGAATGTGTGTGTGAATGTGTGTGTGTGTGTGTGTGTGAGAATGTGTGTGTGAGAATGTGTGTGTGAGAATGTGTGTGTGTGTGTGAATGTGTGAATCAAATTCTCATTATAAATGTCATAATTACATGATAAGTATGCACTAAGCTCCACCCCTCCATAACTCCACCCCCATATGACCAGAGCCCCACCCCTGCCCCACCCCCACCCCACCGGGCCATGGAAAACTGGTCTTGCTTAAAGCCGGTCCCTGGGGCAAAAAAGGTTGGGGACCTCTGCTCTAGTAGTCACAGGGCTCCAGCAGCCTCAGTCAGCACAGCGCTGCTTCCTGTTATCAGGTCACTGGTCTGATGGAGGCCCCGCCCCTTCCAGTGACATCATGCCCTCAAAAAATCAACTCCGCTCTAGACGCTGTGTGCAGTGTCTCACAGCCTGTGGCTCTGTGCTGTGCGTGGCTCTGTGCTGTGCGTGGCGCTGTGCGGGTTATTCTATACCCGGTGCCGGCCGCATGCTCTGCTCAGTAACATGTGATGTGAGGTGAGAGCTTTCTATCACCTGCTGCTGCCGCTTCTATTGATCTCATGAGCACTGCGCAGCTGAGAGAGCGGCGCCCAGACATCAGTAGAAGCCGCAGCAGGTGATGAGAAAGCTCTCACCTCACATCACATGTTACTGAGCAGTGCAGGCGGCCGGCACCAGGTATAGAATAACACTCACTGCTGGGTGCATGCAATCATAATGCGCTAAAATACAGGACAGAGCAGGAGTCTGGTGAGGGGGAGGGCCCACCGGAGGATTCTCCGATCTCCCGGTGGGCCAGTCCGACACTGTATCCTACTGAGCATTAACCCGAGACCACATCAATGGAAAAAATGCAAGCAAAAGCATAATTTTACTAAAATGACTATAAATGAGATGACAGTAAGGTTGAGGAGCAGAGGGTATGGGGAGTGACGATAAACATGAACTCCTAGCATATAAATCCAATGACATGTGATCGTAGTAAAATCCTCAGAAATTTCAGTCCCCATATCCTCCAGTCGTTCCTTTAGGAAAATCCCTATTTAAATAAAAAAAAAAAAAAGAATGTGTGAAAATTAAAAACAATAAACCAACATAATACCAATATATAAACAGAGGACAAGAGGGGAATCAAGCTACCCACATCTGTAGATTATGTTCAACTAGAAATAGGCCCAATGCCATCACATCGGGAGTGCGGTGAAATTAACATCCGTGTATGCTTAGTGGTGCTGACAGGAGCAGCGGACATGTCTCACACAGTTTGCACTTTCCAACATATCTGCTCTATATCATTCCTCTGCTTTTTTGTATTTCTGCCCAGGCACAGTTTGTGGCCTTGGGCCACGAACTGCGCCTCCGCAAGTGACATACACGTCACCTCCATTCCTGTGCATGCATAGTAATGACGCAGCTGTTACTGTGCATGCATGGGAATAGCAGAGACGTGTATGTCACTTGCGCAGGCGCAGTGGAGCAGCGGACATGTCTCAGTTTGCACCTTCCAACATATCTGTTCTATATCATCCCTCTGCATTTTTGCGCAGGTGCAGTTCGTGGCCTTGTGGCCATGAACTGCACCTGCGCAAGTCACATACACATCACAGCTATTCCCACACATGCGTAGTAACGACGCGGCTGTTACTGCGCCTGCGTGGAAATAGCAGAGACGAGTATGTCACTTGTGCAGGAGCAGCTCGTGGCATTGCGGCCACGAACTGTGCAAATGACACTGCCGCAGTGCCTTATGGGATTTGGGGACAGCGGCCAGAAATCCCAACTGATGATTATATGTAGAAGATGTTACTGAAGAGGAGTTGCCGCTGTGAGGTGGGACCGCCGCCTGCATCATGAATATACACACAGCATCGTGCTGCACTCCTTTGTGTATCAGTCCTGAGCCCTCCTTCCCCAGCTGGAGCCCGCCCTCTCTATTCTGGGTGCCCGCGTCATGGCTGCATTATGTGCTGCTTCTGTGTTTAGACACCACCGCTATTCCCCATGCAGGCGCAGTAACAGCCGTGTTGTTACCGCGCATGCATGGGTAGAGCGGGTTGATCGCACAGTTGTGGCTGTTACTGCACATGCGCGGGAATAGTGGTGACGTGAATGTCACTTGCGCAGGAGCATCTCGTGGCCTTGCAGCCATGAACTGCGCCTGCCTGCACAAGTGACACTGCCGCGGTGCCTTATGGGATTCGGGGACAGCAGCTGGAAGTCTCATCTAGCGATTATTATATAGGATGTTAAGATCCCTGGGTTGTAATGTACCCAGTATGGAAATTTCTCAGTTCCTTTTTTTTAAGATTTTTAATCTATCCCCCTCTTTTCTGTATTGGGACACTATAACCCTAAACCTAAGCTGATTGAATGTCTACACTCACAAAAATGCTTTTTTTTGGTCAAGCAACCAAGTTTTAATAGTACTTTTGTGTTAACCAATTCGCGCCTCCATAGTAGTTTCACACACATACACCAACCCACACTGGCACACAATCATATAAACTACAAAACTCGAAGTACAAGTGTACCTATCCTTTATCAAAAACTTTTTCCCAATAGGAGGGTGATTAAGTCACACTAACATATTCCTGCAACATGCACAACCCAGGCAGGGAAAATTCCCCTGTCTGGGAGTACATAGCGCTTTCTGGATTGAAGTCTTACAGGTACCAAAATCAGATCTAACCAATCCATCCCTCAAGTTACAACCATGTCTAAAGAACAAGACAGGACAAGAAGCAAACTCTGGAACAGATGGTAGGCTCTGATGCAACAAATGACAATGTATAAGAATGCTTCCAATCCAACCACTTCGACAGTAATTGGAAACAAACGGAATCAGTTTGTTAGTAGGCCTTCCCTTTGTGTTTCATTCCATGTCATTTCCAAATGTCCTACTCTTATATTGCACCACTTCTTTTCTAGGATAACCCCTTGCGATAAACTTATTGCACATTTCCTCTAGCCTCAAATCAAGTACATGGATCATTTGACTCCATGGAAGGGAATCTATCATCTTCCATGGGTGGTTACTATTAAAATGGAGTAAACTATTCTTGTCGGTCTCCTTTACAAACAAAATCATTACCCAGGGTTTCACCATTTTTATACACTATGGTATCAAGAAATTGAACCAGGTTTCTTGAGTACTGTAAGTTAAAGTGAATTTCAGCTCAGAAAAAACCTGATTGAGTTCTGTCTGAAAATCAAGGATATCATCTTGTTCTCCTTCCCATAGAACAAAAATGCTGTCTATGTTACGCCACCAGGCTCTGACATGGTGCCAGAAACTGGAACCGTATACATGCAAGTCCTCGAATACCTCCATATAGATGTTAGCATAAGTTGGGGACACATTGGACCCCATGGCGGTACCCCATAACTGCAAGTAGTAATCATCTCCAAATAGGAAATAATTCCTCCTGAGGATGAACTCAAACAGTGTGAGGACCAGCTGTGCTCAATCTGGGGCCATATCTGAGCCCGATAGCGCCACACTGACATCCTGAAGACCCTTATTTTCAATGGACGTATATAATGAAACATCAAACAACACCAAAAGGGTAGTTTCAATAATCTTTATATCCCTGTTCTTATTCAAAAAGTCATTAGTGTCCTTGATAGGTCAAGTAGCTATAGCATATCCCCGCAGAACTTTATCCAAAAAGACAGCAGTCTTATTAAACAAGGAGCCCCTCCCTGACACAATAGGGCATCCGGGGGGAATCAACAAATCCTTATAAATTTTAAGGAGTGTATACAGTACAGGTAAAAATGGGAGTATCAGCTATAAGGTATCCAGACAGCTTCTAGTCAATGAGTCCATCGAGCAAGGAGTCACTGACCAGAAGCTGTAGCTCCCTCTGAATACAAGTAGTAGGATCACCAGACAACTTTTCAAACATTAACTGGTCATCAAGTTGACATAGAATTTCAGCTTTATATTTAACACTGTCCATAATAACCTCCATCCCACCTTTATCGGCTGGCTTTATAGTAATGGCAGTGTTAATTAGATCTGTCAGATTTTCTTTGTAGCCGTCAGGTTCTGTCCCTTATGCAAATGGAATTTGCTTCTCAATCTTTCCACATCTCTCAACTAATTGGATACAAGATTCAATAAAGCAGGTTCTATTTGGTGGTTGAAAATTGCTCTTATTGTAAAGACCCACCCCCTGGGAGTGTGAATCCAGAACAATCACTCCTAACTAGACCAGTGTTTTCACATTCCTTAGCAACAAAATATGATATCAGATGTAACTTTCTAAAGAAAGAATATAGATCCCCTTCAAGTTCAAACCAGTCCTGGGAAATTGAAGGGCAAAACGAGAGCCCTTGACAGAACATCATGCTCTACATCAAATAACTAATGATGATATATTTACCACCAACTCTCTAATACTTAAATTGTCCTTCCGTTATGCTAGCATTTTTTATGTTTATATGAGTCGCATGAGTGGACAGGTCTGTGGCTTCTACGACCATGGTCATTCTCAGTATTTGATATGTGTGATTATTTCATATGGTGTGTATTATTAATATGGGTGGGCAGTACCTTGTTGTGTGTGTGTGTGGTGTGTGTGGTGTGTGTGTGTACTTCCACACTATACAAGGCTGCCGTCTTTAATACTATGTAACATGGACTCGGATTGGCATTGGTTCTGCGGTTTTAACAGAAGACCACCTAATTAAAGTATTGTGCAGGAGGGAGAACTTGGTAAGCTCCCAAGGACTGTTAGGCAGTTATGTCGGACTACAAGCCCAAGAACTTGTGCTCTTTTACTCTGGTATTAAGGCAATAGACACTCCATACCCTGTAAAGAAAAGACTACCAGTTTTAAGCGTTATGCGAATTTTATAGGCCGCGTGTTGACTTCCAGGTTTGAAAATGGTTGAGGATGACCATGTGCAAAGAGGAGGAATATAGGGATGTGGACTGTCTTACCCTGTTCCTGAAGACAACTGCACTGTGTGTATAGTGTCATGCGGTTTTAGATGCAATAGTGATGTTAGTCTTATGTAATGTATTATGGTAATGTACAATATATAACTCAAGTAATGTATTAATGTATAATATAAGTAGTGTTGTGCAGGATAGCATAGGATTAGCTTAGGATAGCACAAGTACGGTTTATATAGTAAGTTCCAAAGACATACTGATAATGAATTTAGATTGTGAGCCCCATCGGGGACAGTGATGATAATGTGTGCAAAACTGTAAAGCGCTGCGGAATATGTTAGCACTATATAAAAATAAAGATTATTAATATTATTTATTTAAGTGGTTTAACAACAGCATAGGACATATCATTTGGAACCTGATGTTTCATAATCAACCTAATGTGACAATCTGAAAGATCAAATTTACCCACTTGATCTACAGTCATCCACTCAAGTCAAGTGTTTATCAACTGTTCTCATTTTCAAACAGAACAGTCACACAAGAGAGTGTTCACAGTGACAAGATTCGCCCCCTCAGTGATGTCACGGCAAAATGGTATAAGACAAAGAGCTCAGTTTTCACTACACTTTGACCAGGTAGCTAGCTGAGACTCTGTTATGCACTGGAAGATATGTTCGCCCATCCCCCGAGCCACATGGTTTGCCATGATCTGAAATAAAGTTAGAGAAATTTAAGTGTTCTTTTCAATTTTAATCCCATTTTATTTGTAATTGTATTGTACATATGATTTGTCTTTATAATATCTTTTAATACCTTGTAAACACTGCCTACCTTTTTTGGGGGTAAAATATAAAAATTACTAGCTTGCCTCTCCATGCTCTAAACAAACGGTCGAGTCCTCTGAAGTGAATTACGCTACTGATTTGGGATGGCTCCGGACCCATTAATCCTTGGAAAATCGGATCTGGTGGCAGCATACTTTTGTCCTGTGCCATAGGGCGTCTTTGCAGAGACTGGCGGCGTTGATAATTGTTCCCGCCTGTGTGGGAGTAAGTATATTGCCCTTGCTGAAGCATGCCCAATAGCCAGTACATAGCAGGAAGCCTTTCTGGCGACTTATTACCCTAGGTGCAGTACCTTGACTGACATGAGGGTAAGGGGAGTGCCAGAGAGCTGCAAGTTCCAAAGCGGAAGTGGGATATAGATAAATCCCTTCAGAAGGAACCAGGGGCAACCAAGCAACCCCGGTTTGTGACAAATTGGTGTGAGGGGTGGGGATGATAAAGGAATCTTCCCCGTGAACCGTGACAGTTTGGTTGGATCTGTGACACCTCCTATATACATGCAAATATCACAGACAAAAAAAACCCAAAACACATTCTCACCTTGTTCCCGATCCTCTGGCTCTCTGATCCGGTCTCCGATGCACTGACTCTGCACAGCTCACATGATGAAGTGATGACATTACATCAGATGGCTCAGTTGCTCCATTTTCCAAAAAAATCACAACTATCTGCATCCCAAGGAAGTAGATAGCAGTGTCAACAGGTGGCGGTGGATGAACATCGGGCAAGGGCATGGTGTGACCTGTGGGCCACTGATTTCGGTCTTTCAGTTGTCTCAGCCCAGCCAGACTGGAAAAACCAGAAGGCCAGATGTGGCCCATGGACCACACTTTTCCCAGCTCTGGTAAGTGGATAGTATTGGAAAAACTCAATAGAAGGGCACAACATTACTGATAGGTGATAGAGCTATGGTGGGCTCTAAAGGTACCTTCACACTCAGCAACTTTACAACGATAACGACAACGATCCGTGACGTTGCAGCATCCTGGATAGCGATCTCGTTTTGTTTGACACGCAGCAGCGATCTGGATCCCGCTGTGACATCGCTGGTCGGAGCAAGAAGTCCAGAACTTTGTTTGGTCGTCAGGTCGGCGTGTATCGTCATGTTTGACAGCAAAAGCAATGATGCCTGCACTGTTTTACATGGAGCTAACAACCAGCGAGAACGATAAGTGAGTCGCCGTTATGTCACAGGATCGCTCCTGCATCGTCCTGGAGCTGCTGTGTTTGACGTCTCTACAGCGACCTAAACAGCGACGCTGCAGCGATCGGCTCGTTGTTTATATCGCTGCAGCGTCGCTGCGTGTGACAGTACCTTAAGGCAATTGTTAAATGGATACTTTATTTACTTATCCACAGGAAAGCAGATAACTGCATTTGGAGATGTCTGAACAATGAGAACCCCCAATGACTGCCAAATTGGGGACTTCTGTTCATTCTTTTAATGGAGACTTGGTTGTGCATGTGGACTGCTGCTCGATTTAACTCATATTTGAGTACAGCCCTCATATCTTTTGGGTAATCATAGATAAATGTACAACCAGGGAGGAGCACACGACTTCCATTCTGGCAATCAATGGAGGTCACAAAGCTTGATCCATAAAGACATTTATGGGCAAAAACACGGCCGGCCGCACAGAGCCAGAACCAAAACCCCATCCATTGGGATAACTAATCAGGAGATTGTGAGTGTCTGATGTTAGGGGTTGAGTTCCTGCCTCTGCACAGGGGGAATCTCGGGCCATCTCCGCTGCGGTCTCCCATTCTTCTCCTGCCGCAGTGGAGCCTGCTCAGCAGAGACGTTGATCCCAGCATCTCGCTCAGTCTGACTCTGTCTGAGAGTTACTGCTGCATTTCCTGCTTCTGCCACTGAAGTCAGTGCTGGGCAGCGGCGAGCAGACGCTTCTGGGTCTAAGTCCTGCTTTTCACGTTCTGAGCATGCCCAGAGTAAGATCTCTCAGTGGAGATCGAGGGTCACATGATCAGATACTGCAGCTAAGGTCCTTGTAGGTGCTAGGACTAAATCCTGCTTTGCACTCTAAGCATGCCCGGGGCAAGATCTCTCAGTGGAGATCTGGGGTCACATGCTCAGGTACTGCGGCAACTCCATTGGTCCTTCTTTGGAAGGTCCTAAACGTGCTGCAGCTATTTAAGGCTCGCATGGCTGCACGGCCATGCGCTAATATCAATTCTAATATGTGCTTTGCGCCAGTGTGGTTATGTATGTTTGTATTCAGGGACCCGGCTGAAATAAGCCCCTAGAATGCTGGCACCTCCGGCGAGGAGATTGTGTGAACGTGATTCAGGGACCCGGCTGAAATAAGCCCCTAGAATACCAGCACCTCCGGTGAGGAGATTGTATGTGTGCATAACCACTGACTGCTATCAGTTCGGCAGTAAGCTTGTGCTCCTGTGAGGCTAACAGGGCGCAGTGCTTTCCTCTCGCGGTTGCTCTGTGAGGTAACAGAGCTAGTCTATACCGCCAAACAGTGCCGCCATTCACTAGCAGCAGGTTCTCCTGCACGGTGGACCCCAGGCTGCGAACGCACCATTCATAATAAACATCTATTTTACTCGGTGCGTTCCGCTAGCCCTAACATCTGACCTCACAAATTCTCCCAATGGATGAAGGGTCAAAAATTCCAAGTCATCTGAAAAATTGGAATCTTTTTTGCTGCAAAGCGATCAACTCCATATTAATGTCGATATATTAGAGTGAGAAAAAGCTCCTGCAGGTGCAATATTGAGGGGGACAATTATTCTGTCTAATTTTCATTAATCACAATGTACAAAACAAAGTCTTGGACAATCTACTATATAATTGTCCAAGGGTCACTTCCATCTGTCTGTCTTTCTGTCTGTCTGTCACGGATATTCATTGGTCGCGGCCTCTATCTGTCATGGAAATCCATGTCGCTGATTGGTTATGGCAAAACGCCCACGACTAGGGTTGAGCGAAACGGGTCGAACATTTTCAAAAGTCGCCGACTTTTGGCGAAGTCGAGTTTCATGAAACCCGATCCGACCCCTGTGCGTGGTCGGCCATGCGGTACGCGACTTTCGCGCCAAAGTCGCGTTTCAATGACGCGAAAAGCGCCATTTCTCAGCCAATGAAGGTAAACGCAGAGTGTGGGCAGCGTGATGACATAGGTCCTGGTCCCCACCATCTTAGAGAAGGGCATTGCAGTGATTGGCTTGCTGTCTGCGGCGTCACAGGGGCTATAAAGGGGAGTTCCCGCCGACCGCCATGTTACTGCTGCTGATCTGAGCTTAGGGAGAGGTTGCTGCCGCTTCGTCAGAAGCAGGGATAGCGTTAGGCAGGGTCCATTAACCACCAAACCGCTTGTGCTGTAGCGATTTCTACTGCCCAACACCACCTTCGGTGTGCAGGGACAGTGGAAGCTCCTTTTTTTTTTTTCCTCAGCGCTGTAGCTCATTGGGCTGCCCTAGAAGGCTCCCTGATAGCTGCATTGCTGTGTGTACGCCGCTGTGCAAACCAACTGCTTTTTTCAAAGCACAAATCCTCTTGTTCCTTCCTTTCTGCACAGCTATCTTGTTTGTTTGTCCACACTTTTTATTTAATTTGTGCATCAGTCCACTCCTTATTGCTGCCTGCCATACCTGGCTGAGATTACTGCAGGGAGATAGTAATTGAAGGACAGTTCCTTTTTTTTTTTTTTTTTTGTGGGAGATTAAGATTGACATTTCTGCTAGAGTGCCATCTCTGTCTGTGTCATCTCTCAGTCAGTGGGCCATAGAAAGCCTATTTATTTTTTTGCTTGATTTGGGTTCCAAAATCTACCAGAAAAAATCACATCAATCAGTGGGAGAAAAATATTGGCCTCAGGGCTTGTGTGCCACTCCTTACTCCTGTGTGTGCCATCTCTCACTCAGTGGGCCATAGAAAGCCTATTAATTTTTTTGCTTGATTTGGGTTCTAAATTCTACCTGAAAAAATCATTAAATCAATCAGTGGGAGATTAATATTGGGCTTTGGGCTTGTGTGCCAGTCCTAAGCGTGCCATCTCTCTCTCTCACATAGTGGGCCATAGAAAGCCTATTTATTATTATTTTTTTTATTGGGTTTATAAATTTTCCCTGGAAAAAAAAAAAATGGGAGATTAATATTGGCCTCTGGGCTTGTGTGCCACTCCTGACTTCTGTGTGCGTCATCTGTCACTCAGTGGGCCCTAGAAAGCCTATTTTTTGTTTTATTTGTTTTCTAAATTCTCCCTGAAACAATCATTTTATTTTCTTTGGTTTCTAAATTATTCCTGAAAAAAATCATTTTTTTGGTATTTTTTTTTCTCTCAAGTCTCCCTGAAAAAAAAAAAAAAATCTGTGGGAGATTCATATTGCCCCTTCTGCTTGTGTGCCAGTCTTGACTCCTGGGTGTGCCATCTCTCTCTCTCTCCCCAATTGTGGGCCATAGAAAGCCTATTAATTTTTTTGCTTGATTTGGGTTCCAAAATCTACCGAAAAAAATCACTAAATCAATCAGTGGGAGATTAATATTGGCCTCTGGGCTTGTGTGCCACTCCTGACTCCTGTGTGCGTCATCTGTCACTCAGTGGGCCCTAGAAAGCCTATTTTTTGTTTTATTTGTTTTCTAAATTCTCCCTGAAACAATCATTTTATTTTCTTTGGTTTCTAAATTATTCCTGAAAAAAATCATTTTTTTGGTATTTTTTTTTCTCTCAAGTCTCCCTGAAAAAAAAAAAAAAAAAAAAAATCTGTGGGAGATTCATATTGCCCCTTCTGCTTGTGTGCCAGTCTTGACTCCTGGGTGTGCCATCTCTCTCTCTCTCCCCAATTGTGGGCCATAGAAAGCCTATTAATTTTTTTGCTTGATTTGGGTTCCAAAATCTACCTGAAAAAAATCACTAAATCAATCAGTGGGAGATTAATATTGGCCTCTGGGCTTGTGTGCCACTCCTGACTCCTGTGTGCGTCATCTGTCACTCAGTGGGCCCTAGAAAGCCTATTTTTTGTTTTATTTGTTTTCTAAATTCTCCCTGAAACAATCATTTTATTTTCTTTGGTTTCTAAATTATTCCTGAAAAAAATCATTTTTTTGGTATTTTTTTTTCTCTCAAGTCTCCCTGAAAAAAAAAAAAAAAAATCTGTGGGAGATTCATATTGCCCCTTCTGCTTGTGTGCCAGTCTTGACTCCTGGGTGTGCCATCTCTCTCTCTCTCCCCAATTGTGGGCCATAGAAAGCCTATTAATTTTTTTGCTTGATTTGGGTTCCAAAATCTACGGAAAAAAATCACTAAATCAATCAGTGGGAGATTAATATTGGCCTCTGGGCTTGTGTGCCACTCCTGACTCCTGTGTGCGTCATCTGTCACTCAGTGGGCCCTAGAAAGCCTATTTTTTGTTTTATTTGTTTTCTAAATTCTCCCTGAAACAATCATTTTATTTTCTTTGGTTTCTAAATTATTCCTGAAGAAAATCATTTTTTTGGTATTTTTTTTTCTCTCAAGTCTCCCTGAAAAAAAAAAACAAAAAAAAAAAAAAACTGTGGGAGATTCATATTGCCCCTTCTGCTTGTGTGCCAGTCTTGACTCCTGGGTGTGCCATCTCTCTCTCTCCCCAATTGTGGGCCATAGAAAGCCTATTATATTTTTTAGCTTGATTTGGGTTCCAAAATCTACCTGAAAAAATCACTACATCAATCAGTGGGAGATAAATATTGGCCTCTGGGCTTGTGTGCCACTCCTGACTCCTGTGTGCGTCATCTGTCACTCAGTGGGCCCTAGAAAGCCTATTTTTTGTTTTATTTGTTTTCTAAATTCTCCCTGAAACAATCATTTTATTTTCTTTGGTTTCTAAATTATTCCTGAAAAAAATCATTTTTTTGGTATTTTTTTTTCTCTCAAGTCTCCCTGAAAAAAAAAAAAAAAAATCTGTGGGAGATTCATATTGCCCCTTCTGCTTGTGTGCCAGTCTTGACTCCTGGGTGTGCCATCTCTCTCTCTCTCCCCAATTGTGGGCCATAGAAAGCCTATTAATTTTTTTGCTTGATTTGGGTTCCAAAATCTACCTGAAAAAAATCACTAAATCAATCAGTGGGAGATTAATATTGGCCTCTGGGCTTGTGTGCCACTCCTGACTCCTGTGTGCGTCATCTGTCACTCAGTGGGCCCTAGAAAGCCTATTTTTTGTTTTATTTGTTTTCTAAATTCTCCCTGAAACAATCATTTTATTTTCTTTGGTTTCTAAATTATTCCTGAAAAAAATCATTTTTTTGGTATTTTTTTTTCTCTCAAGTCTCCCTGAAAAAAAAAAAAAAAAAAAAAAAATCTGTGGGAGATTCATATTGCCCCTTCTGCTTGTGTGCCAGTCTTGACTCCTGGGTGTGCCATCTCTCTCTCTCTCCCCAATTGTGGGCCATAGAAAGCCTATTAATTTTTTTGCTTGATTTGGGTTCCAAAATCTACCGAAAAAAATCACTAAATCAATCAGTGGGAGATTAATATTGGCCTCTGGGCTTGTGTGCCACTCCTGACTCCTGTGTGCGTCATCTGTCACTCAGTGGGCCCTAGAAAGCCTATTTTTTGTTTTATTTGTTTTCTAAATTCTCCCTGAAACAATCATTTTATTTTCTTTGGTTTCTAAATTATTCCTGAAAAAAATCATTTTTTTGGTATTTTTTTTTCTCTCAAGTCTCCCTGAAAAAAAAAAAAAAAAAAAAACTGTGGGAGATTCATATTGCCCCTTCTGCTTGTGTGCCAGTCTTGACTCCTGGGTGTGCCATCTCTCTCTCTCTCCCCAATTGTGGGCCATAGAAAGCCTATTATTTTTTTTAGCTTGATTTGGGTTCCAAAATCTACCTGAAAAAATCACTACATCAATCAGTGGGAGATAAATATTGGCCTCTGGGCTTGTGTGCCACTCCTGACTCCTGTGTGCGTCCTCTCTCACTCAGTGGGCCCTACAAAGCCTTTTTTTTTTTTTTTTTTTCCTAAATTCTCCCTGAAACAATCATTTCATTTTATTTGTTTTATAAATTCTTCTGTAAAAAATAATTTTTTTTTAATTTTTTTTTTTTCTGAAGTCTCCCTTTTAAAAAAAACAAACACAAATCAGTGGGAGATAAATATTTACATTTGCGCTTCAGTGACAGTCCTGCGTGTGTGCCATCTCATTTGTTGCCAACAACAACAGAGTGTGTAACATTGTGGCTGATTTTCGTTGTGGTCTCACCCACCTGTAAAGGGGTAGCTAAATCATACTGAAGTTATAGCTCACCGTGTAAGTTGTGTGACAGCAACAAATACCGTTCGTTTGTTAACGTTTTTAAAACAATGAGGAAGTCTGGTGGAAGAGGTCGTGGCCGGGGGCGTTCATTGTCAGCTGGTAATGAGGGTAGTGGTAGTGGTGGAGCATCAGCTGGTCGTGGGAAAAAAAATATTACACCTAAGTCTGGAGCTGTGGAGCCAGGTTCGTCGTCTGGCTACACAAGGCCTCGAACGCTCCCTTTTCTGGGAGTAGGAAAACCGCTTTTAAAGCCGGAGCAGCAAGAGCAAGTTTTGGCTTATCTTGCTGACTCAGCCTCTAGCTCTTTTGCCTCCTCTCGTGAAACTGGTAAATGTCAAAGCAGCGCGTCGTTAGTGGATGTTCACGGTCAGGGACAAGTCGCTTCCTTGTCCTCTTCAGCAAAAACAACAACAGAGAAGAATGCAGCAGGCGACACAACGGGTTACTCCATGGAGCTCTTTACACATACCGTCCCTGGCTTAGAAAGTGAAGCAGTTAACAGTCCATGCCCATTACAAGTTGAATCTGACATGGAGTGCACTGATGCACAGCCACAGCCAGACTACTATGCTGGTCCTTTGACTCAGACCACAACATTGCCCTCGCAGGGTGCTGATCAAGAATCAGACCCTGATGAGACTATGTTGCCCCATCACGAACGCTATACCACCGACCGACACGGTGACACAGACGAAGTTGCACACGAGCTACAAGAAGAGGTAATAGATGACCCAGTTCTTGACCCCGATTGGCAGCCATTGGGGGAACAGGGTGCAGGCGGCAGCAGTTCTGAAGCGGAGGAGGAGGGGCCGCAGCAGGCATCAACATCGCAACAGGTTCCATCTGCCGGGCCCGTATCTTGCCCAAAACGCGTGGCAAAGCTAAAACCTGTTGGAGGACAGCGTGGCCATCCGGTTAAAGCTCAGTCTGCAATGCCTGAAAAGGTATCCGATGCTAGAAAGAGTGCAGTCTGGCATTTTTTTAAACAACATCCAATTGATCAGCGCAAAGTCATCTGTCAAAAATGTTCAACTACCTTAAGCAGAGGACAGAATCTGAAAAGTCTCAATACAAGTTGCATGCATAGACATTTAACCACCATGCATTTGCAAGCCTGGACTAACTACCAAACGTCCCTTAAGGTTGTAGCACCCTCGGCCAATGAAGCTAGTCAGCAACGCAACATCCCTTCCGGCAGTGTAGGGCCACCATTTTCCGCACCACCTGCAGTATCTGTGCAGGTTTCTTTGCCAGGCCAAAGCCTTCAGGGTCAGGGAATCACCAGTTTCGTAGTAGGAAACACTGCATCTAGGGCACCGGTGGCAACAATACCATCTCCCACCGTCTCTCAGTCTGCCATGTCCACCGGCACCCCCGCTAGTTCCACGATCTGCAGCTCTCCAGTCCAGCTCACCCTACATGAGACTATGGTTAGAAAAAGGAAGTACTTAGCATCGCATCCGCGTACACAGGGTTTGAACGCACACATAGCTAGACTAATCTCGTTAGAGATGATGCTCTACCGGTTAGTTGAAAGCGAAGCTTTCAAAGCCCTGATGGACTACGCTGTACCACGCTACGAGCTACCCAGTCGACACTTTTTTTCCAGAAAAGCCATCCCAGCCCTCCACCAGCATGTTAAAGAGCGCATCGTCCATGCACTCAGGCAATCTGTGAGCACAAAGGTGCACCTGACAACAGATGCATAGACCAGTAGGCATGGCCAGGGACGTTACGTGTCCATCACGGCACACTGGTTAAATGTGGTGGATGCAGGGTCCACAGGGGACAGCAAGTTTGGGACAGTTCTGCCTAGCCCACGGTCTAGGAAACAATTGGCTGTAGCCGTTCGCACGCCCTCCTCCTCCTCTTCGTCCTCCTGCAGAAGCGAGAGCTCGTCCACAGACCGCAGTTGCACAACCACTCCATCCGCAGCTGCCACTGTTGCACACCAGGTCTCCCATTATGGGGCAGCTACTGGCAAACGTCAGCAGGCTGTATTGGCTATGAAGTGTTTGGGCGACAACAGACACACCGCGGACGTTCTGTCCGAGTTCTTGCAGAAAGAAACGCAGTCGTGGCTGGGCACTGTAGATCTTGAGGCAGGCAAGGTAGTGAGTGATAACGGAAGGAATTTCATGGCTGCCATCTCCCTTTCCCAACTGAAACACATTCCTTGCCTGGCTCACACCTTAAACCTGGTGGTGCAGTGCTTCCTGAAAAGTTATCCGGGGTTATCCGACCTGCTCCTCAAAGTGCGTGGACTTTGCTCACATATCCGCCGTTCGCCCGTACACTCCAGCCGTATGCAGACCTATCAGCGTTCTTTGAACCTTCCCCAGCATCGCCTAATCATAGACGTTGCAACAAGGTGGAACTCAACACTGCACATGCTTCAGAGACTGTGTGAACAGAGGCGGGCTGTTATGTTTTTGTGGGAGGATACACATACACGGGCAGGCAGTAGGATGGCAGACATGGAGTTGTCAGGTGTGCAGTGGTCGAAGATTCAAGACATGTGTCAAGTCCTTCAGTGTTTTGAGGAATGCACACGGCTGGTTAGTGCAGACAACGCCATAATAAGCATGAGCATCCCCCTAATGCGTCTGCTGATGCAAAGTTTGACGCACATAAAGGATCAGGCGTCTGCAGCTGAGGAAGAGGAAAGCCTTGATGACAGTCAGCCATTGTCTGGCCAGGGCAGTGTACAGGACGAGGTAGCGGGCGAAGAGGAGGACGAGGAGGATGATGGGGATGATTATATTTTTAATGAGGAAGCTTTTCCGGGGCCACTGGAAATTGGTGGCGCGGCAAGGCCGGGTTCTGGTTTTTTGAGGGACACAAGTGACGTGGATTTGCCTGAAACTGCCCCTCAACCAAGCACAACCGCAGATTTGAGAACTGGAACTTTGGCCCACATGGCGGATTATGCCTTACGTATCCTCAAAAGGGACACACGCATAACTAAAATGATGAATGATGACGATTACTGGTTGGCCTGCCTCCTTGATCCTCGCTATAAAGGCAAATTGCAAAATATAATGCCACATGAGAACTTGGAACTAATATTAGCAACCAAACAATCAACTCTTGTTGACCGTTTGCTTCTGGCATTCCCTGCACACAGCGCCCGTGATCGTTCTCACACGAGCTGCAGGGGCCAGCAGACCAGAGGAGTTAGAGGGGCAGAAATCAGAAGTGGCGTTGGCCAGAGGGGTTTTCTGACCAGGTTGTGGAGTGATTTTGCTATGACCGCAGACAGGACAGGTACTGCAGCATCAATTCAAAGTGACAGGAGACAACATTTGTCCAGTATGGTTACAAACTATTTTTCATCCCTTATCGATGTTCTCCCTCAACCGTCATTCCCATTTGATTACTGGGCATCAAAATTAGACACCTGGCCAGAATTGGCAGAATATGCATTGCAGGAGCTTGCTTGCCCGGCAGCTAGTGTCCTATCAGAAAGAGTATTCAGTGCTGCAGGTTCAATACTAACAGAAAAAAGGACTCGTCTGGCTACCCAAAATGTAGATGATCTAACCTTCATTAAAATGAACCACAACTGGATTTTGAAATCTTTTGCCCCACCTTGCCCGGCTGACACCTAGCTTTCCTATGAAAAGGTCTTGCCTGTGGACTATTCTGAATGCCTTTTCCAATCTCGTAATTTTCAGCACCTGATTGTCCAGCATACGACATGTTTACACCTCACTAAATGGCCAAACTCCCCACACGGGGCCGTGGTATCGACACTTGGCGACAGCACCCGTGAGAGTGCAGTTTGTCTGAAGAGGTGGGTGAGCCCGCTTTTGGTCGACGGCACTGCCACTGGGTCCCTCCTAGTACAATAAAGTGTCTCTGGCGGTGGTGGTGCGCACCCAACGTCAGACACACCGTTGTAATATGAGGGGCCCTGGGCCTGTACCGCCGGCCACAAGACAGTTTCCCCCCACCCCAGCTCAAACAGTGCTCTACCACTTGCAAAATTATCTCACAGCTCCACCAATGTTTAGTCTATGCGCTGACATCCTTCAATGCCTGCCACTGACAATACCATTGTATTGACATTTTTGTTATGTTAGGCCTTCGATGCCTGTCTGTGGTCACTCCTTCCACTAGGCCTCCACTGACCACACCACTGCTGCCTGTGTACCCCTGGAACCAATTTAAAATTGCCTACAGCCATGTGTTATTATTTTAGGCCTTCGATGCCTGTCTGCGGTCACTCCTTCCACTAGGCCTCCACTGACCACACCACTGCTGCCCGTGTACCCCTGGAACCAATTTAAAATTGCCTACAGCCATGTGTTATTATTTTAGGCCTTCGATGCCTGTCTGCGGTGACTCCTTCCACTAGGCCTCCACTGACCACACCACTGCTGCCCGTGTACCCCTGGAACCAATTTAAAATTGCCTACAGCCATGTGTTATTATTTTAGGCCTTCGATGCCTGTCTGCGGTGACTCCTTCCACTAGGCCTCCACTGACCACACCACTGCTGCCCGTGTACCCCTGGAACCAATTTAAAATTGCCTACAGCCATGTGTTATTATTTTAGGCCTTCGATGCCTGTCTGCGGTGACTCCTTCCACTAGGCCTCCACTGACCACACCACTGCTGCCCGTGTACCCCTGGAACCAATTTAAAATTGCCTACAGCCATGTGTTATTATTTTAGGCCTTCGATGCCTGTCTGCGGTGACTCCTTCCACTAGGCCTCCACTGACCACACCACTGCTGCCCGTGTACCCCTGGAACCAATTTAAAATTGCCTACAGCCATGTGTTATTATTTTAGGCCTTCGATGCCTGTCTGCGGTGACTCCTTCCACTAGGCCTCCACTGACCACACCACTGCTGCCCGTGTACCCCTGGAACCAATTTAAAATTGCCTACAGCCATGTGTTATTATTTTAGGCCTTCGATGCCTGTCTGCGGTGACTCCTTCCACTAGGCCTCCACTGACCACACCACTGCTGCCCGTGTACCCCTGGAACCAATTTAAAATTGCCTACAGCCATGTGTTATTATTTTAGGCCTTCGATGCCTGTCTGCGGTGACTCCTTCCACTAGGCCTCCACTGACCACACCACTGCTGCCCGTGTACCCCTGGAACCAATTTAAAATTGCCTACAGCCATGTGTTATTATTTTAGGCCTTTGATGCCTGTCTGCGGTGACTCCTTCCACTAGGCCTCCACTGACCACACCACTGCTGCCCGTGTACCCCTGGAACCAATTTAAAATTGCCTACAGCCATGTGTTATTATTTTAGGCCTTCGATGCCTGTCTGCGGTCACTCCTTCCACTAGGCCTCCACTGACCACACCACTGCTGCCCGTGTACCCCTGGAACCAATTTAAAATTGCCTACAGCCATGTGTTATTATTTTAGGCCTTCGATGCCTGTCTGCGGTCACTCCTTCCACTAGGCCTCCACTGACCACACCACTGCTGCCCGTGTACCCCTGGAACCAATTTAAAATTGCCTACAGCCATGTGTTATTATTTTAGGCCTTCGATGCCTGTCTGCGGTCACTCCTTCCACTAGGCCTCCACTGACCACACCACTGCTGCCCGTGTACCCCTGGAACCAATTTAAAATTGCCTACAGCCATGTGTTATTATTTTAGGCCTTCGATGCCTGTCTGCGGTGACTCCTTCCACTAGGCCTCCACTGACCACACCACTGCTGCCCGTGTACCCCTGGAACCAATTTAAAATTGCCTACAGCCATGTGTTATTATTTTAGGCCTTCGATGCCTGTCTGCGGTGACTCCTTCCACTAGGCCTCCACTGACCACACCACTGCTGCCCGTGTACCCCTGGAACCAATTTAAAATTGCCTACAGCCATGTGTTATTATTTTAGGCCTCCGATGCCTGTCTGCGGTGACTCCTTCCACTAGGCCTCCACTGACCACACCACTGCTGCCCGTGTACCCCTGTAACCAATTTAAAATTGTCTACAGCCAGCCCAATTTTTTTATTTTAGGCCTTCGATGCCTGTCTGCGGTCCATTCTTTCAACTACTACTACACTGACCAGGGCACTGCTGCCCGTGTACCCCTGGAACCAACATCAGAAAATATAAAAATAAGTATTTTGCTTACAAAAAAGAAAATACTGGAGAGATATCAAATGCAGACATTTTAACATTAAAAACAAACACACAACTAAAATCTGGTACAGTACTAAAAATGGCCACCAGCTACAATTACTTTCTCCTACAAGTAGTTAACTGAAAGGTTTTTTCAATTGAAAACACACATATGGCATCCACCGAGTGTTGTCCTGTCGCGTCTTCTTTATATTATTGCCGAGAAGATGCAAAACAATGAAAATAATAAAATCATTAATTACCAAAATAATAGAGAAAGTCAAAACCACATTGCAAATAAACATTCATTCCAAATAAAGAAGCAGGGCGCGTCCGAGGGTGAGTATATACCTAATAAGAATATAATCACCCTCGGACGCGCAATGCTTATTTCCAACAGCCTTCCTTCCTAAGAATCAGCCCTTCCGTGGTGTAGAGAGACGTTGTGTTACACTCCAAGGTGTTCCCCAGGTTGCCTTTCCTGAGCTTCGATCTTCCGGCTCTCGTTTAGTAGTTGTTGGAAACTACGCTGCATTAGGCCTTCAAATTGGGTATGGGGTGTAGAGAGAGGGTGTGTTCCACTCCAAGGTGTTCCCCAGGTTGCCTTTCCTGAGCTTCTATCTTCAGGCTCTCATTAAATTGTGGTTAAATGGAACAACTGTATTTGGCGTACTAGTTGGTTTGGGGCCTACTATCGGTGTCTGCCACTCCTTGCTGTTCTCCTGGTTTCCTGTCCTGAAATTCCATTTTCAGGCTCTCGTTAAGTAGTTGTTAATGTTAGACTGCATTTCGCCTACTAGTTGGGTTGGGGCCTACTATCGGTGTCTGCCACTCCTTGCTGTTCTCCTCCACTGAACAAAGCTGTGCCGCCTGTTTACTACGGTTGCCAATTTTGAACTGCATTTCGACTACTTACTGATTTGGCCCTACTCTCTGTGTCAGCCTCTCATTCCAGTTGTCCTCCACTGCAATGCCCCCTGGTTATTCCTGTGTTACCAATTTTGAACTGCATTTAGCCCACTTTATTCTTTGGGCCTATATCTGTGTTTCCACTTCATCGTGCCCATTGCCCAGCCAGTGATAGATGAGTCTGCTGGTACATTGACCCATAACGCAACATTCCCCGTGCATGCTACACAACAACATTGTGACCCTGCTGAAAGTCAGGTTGCTCTTTCCGCATACCATACCACCTTACACGGGGACAAAGAGGAAGGTGCAGATGAAAGTGCAGGTTCCTTCATCAGGTGGGGGGAGGAATACTAGTTGGCGACGTCACTGGCACAGGGCCTCTCATAGTACGCAAAAGTGTTGCTGCCGGTGGGAGGCGCCCCCGCCGTGCAAACACACCGCTGTACTTTGAGGGGCCCTGTGCCAGTGCCAATGCCAACAAGTGGGCCCCCCCTGCTTGCTCAGGATCACAGCACTTGCAAAGTTGAAATACTTACCTCTCCCTGCTCCACTGCCGTGACGTGGTCCAGATTTCCTGGGCCCACTAATTACTTGAACCAGCCCTACCCCACACAACTTTAGCCAAATGACCCCCAATTTCAAATGCCTTCCAATTATTATAAGGTAAATTACGCTTGACAAGCTTCATTAAGAAGAATGGATGGTTTTTACATTAAAATGGGCACTCTAGGTGTTTTCCTGGCCCCCACTCACTGCCGACTATGCTGCCCCATTGACTTGCATTGGGTTTCGTGTTTCGGTCGATCCCGACTTTACGTCATAATCGGCCGATTTCACTCGACCCGACTTTTGAGATAGTCGGGTTTCGCGAAACCCGGCTCGACTCTAAAAAGGTCAAGGTCGCTCAACTCTACCCACGACCATTGCCATGACCAATCAGAGACGGGCACAGTCCGGCGGCAACATGGCCGCTCCTTCCTCCCCGCAGTTAGTGCCCACTCCATACTCCCCTCCAGTCAGCGCTCACACAGGGTTAATGGCAGCGCTAACGGACCGCGTTATGCCGCGGTGTAACGCACTCCATTAGCGCTGCTATTAACCCTGTGTGACCAACATTTTACTATTGATGCTGCCTATGCAGCATCAATAGTAAAAAGATCTAATGTTAAAAATAAAAAAAATTAAAAAATCGTTATATACTCACCGTCCGTTGGCCCCTCGGTTCCAGAACAGGCCTTTCCTGCTCCTCGCGACGCCCCGGTGACTGCTCCATGCATTGTGATCTTGTGAGATGATGATGTATTGTTCTCGCGAGACCGCAATGCACACTTGAGACCGGAGCACGGGAGGAGTGTCGGTAAACGCTTCCTGGATCCGGGGGCCAACGGAAAGTGAGTATATAACTTTTATTTTAATTCTTTTTTAACAGGGATATGTGGCATTGCTATATACTATGTGGGCTGTGCAATATACTACGCGGGCTGTGCATTGTACTACGCGGTCTGTGCTATACACTACGTGGCTTGTGCTAAACACTATGTGGCCTGTGCTATACACTACGTGGCCTGTGCTATACACTATGTGGCCTGTGTTATACACTACGTGGCCTGTGCTATACACCACGTGCGTGGGCTGTTATATACTACGTGAGCTGTGTTATATGCTATGTGGGCTGTTATACAATCCGTGGGCTGTGCTCTATAGTACGTGGCTGTGCTATATACTCCGTGGGCTGAGATATATACTACGTGGCAGTGCTATATACTATGTGGCTCTGCTATATACTCCGTGGGCTGTGCTATATACTATGTGACTGTGCTATATTCTATGTGGCTGTGCTATATATTACGTGGGCTGTTATATACTACGTGGGCTGTTATATACTACGTGGGCTGTTATATACTACGTGGGCTGTGCTATATACTACGTGGCCGGCCACGAACAATCAGCAACAGGCGCAGTTCAGCCGCAAATTGGCGCGGGAGTTGAACCACGCTTCGCTAATTGGTCGCGCCCGGCCAAATCCTGTGTATTCAATGTATTATTCTAAAATCTTCATAAATAAACTACATACATATTCTAGAATACCCGATGCATTAGAATCGGGCTACCATCTAGTACTGTATAAATATATAAGAAGCTCATGAGTTAATTTCTGCCCATATAAAGTTTCATTGCCCTCTACTGATCTACGATTACAGGTACGTCTACATTCTAAAACAACATTTTGAAATATTTCAATATTATCGTTTGCATAACTAAACCCGCACCCAGCTAGTGCAACAATGACGACACTTCTTTACTAAAGGCCATCTCTCTCTCATCTGCACCTTAGGTACCAGCATCTGGATAGTTTTTGAAAGAAAAAGAAATACTGGTTTATCTGGAGGAAACCTGGTGTAGTTAGATTTGGAATGGACTGCACTTATTACCTAGAGGTGGTCAGGTCACAGTGGGAGGAGATGCAGAGTATATATAAGCCACGGGTGTGATCCTACAAGACTATTTCATCTTCCATCAGCTAACTGACGGAATCTAAGGATTAGCTACAGAAGATTCCAGGTAGCCATTTACTAAGACGGAATGTCCAGCCATTCTCAACCTGAAATTTCACCTTCCCAGGTAGGTGCATTTTATTTTTCTTGCAAAAATCTTACGGAATCTGGATTTTTATAGGATCATATATGAAAAAATATATATGTATACCATCCAATAAAAATCTAAACTCAAGATATTTTGCATCCAAGTTAAATTTTCACTTTTTATTATCTGTGATATATGACATATGATAAATACAATTCCAGACTCAAGTTACTTTGCAAAGAAAATTTAAAAAAATGTTAAAATTATATATTTCATATTATCCCCCCCTCCTATATGATCTAATAAAAATCCACTCAATAAGATATTTTGCAATGTATGTTAATTTGTGGTATTTATAATTATAAAAAAAAAAATTATATATGAGTAGGTAAATTGACTGATTTAGAAATTGCACTAAGAAAAATATAAACTAAACAGTAGCCAAAAACTGATAGGGTTAGTTAATGGTCCCATGTATTACTTTTAATATACTGTATAATATTATTTATTACTTATAAATATAAGTGTACTATGCAGACTTTTTTTCCATCCTGTGCCCCCTTTCCTTCTACAGGAGCCACCTGACATTTACTCCACCCCCACGAATGAAAAACCAAAAAAAGAGAAAAACAAGCTTAACATATTGTCAGGGATTAAACAAAAGAAGAATGCCAAGAAAGTAGAAAATTTGAAAAAGGAGCTAGAGATTGTAAGTGATGGAGCATTAATACTGAGAGTACAATACAGGTATTAGGTGGTTTGGTAATGACCAGATCTATTTTTTTCTAGACCGAACACAAGCTGAGCATCGAGGATCTACAAAAGAAATACTCAGTAGATATCAAACAGGTCAGTTTAAAAGGAGGTTTCTTCATTTAGAAAACCCATTTCCAAAAACTGCTTTGAGGTCATTCTGAGTTAGAAGAGAGCGCTCCAATTTCCTAGACTCTCAACTAGTAATTGGAGTTAATGGAGTAAATACAAAGCCTGCCCTTCACTCGGGAGGATCTGGCGTATCCATTTATTACAAGAACAGGTTATTCATTTCATTGGAAGATGTGTAATACTTCATTTCAACTGTGGTGACGCTGCAGATGAATTGGAAACGTGCTGCCATGGATCGGGGGGGTGATTCCAGGAGATTGCCCAAAGTGGACATACCGTCTAACCATGATGAAAGTTTATTTTATGATCTCATGTATCGATCCTACTCAGTACAGTGAAGTATAAAATGATTTACAATATTTTATCAATTGTGTTTTTCTCAAGGGCTTGAGCACAGCAGCTGCTCAGGAAATTTTAGCCCGAGATGGACCTAACAAGCTCTCACCTCCAAAAGGAACCCCTGAAATTTTTAAGTTTTTGATGCTCATGGGCGGAGGATTTGCCATTGTCTTTTGGATTTCGTCTGCATTGTGCTTTCTGGCATACGGCCTTCAAGCTGCCCAAGACCCTACGGTTGCTAAAGACAATGTAAGAAAACCAGAAGATTTTGATTAAGATCTTAGGTCGAGTATTCTGAATGCTGTGATTCTATCCTGTATGTATTTTTACTTATTACTTCACGTCTTTAGCTCTGGTTGGCGATCATCCTGATCGCAGTGGTTGTGATGACGGCTCTCTTTGCATATTACCAAGAAGCAAAAAGTACCAATATTATGGCTGGCTTTAAGAACATGGTGCCTCAGGTAAGAAGCCTTACTGTGAATTTGTAGAATGATAGTTGATGAGATTTTTTGTAATACATTTCTTTGATTTAGCAAGCCTTGGTTCTTCGGGATGGTAAACGTATTGAGATGATAGCGGAGAAGCTTGTAACTGGGGATGTCGTCTTTATTAAAGGAGGTGATAAAATCCCGGCTGATATACGAATACTTGAGAGCCATGGTTGCAAGGTGAGAAAAGATTATTAGACAATTTTGCATTCGATATAAGTCATGCTAAGGTGATGAAATCTTAGAAACCATTAAGTCATGAGAATGACCTGTAACTTTTGATGTGCAGGTTGACAATTCATCCCTCACCGGTGAATCAGAAGCACAACCTCGTGGCACCGAGTGCACCGATGATAACCCTCTAGAGACTAAAAATTTGGGCTTCTATTCTACAACCTGCTTGGAAGGTGAGCTGAAAATCATGATTTGAGGTTTCTCTAGTTCATATCCTTTACTTAATGTACAAAGTAGACACACATAAGGTGATATGCATATGGTAAAGGTCACTAAATCTGGTCTAATATCTCATGCTTGCTTTACAGGGACAGCGTCGGGTATAGTAATTAACACGAGTGACCGCACAGTCATTGGGCGTATTGCATCACTGGCCTCACAAGTTGGGGATCAGAAGACACCCATTGCCTTGGAGATCGAGCACTTTGTGACCTTGATCAGTGGTCTTGCAGTGGGCGTTGGTGTAGTTTTCTTCATTATTTCCATCGCCATGGGATATAGTGCCCTCAATGCTATAATATTCTGCATTGGCATCGTGGTAGCCTATGTGCCTGAAGGACTACTAGCAACTGTAACGGTGAGTATAACATGTTAATAAACCCATTACGGTCTTATCTTCCATGCAAGCTTCTTTTGCAACTTTGACCTTCCTAATTAAATGTATAACCTACAGGTTTGTCTATCTTTGACTGCAAAGCGTATGGCAAAGAAGAATTGCCTTGTGAAGAACCTGGAAGCTGTGGAGACTCTGGGGTCCACCTCAGTCATCTGCTCTGACAAGACTGGGACCCTAACCCAGAACCGGATGACTGTGTCACATATGTGGTTTGACAATTTCATCCACAATGCAGATACCAGTGAAGAGCAGACAGGTAAGGGCCTATTAATCTCTTGACATTACAAGGTAGATAAAGGGATCCCCCACGGCACCCCAAACATCTCTTGGGGAATACAAAGGTAACCGTTGATAATTGTCTGTCTGTTCAGGTGAAATGTTTGATCAAAGCTCTCCGACTTGGCAAGCACTGGCTAAAATTGCCACCCTGTGTAACCGAGCTGAATTCTGTGCTGATCAAGAAGAAATTTCCATCAACAAGGTAAATATTCATTTATATACATCCTACCTATATGCAAGTGAACTGTGGTGCTGTCTCACAAAATCATCCTGTCCATATGTTCTAGTAGGGTATACGGATGTCATTATGTACCCTTCTTTATAGAGGGTATTCTGTTGCTGATGACCTGGCCGATTCATGCATTACATACTTTCCTAGGGAATGTGAGCTGTGCGCTGAGGATTGGGGTAGCCAAACCTACTGGGATCAGCTGATCCCATTTGGAAATGGGTCATCTTCATAAAACATCCTTGAGGGTCATTTTAGCATATCCCAAAAGTAAAAAGTTGAAATCTTATCTGCTGTTTTGTGTGTGCAGAGGTCAGTAAATGGAGATGCCTCAGAAGCAGCTTTATTGAAATTTACAGAGAATGTTCTGGGAAAAGTCATGGATATTAGAGATCGAAATGAGAAAGTTTTGGAAATCCCATTCAATTCCAGCAACAAGTACCAGGTAATTGATGAACCTGGTTGTTTCTCAATGCCCAAGGTCTCTATGGGGTTAAAAAAATTATTGGCAATTGACTATTTTCTTACTTTTTAGGTCTCTATTCATAAGCCAGAGGATCCTGCAGAGAAGGGTTACTTGCTAGTGATGAAAGGGGCCCCAGAACGAATCTTGGATAGATGTACTACCATTATGATTGGAGGACAGGAATTGCCATTGGAAGATGAAATGAAGGAGTATTTTCAAAAAGCCTACATGGAGCTGGGAAGTATGGGAGAAAGAGTTCTTGGTAGGTATATGCAACTTCTCACTAATATTCCGGGGATTTCTACAACCTAGATTGAGACCTGGAATCTTCATGATATTTTCAAGATTCTAAATATGTACTGTGTCTTCTACAGGTTTTTGTCATCTGGTGCTTCCTGCCTCCATATATGGCCCTGGTTACCCATTTGATGCTGAAAGTGGAAATTTCCCTCTAGATAAATTATGCTTTGTTGGCCTCATTTCTATGATTGACCCACCTCGTGCCACTGTTCCCGATGCAGTCATAAAGTGTCGTAGTTCCGGCATTAAGGTTAGTAACTCCAAACATTGATCATTGTGATATCTAGAGTTAGTAATCTCTAAATATGTCTAATAATCTGTGTTTATGGCAGGTTATTATGGTCACTGGAGATCATCCAATCACGGCCAAAGCAATTGCAAAAAGTGTTGGGATTATCTCAACTAATGGCGAGACAGTAGAGGATATTGCCAAAAGATTAGGAATCCCTACTGAAAGCGTTAATCCCAGGTCAGTACACTATGGATTTTTCCCTCTTTCCAAGCCAGTTGTCCAGCATCTGGGAGGGATTGTTTAGTATCGAAAAAACACCATCCACATGCAAATTGTTATTTTTGGAAAATCTTTGCAACCCCTTTTCTTTGCATATTGACCTATTTATTCCAATTACAGAGATGCCTGCACCATTGTGGTGACTGGAGGTGAACTCAATGACATGTGCTCTGATGAACTAGATGACATCTTGAAATATCACAAAGAAATTGTGTTTGCCCGGACCTCACCCCAACAGAAACTTCTCATTGTCGAAGGATGTCAGAGATTGGTAAGTTACATTAGTTTTTTTTTAAAGCTTAACACTTGATACTTAAGACTGTAGGTATCCAGAACATATCTATTACTTTCAGGGTAACATTGTGGCAGTGACTGGAGATGGTGTTAATGACTCCCCTGCATTGAAGAAAGCCGATATTGGTGTTGCGATGGGAATTGCTGGTTCTGATGCTGCTAAACACTCTGCCGACATGATTCTCCTGGATGATAATTTTGCTTCTATTGTGACCGGAGTGGAAGAAGGTAAGATGGCTACTTTAGACATGGAAACTTCTCAATCACTTGAGTAGCACTAGAAAGATCCTTTATTTCTTTTGCGATTTGTGCGTTAATGAAAAGGTTTTAAACTAAGAAGCACATTTACACTATATTTAATATGTTGAGCCAGAGAACAGGGAAAGATGTCAATGAGAAGCGATTGGGAAGTGATGCATTGCAAAACTGTGCTTCTCCTATTGATCCAAAAGAAGTAGAAAATTAGATATAAGGCATAAGTTAATATGCTTTGAGAAGGAAACCTCTGCTCCATTTATCAAAACAAGATTGAACAAATCTTACAGAGGAGAGAGCCTGTGTTGTAGCCAGTTGCCTTAGAAAAAGTTAAGTTTCAGAGGAAGTGGAGATTCATTTTCTAAAAGTGATTTTTTTTTTCAATGTATTTGCCAAATTTCTTCCATTTCCTTTTATTTCCCCAATCGCTAATGAATGTGATATTCCTGCAGGACGCTTGATATTTGAAAACCTGAAGAAGTCCATTTCCTACACCGTGACCAAGAACATTCCGGAGATGATTCCTTTTATGGTCTACGTGATCATCAGTTGCCCCTTGCCCATTGGAGCCATTACCATCCTATTCATAGAATTGGGAACCGACATTGTAAGTTGACTTTTTGGGACATATGTGTTTCTTACACTGATACATCTAACGTACAAGTCTGTCTAGGTGACGTTATTGGAAAGAACATTTTATAAATACCAAAAATGTCATCTTTTTAACCTAAGAAAAAATAATTTGCTCAAAGTTCGGAACATTTCCTAACGACCCCAATTTTATTTGCCTCCCTTAGATTCCTTCCATAGCTTTAGCGTATGAGAAAGCTGAAAGTGATATCATGCACAGAAAGCCACGTAACCCATACAAAGACCGACTGGTGAACATGAATTTACTGTCATATTCCTACTTTAACATAGGTAAAAATTTTCATTTTCTCGAAAACTGGATTTTTTTTATTGTTATGTTAAAATGGTTAAAAAGTCCCATACCAAGAGGCTTACTCATATGGTTATTATGTGCCCCATAGCTGCAATGGAAACATATGCTGGTTTTGTGAACTATTTCACTGTCTTGGCGCAACAAGGTTTCCTACCAGCTAGAGTACTTGGACTCAGAGTCGACTGGGAAGACAAAACCATCAATGAGCTGGAGGACAGTTATGGGCAGGAATGGGTAAGCATGGGGAGCTAAACACCAAGGGAACCAATTATGATTAAACTGTATGATTATGGAAAACGGAAATTAGTAGAAATAGTATATTGCTTTAAGACAGCTATAACTTGTTAAGATTTCTCAAATAGCTTCAATTCAGTAGGACTGTCACGAGAAGGCTTTCTGGTGGATCATGTGTCTTAGGTGATGGTGTCAGGAGCCACAATGAAGCCATCTTTCTATACCCAGGGCAGTAAATTGAACCTTTACCCGGCATGCAAGACACTAAAACAAGGTCTCTGGACCTTTATTAAAGTGGATTTCCATCCAAAATCTAAAATTGGCTGTATATCAGTAAATCAGATGTTGGAAACCTAGCCAAAGTTTGGTTGGAAAGTTACATTTACTTCCAGTGATATTACATGTTTCAGTTTTTTTTTTGTGCCGGCCATTTTAAAAAGTTAGCAACAGGAAGTGCAGCCATTTCTTTGAAATAATACAATAATAAAATGTCTTGTTGATTTTTAGTGGCAAACACCAAAAGTATAAACATTTATCATCGGTTTCTGAGAAGCCAATACAAAGGTGATAACCAATGTGACTCCTCTACCTATTGCAAAATGGCGACTTAAAAAAATAAACAAAGAAAGAAGGAAGGAAAAATTTGATTTTCTCTTGAATTGATGCAAATAACACAATAGGGTAGGAAACTTAAAACATAACATTTAATAGTAAATTTAAAAAGATTCATAGACACAACAAACAGAAATCTGAACCCGCAAGAAGCCAGAAGCGGTCCCTTCTGGAAATGTCAAAGATTCCGACTCATAACATGAACGTTTCTCAGTGGCTTAGTGCCTTTAGCTCCACCTGAGGTTCAATAAACAACCAGAATTGGGTGAGACCATTCTAGTTTTATTTCTATGGATGTTACGTTTATTATCTCATTAGGTCTACTTACTACACCGCCACTGGTACTGGCATAGGTAGCACAGGATAGACCGTTTGTGCCCTGGCTGAGCAGATTTGGTTCCTTGCGGGTTCTGATTTCTATGTTTGTTGTGTTCATGAATCTTTTCAAAATTTACTATTAAATGTTATGTTTTAAGTTTCCTACCCTGCTACTTTCTTCATTATACTGTGAAAATCACTTTTTTCTGATTTTTTAACAAAAATCTGAATCACTTATCTATATCTTCAAATACAACATAATGCCCAAATTTTGCCTACAGTTCTAACTTTTTATTTGCTAATATATGTCCAATCATCAATTTTGCGTGGAAACCCCCTTTAAAGGTTTACTATAGTATTTACTTTTTCCTTCCCTTTATTGTAGGAGAAAAATATACGACTCGTTCCTTTTTATGATAAATACTTGCTTCCTTCTCCACCTCCAAACTCTCTTTGGTCCAATTTATCGGCACTTGATGTTGCAGTCACGTAATCTAGACATTGCTAATTTAAAAGGGTGCCATTTTTAAAACATTTATTGCTTTGTGCCCAGTACAGGCTATAATATCTAACTTCAGAACATTACATCAGTACACTTCTTGGCAAAATAGTTTTTTTGTTTTTTTACAAAAATTAACCTGTATGATCTCATCTGTTTTGTAGACCTACTACCAGCGTCTCAACCAGGAGTGGTACTGCTACTCCGCTTTCTTTATCAGTATTGTGGTCTGCCAGATGATGAACACACTTATCCGAAAAACAAGAAGGAACACCATTATTACTCCTAGGTTCTTCAAGTGAGTGACTGATTTTTGGTTGTATATAGTGCGTGACTTTACACTTCAATGTCACGTTACGTTCATTTATAGATGTTTAAAGTGATAGTTCATCCTGGGACTAGAAAAAAGTGTCTATATACTGTATTTCTCATGTATAGTCCCCTACCTGGTGCCTTCCATTTGCCTCCATCGGCAATCCACTCCTCCCACTTCCAAGATAGCTGCCGCAGTGGCATGGGGAGTGCAGTGCGAAGTCTAAACCAGTGGTGGACATAGACAAGGACTCGTGTGTAAGAATAGTACAAGGGCCCCTTATGTGTCTGTAACTGAAGCTGCTTTACAGGTGTAAGTGGGTCCCTTTATGTCTTGGGCCCCTGTGCAGCTGAACAGGTTGCCCAATGGTCTGTCATCCTCTGATCTAAACCACGCCATATGTGCCTTTCCTATGTTACAGTAGGAAACTTGGAAGCAGGAGGAAAGGAATGCTAATCTGAGTATAAGAGGCAGCGGGAAGCAAACAGAGGACATTATGACTAAAGAAAATTGTTTAGTTATTTCTCAGTCCCAGGGTAGAAGGTAACTGAGGACGGGGTGTAGCCCGAGGAGAAGTCAACCCAGCTTAATTAAAATGGGGAAACTTCAACAGCTATCTTGTACCCAGACAGAGCAAGGCATTGATGCCGTTAATGGCCCAAAAAGTAAGAGGGGCTTCACCATAATAGCACAGAAAAACAACCTGGTATGACCTCACTTTACGCTTATTTCTACAGGAACAAGATCATCTTTGTGGGCTTACTCTCACAAATTGTTATTGGAGTAATCCTCTGCTATGTCCCTGGATTAAATATCGGCTTACACTTTATGCCCATTCGGTAAGAATCAACATATAGAAAAGTGTTAGATACTATAATGCAGCAATAATTATCCTAATCACCAACTACTGCTGCAGCCTGTTACCTTAAGACGCTGCAGCAGAGGTTGGTTGCTCTTAACCTGCTTCAGGTTGTCACTGATACAATGAAAATTATAGAATAGGAAGCTGCCATTCAGCTGTGATGTTGACACTAAAGTATCTGTCTAGTCAGAAGTTTAATGTGATACCTCCCTAATTCCAGATCTGGCTATGTCTCACTTACATATCTCACTTTATACTCCGTATTTTTCCTCAATCTGGATTGATTATTTGATATCTGTTCCATTATTTTTCCCACAGAGTCCAATACTGGTTTGTAGGAATCGAGTACACATTTCTTATCTTAGTTTATGATGAACTCCGAACATTTCTCATAAGAAAATTTCCTGGCAGTAAGTAACTGTTGTATGAAAGCTTAGTGTAATATCATTGTCGTCAGCTGCAGATACAAGATGTCTCTAGAACTGCTCAGAACATTGGCTTTAGGCATCTGGATATAGTGGTGTTGATGGCTTCATTGCAGAATGTAGGTCATGAATGACAACATTCTCTTATGCATGACATTGTCAATCGTAGTCCAAGATTGTCATAGCCGATGCTCACCAGCAAGAAATGTATGTCTCCTTATTTTGTCCATCTACAGTGGGGCAAAAAAGTATTTAGTCAGTCAGCAATAGTGCAAGTTCCACCACTTAAAAAGATGAGAGGCGTCTGTAATTTACATCATAGGTAGACCTCAACTATGGGAGACAAACTGAGAAAAAAAAACCCAGAAAATCACATTGTCTGTTTTTTTATCATTTTATTTGCATATTATGGTGGAAAATAAGTATTTGGTCAGAAACAAACAATCAACATTTCTGGCTCTCACAGACCTGTAACTTCTTCTTTAAGAGTCTCCTCTTTCCTCCACTCATTACCTGTAGTAATGGCACCTGTTTAAACTTGTTATCAGTATAAAAAGACACCTGTGCACACCCTCAAACAGTCTGACTCCAAACTCCACTATGGTGAAGACCAAAGAGCTGTCAAAGGACACCAGAAACAAAATTGTAGCCCTGCACCAGGCTGGGAAGACTGAATCTGCAATATCCAACCAGCTTGGAGTGAAGAAATCAACAGTGGGAGCAATAATTAGAAAATGGAAGACATACAAGACCACTGATAATCTCCCTCGATCTGGGGCTCCACGCAAAATCCCACCCCGTGGGGTCAGAATGATCACAAGAACGGTGAGCAAAAATCCCAGAACCACGCGGGGGGACCTAGTGAATGAACTGCAGAGAGCTGGGACCAATGTAACAAGGCCTACCATAAGTAACACACTACGCCACCATGGACTCAGATCCTGCAGTGCCAGACGTGTCCCACTGCTTAAGCCAGTACATGTCCGGGCCCGTCTGAAGTTTGCTAGAGAGCATTTGGATGATCCAGAGGAGTTTTGGGAGAATATCCTATGGTCTGATGAAACCAAACTGGAACTGTTTGGTAGAAACACAACTTGTCGTGTTTGGAGGAAAAAGAATACTGAGTTGCATCCATCAAACACCATACCTACTGTAAAGCATGGCGGTGGAAACATCATGCTTTGGGGCTGTTTCTCTGCAAAGGGGCCAGGACGACTGATCCGGGTACATGAAAGAATGAATGGGGCCATGTATCGTGAGATTTTGAGTGCAAACCTCCTTCCATCAGCAAGGGCATTGAAGATGAAACGTGGCTGGGTCTTTCAACATGACAATGATCCAAAGCACACCGCCAGGGCAATGAAGGAGTGGCTTCGTAAGAAGCATTTCAAGGTCCTGGAGTGGCCTAGCCAGTCTTCAGATCTCAACCCTATAGAAAACCTTTGGAGGGAGTTGAAAGTCCGTGTTGCCAAGCGAAAAGCCAAAAACATCACTGCTCTAGAGGAGATCTGCATGGAGGAATGGGCCAACATACCAACAACAGTGTGTGGCAACCTTGTGAAGACTTACAGAAAACGTTTGACCTCTCATTGCCAACAAAGGATATATTACAAAGTATTGAGATGAAATTTTGTTTCTGACCAAATACTTATTTTCCGCCATAATATGCAAATAAAATGTTAAAAAAACAGACAATTATTTTCTGGATTTTTTTTTCTCAGTTTGCCTCCCATAGTTGAGGTCTACCTATGATGTAAATTACAGACGCCTCTCATCTTTTTAAGTGGTGGAACTTGCACTATTGCTGACTGACTAAATACTTTTTTGCCCCACTGTATATGAATTCTTACCGTCACTGGATGGACACATTTATTTTATTGACCATCCTTTCTTACAGAATTAGATTGGACATGGATTTGACTCTTGACCTCTAAATAATGGCTAGCTCTTATTGCTATAGAATATACATTTTCTCGACCTTAAATTGATGCCTATTCTTATCAATATAGATTGCACATGGTCACAATCTCTAAATGTTGATTAGTTCTTACCAATATAGATTGCTTCTTTTTGCAGTATAGATTGAACATGGGTCTCAACTTTTAATTAATGATTAGGTTATCGATATAGATTGGACTTGTTCCCGAGCTTTGATTAAATGACTAAATCTAATTGCTAAAGATAAGACATGGTCTTGACCTTTGATGGCAAGTGTTTATTTATATAGATTGGCCATGGTCCCCACCTTTGTTAGTATCTATTGATATAGATTAAACATGGTTTCTGTCTCCAATTGGTGGCTACTTCTTATTTATATAGATTGGGCAGATTCTTGACCTCTAAATGATGACTACAAGCTCTTAAAGATATAGTTTAGACATGGTCTTGATATCGGATTGATGGTTAGTTCTTATTTATATAGATTGGACAGTCTCGATCTCTGATGACTAGTTCAGAGTGATATAGATTGGACATGGTCAACACCTAATTGATGACTAGCATTTATTGATATAGATTGGACACGGTCTCTGTCTCTAATTGTTGAATAGTTCTTAATGATAAAGATTGAACATGTTCTCCAACTTTAATAAGTTCTTATTAGCATAGCTGGGATAATGTTTCGATCTCCTTTAGATGACTAGTTATTTTTGATATAGATTGGACATGATCTTGACCTGTAAAATAACCAGCAGTGCAGTAGAAAGCAGGTAAAAAGATAGAGTCTGATTATTAATTTAACTTTTTTTTCCCCCACAGGTTGGATTGATAAAGAACTTTATTACTAAAGATCCACACTTTCTTTGAAGATTCATAATTATTGTCTGAGTTTTTTTTACCCCCCTTCCCATTTTGTACATTTTGTATAATTGTCTAAAGTTATATAATAAAGATAGAAATACGTTTTTTTTTAAAAATCCTGATATATTGTTTTTATTCTATTTTTATTTTGCAAAGACGATCAAAGACACGCACACGGTAATAGTATCGTAGCTAAAGAAAGCATTTCTGAATGTAGTCAGAAAGCATGAGTTAGTGATAGTAACGTAATAAAATGTAATAAAATTACTCACAAAGTTACAAGAGGGAATGATGCTGCCATAGGGCAATGTAGCATTGGTATAAAGGGTTAGAGCATCATCATGGAGCAGCCAACAAGTATGTAGCAACCCAATATAACCTTGAGAGAACTACAACAAACTAGGCTCATCAAATACAGCATCTGGCACCGACCTCTTAGGATGCTGGTGGTGTTTTGCTTCTTGGTCCCATGTTCCTGAGATGGAAGAGAAATTTGCTAAAACAGCTCAAATTAGGGACAGATACCAGGAAAAGTGGAATCAATTGACCCAGAGTACACATACTATTAATTGTGCAGCATGGATGCATGTGACAAGCCTTCAACCAGTATTTCTTGCTTAAACAGTAATAGCTAGATGATTGACAGGTGTAGGCCTTGCACTCTCAGAGCCCTGCCAAATTCAGGCAACAGACATGAAGGAGACATGACTTGGAGTCAAAACATTTCGAAAAATTAGGTGCAGACACCAGGAAAGGTGGCATCAATTGACCCAAAGCAGACACTCGATAATGGCACAGCAGCAGTCAACCATGGGCCATTTCCGAGGTATAGGTCTGGTCCAGTATTTAGAGCTTTGAATTTAAAGTTTAAATTAAAGGGAACCTGGTATATCAGGATTGTGCACTGGAACCTACACATATTGTCAGGTCGGCACCGTTATACTGATTACAATGATACCTTGGTTGATGAAATCTGTCTTGTGGTTGTTGTTGTATCTTAATTTTCAGATTTGAGTTAATGATATGCTTGTGCGGGGCTGAGGGGGGTCTACATGTGATGCTCTGATTACGTCTTCATAATGAGTGACCTGCCCCCTAGTTTACACGAATGAATACAGTGGGGACATTTTTTTTAATTTATTTAAGTATTTAGTCAGCAGCCAATTGTGCAAGATCTCCCACTTAAAGATGAGAGGCCTGCAATTGACATCATTGGTAGACCAAAACTATGAAAGTCAAAATGAGAAAACAAATCCAGAAAATCACCTTGTCTGATTTGGATTTATTTTGCAAATTATAGTGGAAAATAATTATTTGGTCATTAACCAAAGTTCATCTCAATATTTTATTATACATCCTTTGTTGGCAATGATAGAGGCCAGACATTTTCTGTAAGTCTTCACAAGGATGGCACACACTGTTGGTTGTATGTTGGCCCATTCCTCCATGCAGATCTCCTCTAGAGCAGTGATGTTTTAGGTCTGTCGCTGGGCAACACGGACTTTCAACTCCCTCTAAAGGTTTTCTATGGGGTTGAAATCTGGAGACTGGCTACGCCACTCCAGGACTTTCATATGCTTCTTACGAAGCCACTTCTTTGTTGCCCTGGCTGTGTGATTGGGATCATTATCATGCTGAAAGACCCATGCATGTTTTATCATCAATGCCCTTGCTGATGAAAGGAGATTTGCACTCAATCTCACGATACATGGCCCCATTCAGTTGTCCTGATCTTTTTGCAGAGAAACAGCCCCAAAGCTTGATAATACAATCCCCATGCTTCACAGTAGGTATGGTGTTCTTTGGATGCAACTCAACATTCTGTCTCCTCCAAACACCACGAGTTTTGTTTCTACCAAACAGTTTTACTTTGGTTTCATCAGACCATATGATATTCTTCCAATACTCTTCTGGATAATCCAAACGCTCTCTAGCAAACTTCAGACGGGCTCAGACATGTACTGGCTTAAGCAAGGGGACACGTCTGGCACTGCAGGATCTGAGTCCCTGGCAGCGTAGTGCGCTACTGATGGTAGCTTTTGTTACAGTGGTCCCAGCTCTATGCCGGTCATTCACTAGGTCCCCCCGTGTGGTTCTGGGATTTTTGCTCACTGTTCTGGTTATCATTTTGACTCCACAGAGAGATCTTGCGTGGAGCCCCAGATCGAGGGATATTATCAGTATGTCTTCCATTTTCTTATTGTTCCCACAGTTGATTTCATCACACCAAGCTGCTTGCCTATTGCAGAATCAGTCTTCCCAGCCTGGTGCAGGGTACAATTTTGTTTCTTTTGTCAGTCAACAGCTCTTTGGTCTTCACCATAGTGAGTGTGACTGTTTGAGGTTGTGGACAGGTGTCTTTTATACTGGTAACAAGTTCAAACAGGAGCCATTACTACAGATAATGAGTGGAGGACAGAGGAGCCTCTTAAAGAAGAAGTTACAGGTCTGTGAGAGCCAGAAATCTTTCATGTTTTTAGGTGACCAAATACTTATCTTCCACCATAATTTGCAAAATAGATCTTGCAAAATCAGACAAGGTAACTTTCTGGATATGTTTCCTCATTTTGACCCTCATAGTTGTGGTCTACATATGTCATTTACAGACCTCATCTTTTTAACTGGGAGAACTTGCACAATTTGTTGCTGACTAAATACTTTTTCCCCCCACTGTAACTCATGTACATGTCTAACACCAAGCCTATTCCCCCTTCCACTATAACCTCTTTTTCCCCCACTCAAGTTGTAAGCAGCCTTCCCCTCTTGTACCCTGTTTCACAACCTTAGGATCACAGCTGTCAGTCAACAATCACTATTCATTTTCTTAGATACTGTGTCTGAACAATATTGTTATGCCTAACGATTTTTGAGTGGAAATCTGGCCTTCTGATTTGCCACTGAAATGCAGTTTATCACAAACAATTAGGAGTAGCCAATTGGCCATCGTGGATGCAACACTGTATTAGGCTTAGCAATTTTTAGGTGGAAATCTGGCCTTTTGATTTGATTCTGAAACACAGTTTTAGTACAAACAGTTTGGAGTAGCTATTGGGGCTTCCAGAGAGTGCCACACAGTTTTTGCATAATCTACTTCTATGCTGAAAAAAAAAAAAAAAAAAAATCGATTTCACACGGGATAAGTTCATTTTCAGCAGCATGAGCTCTAGCGCGGGAACGACCTCTCTGCACGGTGACACTGAGCAAATGGCGGTGCGGTGACATGTGCTGGCGCTGTGTAAGATTAGAGTTTTTAAAAGTGAAAACTTGAGACGCGTTCCAGGCATTACTCTTACAGAGTAACTATGATATGTACACCACACAAACGCAGATCAAAGTATGTAAAGAGCATATTGAAAAATAAAATTAGGTTTTCAGCTTGGCTTGGGACAAAAAGTATGAATGCCATCAACTCTTCCTGCTGGAGGTGCACAGCACTACAATTCCATATAGAATATGGCCTGCAACGCTAGTTGCAAACGAATTTTAGTTACAGTAAAAATCATTGACATAGTATTGCATGCAGAACAGGTTTAAAGAGGTTCTCCATGACTGACAGCCTAGCCTTAGGATAGGTAATCAATGTCTGATTGGTGGTGGTGTAACCCCTGCCGATCAGCTGTTCTCGGTGCCTGGGGTAGTTTTCCAGGACCAAATGTTAGTTCAGTGAGGGAGACCACCATTTAAAAAAGTTTTTACTGAAAGGAAAACTTAAGGAATTCTGTATATACAAGAGATAGCAGATACAGTCTTATGAACACTTCCTTTACAACTTGAAGCATTTTCCAGTTTTCTTCTTTCCTCTATTTTTAGATTTACCTTTCCTTTTTCCTTGCCCTCTGTTCCTCATCACTTCACCACAAACGAGCTCAACACTACTGTACAGTTTTGCTTAGCAAGAGTCTTGTACTTGTCCTGCCGTACTTATCTCCTCAAATACTGATGCTCTGGAACTCCCATCCGAGGCACTTTACTCATCTCATACACTCAGTCCGGTTTAGGCCAGTTACCTCCTAGAGTTGTAAAAAAAAAAAATGGTGTTGTAAAAAATGAGATATTGCTGCTGGTCAACTTTTAACCCTTATAACTTCCTAACAAGAAAAACAACATTTGGTTCCAAAATTGTACTGATGTAAAGTAGATATGTGGGAAATGTTGCTTTTGTGTGACATCTCAGTGGTTTAAGGGCATGAAAATTCAAGATTGGAAAATTGCAAAATTTTCGCCAAATTTAGGTTTCTTTTTCCACAAATAAGTCATATAAAAGAAATTTTACCACTAACATAAAGTACAATATGTCACGTGAAAATGTCAAAATTCCCGGGATCCGTTGAAGCGTTCCAGAGTTATAATCTCATAAAGGGACAGTGGTCAGAAATGTAAAAGTTGGCCTGGTCATTAACATGCAAATGACCCTTGGGATTAAAGGGGTTCAGCACACCTCGGAATGTGGCACTGCTCACCTTGGACCTTAGTTCCTTTCTCTATGCTGTGAGGGGAGTTATATAAGTCAGTATGTGTCCCTCAGGATGTGCATAGAAGCATATTGAGACCACTGGAGTGCATTGTCACAGACGTAGCTGTGGTTGCAGTGCAGAATAAAAGTGTGCACTTGGTCAAGCTATTTGGCCAAGGTAGATTTATGGGCTTTAATTTTTGAAGTGAACTACAGGATGGTAGTGGGGCGGTTCATTCCCTCCAGCCGGGTCTTACAAGTGGCCCATGGCCACAGAATCCATTTAAAAACCCTGCAACAAAGGGTTGGGTGTCTCAGTATTTGCTTGCAAGCTGCAGAGCAGGTGGTTCTGCTACATCTGGCTTGTGTGAAGTAAACACAAAGCCAAGGGAAGCAAACGCCTGGTGACCCCTTAGCATGACACGATGGTGCAGTCATCCACGGCAACCCTTCTCTGATAGACTGTTTTGACGCCCCAGCTGTGATCTGGAGGATACCGTTTTGCCTTTAAGTTGTAAGTTTTGGACAATAAAGACATTTTCGTTGAACTCTAAGGGGTCACTATCTCAATACACTAGGCTCTAAGTGCTTTCCTGACAGGAAAGTCACTTTCCCTTCAACTTAGCCCCTTCCTCTTTGGACTAGAGTGAAGCTTTAACTCATTATCCGTATTGTTAAACTATACTGTCAACATCCTTAACGCACATCACAATTCTCTTTATATTAAAGGGAGTCTGTCACCCCAAAATTCGAGTATGATCTGCGGCCACCGGCATCAGGGGCTTATCTACAGCATTCTGTAATGTTGTAGATAAGCCACCAATGTACCCTGAAAGATAAGAAAAACAGGTTATATTATACTCACCCAGGGGCTGTCTCGGCTCGGGGCGGTCTCGGTTCGAGTCTGATGGGTGTCGCGGTCCTGGTCCGGCACCTCCCATCTTCATGCGATGACGTCCTTTTCTTCCTGCCGCGGCTCCTGCGCAGGCGTACTGTCTGCCTTGTTGAGGGCAGCGTAAAGTACTGCAGTGCGCAGGGAAAAGTCAGAAAGGCCCGGCACCTGCACACTGCAGTACTTTGCTCGGCCCTCAACAGGGCAGACAGTTCACCTGCGCAGTAGCTGCGGCAGGAAGAAAAGAAGAGGACGTCATCGCACGAAGATGGGAGGTGCCTGACCCGGACCGCGACACCCATCGGACCCGAACTGGGACCGCCCCTGGGTGAGTATAATCTAATTAGTTTTTCTTGTCTTTCAGGTTACATCAGGGCTTATCTACAGCATTACAGAATTCTGTAAATAAGCCCCTGATGCCGGTGGCCGCAGCTCATTCTCTAATTTTGGGGTGACAGACTCCCTTTAATATCACATTTCACCACATAACATTAACCTTGTTTCTTCAAGAGGGAATGTGGGCAACATGTACTTCTCCTTACATTTCCCCCCCTTCTTTAATGATGGGCATCCTCAACCATCCGGAACCTATAATACACTCTCCTGAACTTAACTTTTAATCAATTAGAGTTGACTCCGGGACACTCTTCTGCACATTACTTAGACCAGTTACCGGGGAAGATTCCGAATCACTCTCTAGCACATTAATTAGATTAGTCAGCATTTCTTTCCATTTCATGTTAGCTGCTGCTCTAGATCAGGATCCTAAAAAACTAGTTACGACCATTCGAGTCCATGTTGCTGTTTCTAACCCAGCACCAATTCCTCAGTTTAATTTAAGTTTATCAAACAAGGGCTCTCACGTAAGGGTAGCCCTTTTCACTGCGGGCACAGTTTATTGGTTCCCAATTAGTCTGCACTGCAGTCCTTTTAGCTCCATTCCTGTCTGTGAGACATGTACACAGTACCTTAGAGATGTAGTCCTTACTAGATAAGGCCTAGTCCTTGACTGAGGGCGTTTGACCCTCGAGCAGCTGTAGTGTTCCTTTAATCCAACAGGGTGCTAGAAACAAAACAAGGATAGAGAATCTTCCTCATAAGTATGCCAGTACGGATGGTACTTATCTCTAGAGATGAGCGAATATTTCAATGTTTGGCTCATGATCGCCGAATTTGCAATAATCGATTTAACCGGCGAATATAGCCAGACATACACAGCACAAAAGCCGGTGTTTCCTATGCTGTGTGACAGCGTTCGAAACACTGGCGCAGCAATTCTGATCAGTGGTGAAATTATCCCCACTTGTCAGAGGGCTGCGGTTCCCACGCTGTCAGAAGATAGAGTGAGCACTCAGCTGTAATCGGAGGTATAAAGTTTACCTCCGGTCACTGGTGTCAGCTGGTGGGACTACTGCTCTCATCATCCGACACCTGCTGCCGCTAATAACAATGAGAGCAGGGGCAGTGGATGAGAGCATTCATCAGCCGCTCCTGCGCTGTAAATAATTTTCAAAAAAGTCCCGGGGTGGGTTCCCCTGTATTTTTGATAACCATCCAAGCAAAAAACGCACATCTGGGGGATGCAACCCTCAGCTGTCAGCTTCAGCAAGGTTGGTTATCAAGAGTAGAGGGGACACCACGCCGCATTTTTTAATTTAAATAAAAAAAAAAAAAACACGTGGGGTCCTCCCCATTTTTGACAACCAGCCTTGCTAAAGCAGACAGCTGGGGGCTGGTATTCTTAGGCTGGTAAGGGATACCTTGATATAGACCCCCAGCCTAAAAATAGCAGCCCAAAGCCGCCCAAAAATGGCACATTAGATGCGCCAATTCTGGTGTTTTGCTTGGCTCTTCCCACTTTCCCTGTAGCCCTATAGCTACGTGAAGTCCATGGAAAAATGAGTCCAGGGTCTTTCTGGAATAGGCAATGGAGCCAATTCCCCAGCCGGCTGGTCATCATGACAGGACTTTAGCGCATGCGCAAATCTCACAAGTGGATACAATTTCTTTGACCGTTAACCCCTTCAAGACCTCACCCTTTTCCATTTTTTTTGCGTTCTCGTTTTTCGCTCCCCTCCTTTCCAGAGCCATAACTTATTTTTCCGTCAATATGGCCATGTGATGGCTTGTTTTTCGAGAGACAAGTTGCACTTTTGAACGACATCATTGGTTTTAGCATGTCGTGTACTAGAAAACGGGAAAAAAAAAATTCAAGTGCGGTGGAATTGCAAAAAAAAAAAGTGCAATCCCACACTTGCTTTTTGTTTGGCTTTTTTTGCTGGGTTCACTGAATGCTAAAACTGACCTGCCATTTTGATTTTCCAGGTCACTACAAATTCATAGATACCAAAAAAGTCTAGGTTACGTTTGATCTACGTGGTAAAAAGAAATAAAATTTCCAAACTTTGCAAAAAAAAAAAAAATATTGCGCAATATTCCAATACCCGTAGCGTCTCCATTTCTCGTGATCTGGGGTCAGGTGAGGGCTTATTTTTTGCGTGCCGCGCTGATGTTTTAATGATACCATTTTGGTGCAGATATGTTCTATTGATTGCAATGTCGTGGCAACCAAGAAACGTAGTTCTGGCATATCAAATTTTTTTTTTTCGCTATGCTGTTTAGCGATCAGGTTAATACTTTCTTTGAGAGATCGGGCGATTCTGAACGTGGAGATACCAAATATGTGTAGGTTTGATTTTTTTTTTTTATGGTTTTATTTTGAATGGAACGAAAGGGGGGTAATTTAAACTTTTATATAATTTTTTTTTTTTTTTTTACTTTTGCCATGCTTCAATAGTTTCTATGGGAGGCTAGAAGCTGGCATAGCCTGATCGGCTCTGCTACATAGCAGCGATAATCAGATCGCTCCTATGTAGCTGAATTACAGGTTTGCTATGAGTGCCGTCCACAGGGTGGCGCTCACAGCAAGCCGGCATCAGCAACTACAGAGGTCTCAAGGAGACCTCTGATTGCTATGACGATGCATCGCTGACCCCCGATCATGTGGACCGATGGCCGGAAGTGCCAGTTAAATGCCGCTGTCAGCATTTGACAGCGGCATTTAACTAGTTAATAGCGGCGGGTGAATCGCTATTTCACCCGCCGCTATTGCGGGCACGTCAGCTGTTCAAAACAGCTGATATGTCCTGGGTTTGATGCGGGCTCACCGCCGGAGCCCACATCAAAGCGGGGGATCCGACCTCCGCAGTAATAGTATGTCGGAGGTCGGTAAGGGGTTAAGCATGGATGGCCACCAAAAGAGTCTAGCAACAGCTTTTTGTGTAGCAGTAACTCCTGAGTGACCACTTAAGACGGAGTCATGAAATTCCTTCAATAGATGCAATTTAAGATACACAGACATAAATAATTCAAATTCAGGGGTAGCGTATGGAGCCAATGACTGGACCTCACAAATTTCAGTTTCCAATTCTGAGGATACCATAGAAATCACAATTCCAAGAAGAAGAATGGAGGATGGAGGTTCTGGAAGAGAAACAGAATTAAGGCTGCGTGACAAAAGCATCAGCCCTAACATTCTTAGGCTAAGTTCATATTTGCGTAGGGCAGAGCTGCGGAGGGCTGCGTACTTCCTCCATATCCGCATACATCCGCATGGCCTGTGTACCCAATGTTAAAGATAGGTACGCAGGATGCATGCAGACGTAGGCGGAGCTGAATGGAAGAGGTGTGGCAGTGGGCGGGGCTTAACATAGGAAGTATGCAGCCCTCTGCAGCTCTGCCCAACACAAATGTGAACTTAGCCTTAAGGTACCGTCACATTAAGCGACGCTGCAGCGATATAGACAACGATGCCGATCGCTGCAGCGTCGCTGTTTGGTCGCTGGAGAGCTGTCACACAGACAGCTCTCCAGCGACCAACGATGCTGAAGTCCCCGGGTAACCAGGGTAAACATCGGGTTACTAAGCGCAGGGCCGCGCTTAGTAACCCGATGTTTACCCTGGTTACCATTGTAAATGTAAAAAAAAAAAACAAAAAAAAAACACATACTCACATTCCGGTGCGTGTCACGTCCCACGGCGTCCGCTTCCCTGCACTCCTCCTGCATCCTGTGTAAGCGCCGGCCGTAAAGCAGAGCGGTGACGTCACAGCTGTGCTCTGCTTTACGGCCGGCCGGCGCTGACACAGGATGCAGGAGGAGTGCAGGGAAGCGGACGCCGGGGAACGCGACAGACACCGGAATGTAAGTATGTAGTGTTTTTTTTTACATTTACAATGGTAACCAGGGTAAATATCGGGTTACTAAGCGCGGCCCTGCGCTTAGTAACCCGATGTTACCCCTTTTGAAAAAGCAGACCGGGAAACGTGTGTCAGGGGGGCTGCGTGTGGAACTTGGAAAGACATCCATACACGATGGGTAAGCTGCTTGGTACTTATGAATGGTAATATCTTTGCACTGTGGCACTTTAACCAATAATTTAACTATGGGAGATTGTGGCATTTGTCACATGAAATCCTTATACTAGTGATCTTGTACTAGCAGCCCCAGGGATGTGATATATACTTTTCTTTTTGTTTCGCCGCTACCATCTGTTTCCTCCCCACTTTATTCTGTGCTATATATGTATTTACTGATGTAATGTTTTCAGAATATTGTTGATTAATAAAAAACGCATATTTTTAAATACATAGCAGGAGATGGACTGAGTGTGAAGAGTTCCCACTTTAAGTGTGAATTCTACCACTAGCAGCTGAACTAAGTTATGAAGCAACAGTGTCCTGTCAATGGTGACAATTTGAATAGGTCTTTCCAATCTAACTTTCTCTAATCCGAATTTAAGAACCAATCCAGAATCAATGAAATTGGCGGCAAATCCACAGTCAATGAAAGCAAGAGCAGATAACCACAGGTTCTGAAAACAAAGTTCCACATTCAGCAATACTTTGATGCGTAAAATGGTACCTGGAAGTCTGGGTGACCTCCTTGAACATCACCCAGACCTAGGTGTTTCCTGACGGCTCGCTGGCTTGAGGGCAAATGGAGCAGTCTTTGACAGCGGCATCTTTCTACAAAACCTCAGAGGACCATTGCCAGTACTCAGAGCTAGTCCTCTGCGGTGCGACCCCCCTACGTCAGGTTCATGATCTTAGCTTCTGCGACCTGGGCCTTGTCAGGTTTGTTATAGATCATCCCTAAGGCGTCAAAAAAGGCATAAATGGAATATCGTTCTGGGAATAGTGGGGACAAAGATAATGCTCAAGTGTGAGGACCCCCTTGCAATAGGGACATGATTATTCCCACCCGCTGGGACTCATCCCCTCAAAACCTGTGTAAAAGGCCAGATTAACTCCCACCCAGAATATACCCATGTTAAAGAGGCCTAGGCCAGTTTATACCACTCTGGGCCAAAATATACCCTGGGTATATTATGGCCTAGACCAAGCTACACCCGGGGATAAATTGGCCTAGGCCACATTATACCCCTCAGGGTCAGAATATACCCCAGCTGCTGTAGATCAGATTTTTCAGGCTTTTGAGAACCATTGAGTGATATACTCAATAATGGAGTCCCAGGCAGCACAAGGGGGGGGGGCAGAGACAGCAAACGGGGTCCCAGGCAGCACACGGGAGCCTTGCGCACTGTCTCTGCCCCTCCGTTGCGCGCTGCCTGAGGCCCTTTTCTTGAGTATATCACTCAATCCTGTGCGCTGCCTTGGGCCCCGTAATTAAGTATATCACTCAATGGTTCTCAAAGGCGTGAAAAATCTGATCTACAGCAGCTGGGTTACATTCTATCCCAGAGGGGTATAAAGTGTCCTAGGCTAATTTATTCTGGTATATTCTGGGCGGGGGGGGGGGGGGGGGGGGTTTAATCTGGCATGTTACACCGGGTCACACAGTAAAAAATAGATTGCAGCTCTCCCTAAACTGATCCTTCTCTCCCAGGAATTTGTCAGGAAGTGCAACTACAGGTTCAGGAGAGACCAACTGCACATCAGAAGGTAATGGAGTCATTATCATTACTACGGTTGATGGTGAAGAGCTTTGGGAAGCATCCATGATTCTAGAAAACTGACCCTGCGCTGGGACTGAAGATTCTAGTTTTTGGTGTTGCCTTGCGAGATTCTGAACCATCTGGGTCAGATTTGCCACCTGATCACAGAATAAACGAACAGGATCCATAGGAGAAGGGAGGAAAAAAAACAAAAACAAAAAAAGAAAAAAAAACACACTTTTGTGGCCAGTCAAAAGTCGTAAGTCAGGTCATATGGCAGGGTCAGAATACCAGAGAAAAAGCGGATAAGCAAAGGGGCAATAACAAATGGGTAGTCTGAACATGGTCCAAAGGTCAGAAGCAAAATATCAGATGCAAAGGGGCAATAACAAACGGGTAGTCTGAACACGGTCCAAAGGTCAGCAGCAGAAGAAGAATAAGGTCAGAACTTACAGCACAGGGTATAAGCAAACACACCAGAGAGCACATGCTTTTGACTGGCAATGATCTGGGCCAGACAGCTCACCTAAATAGCAGGACAATTGCCAAGAACATGGAGCACCTGTGGAAATCTCTGCCCCTTCCGGTCCGATAGGTCAACTGAGCTGTCAATCAATGCATTGACAGCTCAGCACGCCCCAACACAGTATAGGACGACAGAGCTGTCCATCACTGAGTCCCACACACTTTGAGAAGAGGAATCGCAACATAAATATTATTGTGAAAAAAAACCATAAAAGTACACATATTTGGTAGTGCCAAGTCCATTACAACCAGTCTTATAAAACTGTCCCACTAGTTAACCACTTTAGTGAACACCGTAAAATTAAAAAAAAAACAAAGCAAAAAATGATGCTGTATCATCATACTCCAAAACAAAAAGTGAAATAAAACACAAACTTAAAAACAAACATAAACAAAAATGGTATAATTGAAAATATCATCTTGTACCACAAAAATCAAGCTGCCACAAAGCTTCATCAGACAGAAAAAAATAAGTTAAAGCTCTCATAATAAAGCGATGCAAAAATATTTATTTTTTCTCTAAAATAGTTTTTATTGTGTAAAAGCGCCAACACATGAAAAAAACGAAAAAAATGAGGTATCGCTGTAATCGTACTGACCCAAGGAATATAGCTGCCTTATTAATTTTGCCACATATGGAAAACAATTCCTGAATTGCTGGGTTTGTTCATTCTGCCTCCCAAAAGTCGGAATAGAAAGTGATTAAAAAAAAATATAATGAGCCCGAAAATGGTACCAATAAAAAAAGTCAACTCGTGCCCCCAAAAAACAAACCGCCACATAACTCTGTTGGCCAAAATATGGAAAAGTTCTAGCTCCTAAAATATGGTGATGCAAAATCTTGGTGTCTTTTTTTTTATTATTAGGAGTGAATAAAACTGCCATTTTCCTCAGTTTTGTGCACGTCTGAAAAAAAGAACAACTCTGAACAGAGACCAGCCATAGCCCAGAGTAACTCTGCTGCCTCATTATATTATTGAGTGTCTTCCTTGTGGGTTTCATCTGAATTAGACTAGAATTGGACTGGAATTGACTGGAAGGTAAAGGAATAGAAAACCACTATAATGTTTCGGTTTCTTTTCACATTCACCCCCATACTACTCTATTTCTTCCTATCTCCTGTAGTCCCTCCACCCAGTAAAGAACTAGTCATTTCTCCCTCCATCCTCCCCAGTCATCTCACCTCCTCCACAGAACTATTCCTCCACATACAATCCTTTCTCGCCAGGCACACACGGCCACATCATGACCTATCCAGCTCACACCTTCTAACGCTCTGTCTGCTGCTCCTCATTGCTGGCGACATATCCCCAAATCCTGGCCCTCCTCATCACATCCCCACACTCATTTCTAATCCCCTGCCACGATCCTCTACACGTCCTCGCAACCACAGTAACCTCATACCCATTCATCCTGCCCCCACTCCCCCAATTTCCCTAACTGGAGCACTATGGAACGCACGCTCTGTCTGCAATAAACTTCCATTTATCCATGACCTCTTTATCAATAACAAACTCTCCTTCCTCGGCATCACTGAAACCTGGCTCACCCCTTCTGACACAGCCTCCCCTGCGGCACTCTCTTACGGTGGCTTCCACCTTTCTCACACACCCCGCCCCAGCAGCAAGCATGGCGGAGGAGTTGGTTTTCTCCTGTCAGATAACTGCTCCTTCACCCCAATCCCACTGCCACCCTCTGTTATCCTCCCTTCCTTTGAGGTGCACTCTGTGCGCATCTACTCCCCCTCCAACCTCCAACTGGCTGTCATCTACCGTCCCCCAGGGCCAGCCACCACCTTCTTCGATCACTTCACCACCTGGCTACTCCACTTCCTCGCCGCCGACATCCCCACTATCATCATGGGCGACTTCAACATCCCCATTGACACTTCCCTCTCAGCTGCCACTAAACTTCTATCTCTCACTTCCTCCTTTGGCCTCACTCAATGGTCTTCTACAGCCACCCACAAAGATGGTCACACACTGGACCTCATTCTCACCCGCCTCTGCTCCCTATCTAACCTCTCAAACTCACCTCTTCCTCTTTCTGACCACAACCTACTTACATTCTCTTCCCTTTCCACTCCTTGTCTACAACCCCCACCCCACAAACTCTCACACCCTCGCAGAAATCTTAAACACCTTGATCTTCACTCACTCTCTGAATCCCTCCTCCCTCTCACAGACATAAGCTCCCTACACAATGCGGATGATGCTGCCTCTCTATATAACACCACAATAGCTGCAGCTTTGGAATCTCTTGCCCCTCTCACACATACCAAAGCTCGCAAAATCAACAGACAATCCTGGCACACCAGCATGACAAAAGAACTGAGGCGAGCTTCCAGAGCTGCTGAGCGCAGATGGAAAAGATCCCACTCCATCGAGCACTTCATCGCATTCAAACAGTCCCTCACTGCTTTCAAAACCATGCTCGCCACAGCAAAACAAACCTACTTCTCATCTCTCATATCCTCCCTGTCTCACAACCCCAAACAGTTATTCAACACCTTCAACTCTCTCCTCCGTCCCCCAGCACCTCCTCCCTCCCCACTTATCTCAGCTGAAGACTTCGCCTCATTTTTCAAGCAGAAAATTGAGAACATCAGAGACAATTTTAGTAAACAACCCCCAGAACCCTTCCTCCCAACTACCCAGCCCTCCACCTCCAAAACCAACTTCTCCACCATTACAGAAGACGGACTCTCCACTCTACTCTCAAGATCACATCTCACCACCTGTGCACTTGACCCACTCCCATCCCACTTCATCCCAAACCTCACCACAGTCTTCATCCCAACCCTAACCCATCTCTTTAACCTATCACTAACAACTGGCATTTTCCCCTCAAGCTTTAAACATACCACAATCACACCTATCCTCAAAAAGCCCTCTCTTGACCCATCCTCTGTATCTAGCTATCGCCCTATATCACTTCTCCCCTTTGCCTCAAAACTACTGGAACAACATGTCCATATTGAACTGTCCTCCCATCTATCTTCCTGCTCCTTCTTCGACCGCTTTCAATCAGGCTTCCGGTCACACCACTCCACTGAAACTGCCCTAACTAAGGTCACCAATGACCTATTAACCGCCAAGAGCAAGCGACACTACTCTGTCCTCCTCCTCCTGGACCTGTCCTCTGCCTTTGACACAGTGGACCATTCCCTGCTGCTGCAGACCCTCTCATCCCTTGGCATCACAGAATTGGCCCTATCCTGGATCTCATCATACCTAACTGACCGTACATTCAGCGTCTCCCACTCACACACCACCTCCTCACCTCGCCCCCTATCTGTCGGAGTCCCGCAAGGTTCAGTTCTAGGACCCCTGCTCTTCTCCATCTACACCTTTGGCCTGGGACAGCTCATAGAATCTCACGGCTTTCAGTATCATCTCTATGCTGACGACACACAGATCTACATCTCTGGACCAGATATTACCACCCTACTAACCAGAATCCCTCAATGCCTGTCCACTATTTCATCCTTCTTCTCCACTAGATTTCTAAAACTTAACATGGACAAAACAGAATTCATCATCTTTCCCCCATCTCACGCGATCTCCCCAACGAACCTATCCATTACAGTAAACGGCTGCCCACTCTCCCCAGTCCCACAAGCCCGCTGTCTTGGGGTAATCCTTGACACTGATCTCTCCTTTAAACCACATATCCAAACCCTTTCCACTTCCTGCCGCCTCCAACTCAAAAATATTTCACGGATCCGCACATTCCTAAACCAAGAATCTGCAAAAACCCTAGTCCATGCCCTCATCATCTCTCGCCTTGACTACTGTAACCTCCTGCTCTGTGGCCTCCCCTCTAACACTCTTGCACCCCTCCAATCTATTCTAAACTCTGCTGCCCGACTAATCCACCTGTCCCCCCGCTATTCCCCGGCCTCTCCCCTCTGTCAATCCCTGCACTGGCTCCCCATCACCCAGAGACTCCAGTACAAAAGCCTAACCATGACATATAAAGCCATCCACAACCTGTCTCCTCCATACATCTGTGACCTCGTCTCCCGGTACTTTCCTGCACGCAACCTCCGATCCTCACAAGATCTCCTTCTCTACTCCCCTATTATCTCCTCTTCCCACAATCGCATACAAGATTTCTCTCGTGCATCCCCCCTACTCTGGAATGCTCTACCACAACACATCAGACTCTCGCCTACCATCGAAACCTTCAAAAAGAACCTGAAGACCCACCTCTTCCGACAAGCCTACAACCTGCAGTAACCACCGATTGACCAAACCGCTGCACGGCCAGCTCTACCCTCACCTACTGTATCCTCACCCATCCCTTGTAGATTGTGAGCCCTCGCGGGCAGGGTCCTCTCTCCTCCTGTACCAGTTGTGACTTGTATTTTTCAAGATTATTGTACTTGTTTTATTATGCATACCCCTCCTCACATGTAAAGCGCCATGGAATAAATGGCGCTATAATAATAAATAATAATAATAATAATAATAATAATTACGTCACTTGAAGATTTGTAGGGAAACCCTGATATAAGTGGTCAGCGTAGAGCGCCAGATAAATGTGATCCCAAACATTATGTAAAATGTTCCCAATAAAAGCTTTAACTCAATCCACAAAAAAGCAAGTCTCCACTCAGGTCGTCATCAATTAATGGAAATGTAGGGAGCTTCTACGTTACTGATAGCACAAAGGCCCTGGAAAAGAGAAATGGCCCCCTAAAAGAAATTCTGAAAATTCTGTGCTCCCAAATCCAAATGCCTCCCAACTTCTGAGCACAACAGTGTGCCTAAACCACAGGAAGAAGTAGCATCCACACGTTTGGCCACTACAACATAGTGGTGACTACAACGTACTGGTCACTACAATGTACTAGTCACTACAACATACTGGTCACTACAACATACTGGTCACTACAACATACTGGTCACTACAACATACTGGTCACTACAATGTACTGGTCACTACAACATACTGGTCACTACAACATACTGGTCACTACAACATACTGGTCACTACAACATAGTAACATAGTAACATAGTTAGTAAGGCCGAAAAAAGACATTTGTCCATCCAGTTCAGCCTATATTCCATCATAATAAATCCCCAGATCTACGTCCTTCTACAGAACCTAATAATTGTATGATACAATATTGTTCTGCTCCAGGAAGACATCCAGGCCTCTCTTGAACCCCTCGACTGAGTTCGCCATCACCACCTCCTCAGGCAAGCAATTCCAGATTCTCACTGCCCTAACAGTAAAGAATCCTCTTCTATGTTGGTGGAAAAACCTTCTCTCCTCCAGACGCAAAGAATGCCCCCTTGTGCCCGTCACCTTCCTTGGTATAAACAGATCCTCAGCGAGATATTTGTATTGTCCCCTTATATACTTATACATGGTTATTAGATCGCCCCTCAGTCGTCTTTTTTCTAGACTAAATAATCCTAATTTCGCTAATCTATCTGGGTATTGTAGGTCTCCCATCCCCTTTATTAATTTTGTTGCCCTCCTTTGTACTCTCTCTAGTTCCATTATATCCTTCCTGAGCACCGGTGCCCAAAACTGGACACAGTACTCCATGTGCGGTCTAACTAGGGATTTGTACAGAGGCAGTATAATGCTCTCATCATGTGTATCCAGACCTCTTTTAATGCACCCCATGATCCTGTTTGCCTTGGCAGCTGCTGCCTGGCACTGGCTGCTCCAGGTAAGTTTATCATTAACTAGGATCCCCAAGTCCTTCTCCCTGTCAGATTTACCCAGTGGTTTCCCATTCAGTGTGTAATGGTGACATTGATTCCTTCTTCCCATGTGTATAACCTTACATTTATCATTGTTAAACCTCATCTGCCACCTTTCAGCCCAAGTTTCCAACTTATCCAGATCCATCTGTAGCAGAATACTATCTTCTCTTGTATTAACTACTTTACATAGTTTTGTATCATCTGCAAATATCGATATTTTACTGTGTAAACCTTCTACCAGATCATTAATGAATATGTTGAAGAGAACAGGTCCCAATACTGACCCCTGCGGTACCCCACTGGTCACAGCGACCCAGTTAGAGACTATACTATTTATAACCACCCTCTGCTTTCTATCACTAAGCCAGTTACTAACCCATTTACACACATTTTCCCCCAGACCAAGCATTCTCATTTTGTGTACCAACCTCTTGTGCGGCACGGTATCAAACGCTTTGGAAAAATCGAGATATACCACGTCCAATGACTCACCGTGGTCCAGCCTATAGCTTACCTCTTCATAAAAACTGATTAGATTGGTTTGACAGGAGCGATTTCTCATAAACCCATGCTGATATGGAGTTAAACAGTTATTCTCATTGAGATAATCCAGAATAACATCCCTCAGAAACCCTTCAAATATTTTACCAACAATAGAGGTTAGACTTACTGGCCTATAATTTCCAGGTTCACTTTTAGAGCCCTTTTTGAATATTGGCACCACATTTGCTATGCGCCAGTCCTGCGGAACAGACCCTGTCGCTATAGAGTCCCTAAAAATAAGAAATAATGGTTTATCTATTACATTACTTAGTTCTCTTAGTACTCGTGGGTGTATGCCATCCGGACCCGGAGATTTATCTATTTTAATCTTATTTAGCCGGTTTCGCACCTCTTCTTGGGTTAGATTGGTGACCCTTAATATAGGGTTTTCATTGTTTCTTGGGATTTCACCTAGCATTTCATTTTCCACCGTGAATACCGTGGAGAAGAAGGTGTTTAATATGTTAGCTTTTTCCTCGTCATCTACAACCATTCTTTCCTCACTATTTTTTAAGGGGCCTACATTTTCAGTTTTTATTCTTTTACTATTGATATAGTTGAAGAACAGTTTGGGATTAGTTTTACTCTCCTTAGCAATGTGCTTCTCTGTTTCCTTTTTGGCAGCTTTAATTAGTTTTTTAGATAAAGTATTTTTCTCCCTATAGTTTTTTAGAGCTTCAATGGTGCCATCCTGCTTTAGTAGTGCAAATGCTTTCTTTTTACTGTTAATTGCCTGTCTTACTTCTTTGTTTAGCCACATTGGGTTTTTCCTATTTCTAGTCCTTTTATTCCCACAAGGTATAAACCGCTTACACTGCCTATTTAGGATGTTCTGGTCACTACAACATATTGGTCACTACAATGTACTGGTCACTACAATGTACTGGTCACTACAACATACTGGTCACTACAACATATTGGTCACTACAATGCACTGGTCACTACAATGTACTGGTCACTACAACATACTGGTCACAACGACATACTGGTCACTACAATGTACTGATCACTACAATGTATTGGTCACTACAAAATACTGGTCATTACAATGTACTGGTCACTACAATGTACTGGTCACTACAACACACTGGTCACTACAACATACTGGTCACTACAATGTACTGGTCACTACAATGTACTGGTCACTACAATGTACTGGTCACTACAACATACTGGTCACTACGACATACTGGTCACTACAACATACTGGTCACTACAACATACTGGTCACTACAACATACTGGTCACTACAACATACTGGTCACTACAACATATTGGTCACTACAATGTACTGGTCACTACAATGTACTGGTCACTACAACATACTGGTCACTACAACATACTGGTCACTACAATGTACTGGTCACTACAATGTACTGGTCACTACAATGTATTGGTCACTACAATTAACTGGTCACTACAATGTATTTGTCACTACAACATACTGGTCACTACAATGTACTGGTCACTACAATGTACTGGTCACTACAACATACTGGTCACTACAACATACTGGTCACTACAACATACTGGTCACTACAATGTACTGGTCACTACAATGTATTGGTCACTACAATTGACTGGTCACTACAATGTATTTGTCACTACAGCATACTGGTCACTACAATGTACTGGTCACTACAATGTACTGGTCACTACAATGTACTAGTCACTACAACATACTGGTCACTACAACATACTGGTCACTACAACATACTGGTCACTACAACATACTGGTCACTACAACATACTGGTCACTACAACATACTGGTCACTACAACATACTGGTCACTACAATGTACTGGTCACTACAATGTATTGGTCACTACAATTGACTGGTCACTACAATGTATTTGTCACTACAACATACTGGTCACTACAATGTACTGGTCACTACAATGTACTGGTCACTACAACATACTGGTCACTACAATGTACTGGTCACTACAATGTACTGGTCACTACAATGTACTGGTGTACTGGTCACTACAACGTACTGGTCACTACAATGTACTGGTCACTACGATGGCAGGTTATTTACTCAACATCTGCTGCTTGTTTCTGGAAAACGCCCATGGAGTCAAAATCGTCATGACTCCTGTAGATAAAATCCCAAAGGGGTATAATTTCCAAAATGGGGTCCCTTGAGGGGGAATTCTGCTCTTCTTGCGCTTAGGGGATCTGACATTGGAGTCCACAAACTATTATAGAAAATTCTGCGCTCCAGGATTATGCTGTCCTCCCACACGTTAGCACGGTGTGTAATGAGACATGTAGCTAACCTCCCCGTCTTCTTTAAGAAAAAGAGGCTGTAAAGTTATAATTTTCTTTTATGGATTGCAGATGTGACAGGAAAGGGTGAAACTATAAGATGCAATAACAGGAGCATTTCAGAATATACAGTATACTGTAACTGTACAGTGCATAAAATACAGATAGTTTGCAATACACAGTAACATACAAGGCTGAAGATGGCTTCTTATTCGTTCAGTTACTTATTCAGAGCTGAAGTTGGTTTCTTATTCATCAGTTTCTTATTCCGCAATTTTTTCTTTTCTGTTTTTTATAGGTTTAACAACAAAAAATAATCATCATAGTAATAACACACAATGCAGTGAGGAGCCTGTTAGTCCTTGAAAATTGGGGGTCATTTGGCTAAAGTTGTGGGGGGTAGGGCTGGTTCAAGTTTTTTGTGGGCCCAGGAAACGCAGACTACGTCACGGCGGTGGAGCAGGGAGAGGTAAGTATTTCAAATTTGCAAGTGCTGTGATCCTGAGCAAGCAGGGGGGGCCCACTCATTCGCATTGGCACTGGTACAGGGCCCCTCAAAGTACGGCGGTGTGTTTGATGGCGGGGGCGCCTCCCACCGGCAGAGACACTTTTGTGTACTATGAGGGGCCCTGTGCCAGTGACGTCGCCAACGAGTATGCCCCCCCACCTGATGAAGGAACCTGCACTTTCATCTGCACCTTCCTCTTTGTCTCCGTGTAAGGTGGTATAGTATGTGGGAAGGGGAACCTGACTTTCAGCAGGGTCAGATTCTGGCTGTGTAGAGTGCACAAGGAATGGAGTGGTCTGGGTCAATGTACCAGCAGACTCATCTATCACTGGCTGGGCAATGGGCAGGATGAGGAGGAAACAAAGATATAGGCCAAAAGAATAAAGTGGGCTAAATGCAGTTCAAAATTGGTAACAGGACTAAACAGGGGGCATTGCTTTGTTCAGTGGAGGACAACTGTAATGAGTGGCAGACACAGTTAGTAGGCCTAAAATAAAACAGTAGGCTAAATGCAGTTCAAAATTGGTAATAGGAGTAAACAGGCGGCACTGCTATGTTCAGTGGAGGAGAAAAAGAAGCAGCAGCAGACACCGTTAGTAGGCCCAGCCAAACAAGTAGGCCAAATGCAGTTTAACATCTGAAACAGGATGAAAATTGAGGCTCAGCTTTGTTCAGTGGAGGAGAAATGCAAGGAGCGGCAGACAACGTTAGTAGGCGTAACCAAAAACCAGTAGGTCAAATGCAGTGTAATATCCTAAACAGGATGAAAATTGAAGCTCAGCTTTGTACAGTTGAAGGAGAACAACAAGCAGCGGCAGACACCGTTAGTAGGCGTAACCAAACCAGTAGGCCAAATGCAGTGTAATATCCTAACCAGGATGAAAATTGAAGCTCAGCTTTGTTCAGTGGAGGAGAAAGGCAAGGAGTGGCAGACACCGTTAGTAGGCATAACCAAACCAGTAGGCCAAATGCAGTGTAACATCCTAACCAGGATATAAATTGAAGCTCAGCTTTGTACAGTTGAAGGAGAAGAATAAGCAGCGGCAGACACCGTTAGTAGGCGTAACCAAACCAGTAGGCCAAATGCAGTGTAATATCAGACACCGGATGAAAATTGAGGCTCAGCTTTATTCAGTGGAGAACACCAAGCAGCAGCACACACCATTTGTAGGCCCCACCAAAGAAGTAGGCCAAATGCAGTTTATTATCTGACACCGGATGAAAATTGAGGCTCAGCTTTGTTCAGTGGAGGATAACTGTAATGGGAGGCATACACAGTTAGTAGGCCTAAATAAGTAAGTAGGCAAAATGCAGTTCAAGATTGGTAAGTGGAGTACACAGGCGGCATAGCTTTGTTCAGCGGAGGACAACTGTAATAAGTGGCTCAGACAGACAGAGAAGGCCTAAAATAAAAAAGGTGGCTAATTGCAGTTCAAAATTTGTAAGAGGAGTGCACAGGCGGCATAACGTGGTTCAGCGGAGGAGGACAAGTGTAATTAGTGGCTCTGACACACAGAGTAGGCCTAAAATAAAAAAGAAGGCTATATTCAGTTCACAATTGGTAAGAGGAGTACACAGGCGGCATAGCTGGGTTCAGCGGAGGAGGACAACTGTAATAAGTGGCTCAGACAGACTGAGTAGTCCTAAAATAACACAGCTGGCTGAATGCAGTTCCAAATTGGTAAAGTTTGGGTACCATTTTCTCTGTGCTATCCTTGTGAGAATAAAAACATGTGGGCTTAAATAACATTTTTGTGGAAAAAAGTGAAGGTTTTTTTCACTGCTCTACATTATAAACTTATGTGAAGCAGCTGGGGGTTCAAAGTGCTCACCACACATCTAGATAAGTTTCCTGAGGGGTCTATTTTCCAAAATGGTGTCACTTGTGGGGGTTTTCCACTGTTTAGGCACATCAGGGGTTTTCAAATTGAGACATGACACCGACAGACCATTCCATCAAAGTCTGTTTTACAAAACGTCACTCCTTTTCTGAGCCCTGCCGTGAGCCTAAACAGTACTTTATCCCCACATATACCAAATCGGCGTACTCAAAAGAAATTGCACAACACATTTGGGGTCAATTTGCCCGTGCTATCTTTGTGAAAATAAAAAAAAATGGGGCTAAATAATGTGTTTGTTGGAAAATGTAATTTTTACATTTTCACAGCTCAATGCTATAAACTTCTGTGAAACACCTGGCTTTTCAAGGTGCTCACCACACATCTAGATAAGTTCCCTGAGGGGTCAAGTTTCCAAAATAGTGTCACTTGTGGGGGATTTCCACTGTTTAGGCACATCAAAGGCTTTCCAAACGTCACATGGAGTCTGCTAATTATTTCAGTAAACTTTGCATTCAAAATGTCAAATGGTGCTCCTTCCCTTCTGAGCCCTGCCGTGCGCCCAAACAGTGGTTTCCCCCCACACATGGGGCATAAGCATACTCAAGAGAAATTGCACAACAAATTATATGGTGCAGTTTCTCATGTTACGCTTTTGAAAATGCAAAATTTGGGGATAAAAACATTTTTGTGTGGAAAATGCGATTTTTCTATTTTCACAGCTCAATGTTATAAACTTTTGTGAAGACCCTTATGGGTTCAAAATGCTCACCGCACATCTAGATATGCTCTCTGAGGGGTCTAGTTTCCAAAGTGGAAAACTCCCCATGGAGTCACTTATGGGGGGTTTCCACTGTTTAGGCACATCAGGGGCTCTCAAAACGCAACATCATGTCTACTAATTTTTTCCAGCAAATCTTACATTCAAATAGTCAAATGGCCCTCCTTCCCTTCCGAGCTTTTCCTTGCGCCAAAACAATGGTTTTCCCCCTCACATGAGGTATCTGCATGCTCAGAAGAAATTGCACAACAAATTTTGTAGCCTGTTTTTCCTGATACCCTTGCAAAAATTAACAAATATGGGTCTAAATTAAATGTTCATTTTTTCCTTCCACATTCCAAAATTTCTTGTGAGGCACCTGAGGAGTTAATAAAATTCTTGAATGTGCTTTTGAGCACTTTGAGGGGTTCCGTTTTTGAGTGGTGTCACTTCTGGGTATTTTCTGTCATATAGACCCCTCAAAGTCACTTCAAATGTGATGCGGTCCCTAAAAAAATGGTTTTGTAAATTTTGTTGTCAACGTTTAACCCTTAAATCTTCCTAACAAGAAAATATTATGTTTCAAAAATTGTGCTGCTATAAAGTAGACATGTGGTTAATAGAGTTGAGCGACCTTGACCTTTTTAGAGTCGAGCCGGGTTTTGCGAAACCCGACTATGTCCAAAGTCGGGTCGAGTGAAATCGGCCGATTATGACGTAAAGTCGGGATCGACCGAAACACGAAACCCAATGCAAGTCAATGGGGCAGCATAGTCGGCAGTGAGTGGGGGCCAGGAAAACACCTAGAGTGGCCATTTTAATGTCAAAACCATCCATTCTTCTTAATGAAGCTTGTCAAGCGTAATTTACCTTATAATAATTGGAAGGCATTTGAAATTGGGGGTCATTTGGCTAAAGTTGTGGGGGGTAGGGCTGGTTCAAGTAATTAGTGGGCCCAGGAAATCTGGACCACGTCACGGCAGTGGAGCAGGGAGAGGTAAGTATTTCAACTTTGCAAGTGCTGTGAACCTGAGCAAGCAGGGGGGGCCCACTCGTTGGCATTGGCACTGGCACAGGGCCCCTCAAAGTACAGCGGTGTGTTTGCACGGCGGGGGCGCCTCCCACCGGCAGCAACACTTTTGCGTACTATGAGAGGCCCTGTGCCAGTGACGTCGCCAACTAGTATTCCTCCCCCCACCTGATGAAGGAACCTGCACTTTCATCTGCACCTTCCTCTTTGTCCCCGTGTAAGGTGGTATGGTATGCGGGAAGAGCAACCTGACTTTCAGCAGGGTCACAATGTTGTTGTGTAGCGTGCACGGGGAATGTTGCGTTATGGGTCAATGTACCAGCAGACTCATCTATCACTGGCTGGGCAATGGGCACGATGAAGTGGAAACACAGATATAGGCCCAAAGAAGAAAGTGGGCTAAATGCAGTTCAAAATTGGTAACACAGGAATAACCAGGGGGCATTGCAGTGGAGGACAACTGGAATGAGAGGCTGACACAGAGAGTAGGGCCAAATCAGTAAGTAGTCGAAATGCAGTTCAAAATTGGCAACCGTAGTAAACAGGCGGCACAGCTTTGTTCAGTGGAGGAGAACAGCAAGGAGTGGCAGACACCGATAGTAGGCCCCAAACCAACTAGTACGCCAAATGCAGTTGTTCCATTTAACCACAATTTAATGAGAGCCTGAAGATAGAAGCTCAGGAAAGGCAACCTGGGGAACACCTTGGAGTGTAACACACCATCTCTCTCCACCCCATACCCATTTTGTATGGCCTAATGCAGTGTACTTTTCTACAACTACTAAACGAGAGTCGGAAGACCGAAGCAATGGCAAGGAAACCTGGGGAACACCTTAGAGTGTAACACACCCTCTCTCTACACCCCATACCCAATTTGAAGGCCTAATGCAGTGTAGTTTCCAAGAACTACTAAACGAGAGCCGGAAGATCGAAGCTCAGGAAAGGCAACCTGGGGAACACCTTGGAGTGTAACACACCCTCTCGCTACACCCCATACCCAATTTGAAGGCCTAATGCAGCGTAGTTTCCAACAACTACTAAACGAGAGCCGGAAGATCGAAGCTCAGGAAAGGCAACCTGGGGAACACCTTGGAGTGTAACAAACCCTCTCTCTACACCCCATACCCAATTTGTAGGCCTAATGCAGCGTAGTTTCCGACAACTACTAAACGAGAGCATGAAGATCGAAGCTCAGGAAAGGCAACCTGGGGAACACCTTGGAGTGTAACACACCCTCTCTCTACACCCCATACCCAATTTGTAGGCCTAATGCAGCGTAGTTTCCGACAACTACTAAACGAGAGCCGGAATATCGAAGCTCAGGAAAGGCAACCTGGGGAACACCTTGGAGTGTAACACACCCTCTCTCTACGCCCCATACCCAATTTGTAGGCCTAATGCAGCGTAGTTTCCGACAACTACTAAACGAGAGCCGGAATATCGAAGCTCAGGAAAGGCAACCTGGGGAACACCTTGGAGTGTAACACACCCTCTCGCTACACCCCATACCCAATTTGAAGGCCTAATGCAGCGTAGTTTCCAACAACTACTAAACGAGAGCCGGAAGATCGAAGCTCAGGAAAGGCAACCTGGGGAACACCTTGGAGTGTAACACACCCTCTCGCTACACCCCATACCCAATTTGAAGGCCTAATGCAGCGTAGTTTCCAACAACTACTAAACGAGAGCCGGAAGATCGAAGCTCAGGAAAGGCAACCTGGGGAACACCTTGGAGTGGAACACACCATCTCTCTACACCCCATACCCAATTTGAAGGCCTAATGCAGAGTAGTTTCCAAGAACTACTAAACGAGAGCTGGAAGATCGAAGCTCAGGAAAGGCAACCTGGGGAACACCTTGGAGTGTAACACAACGTCTCTCTACACGACGGAAGGGCTGATTCTTAGGAAGGAAGGCTGTTGGAAATAAGCATTGCGCGTCCGAGGGTGATTATATTCTTATTAGGTATATACTCACCCTCGGACGCGCCCTGCTTCTTTATTTGGAATGAATGTTTATTTGCAATGTGGTGTTGACTTTCTCTATTATTTTGGTAATTAATGATTTTATTATTTTCATTATTTTGCATCTTCTCGGCAATAATATAAAGAAGACGCGACAGGACAACACTCGGTGGATGCCATATGTGTGTTTTCAATTTAAAAAAACTTTCAGTTAACTACTTGCAGGAGAAAGTAATTGTAGCTGGTGGCCATTTTTAGTACTGTACCAGATTAGAGTTGTGTGTTTGTTTTTAATGTTAAAATGTCTGCATTTGATATCTCACCAGTATTTTCTTTTTTATAAGCAAAATACTTATTTTTATATTTTCTGATGTTGGTTCCAGGGGTACACGGCCAGCAGTGCCCTGGTCAGTGTAGTAGTAGTTGAAAGAATGGACCGCAGACAGGCATCGAAGGCCTAAAATAATAACACATGGCTGTAGGCAATTTTAAATTGGTTCCAGGGGTACACGGACAGCAGTGGTGTGGTCAGTGGAGGCCTAGTGGAAGGAGTGACCGCAGACAGGCATCGAAGGCCTAAAATAATAACACATGGCTGTAGGCAATTTTAAATTGGTTCCAGGGGTACACGGGCAGCAGTGACCTGGTCAGTGTAGTAGTAGTTGAAAGAATGGACCGCAGACAGGCATCGAAGGCCTAAAATAAAAAAATTGGGCTGGCTGTAGGCAATTTTAAATTGGTTCCAGGGGTACACGGGCAGCAGTGGTGTGGTCAGTGGAGGCCTAGTGGAAGGAGTGACCGCAGACAGGCATCGAAGGCCTAAAATAATAACACATGCCTGTAGGCAATTTTAAATTGGTTCCAGGGGTACACGGGCAGCAGTGACCTGGTCAGTGTAGTAGTAGTTGAAAAAATGGACCGCAGACAGGCATCGAATGCCTAAAATAATAACACATGGCTGTAGGCAATTTTAAATTGGTTACAGGGGTACACGGACAGCAGTGACCTGGTCAGTGTAGTAGTAGTTGAAAGAATGGACCGCAGACAGGCATCGAAGGCCTAAAATAAAAAAATTGGGCTGGCTGTAGGCAATTTTAAATTGGTTCCAGGGGTACACGGACAGCAGTGGTGTGGTCAGTGGAGGCCTAGTGGAAGGAGTGACCGCAGACAGGCATCGAAGGCCTAAAATAATAACACATGGCTGTAGGCAATTTTAAATTGGTTCCAGGGGTACACGGACAGCAGTGGTGTGGTCAGTGGAGGCCTAGTGGAAGGAGTGACCGCAGACAGGCATCGAAGGCCTAAAATAATAACACATGGCTGTAGGCAATTTTAAATTGGTTCCAGGGGTACACGGACAGCAGTGACCTGGTCAGTGTAGTAGTAGTTGAAAGAATGGACCGCAGACAGGCATCGAAGGCCTAAAATAAAAAAATTGGGCTGGCTGTAGGCAATTTTAAATTGGTTCCAGGGGTACACGGGCAGCAGTGGTGTGGTCAGTGGAGGCCTAGTGGAAGGAGTGACCGCAGACAGGCATCGAAGGCCTAAAATAATAACACATGGCTGTAGGCAATTTTAAATTGGTTCCAGGGGTACACGGACAGCAGTGGTGTGGTCAGTGGAGGCCTAGTGGAAGGAGTGACCGCAGACAGGCATCGAAGGCCTAAAATAATAACACATGGCTGTAGGCAATTTTAAATTGGTTCCAGGGGTACACGGACAGCAGTGACCTGGTCAGTGTAGTAGTAGTTGAAAGAATGGACCGCAGACAGGCATCGAAGGCCTAAAATAAAAAAATTGGGCTGGCTGTAGGCAATTTTAAATTGGTTCCAGGGGTACACGGACAGCAGTGGTGTGGTCAGTGGAGGCCTAGTGGAAGGAGTGACCGCAGACAGGCATCGAAGGCCTAAAATAATAACACATGGCTGTAGGCAATTTTAAATTGGTTCCAGGGGTACACGGACAGCAGTGGTGTGGTCAGTGGAGGCCTAGTGGAAGGAGTGACCGCAGACAGGCATCGAAGGCCTAAAATAATAACACATGGCTGTAGGCAATTTTAAATTGGTTCCAGGGGTACACGGACAGCAGTGACCTGGTCAGTGTAGTAGTAGTTGAAAGAATGGACCGCAGACAGGCATCGAAGGCCTAAAATAAAAAAATTGGGCTGGCTGTAGGCAATTTTAAATTGGTTCCAGGGGTACACGGACAGCAGTGGTGTGGTCAGTGGAGGCCTAGTGGAAGGAGTGACCGCAGACAGGCATCGAAGGCCTAAAATAATAACACATGGCTGTAGGCAATTTTAAATTGGTTCCAGGGGTACACGGACAGCAGTGGTGTGGTCAGTGGAGGCCTAGTGGAAGGAGTGACCGCAGACAGGCATCGAAGGCCTAAAATAATAACACATGGCTGTAGGCAATTTTAAATTGGTTCCAGGGGTACACGGACAGCAGTGACCTGGTCAGTGTAGTAGTAGTTGAAAGAATGGACCGCAGACAGGCATCGAAGGCCTAAAATAAAAAAATTGGGCTGGCTGTAGGCAATTTTAAATTGGTTCCAGGGGTACACGGGCAGCAGTGGTGTGGTCAGTGGAGGCCTAGTGGAAGGAGTGACCGCAGACAGGCATCGAAGGCCTAAAATAATAACACATGGCTGTAGGCAATTTTAAATTGGTTCCAGGGGTACACGGGCAGCAGTGACCTGGTCAGTGTAGTAGTAGTTGAAAAAATGGACCGCAGACAGGCATCGAATGCCTAAAATAATAACACATGGCTGTAGGCAATTTTAAATTGGTTACAGGGGTACACGGACAGCAGTGACCTGGTCAGTGTAGTAGTAGTTGAAAGAATGGACCGCAGACAGGCATCGAAGGCCTAAAATAAAAAAATTGGGCTGGCTGTAGGCAATTTTAAATTGGTTCCAGGGGTACACGGACAGCAGTGGTGTGGTCAGTGGAGGCCTAGTGGAAGGAGTGACCGCAGACAGGCATCGAAGGCCTAAAATAATAACACATGGCTGTAGGCAATTTTAAATTGGTTCCAGGGGTACACGGACAGCAGTGACCTGGTCAGTGTAGTAGTAGTTGAAAGAATGGACCGCAGACAGGCATCGAAGGCCTAAAATAAAAAAATTGGGCTGGCTGTAGGCAATTTTAAATTGGTTCCAGGGGTACACGGACAGCAGTGGTGTGGTCAGTGGAGGCCTAGTGGAAGGAGTGACCGCAGACAGGCATCGAAGGCCTAAAATAATAACACATGGCTGTAGGCAATTTTAAATTGGTTCCAGGGGTACACGGACAGCAGTGGTGTGGTCAGTGGAGGCCTAGTGGAAGGAGTGACCGCAGACAGGCATCGAAGGCCTAAAATAATAACACATGGCTATAGGCAATTTTAAATTGGTTCCAGGGGTACACGGACAGCAGTGACCTGGTCAGTGTAGTAGTAGTTGAAAGAATGGACCGCAGACAGGCATCGAAGGCCTAAAATAAAAAAATTGGGCTGGCTGTAGGCAATTTTAAATTGGTTCCAGGGGTACACGGACAGCAGTGGTGTGGTCAGTGGAGGCCTAGTGGAAGGAGTGACCGCAGACAGGCATCGAAGGCCTAAAATAATAACACATGGCTGTAGGCAATTTTAAATTGGTTCCAGGGGTACACGGACAGCAGTGGTGTGGTCAGTGGAGGCCTAGTGGAAGGAGTGACCGCAGACAGGCATCGAAGGCCTAAAATAATAACACATGGCTGTAGGCAATTTTAAATTGGTTCCAGGGGTACACGGACAGCAGTGACCTGGTCAGTGTAGTAGTAGTTGAAAGAATGGACCGCAGACAGGCATCGAAGGCCTAAAATAAAAAAATTGGGCTGGCTGTAGGCAATTTTAAATTGGTTCCAGGGGTACACGGGCAGCAGTGGTGTGGTCAGTGGAGGCCTAGTGGAAGGAGTGACCGCAGACAGGCATCGAAGGCCTAAAATAATAACACATGGCTGTAGGCAATTTTAAATTGGTTCCAGGGGTACACGGGCAGCAGTGACCTGGTCAGTGTAGTAGTAGTTGAAAAAATGGACCGCAGACAGGCATCGAATGCCTAAAATAATAACACATGGCTGTAGGCAATTTTAAATTGGTTACAGGGGTACACGGACAGCAGTGACCTGGTCAGTGTAGTAGTAGTTGAAAGAATGGACCGCAGACAGGCATCGAAGGCCTAAAATAAAAAAATTGGGCTGGCTGTAGGCAATTTTAAATTGGTTCCAGGGGTACACGGACAGCAGTGGTGTGGTCAGTGGAGGCCTAGTGGAAGGAGTGACCGCAGACAGGCATCGAAGGCCTAAAATAATAACACATGGCTGTAGGCAATTTTAAATTGGTTCCAGGGGTACACGGACAGCAGTGACCTGGTCAGTGTAGTAGTAGTTGAAAGAATGGACCGCAGACAGGCATCGAAGGCCTAAAATAAAAAAATTGGGCTGGCTGTAGGCAATTTTAAATTGGTTCCAGGGGTACACGGGCAGCAGTGACCTGGTCAGTGTAGTAGTAGTTGAAAGAATGGACCGCAGACAGGCTTAGAAGGCCTAACATAACAAACTTGGGCTGGCTGTAGGCACTTTTAAATTGGTTCCAGGGGTACACGGGCAGCAGTGGTCTGGTCAGTGGAAGTCTAGTGGAAGGAGTGACCGCAGACAGGCTTCCAAGGCCTAACATAACAAACTTGGGCTGGCTGTAGGCACTTTTAAATTGGTTCCAGGGGTACACGGGCAGCAGTGGTCTGGTCAGTGGAAGTCTAGTGGAAGGAGTGACCGCAGACAGGCTTCCAAGGCCTAACATAACAAACTTGGGCTGGCTGTAGGCACTTTTAAATTGGTTCCAGGGGTACACGGGCAGCAGTGGTCTGGTCAGTGGAAGTCTAGTGGAAGGAGTGACCGCAGACAGGCTTCCAAGGCCTAACATAACAAACTTGGGCTGGCTGTAGGCACTTTTAAATTGGTTCCAGGGGTACACGGGCAGCAGTGGTCTGGTCAGTGGAAGTCTAGTGGAAGGAGTGACCGCAGACAGGCTTCGAAGGCCTAACATAACAAAATTGGGCTGGCTGTAGGCACTTTAAATTGGTTCCAGGGGTACATGGGCAGCAGTGTATGGTCAGTGGAAGTCTAGTGGAAGGAGTGACGGCAGACAGTCTTCGAAGGCCTAACATAACAAAATTGGGCTGACTGTAGGCACTTTTAAATTGGTTCCAGGGTAACACGGCCAGCAGTGGCCTGGTCAGTGTAGTAGTTGTAGAAAGAAGGGACCGCAGACAGGCTTCGAAGGCCTAACATAACAAAAATGTCAAAACAATGGTATTGTCAGTGCCAGGCATTGAAGGATGTCAGCGGCTAGACTACACATTGGTGAAGCTGTGAGAGATAATTTTGCTAGTGGTAGAGCACTGTTTGAGCTGGGGGGGGGAACTGTCTTGTGGCCGGCGGTACAGGCACAGGGCCCCTCATATTACAACGGTGTGTCTGACGTTGGGTGCGCACCACCACCGCCAGAGACACTTTATTGTACTATGAGGGACCCAGTGGCAGTGCCGTCGACCAAAAGCGGCCACACCCACCTCTTCAGACAAACAGCACTCTCAAGGGTCCAAGCGCAAAGTGGCGATAGCACGGCCCCGTGTGGGGAGTTTGGCCATTTCGTGAGGTGGAAACATGTCGTATGCTGGACAATCAGGTGAAGAAAATTACGAGATTGGAAAAGTCATTCAGAATAGTCCACAGGCAAGACCTTTTCATAGGAAAGCTAGGTGTCAGCCGGGCAGGGTGGGGCAAAAGATTTTGAAATCCAGTTGTGGTTCATTTTAATGAAGGTTAGATCATCTACATTTTGGGTAGCCAGACGAGTCCTTTTTTCTGTTAGTATTGAACCTGCAGCACTGAATACTCTTTCTGATAGGACACTAGCTGCCGGGCAAGCAAGCTCCTGCAATGCATATTCTGCCAATTCTGGCCAGGTGTCTAATTTGGATGCCCAGTAATCAAATGGGAATGACGGTTGAGGGAGAACGTCGATAAGGGATGAAAAATAGTTTGTAACCATACTGGACAAATGTTGTCTCCTGTCACTTTGAATTGATGCTGCAGTACCTGTCCTGTCTGCGGTCATAGAAAAATCACTCCACAACCTGGTCAGAAAACCCCTCTGTCCAACGCCACTTCTGATTTCTGCCCCTCTAACACCTCTGGTCTGCTGGCCCCTGGAGCTCGTGTGAGAACGATCACGGGCGCTGTGTGCAGGGAATGCCAGAAGCAAACGGTCAACAAGAGTTGATTGTTTTGTTGCTAATATTAGTTCCAAGTTCTCATGTGGCATAATATTTTGCAATTTGCCTTTATAGCGAGGATCAAGGAGGCAGGCCAACCAGTAATCGTCATCGTTCATCATTTTTGTAATGCGTGTGTCCCTTTTGAGGATACGCAAGGCATAATCCGCCATGTGGGCCAAAGTTCCCGTTGTCAAATCTGCGGTTGTGCTTGGTTGAGGGGCAGTTGCAGGCAAATCTACGTCACTTGTGTCCCTCAAAAAACCAGAACCCGGCCTTGCCACGCCACCAATTTCCCGTGCCCCCGGGAAAGCTTCCTCATTAAAAATATACTCATCCCCATCATCCTCCTCATCCTCCACCTCCTCTTCGCCCGGTACCTCGTCATGTACACTGCCCTGACCAGACAATCGCTGACTGTCATCAAGGCTTTCCTCTTCCTCTGGTGCAGACGCCTGATCCTTTATGTGCGTCAAACTTTGCATCAGCAGACGCATTAGGGGGATGCTCATGCTTATTATGGCGTTGTCTGCACTAACCAGCCGTGTGCATTCCTCAAAACACTGAAGGACTTGACACATGTCTTGAATCTTCGACCACTGCACACCTGACAACTCCATGTCTGCCATCCTACTGCCTGCCCGTGTATGTGTATCCTCCCACAAAAACATAACAGCCCGCCTCTGTTCGCACAGTCTCTGAAGCATGTGCAGTGTTGAGTTCCACCTTGTTGCAACGTCTATGATTAGGCGATGCTGGGGAAGGTTCAAAGAACGCTGATAGGTCTGCATACGGCTGGAGTGTACAGGCGAACGGCGGATATGTGCGCAAAGTCCACGCACTTTGAGGAGCAGGTCGGATAACCCCGGATAACTTTTCAGGAAGCACTGCACCACCAGGTTTAAGGTGTGAGCCAGGCAAGGAATGTGTTTCAGTTGGGAAAGGGAGATGGCAGCCATGAAATTCCTTCCGTTATCACTCACTACCTTGCCTGCCTCAAGATCTACAGTGCCCAGCCACGACTGCGTTTCTTGCTGCAAGAACTCGGACAGAACTTCCGCGGTGTGTCTATTGTCGCCCAAACACTTCATAGCCAATACAGCCTGCTGACGTATGCCAGTAGCTGCCCCATAATGGGAGACCTGGTGTGCAACAGTGGCAGGTGCGGATGGAGTGTTTGTGCGACTGCGGTCTGTGGACGAGCTCTTGCTTCTGCAGGAGGACGAGGAGGAGGAGGAGGAGGGGGTGCGAACGGCTACAGACAACTGTTTACTAGACCGTGGGCTAGGCAGAACTGTCCCAAACTTGCTGTCCCCTGTGGACCCTGAATCCACCACATTTACCCAGTGTGCCGTGATGGACACGTAACGTCCCTGGCCATGCCTACTGGTCCATGCATCTGTTGTCAGGTGCACCTTTGTGCTCACAGATTGCCTGAGTGCATGGACGATGCGCTCTTTAACATGCTGGTGGAGGGCTGGGATGGCTTTTCTGGAAAAAAAGTGTCGACTGGGTAGCTCGTAGCGTGGTACAGCGTAGTCCATCAGGTCTTTGAAAGCTTCGCTTTCAACTAACCGGTAGGGCATCATCTCTAACGAGATTAGTCTAGCTATGTGGGCGTTCAAACCCTGTGTACGCGGATGCGAGGCTAAGTATTTCCTTTTTCTAACCATAGTCTCATGTAGGGTGAGCTGGACTGGAGAGCTGGAGATCGTGGAACTAGCGGGGGTGCCGGTGGACATGGCAGACTGAGAGACGGTGGGAGATGGTATTGTTGCCGCCGGTGCCCTAGATGCAGTGTTTCCTACTACGAAACTGGTGATTCCCTGACCCTGACTGCTTTGGCCTGGCAAAGATACCTGCACAGATACAGCAGGTGGTGCGCTAAATGGTGGTCCTACACTGCCGGAAGGGATGTTGCGTTGATGACTAGCTTCATTGGCCGAGGGTGCAACAACCTTAAGGGACGTTTGGTAGTTAGTCCAAGCTTTCAAATGCATGGTGGTTAAATGTCTATGCATGCAACTAGTATTGAGACTTTTCAGATTCTGACCTCTGCTTAAGGAAGTAGAACATTTTTGACAGATGACTTTGCGCTGATCAATTGGATGTTGTTTAAAAAAATGCCAGACTGCACTCTTTCTAGCATCGGATACCTTTTCAGGCATTGCAGACTGAGCTTTAACCGGATGGCCACGCTGTCCTCCACCAGGTTTTGGCTTTGCCACGCGTTTTGGGCAAGATACGGGCCCGGCAGATGGAACCTGTGGCGATGTTGATGCCTGCTGCGGCCCCTCCTCCTCCTCTGCTTCAGAACTGCTGCCGCCTGCACCCTGTTCCCCCAATGGCTGCCAATCGGGGTCAAGAACTGGGTCATCTAATAACTCTTCTTGTACCTCCTGCGCAACTTCGTCTGTGTCACCGTGTCGTTCGGTGGTATAGCGTTCGTGATGGGGCAACATAGTCTCATCAGGGTCTGATTCTTGATCAGCACCCTGCGAGGGCAATGTTGTGGTCTGAGTCAAAGGACCAGCATAGTAGTCTGGCTGTGGCTGTGCGTCAGTGCACTCCATGTCAGATTCAATTTGTAATGGGCATGGACTGTTAACTGCTTCACTTTCTAAGCCAGGGACGGTATGTGTAAAGAGCTCCATGGAGTAACCCGTTGTGTCGCCTGCTGCATTCTTCTCTGTTGTTGTTTTTGCTGAAGAGGACAAGGAAGTGACTTGTCCCTGACCGTGAACATCCACTAACGACGCGCTGCTTTTACTTTTACCAGTTTCACGAGATGAGGCAAAAGAGCTAGAGGCTGAGTCAGCAAGATAAGCCAAAACTTGCTCTTGCTGCTCCGGCTTTAAAAGCGGTTTTCCTAATCCCAGAAAAGGGAGCGTTCGAGGCCTTGTGTAGCCGGACGACGAACCTGGCTCCACAGCTCCAGACTTAGGTGCAATATTTTTTCCCCCACGACCACCTGATGCTCCACCACTACCACTACCCTCATTACCAGCTGACAATGAACGCCCCCGGCCACGACCTCTTCCACTAGACTTCCTCATTGTTTTAAAAACGTAACCAAACTAACGTTATTTGTTGCAGTCACACAACTTACACGGTGAGCTATAACTTCAGTATGATTTAGCTACCCCTTTACAGGTTGGTGAGACCACAGCGAAAATCAGGCCCAATGTTACACACTCTTTTTTTGGTGGCTGCAAATTAGAGAGATGCCCCACACGCAGGACTGTCACTGAAGCACAAATGTTAATATTAATGTCACACTATTATTTTTTTTTTATTTTTATTTTTTTCAGGAACACTTTAGAAACCCCCCCAAAAAAAAAAAATAGATTTTTGCAGGGAGAATTTAGAAAACAAATGTAACAAACTATATGCTTTCTATGGGCCACTGAGTGAGAGATGACGCACACAGGAATCAGGAGTGGCACACAAGCCCAGAGGCCAATATTTTTCTACCAATGATTGATGGAGTTATTTTCTCTGGTAGATTTTGGAACCCAAATCAAGGAAAAAAAATGTAGGCTTTCTATGGACCACAATTGGAGAGAGAGAGAGAGAGAGATGGCACACCCAGGAGTCAAGACTGGCACACAAGCAGAAAGGCCAATATTAATCTCCCACTGTTTTTTTTTTGTTTTTTTTTTGTTTTTTTTTTTTCAGGGAGACTTTAGAAAAAAAAATAATAAAAAAAATATGATTTTATCAGGAAGAATTTAGAAACCAAATAAAATAAAATGATTTTTTCAGGGAGAATTTATAAAACAAATAAAAACAAAAATAGGCGTTCTATGGCCCACTGACTGAGAGATGACGCACCCAGGAGTCAAGACTGGCACACAAGCAGAAAGGCCAATATTAATCTCCCACTGTTTTTTTTTTTTTTTTTCAGGGAGACTTTAGAAAAAAAAATAATAAAAAAAATATGATTTTATCAGGAAGAATTTAGAAACCAAATAAAATAAAATGATTTTTTCAGGGAGAATTTAGAAAACAAATAAAACCAAAAATAGGCGTTCTAGGGCCCACTGACTGAGAGATGACGCACACAGGAGTCAGGAGTGGCACACAAACCCAGAGGCCAATATTTTTCTACCAATGATTGATGTAGTTATTTTCTCTGGTAGATTTTAGAACCCAAATCAAGGAAAAAAAATATAGGCTTTCTATGGACCACAATTGGAGAGAGAGAGAGAGAGAGAGAGAGAGAGAGATGGCACACCCAGGAGTCAAGACTGGCACACAAGCAGAAAGGCCAATATTAATCTCCCACTGTTTTTTTGGTTGTTTTTTTTTTTTTTTTTTCAGGGAGACTTTAGAAATAAAAATAATAAAAAAAATATGATTTTATCAGGAAGAATTTAGAAACCAAATAAAATAAAATGATTTTTTCAGGGAGAATTTAGAAAACAAATAAAACCAAAAATATGCGTTCTATGGCCCACTGACTGAGAGAGAGAGAGAGATGGAACGCTTAGTACTGGCACACAAGCCCAAAGGGCAATATTAATCTCCCTTTTTTTTTCCAGGGAGAATTTCTGAAACCCAAAAAAAAAAAAAAATAGGCTTTCTATGGCCCACTATTTGTGAGAGAGATGGGACGCTCAGGACTGGCACAGATGGCACGCTCAGGACTGGCACAGAAGCCCAGAGGCCAATATTAATCTCCCTTTTTTTCTGGGAGAATTTATAAAACCAAAAAAATATTTAAATAGGCTTTCTATGGCCCACTATTTGTGAGAGAGATGGCACGCTCAGGACTGGCACAGATGGCACGCTCACAACTGGCACACAAGCCCAGAGGCCAATATTAATCTCCCTTTTTTCAGGGAGAATTTCTAAAACCCAAAAAAAAAATAAAATAGGCTTTCTATGGCCCACTATTTGTGAGAGAGATGGGACGCTCAGGACTGGCACAGATGGCACGCTCAGGACTGGCACAGAAGCCCAGAGGCCAATATTAATCTCCCTTTTTTTCTGGGAGAATTTATAAAACCAAAAAAATATTTAAATAGGCTTTCTATGGCCCACTATTTGTGAGAGAGATGGCACGCTCAGGACTGGCACAGATGGCACGCTCACAACTGGCACACAAGCCCAGAGGCCAATATTAATCTCCCTTTTTTCAGGGAAAATTGATAAAACAAAAAAAAAAATTAAATAGGCTTTCTATGGCCCACTATTTGTGAGAGAGATGGCACGCTCAGGGCTGGCTGGCACAGATGGCACGCTCAGGACTGGCACACAAGCCCAGAGGCCAATATTAATCTCCCTTTTTTTCTGGGAGAATTTATAAAACCAAAAAAATATTTAAATAGGCTTTCTATGGCCCACTATTTGTGAGAGAGATGGCACGCTCAGGACTGGCACAGATGGCACGCTCACAACTGGCACACAAGCCCAGAGGCCAATATTAATCTCCCTTTTTTCAGGGAAAATTGATAAAACAAAAAAAAAAATTAAATAGGCTTTCTATGGCCCACTATTTGTGAGAGAGATGGCACGCTCAGGGCTGGCTGGCACAGATGGCACGCTCAGGACTGGCACACAAGCCCAGAGGCCAATATTAATCTCCCTTTTTTTCTGGGAGAATTTATAAAACCAAAAAAATATTTAAATAGGCTTTCTATGGCCCACTATTTGTGAGAGAGATGGCACGCTCAGGACTGGCACAGATGGCACGCTCACAACTGGCACACAAGCCCAGAGGCCAATATTAATCTCCCTTTTTTCAGGGAAAATTTATAAAACAAAAAAAAAAATTAAATAGGCTTTCTATGGCCCACTATTTGTGAGAGAGATGGCACGCTCAGGGCTGGCACAGATGGCACGCTCAGGACTGGCACACAAGCCCAGAGGCCAATATTAATCTCCCTTTTTTTCAGGGAGAATTTATAAAACCAAAAAAAAAAATAAATAGGCTTTCTATGGCCCACTATTTGTGAGAGAGATGGCACACTCAGGACTGGCACACAAGCCCAAAGGCCAATATTAATCTCCCACTGTATTTTTATCAGGGAGAATTTATACACCCCACAAAAAAAAATACAGAAAAATGAAAAGGCTTTCTATGGCCCACTATGTGAGAGAGATGGCACACACAGGGATGGCACTCTAGCAGAAATGCCAAATTGCCAATCTTAATCTCCCACCAAAAAAAAAAAAAAAAAAAAAACAGGGAATGTCCTACAATTACTATCTCCCTGCCTGCAGTAATCTCAGCCAGGTATGGCAGGCAGCTACTATCTCCCTGCCTGCAGTAATCTCAGCCAGGTATGGCAGGCAGCAATAAGGAGTGGACTGATGCACAAATGAAATAAAAAGTGTGGACAAACAAAAAAGATAGCTGTGCAGAAAGGAAGGAACAAGAGGATTTGTGCTTTGAAAAAAGCAGTTGGTTTGCACAGCGGCGTACACACAGCAATGCAGCTATCAGGGAGCCTTCTAGGGCAGCCCAATGAGCTACAGCGCTGAGGGGAAAAAAAAAAAAAAAAAAACTTCCACTGTCCCTGCACACCGAGGGTGGTGTTGGACAGTGCAAATCGCTGCAGCACAAGCGGTTTTGTGGTTAATGGACCCTGCCTAACGCTATCCCTGCTTCTGACAAAGCGGCAGCAACCTCTCCCTAAGCTCAGATCAGCAGCAGTAAGATGGCGGTCGGCGGGAACGCCTCTTTATAGCCCCTGTGACGTCGCAGACAGCAAGCCAATCACTGCAATGCCCTTCTCTAAGATGGTGGGGACCAGGACCTATGTCATCACGCTGCCCACACTCTGCGTTTACCTTCATTGGCTGAGAAATGGCGCTTTTCGCGTCATTGAAACGCGACTTTGGCGCGAAAGTCGCGTACCGCATGGCCGACCCCGCACAGGGGTCGGATCGGGTTTCATGAAACCCCGACTTAGCCAAAAGTCGGCGACTTTTGAAAATGTTCGACCCGTTTCGCTCAACCCTAGTGGTTAATGTTATTTATTAACTGTTTTGTGTGATATAACCCTCTGATTCTAGAGTGTAAAAATTAAAACTTTGAAAATTGCAGAATTTTTAAACCTTTTTGCCAAATTTTTGTTTTTTTTTCACACATAAATGCAAGTTATATCAAAGAAATTTTACCACTATCATAAAGTACAATATGTCATGAAAAAAAAACTTTCTTAGAATTAGTGGGATCCGTTGAAGCGTTCCAGAGTTATTACCTCCTAAATTGACAGTGGTCAGAAATATAAATTTTGGCCCTATCATGAAGGTGAAAACAGGCTTGGGGTGAAGGGGTTAAACTTGCTACTTCTACGGCGAATGTGAGCAACATGTCCATTTCTTTACACTGACATTGTGACATCATGACATTTCAAAAGTCTACTAAGTATAGCAACCATTTTTATGATTTATTTTTTTTACATCTTTTTAATAAAATCTATTTTGTTTACACAATGAGATCGTCATGGCCGATTCCTAGGAAAGTAAGAACAGGACATATGACCCTAGATGCACTGAGCAGCAATCACCACTAGGTGTCACTTTCTAACTTTGAATCAGATAAAGTGATCTGTGGCGGTAAAGTACAAGAACTCGTCAGTAAAAATGGTGAGATATAGAAGATACATCCCATATACATGAGAACTATGCATATATTATTCATTCTGTATGACGGCTGTTATGACCTTTGTGAGGCTGTGGCCTCTGATACAGCTAGGGGGCGCTGTTTGTTCTCCCCAGAATGTGTGTGCAGGCATACGGATGAAGTCCATAGGTGTGCATGAGAGTCACGGATCTCCGGTCCGGGTTTTCCATGTGGCTGGAGGCCACAGGTTTGTGTGTGTTTAAAAGCCCTGTAGTAAGGGGCATGGGTGTGTCAGGCCGTGCAGGCCGTGTCAGGTGTCTGGCCAGGAGAGGCCAGGTGTGCGAGGTGCACATCAGTGTCAGTCTGGTGTGTGCTTGTCTGCAGAGTGCATGGAGGCCAGCAGAGCCAGCACCCAGGGCAGCTGAATAGCCTGGCACCCGCAGTGTACACAGAGATGCAAGTCGTCCATGGTACTGGTCTCGGATGTGGACAGTCCTGTGCCCGGAGGTGGATATCCTGTGCCCATAGGAGTCGGATGTGGACAGTCCTGAGCCCGGAGGTGGATGTCCTGTGCCCGTAGGAGTTGGATGTGGACAGTCCTGTGCCTGGAGGTGGATGTCCTGTGCCCGTAGGAGTCGGATGTGGATAGTCCTGTGCCCGGAGGTGGATGTCCTGTACCCGAAAGAGGACTAGCATGTGCAATGATTGCAAACAGGTGGATATGGTGCCTGGCTGTTATCCGGAGGATATCCTGAACTGTGTACGACTGTGTGAGTAATGAGTCTGTAAGAGACTGTGATACAGCGATGCAGGACACCCACGAGAACTAGTCAGAGGAGGGCTGGCATGTGTAGTGTCTGCAACATATGAGGCTGTGTGTACAGAGACGTATAGAGACTGTGAGATGGCGTGCGGTCGCCCAGGAAAACTGAACAAGGGAAGTCTGGCCTGTTTAGGGACCGCAAATCTAAAGCCATGTGATATGTATTACTTTGAACTGGTGTAAATTGATCACTGAAGTTATATGCATTTATGTGAATTGGACTTTAATGCTGTGAAGAAACACATTAAAAGAGACTTTTGTGTTTGAATTTGTGGGTCACTGCTTCTTCACGGCGTACAAAGCTACTGCAGCTTTACACCTGATATCTAGTGTTGAGCATTCCGATACCGCAAGTATCGGGTATCGGCCGATACTTGCGGTATCGGAATTCCGATACCGAGATCCGATATTTTTGTGATATCGGGTATCGGTATCGGAAGTGTAAAATAAAGAATTAAAATAAAAAATATTGTTATATTCACCTCTCCGGCGGCCCCTGGACATCAGCGGGAGGATCCGGCGTCCGGCACGGCTTCTTTCTTCAAAATGCGCGCCTTCAGGACCTGTGGAATGACGTCCCGGCTTCTGATTGGTCGCGTGCCGCCCATGTGACCGCCACGCGACCAATCAGAAGCCGCGACGTCATTCCTCAGCTAAAGTCCTAGAATGAGCGCCTTCTAGGACCTGAGGAATGACGTCGCGGCTTCTGATTGGTCGCGTGGCGGTCACATGGGCGGCACGCGACCAATCAGAAGCCGGGACGTCATTCCACAGGTCCTGAAGGCGCGCATTTTGAAGAAAGAAGCCGTGCCGGACGCCGGATCCTCCCGCTGATGTCCAGGGGCCGCCGGAGAGGTGAATATAACAATATTTTTTATTTTAATTCTTTATTTTACACTTTAATATGGATCCCAGGGCCTGAAGGAGAGTTTCCTCTCCTTCAGACCCTGGGATCCATGAGGATACATTCCGATACTTGATGTCCCATTGACTTGTATTGGTATCGGATATCGGTATCGGCGATATCCGATATTTTTCGGGTATCGGCCGATACTATCCGATACCGATACTTTCAAGTATCGGACGGTATCGCTCAACACTACTGATATCCTTTCTTGCAATATGGATGCTCAAAGTATTTGTAAACATTCAACACTTGCAAAGAAGAGAAAGAAAATATATTTTCTAATTTGCGCCATTAAATCTATGAAAGTGTGAAATTATGGGCCGTGAGCTGGACCTAATGTGCAAAGATATTTCTATCACAACTACATGAGATTTCCATATGCTATCCAATTCTTCATATTTTATAAATGTGTGTGATCTGAGCATACAGTCAAAGTGTCATCCACAGGTTTTACTTACGGCTATAATATTAGAAATTGCACTGTATGTATGGATGAGCGGGTTCACGGGTTCGGCCGAACTGTAGTTCAAAGGTCTATTCGGCAAACTCAATAGAAGACAATATGGACCCCAACTTCAGTGCTTTAAAATGGCTGTAAAATTGTCATATTAATGGCTAGGGGGTTTCAATAGGGAGCAAAATAGAGGTAAGAGCAGGACAACTGCCCTGCAAACAAATATGGATAGGGAAATTACTTAAAATAGCATAGAATTAAACAAAGTAATAATAATCTTGAACCAGTAGGCAGAGGTCCAAGTGGAGTAGGTGGCGGTGGCGGTGTAGGTGAAAGAGGCAGGAGAGGAGGTATCCAACACTATTTTTGTGTTTCTATGTTTGTTTGTTTTTAGCAAACTAACTTAACAAAACCTAGAATTTAAAAAAATAACAATCTAGAACCAGGAGGCAGAGGTCCAAGTCAAGTAGCGGGTGGAGCAGGTGAAGGTCGACATGACGATGAAGGTGGAAATGGTGAAGGAAGTGTATTTTCATGCACCCATTGTCACGAAGTAACTGCGACAGAGCTGTTTTGCCGCTGAGAGGAAGCACTTCTCTGGTGTACTAAATGTGTTTGTTTTCTTTCAGCAGGACAGGCGTTAATCGGCCATGTGGAAATCCCTGCATTCAGCTGTGCTTGGATAGCCACTCCTCTCTCCTATAAAAGTTAGGCCTTCTGGTCTGAGTTAGCACTTGCTATATAGACCTGGAGAGTGAGGAGCTGGTGTTTGAAGAGATGGAGGAGTTAATTTTGTGACAGTTGCTTGGTTTGCACACTTGGAAATTCCTCATCCTAACCTGCCTTATTTTCTTCCCCCATCCTTCACACCCCGGTGAATATCTCTGTTATTTGTGAGAGTATATTTTATGTGAGTGGAATTTTCTTTTACCCTTAACTTTGTTCCCCTGTCTGTCGGGTTGGTGTACTACGGTACACAGTAGCACCTCTGTTCCCCGGTTGGGAGAGGGGGCAGATGCAGAGCTGCAGTTAGGAGACAGGGAAAGGGTGGAGGCCCCGGCATTCTCGCCACCTGAGGTATCCCAGGGAACAGGGCGAGCTAGGGCGCACCCTAGTTCTAGGGCCAGGAAAGGTGCCCCTGGTCCCAGTTTGCTCGCTAGTCCAATCGTGACATTAACAAAAAGCCTTTTTCTGATCCATTATGGATCCTATCACAGCACTGACAGGGCAGTTGCAGCAGCTCAGTTTGGAGGTGGTGGATTTACGCAAAGTGGTTTCACAGCACCCTGTTATATCTGGTGTGGGTATCTCGCCCTCCAGGCAAACCATTGCGGAGCCCAAGGTCGTGCTGCCAGACAGGTTCTCTGGTGGGCAGGACAAGTCTGTTGTTTTCCATAAGGCCTGTAAAATATATTTCCAGCTGCATCCGGTGTCCTCTGGTACAGAGGAACAATGGGTGAGGATTGTTTTCTCGGTCCTGCAGGGGGACCCACAAGCATGGGTATTTTCTCACCCACCTGACTCAGTCACTCCAGACAGTAGAGGGCTTCTTTCAGGCTTTGGGCTTGGTGTATGATGATCCTGATTGCGTCTCCTTGACTGAGTCATCTCTGCGTTAACTTCAGCAAGGAGACTGTCTGGCGGACGAATACTGATCCGAGTTCTGGCGGTGGGCCACTGACACTAGGTGGAATAACCCGGCCCTCCGTAGTCAGGGTGAGGGTCTCTCTCTACGTTAGCTCTCTGAGACTCCTGACACCCTTGAGGCGGCCATGTGTCTGGCAATCCAAGTTGATCGCCGTCTTTGCCACAGATATAGGGAGTCACCTGGGGGCAGGAGGTCCAAGTTTGAGCGTGGTCAGTACTGATTCTACTGTGGAACCCATGCAGGTGGGTGCAGCGTTCCAATTTCGCAAATTTGCATTAATCCGGTGTAAGAGGTGAGTGTGTTTCTGTTGTGGCAAAAATGGTCATTTTGTGAGCACATATCCTAGCCATCACTTGTTTAAACAACCGCTGGAAAACTAGAGGGCCAGAGTTGCAGTGAGGTTGGCAACTCGGGTGTACTCATAACCTTAGTGGGAAAGACTTGTTTTTTCCTTTCCAGCTAGTTTATACATGGGTGAAAATAAGGAGGATGTTTCCACCTTCTTGGACAGTGGGGCGGGGTTTAATTTGGTCGACGTTAGGTTCGTCCAGGACCAAGGCCTTGTCCCATATACCTAATTCAGACCGATACCCATTATAGCTATCGATTTTGGCCCTCTAAAACAGGGGCACTTCATGCAGGTGGTCTGTGACTTGCGGCTACAGGTGGGGGCCATACATTCTGAGGTGTTAAACTGCTACGTGCTTAAGGGCCTGCCCTCACCTGTGGTACTGGGACTTCCTTGGCTCGCTGTGCACAATCAAGTAACTGATTGGCAGACACAGGAAGTGGTAAAGTAGAGTACATACTGTCAAGGGCACTGTTTGGGTACCCAGTTGGCAAAGGTGGATACTCAGTCCGTGCCCTATTATTTGTCAAACTTTGAGGATGTGTTTTCTGAGCAGAGAAGCACAGAGCTTCCCCCTCATTGTCCTTATGATTGTGCCATTAATCCTGGTTCCTGGTGCCAAGCTGCCCAAGAGCAGACGCTGTAACATCTCAGCTCCAGAAAGGCAGGCCATGAAGGACTATTTTACGGAAAGTCTGGCTAAGGGTCATATCTGACCTTCCTCTTCTCCCCTTGCTGCAGGGTTCTTTTTTGTCAAGAAAAAGGATGGGGGTTATTATGTCCTTGAGCAAAAAAGAAAAAAAAAAAATCCAGCTCCAGGAGTAAAATTAAACAAAAATTTTATTAAATATCTTTAAAAATTGGAAAGCTGCTTACCAAAAATATAAATCACAAAATAAGGATGAAGACAAACATCAATTCGCTGGACGCGTTTCGAGCGCCAAAAGCGCTCTTAAACTTCAGTATGCTTTAATCAAATTGTTGGGGCAAAATAGCTCTCTAATATGGACCTCAGGGTGGTGTACATCCTCTTCCGCATTAAGGAGGGGGATGAGTGGAAGACTGCGTTCAATACTCCAGAAGGACACTACGATAATCTGGTGATGCGTTTTGGGTTGACGATCGTGCCCGCCATCTTCCAGCACTTTATTAATGCCATATTTAGTCACCTAGTAGGCAGGTTTGTTGTTATCTACCTGGATGATATTCTTGTTTATTCACTTGACCTTGAGTCACACCAGCGGCATGTCAGACAAGTCCTACACATACTATGTAAGGAGGAGGGCCAAGCTAACAGTCTCTCTTGCATGTTTGGGCCGGAACTGTCAGGGCTGTCACCATTTTTTCAGGGGGAAGAGATTTCTGACTGGAGCAGTTCAGGACACCTGACTGATGGGGCGGGTCCGACACAAATAGCAGTCTGGGCGGGAAGACGGTACACTTGGCGGGGAACAATCTTGGGAGCAGTGAGACAGTTGACTCCCTCTCGATGGACCCACGCCAGCTAGCTGTGCCTATATCCCCGGCTAGCAAGAGAGCCAACACATTCTACCCTCAGCCCAGAGAGACATTCGCACCGGGTAGTGACCAGTATAAAGTGCATACCTTGGCTCCCATCACCACGGTGGCACCACTTAGTCCCATCCTTGCGGTGCCTGCTAAGGACCTGACGATGCCTGTGGCTTTGTCTGCTGTACTGTGTGCTTCTACTGCGGCCTTGTCTACTGACCTTTCTGCTTCTTCCACTGTGCCGCCAACTATTATCTCTACCCCACTGCACCCGGATCAGGAGATCACAAGCCGAAGGACCTGGAGGATTCGTCATCGCAAGGAGACAGTGTATCGCTCTTCTACGGGACCTGAACGGAGACATATCGCTCCCCCTGCGGCGCCACTGAGGGATCTTCCAGCCACCTTCCTCCAGCGCCCAGAGACTGATAAGTTAATCTATTGTTATTTTCTGCAAATTGACTTTTCTCTTCCGCAAGTTTATATCTTTTACCCCCCTGCTTGTACTATTACTGTTTGATATAAAGAACCTGTTAACCCGTGCTCTGCCTCCTGTGTGTCACTGCATCCTACGCACCTGCTAGCATCCTATAACTACATGATAATAAATTATACGTCAATCCCGAGAAGTGTATGTTCTCGGTTGAGGAGATCCCTTTCCTTGGGTATGTATTATCTGCCACCAGTTTTCACATGGATCCGGCGAAAGACAAGGCGGTATTGGAGTGGGATCATCCTGAGGATTTGAAGGCCTTACAAAGGTTTTTGGGTTTCACCAATTACTACCATAAATTCTTTCAAAAAAAGTTTCAGTAGTAGCCAAACCGCTCACTGATATGACTAAGAAGGGGACGGACTTCTCCAGGTGGTCCAGTCCTGCCAGGGAGGCATTTGACACATTGAAAAGGTGTTTTGCTTCTGCGCCGATTCTTATTCAGCCTGATGTCACTCAGCCTTTCATTGTGGAGGTGGATAAATCCGAGGTGGAAGTGGGGGGCTGTTATGTTGCAGGGTGTGTCTCCTGGTAAATGGCAGCCATGTGCATACTTTTCTAAAAAAAACTTTCGGCACCTGAGAGAAATTGTGATATTGGTAATAGGGAACTCTTAGCTATCAAATGGGCATTTGAAGAGTGGCATCATTTTTTGGAGGGAGCAGTTCACACAGTGATGGTGATCACTGATCATAAGAATCTGGTTTACTTGTGGTCGGTAAAACATCTATAAACTCATCAGGCAAGATGGGCATTATTCTTTACCAGGTTCAACTTCTTTGTTACTTTTAAGGCTCATACTCACTTGTGAGAAACTCGGATGAGTCTCGCATGTCAATACCCGGCACTCAGGAGCGGAGCATGCAGCCGCAGAGCAATACATGAAGCTGCACTCTCTGCTCCTGAGTGCCGGGTGCAGTGCCGGGTATTGACGTGCGAGACTCATCCGAGTTTCTCGCAAGTGAGTATGAGCTCTTAGGCCGGGCAGCAAAAATGTTCAGGCGGATGCTTTGTCTCGTTGCTTTCCAGGTGGAGGCCATAAGTGCAAACCGGTACCTATTTAGCAAAAAGGGGTAGTGATGGCATCTATTAGCTCCAATCTTGAAAGATAGGTTGCTTCCTGTCCACCTGATAAACTGTTTGTACCGATCAATCTCCATCTTAGAATTCTCAGCGAACATCATGATACGGTGCTGGCTGGACATCTGGGGAATAAGGCCACCACAGATCTACTTACTCGGTGTTTTTGGTGGCCAGGTGCTTATAGGGATGTTCAGGAGTATGTAGCCGCATGCAATATCTGTGCGCATTCTAAGACCTCACATACTCATCTGTCAGGGGCTCTCCAACCATTGGAGATTCCCAGCAGACCTTGGAAACATTTGTCAGTTGATTTTTATAACAGATCTACGTGTCTGCAGGGAACACTGTAATCCTGGTGGTGGTGGACAGGTTCAGTACATTGTCTCATTTTATTGCTTTGCCTAATGCCAAATCTCCGGCGCAAATCTTCGTCAGGGTATTAATCAGACTGCATGGGATTCCTACCGATATTGTTACGGATCAAGGGTGCAGTTTTTCTTCAAATTCTGGAGGGAATTTTGCACCCATCTGGGGACCCATTTGTCTTTTTCTTTGGCTTTTCACCCGCAGTCTAAGGCTACTTTCACACTTACGTTGTTCAGAACCCATCACAATGTGTCGTTTTGTGAAAAAAAAACGCATCCTGCAAATTTTCCCACAGGATGCGTTTTTTTCCCATAGACTTGTATTAGTGACGCATCGTGACGTATGGCCACACCTTTTGTCCGTCGTCCACTGGTTGCGTTGGAATTTGGCGGCCCGTCGTCAGGAAAGAACGTTCAAGAACGTTTCTGTGCATTGTATCCTGTTTTTCCGACTGTGCATGCCCGGCAGGAAATGTCTCTCTCTCTGTCTCTTTCCTCCCCGGGACTGCAGACGGAAGTGTGAAAGGACACACTTCCGTCGGTACGTTGTGCCAACGCTTTGTGACTGCCGAGTTCCGATGCAAGTGTGAAAGTAGCCTAACAGGCAGACTGAACGGGTTAAGCAGAATTTAGAGACCTATCTTAGATATTTTATGTCTGAGAATCAGGAGGACTGGGTGACCTACTTACTGTTGGTTGAATTTGCAGTTAATAATCGCTGTCAGGATTCAACCGGTCAGTTCCATCCGCAGTTTAGTTAGTTCACTGGTGATCGCCCTTCTGGTTTACCGGAGGAGGAACGGTTCTCTTCTTCTATTTCGACTATATGGCAGCAGGTGACTAATAATTTGTGAAAGATGGGTTCTCAAAATGAGTGTGGCTGATCGGAAACGTTTGGTGGGTCCGGACCTGTGTTGTGGTGACTTGGTATAGCTGTCCTCAAGGAACATTAAGCTAAAGATTCTGTCTTGGAAATTGGGTCCCAGGTTTATTGGTCCTTATAAGATCTTAGCCGTTAGCATTCCGCCTTGCTCTTCCACCTACTTTTAAAATCCGTAATGTTTCTCACCGTTCACTTCTCAAGAAGTGCATGGCATCTTCAGGACCTTCACCTCTGCCACCTTCTCCTGTCGTTATTGATGGTAATCTGGAGTTCCAGATAGCAAAGGTCTTAGACTCTCATCTTGTTCGTTGGTCACTTCAATATATAATAATAAATAATAATAATTTTATTTATATAGCGCCAACATATTCCGCAGCGCTTTACATTATAGAGGGGATTTGTACAGGCAATAGACATTACAGCATAACAATAAACACAGATCAAAACATGGTACATTGGAAGGGGTATGGTCCTGAGGAGAGGATGTGGGTTCAAGCTTCTGATGTCCATGCGGCCAGACTGGATCGGGCCTTTCATGTGGCACACCCAGATAAACCAGGCTCTGAGGTTCTGGAGGTCCCTCGTAGAAGGGGGGTACTATCACGGAGTTACTGTGACAGAGCAGTGCCAGAAGACCGCAGCATTTGATGGCTCCTGCTTCGCCGCTGAGAAGTTTGATGCATCCTTTGATGTCTTTGAGTCAGCCGCCAGGGCTGTGGGGTACCCGACACCGGGTCCGGTGTTCACAGGGGGATGTCATGGTGGCAACCCGGTCCGTAGCCCTGGGTGCCCATGTAAAAGGGAGGTTTAATAAAGTTTATGTTCGTAACGTCACCTGTGGTATTCCGTCAGTGGGGACCGATGCTGCTTTATGGGGTCCTCTGGGGTGATGCTATGGCAGCTAGATGGTATAACTTCCCACAGGTGAAGTATATCCCCAGGGTTTCCGGTGTGTAGATGGAAGATGGTGAATGGTGCAGTAAAAAATGAGGACACATGTTTGCATCATCTCGCGAGATCGCAATGCATTCCTGGGACCGGAGCATTGCGAAGAGCATCGCTAAACGCCTCGCCTGGATCCAGGGGCCACCGGGAGGTGAGTATATAACTATTTTTTAATTTAATTCTTTTTTTCTCTGTGCTATATACTACGTGGGCTGTGTTATATACTATGTCTGTGCTATAAACTACGTGGGCTGTGCTATATACTACATCGCTGTGCTATATACTATGTGGGCTGTGTTATATACTGCGTCTCTGTGCTATATACTACATGGGCTGTGCAATATATTACATGGCTGGGCAATATACTATGTGGCTGTGTTATATACTGTGTGAGCTGTACTATATACTACGTGAGCTGTGCTATATACTACGTGAGCTGTGTTATATACTATGTGAGCTGTGCTATATACTATGTGGCTGTGTTATGTACTACGTGGGCTGTGCTATATGCTACGTAGCTGTGCAATATGCATGGCTGGGCAATATACTACGTGGCTGTGCTATATACTATGTGGCTGTGTTATATAGTATGTGGGCTGTGTTATATAGTACATGGGCTGTGTTATATAGTATGTTGGCTGTGTTATATACTACGTGGGCTGTGCTATATACTGTGTGGGCTGTGTTATACACTGCATGGGCTGTGCTTTATATTATGTGGGCTGTTATACACTGCGTGGGCTGTGTTATACACTGCGTAGGCTGTGCTATATACTACGTGGGCTGTTATACACTGCGTGGGCTCTGCTATATACTACGTGGGCTGTGCTATATACTACACGGGCTGTGCTATATACTATGTGGCTGTGCTATATGCTATGTGGCTGTGTTATATGCTACGTGGCTGTGCTATATGCTATGTGGGCTGTGCTATATGCTACGTGGGCTGTGCTATATGCTGTGTGGGCTGTGCTATAAGCTGCATGGGCTGTGCTATATGCTGCGTGGGCTGTGCTATATGCTATGTGGGCTGAGCGATATACTACTTGGCCTGTGCTATATGCTATGTGGCTGTGCTATATACTATGTGGGCTATGTTATATGCTACTTGGCTGTGGTATATTTCTCTGCTGTATCTGTGCATCATGAATCGTGGTATGTGTTAAAGTGGGGGGCCCACTGAGACTCTTTCGCCTGGGGCCCTCAAAAACCTGCAGCCGGCCCTGGCTTCACTGATTGGTTACGCCCGGCCAGCCATGAACAATCAGTGACAGGCACAGTCCGGCAGCGAATTGGCGTGGAATTTGAACCACGCTTGGCTAGTTGGTCGCGCCCGGCCGGCCGAATCCTGTGTATAAATTGCATTATTCTGAAAGCTTCATAAATAAACTACATACATATTCTAGAATACCCGATGCATTTGAATCGGGCCACCATCTAGTCTCTATATAAAGACCAATATGGATATTACCGCCATATGGTCAGTGGTGGATACCAGCCTAACAGAACATATAAAAGATAACAGCACAGTTACAGAAAATGACGTTCTTTCTCAAACTCATACTTTATGATGTTCCTGAAGGGGTTTAGTTTCCAAATTGGTGTCACTTGTGGGGGCTTCCACTCTTTAGGCACATCAGGGGCTCTCCAAACGCAACTTGGCGTTCGATCTCAATTCCAGCCAATTCTGCATTGAAAAAGTCAAACAGCACTCCTTTTCTTCCAAGTTCTGCCATGCACCCAAACAGTGGTTTACCCTCACATGTGGGGTATCGGCGTATTCAGGAGAAATTGCACAACAAATTTTGTGGTTCATTTTCTTTTTTTACACTTGTGAAAATAAAATAAAAAATTGGTTCTAAAGTAAAATGTCTGTAAAATAAGTTAAATGTTAATTTTTTCCTTCCACATTGCTTCAGTTTCTGTGAAGCACATAAAGGGATAATAAACTTCTTGAATGTGGTTTTGAGCACTTTGAGGGGTGTAGTTTTTAGAATGGTGTGTCACTTTTGGGTATATTCTGTCATGTACACCCCTCAAAGTGACTTTATATGTGAGATGGTCCCTAAAAAAATGGTTCTGTAAATTTTGTTGAAAAAATGAGAAATCGCTGGTCAACTTTTAACCCTTATAACTACCTACAAAAAAAAATTGTTTCCAAGATTGTGCTGATGTAAAGGAGACATGTGGGAAATGTTATTTATTAACTATTTAATGTAACATACTGTATCTCTCTGATTTAAGGGCATAAACATTCAAATTTTGAAAATTGCAAAATTTAAATTTTTTTGCCATATTTCTGTTATTTTCATAAATAAATGCAAGTAATATCAAATAAATTTTACCACTAACATAAAGTAAAATATGCCACGAAAACAGTCTCAGAATTAGTGGGATCCGTTAAAGCGTTCCAGAGATATAGCCTCATTAAGTGACAGTGGTCAGAATTGTAAAAATTGACCTCTGCAAATTGGCTCCGTCACTAAGGGGTTAAATCCTTCTTCCAATAAGACTTTGCTCATGTTGGTGTCCATGCTCTTAGTGATTTCTTAAGACCATAGAGAGATTTTTGTAGTTTGCAAATGAGATTCTCTTCACCCTCATTTATATAATCCTCAGGTTTAGTCATGTACAAGTGGAGCGCCCCCAAGGGCTAGGGGTACTCGGTACCGGGTCCTTTGGTTCTCAAGGGGGATGTCACGGTGGCTGACCCGGTCCGTGGCCCTCGGGACGTCCGTTATAAAAGGGGGAAGGTCTTTTAAGGGATTCTTGACGCCACCTGTGGTATTCGGTCAGGGGGACCGACGCTGCTTTGAGGGGTCTGCTAGGGTGATGTTGTGGCAGCTAGATGGTATACCTTCCCACAGATGAAGTATGTCCCCAGGGCTTCTGTTGTGAATTCTGTGGTCAAGCTCCCTCCTGTGGTCATGAGTGGTACTTCAGCTGGTTCTGTCTATGAGCTTCCTCTGGTGGATGTGAGTGGGGCTGCGGCTTCTGAGTTTCCTTCCTCAGGTGACGAGGTTAAGTCGTTAGGTGCTGCTCTATTTAACTCCACCTAGTGCTTTGACCCTGGCCTCCAGTCAATGTTCCAGTATTGGTCTTGCTCTCTCCTGGATCGTTCTTGTGGCCTGTCTGCCCTGCATAAGCTAAGTTTTGCATGTGTTACTTTTGTTTGCTATATTTTCTGTCCAGCTTGCTTTATTGATTTTTCTTGCTTGCTGGAAGCTCTGAGACGCAGAGGGAGCACCTCCGTACCGTTAGTCGGTGCGGAGGGTCTTTTTGCGCCCTCTGCGTGGTTGTTTGTAGGTTTTTGTGCTGACCGCAAAGCTATCTTTCCTATCCTCGGTCTATTCAGTAAGTCGGGCCTCACTTTGCTAAAATCTATTTCATCTCTGTGTTTGTATTTTCATCTTTACTCACAGTCATTATATGTGGGGGGCTGCCTTTTCCTTTGGGGAATTTCTCTGAGGCAAGGTAGGCTTATTTTTCTATCTTCAGGGTTAGCTAGTTTCTCAGGCTGTGCCCTAGGCGCCTAGGTCTGGTCAGGAGCGCTCCACGGCTACCTCTAGTGTGGTATGATAGGATTAGGGATTGCAGTCAGCAGAGTTCCCACGTCTCAGAGCTCGTCCTATGTTATTAGTAACTATCAGGTCACTTGTGTGCTCTTAACCACTAGGTCCATTGTGGTTCTGAATCACCAGTTCATAACAGGCTTCCCAGTGTGTAAGATGGTGGATGGTATGAGGTGCAGTGAAGAACGAGGACACAAGCTTGCAGTCACTTTACATTTTACTGAAGGCTTCAGCAACCACAGTCCAGAGTACCAGATCACAGGGCAGGCAGAGTCCGGCCGGTTTGGAGGCAAATCCAGAGTCCCCTTATCCAGGCGGAAATCAGTAGCCTTCCTCTAGCGCCTGGGTGTTGTAGTACCTTATTGCTAAGCCTCTCATAAGGTCCTCACAGATGTTGTAGATGTTATCAATGTTATCTCATTCTCTCTCTCCCCAGATGGATAGGACAAACGTGTATGACCGGTGGCTTGAAGCTTTTTACAGGGACTCTATCGTGCCCCGGCCTCTCGTGGGTGCCACCTTGCCTCCTGGGTCTAGGGAGGATCAGTAACTTGCAATTAGCTGTCCTGTTGGTCTCTTGAGCAAGGCATATAGGACTGTCGCTCCCTCGGTGTTCCGGCTACCGGGATCCTGCACCTCAGAAGGAGGCAGCCTGTGCAAGGCAGAACTCCTTCTGGTCTCCACTCATTTTGCTATGACTTCTTTCTCACTCTCTACAATACAGTTCTCTGTTCGTGTCCTTTCTTAGGAACTGCTGCACGTGGGGCAGACGCAGCTCTGGGACCTTCTGTTTAGGCCTCTGACAGGATCCCACCCCTGTCAGGGACCAACTGCCTGAGCCAAGCTCAGACAGCAACTGCCTAACTTCCTCTCCAGGCCACCAGTTTTACCTAAGTGTGAAGAGTGCCCTAATAAATAGGAGCATAGCTCCCCCTGGTGGACTGGAGTATGAAACTGTGTTGTATGCTTGTGGTACCTGGTAAAGAGATCTCCTTTATTGCCTCCAAATGTAACATCACTCCCCCCTAGAGGAGAATGATATTGCTGCAATGACCAGGACCCTGGGGCGCTGCACAAGTCCTCTTCAATGTCACTATTTAAAAAGGCAATTTTTCTGTCCAAATGTGTGAAAAATATATCTTGTACAGCAGCCATAGCCATTAGAGTCCTGAATTTGTTCTGCTTAGCAACTGGAGAAAATGTGGAATCAAAATCTTTACCATATTTCTCATAATATCTTTTTTTGCAACCAATCTTACTTTAAATTTGTGAACCTTGCCTTCAGAATCGTCCTTAAAATCTTAAAATCCCACTTGCATTTGACTGCTTTCTTGCCTTCTGGCAGTTTTGCGAGTTTCCAAGTTTGAAATTGATGAATGGACAACATTTCCTCATTAGCAGCATTAATCCTCTTCAGTTTTTTCACGGACAGGAAGTTGTTGCATCTCACTCCATGACTGGGGTTATGACTCATGTAGTGTTTTGACAAGCTAGTATAGACGCTTAGCTGGTATACCCTTGTTTGATCTCAATGATCTTCTGACTTCAGGTTCACCTGATTATGTTGTTGAAGAACAAAACTTCTACATCTTTTTCTTGTTAATTTGAAATTGTGACTGAGATTGTTGTTACATCAGCTAGACTACTGGTATGATGTCATGAAACTTGAGTGACACGAAGTTGTCATTCATCATTAGATCTTAGTGTGACCTTGCACGATTTTGGTTGCAGGATTCTATATCCTTTCTGGGTTTCATTGTAGCCCACCAGGATATCTACTTTTGCATGAGATTTCCACTTGATACATTTTTCTTTGAGAATATGTACAAATACTTTACTTCAGAATATTCTTATGCATAGTAATTAAGGCTTCATTCGGTTCCATTGCTCCAATGGAGTTTTCTCAGTAGCTTTACATGCCAGTCTGTTTTGAAGGTAGCAAGCGTTCATTTTTGTTTCACCCCAATATGTTGTTGGCAAATGTGCGTGAAATAGCACATTTCTTCCACTTTCACAAAGTGTCTGGTGGCACCATTTTGTTCAGGGTTGTATGGTACAGTAATCTGAAATACGATTCCATTTTTCCTTAAAATGATTTGTGTCTCATTACTTGTATATTCAGTTTCATTATCTGCGCAGAGAAGTTTTGTCATTCTCCCAAATTTGTTATATACTTCAGCAACATACCGTATATGTCAAGTTTCTCTGGAACTTTACGTTTCCTGTGAAGCATATAGACAACTGTATATCTGGTATATTCATCGATAAATTTGAGAAAATATCTCTTCTTTCTAGGAGTTTGAGTACTCATTGGACTCCAAACATCTGTGTGTATTAAGTCCAGAAGTTGTTCTGATTTTGTAGTAGTTCTTAGGAAAGGATTTTCTTGACATTTTTACTTTTAAGACAGCTAGTATATTTCATTATCTGTTACAAAGATTGACTGTAACTTCCTGGTAGACCACTTAGTAGTATTGCAGCAACATGGAAATTCTTTGGATCTTTCCCAATGCCCTGCAGGCACTTCACATTTTCTAGAGTATTTCTGCACCCCATTACACCTTTGAACCCTCATACTCGATGGGTCCATGAAAATTCGCTTCACAATATGCATTTTGTACTCCCGTACTACTTTGTTTTACACAGTGACAGCAATGTTTGCCCTGCTGCATAGTCATATGCACCCCATTACGCCTTGGAACCCACATACTGGATGGGCCCATGAAAATCCACTTCACAATATGCATTTTGTACTCCCATAATCCTTTGCTTTACACATTGGCAGCAAGGCCAGCCCTGCTGCATAGTCATATGCACCCAGTGTCGGACTGGGGTGCCCAGGGCCCACCAGTAACTTTGACTTTGGGGGGCCCACTTTTCACCTGCACACAAATATTGTATGACCCTGGTTCACAAATTTACCAATATCTCAATATAATAATAAACTGGGCAGTTTGGTTAATGAATAATGAGATGCTGCTTTTTTTCTGTACAGAGTGAATCAACAGAATTACGACAAGTACTGTCCATACAATAAGGTTTGGGACCCAGATCTGCACAGGGGCCCACCGGGGGATTCCCCTGTTCCCCTAGGGGCCAGTCCAAGCCTGATTTCTTATGTAATCCTGCATATCTTGGCAATCATTTAGCTTAGACTTATAAAGCTTTCTCATTAAATAGAGCTTGTTGCTGAAATTTATCCTTCCATGCACTTTCTATAGCAGTTCCCACATTTCTTTAGCAGCTTCACATTTACATACATGCACAATCTGATCATTATCTATACTGAGGGATACAGTACTGTTTTTGATCCTTTTCAGCCGAGTCTTCTGTTAGTGGGTCAGGCCTTTGTGTATTCTCACTTCTCTTATCAGCAGCATCTTTACCTTGAATTTCCAGAATTTTTAGTTCTGATTAGTCAGATTTGGCACAATGAACTTCACAGAGTTCTTGCTGGTGCCCATCTAAACTTCTTTTGGCACATGGTGTTCTCGCTCCTCTGGGCTGTTTTCTGGGTCTTTGAGTTTCTGGGTCCCTGCACCTTTGGGCCCTTAACCTGTGGGCAGTGGATTAATCTCTGTACTGTCCAGCGATTCAACAGTGAATATATATTTACTAGATTGTGGCCCGATTCTAACGCATCGGGTATTCTAGAATATGCATGTCCCCGTAGTATATGGACAATGATGATTCCAGAATTCGAGGCAGACTGTGCCCGTCGCTGATTGGTCGAGGCAACCTTTATGACATCATCGTCGCCATGGCAACCATTATGACATCATCGTCACTGTGCCCGTCGCTGATTGGTCGAGGACTGGCGGCCTCGACCAATCAGAGACGCGGGATTTCTACGTCGATACTGTGCCCGTCGCTGATTGGTCGAGGCCTGACGGCATCGACCAATCAGGGACGTGGGATTTCCAGGACAGACAGACAGAAAGACAGAGAGACAGAAAGACAGACAGACAGACAGACGGAAAAACCCTTAGACAATTATATACTGTATATAGATTCAGGAGCAAAGATACAAATTACACCTGGTATTTCATGTAGCTTAAGATCTTAGCATATTTTCTGTCAATTTGCAAGTTAAATTAAAACTGTGCTCCAGTTACACACACACAAATGCTCTGTTACACTGAAGTGTTTTATAACATCAAGATGTGCCATTTTTGTCTGTAACTGAATATGAGCCTCTGCCTGAAGCAGGAAATGTGTTGAAGATTTACATCAAGTCCCCGCGAAGCTCATGCACATTCAGGGGTACGAAGCAGGGTGTTTTGGGAGGCGTAAAGTGATGTCAACCAAATCCTTCTCTTACATCTGAATTGATGTAGTCGGCAGGATGGAGATGCCCTGCAGAATTTATTTTAGGGGAAGATGTATGGCGCAGTGAAGATGTTTATCTGTATACAGTGCCAAGATGGCGGATGCTGTTTCAGGAAAAAAGGTAAGTAACGCCCATCATAGAAGTGGGGGATATGGAACACTGCGGAACTTTTCAAACCCCAGTAAAAGTGCAGACCAAAGAAGGAAACTTGTAAAGAAAGCCTGACTCACTGTTGGGAGAACGCATCGGCAGAAAGCATGATGGAAAGGAAGGTCCTGCCCACTGGAAGGCAAAGAGAGTACAGAAGGAACAGCTTTGTGACGCAACCAAGATGGCGCCTGATGACATGTGCATGACTGTAATGACCGGGGCCGCCATGATAGAAGAGAGGTTCGCCCATCTTAGCAGTGACAGGTGTGCTGGAGGAAGATAGCCTACCGGGATATGTGTGGAATGCTCAGGAGCGAAAGGCAAAGATATGCAGAGTGACAAGTGAAGCCGCAGACACTATAGAAGTATAGAAAAAAAAAGACCGCCAAGAAGCTGGAGCTGGTGTCATTACCATGCCGGAGTGTGAGGAGAAAGCAGTGCATAACCTGTACCTGTGAGATGCAGTTGGTGAAGTTGAGAATGACAGTGGTGAGATGAGGTTGAAGGCCTTGTTTACGGAGAATGCGATGGAGATGGAGCTGGAAGGTCTCTCACAGGTAGTGACCCATGAAGTCACGGTGGTGATGAAGGCCCACATGTCTGTGGGGAGAGACAGCTGAGAATCAACTCGGGTGGTCCTGATGCTCCAAGAGTTCTGAGTTTATTGCGGGAGCTGGCAGCTCCTATATACAGTGTGAGCCACTACATTGCCTCCCAACTATATATATAATCGTCTAAGGTCCACTTCCGTCTGTTTGTCTGTTATGGAAATCCCGCGTCGCTGATTGGTCGTGGCTGGCTGAGCGCGACCAATCAGCGATAGGCACAGTCCGGCCGCGAATTGGCTACTCCCTTCCAGTCAGTGCCTCCTCCTTAGTCCCCTCCAGTCAGCGCCCACATAGCATTTTAGCAGTCCGTTAAACGGACTGCGTTACACCGCGTCATAACGCGTTGTAAGAAAGTCCATTAACGCTGCCTTTAACCCTGTGTGACCAACTTTTTACTATTGATGCTGCCTATGCAGCATATAATGTTAAAAATAATAATTAAAAAAATCATTATATTCTCACCTTCCGGCGTCCACGGCAGCCTTTCCCGCTCCTCGCGACGCTCCGGTCCCAAGAATGCATTGCGGCAACGACCCGGTTTTATTTACAAGCGCTGAGTTCAGGCCGCTAAATGAGTTTGATCGATAATACTGAAGTTGTTCAACACTTGTTTCCCGGCCTCTTTCCACCAGCTGAGAAATAATGATGGGACAGAACGATCACTAATAGATCACTAACAGATCACCTTACAGTATCATGTTATCAGCAGCACATCTACAGTTTACACCGGCGATGTGCTGCTGAGAACAAGGATTTTTGCTCCAGCAATAACAATCTGAATATGCAGCATTTTACTTGTTTAGTAAAATACACCCCATAGTCCTCCATATATTATAATGTGCACCACAGTCCTCCATATAGTATAATACACTCCCTATAGTCTTCCATATATTAAAATACACAGCTAAGTCCTCCATATAGCATAATACACTCCTCATAGTACTCCATATAGTATAATGCACCGCCACAGTCCTCCATGTAGTACAATTCACTTCCCATAGTGTAATGCACCCCATAGTTCTTCATATAGTATAACGTATTCCCCATAGTCCTCGATACAGTATAATGCAGCCCACATATAGTATAATGCAGCCACCATCCTACAGAATATAATGCAGCCACCCCAGAGTATAATGTAGTCACCCCAGAGTATAATGCAGCCACCCCATAGAATATAATGCAGCCCCCTCATAGTTTAATGCAGCCCCCTCATAGAGTATGATGCAATCACCCCTCAAAGAATATAAATATAATGCAGCCCCCCATAGAATATAATGTAGCCCCGAATAGAATATAGTACAGCCCACCTTCCAAAAGAATATAATGCAGCCCCATCAAAGAGTATGATGCAATCATCCCTCATAAAATCTAATAAGCCCCCCATAGAAAATAATACAGCCCACCTCCCCATAAAATATAATGTAGCCCCCATAGAATATAATGCAGCCCCCAATAGTATATAACACAGCCTCCCCATAGAATATAATATACCCCCATAGTATATAGCACAGCCTCCCCCAAAGAATATAATATACACCCACAATAGTATATAACACAGCCACATAGTATATAACAAGGCCTCCCCCATATAATATAATATACCCCCAGAGTATATAGCACAACCCACATAGCAGATAACACAGCCCACGTAGTAGTATACAGCACAGCCCACACAGCTGAGGAATTTAAAAAGGAGTGGAATCAAATTCTTTCCATTTGCTCACTAAATTTAATGAAATTGATTATAAAAAATGAACAAATGAAATTAGAGGAAACTCAAATTAATGTGGAAAAAATAAATAATACTCTGGAAGAATTTAAAATGTTGCCACTCTTTGAGTCCTCTTTGAAACAACTTAAAGATAATGTGAGCATTTTGGAAAATGAAATTATGAACAGAAAAAAACAGAAATTTGAGAGAGACCTCAATGATTACAAGAAGGACAGTGTTTACGACTGGGGCAAATGGGAAAAAATGTATAAATCACCCAAACCCATCTTGAAAAAAAGCCACTCCCAAAATAAATCAACCGATAGACCACAGGTGTATTTTACATCAACAGAGCCTGAATCTTCAGACACCAATGCTAGTATGTCGGATGTATCTGTCATGAGCAACACTCGAGAGAACAGAAAAAGATATGTAAAAAACTCAAAAACCGCAAGAGAAGAGCCGGGAGAAAGCATAAGAAATCAACAAGGAATAATTACCCGACACAGAAGGAAACACAAACAATAAATACAAGTAATGTGGTTAATTTATCTTCACAACCTCTCACTGAAGAACAATTGGACTATTGGCTCTGGGCCTTAATTTCGTGCCAGACTCTGACTTTAACCTTTTTTTGACTATTTTGGATATAAATAAGTTTATGAGAAATCTTACCATAAAAAAACACTTTTTTTCAGAACATGTTACATCCACGCAGGTGGCTACGATTTCCAACGAATCGAATGAGTTTGAAGGTTTGGAATTTAAGGAGCAAGTGGCATTAAATTGCTTATTGAAATTATCTAGAGACCAACAAGAAGAATCCACTACTGGGTTATGTAACTCCTCGGAAAATTTTACAACAAAAAATCCGTATTTTTATCCTCTATAGAATAGAGCAGATTGTATGGATAAATTCCAGGAATTAATTGAGAAGGACTTAAAAAATCTTAAGGATGGCTGGAAAAGAAATATTCGGAGCAATCTATCCCGCAAACAAAGGAGAGCGCTGAACGAACTAAAACGCATGAAAAATATCATTATATAAAAAAAGTGACAAAGGAGGTCTTATTGTTGTCCTTAATGAACAGGACTATAAAGATAAAATGTATGAACTTTTATCTGATGCTTCCACTTACGACAAACTTGTAAAAAATCCAACCATTGATATTAATGCTAAAATTGCTAAAATAATTGAGGAAGGTCTTAGTTTGGCAGTTATTAATAAGAAACAGGCTGAATACATATATGTACAATCTCCTAAATTGCCCATTATGTATGGGCTACCTAAAGTACACAAGAGTGACGGTTTTCCAGCTATGCGTCCTATAGTGTCCGGTATCGGATCCATGACAGAACACTTGTGTGAATGGGTGGACTCATTATTAAAACCACCAGTCAGTAGGATACCGGGCTATATCAAAGATTCAAAAGAGGTTCTTAAGACACTAAGTAATTGGAGATGGAAACAAAACTATACATGGCTCAGTTGCAATGTCGTGTCATTGTACACGAGCATTCCGCATGATGTGGCCATGGAAGCACTACAATTCCATCTTACTGAGTCTGGTCAATTCTCCCTAGATTTAATCAACTTCACTCTACAGGTGACTTTCTTCCTAATGAAGAATAATATTTTTTCATTTGATGGACAAATTTATGTACAAAAGTCGGGAGTCCCGGTGGGAGCCAAATATTCACCTTCTTTGGCTAACCTGACCATGGCATATTGGGAACAAAAATGTATTTATTAGGTTGACAATCCTTTTTTGGACCACATCTCCTGGTATGGCAGATACATAGACGATACCCTCATTATTGGGGGGGGGATGTGTCTGCCATATCGGGATTTGTCGAATATATTAATGATAATAATTTTTGAATTAAGTTTACGTATGCTTTTAATCCACACAAAATTTCCTTTTTAGATCTTGAGTTATTAGGACATGCTGATGAAAACATTGCCAGCAAGACACATGTTGAACCAATTAGTGGTAATGCAATCCTTCATGCGGCCAGCAGTCACCCAGCACATACAATCAAATCGATACCAACTGGTGAATACACAAGACTCAAACGTAATTGTAGTAGAGAAACTGACAGGGAAAATGAGTTTGATAGCTTAAGAAAAAAACTTAGGGCTCGTAAATATCCACAGTGGTCACTTGACAGAGCAAATGCTATAGAATGAAATATAAAAATGAGAGAAGATTTATTGACTTCTGACAGGAAAAATAGAATACATACCATCAAATATGATAATAAGCCATATGTTTCTTTACAATTTAGTCCTCAATTTAATCTTATTAGAGACATTATTAATAAGAGGTTACCTATTCTTTATGAGGACTCCACGCTCATGCATATTCTTAAGGATGGCGTTAATGTGGTAGCCAGAAGGGCACAAACTATAGGAGACTCTATTGCTTCCAACTCCCAGTCTCCGATTTGTAAATCCAGAACTTGGCTTGAGTGCAAGGGTTTTTTCAAATGTGGCACAACAGCGTGTAGTACCTATGCACACGCACAGTTGGGGAACACGTTTCAGAATTCCGACAATATGAATAGTTATAATATTAAAAGTTTCATCAATTGCCATACTAAAAATGTGGTTTACAAGATAGATTGTGTAGCCTGCGGGATTTCATATGTAGGATGTACCTCGAGGAAATTGAAAACGCGAGTTACCGAACACTTGAGAGATGTGAATAAATGGAATATACCCAATAAAAATATTTCCATGGTATCAAGACATTTTGGTACTAAACACAATGGCGATATTTCTGACCTTAGAGTACATGGTATTGAAAATGTATACCCGCACAATCGTGGTGGAGATATTAAAAGACGTCTTCTCACCAGAGAGGCGTTTTGGATATATAGTCTCAATACTCGTTTTCCCACAGGATTAAACAAAAGAAACAAAATACTATATCATTATTGTTGATGTTTTAATTGTTTTTGCTTTAATTTTTGTATTATTTTGTTGTAGTATTTTATGTCCTTGTTTTAGATGTTTAGGACCTTTCCGGATTTATCACATGTTCAATTGGAACTCTGTATTATGATTATATGTGTAACACTCTATCCGGATTTCCCTAAGGCATGAGTAAGATCCTTATGGATCGAAACGCGTAGCCGGGACTGTCGCTTTCGCCTACTTGTTCACTGTGTGCTTTGGATTATCCTTTTTAATTTTGGAATAATAAAGACTTTCACCTTTTATCGGAGCTGGAGTACCCATTCATCTTCTGTTGTCTGCTATAGCTTGGCATTCCGGTCAGGACGGACTCTCGTGCTCTGCATCTGGTGGTCTGGTTGGTGAGCTAGCTGCGGCTTTTGGCCGTATTTTCTTTTATATTTGCTGTATATATATATGTATACAGTATATATATATCTATAACATAATGGTAGGAGCGTCACTCTGTCCGAAGCCTTTATAGACTGCACAAACGCGACACGCCTGTGCAGTCTGGACCCCACAGAGTTGCGCATCCGGGGATGAGGAGATTGCGGTACAGATCGCGGTATGCATAAGCACTGATCGCATACCGTGATCTCCGGAACAACAACTTACCTATGAGGTATTGCCACTGGGTCTCTTCAGGCTGGAGGCCGAGACATGAATCCGCCGTCGGAAATGGCGCATGTGTATAGCGCACTTCAGGCGCCATTTTGTAAGTTACACATCCGCGCTACAGCACATGACAGAATGGGGGTGCAGAATAGGTGCAACACATGCCAGAATGGGGGAGCAGGATGGGAGCAGCACATGACAGTATTGGGGCGCAGGATAGAAGCAGCAGATACCAGAACAGAGACCATATACCAATAGAAATGCTTGCCACCCAGGGGGTAGAACAGGTTCAATAGCTAGTACAAATATATTGGCTTCAGAAAGGTTCCTGTTGGGAACGAAACTTCGCTTTCTGGGCTGATTAGATAGCTCTTTTTCACTACAAAACGGTGTGCTGCCTCCAATCTTCCTTTTCTACATATATATATATTTATATTAATGAGAAGAAAAAGGAAGGCACTCACCGATCTGTTAAAAAATACCTTGCTTTATTAGATCTTCATTTAAAATCCATGGCCGGGAGAGTGAGTAACGGAGCTAGAGTGAGCAGGTGTAGACCAGGGCCGTTTCGTGCTGTATAAGCACTTGACTGACCCGTAGAAGTGCTTATACAGCAGGTAGCTGCTGCATTTTCCACCCTAGGCTTATACTCGGGTCGGCTTATACTCGAGTATATACGGGTATATATTTTCTTACAATTTATTTTATTGAGTACGGATTTTTATAGGATCACATATATGAAAAAAAATTATATGTATAAATCATCTATATAGATATATACACTGAACAACACTGAACCAATTTTCTTGCCATGCAAGATCTTCGTAAAGCCATTGAAGAGGAGAGAACAAACATTCCACAGGCCACAATCAACAACCTGATCAAATCTATGCAAAGGAGATGTTTTGCAGGGCGTGAGGCAAATGGTGATCAAACCAGATACTGACTGGTTTTCTGACCTCCCCAGATCCCGCCAAAACTGTAAATCTGCATATTGTAGAGTGGCCTTTTATTGTGGTCAGCCTAAGGCACACCAGTTCAATAATCATGCTGAGCGATTGTAAATGTAATATCCAGACTTTTTACCATCCTTTGTCCCTTTTCCTTCTACAGGAGCCATCCGACATTTACTCCATCCCCATGAATGAAAAACCAGAAAAACAGAAAACCAAGAATAATATATTCTCAGGGATTAAAGGAAAGAAAAATGCTAAGAAAGTAGAAAACTTGAAAAAGGAGCTAGAGATTGTAAGTGATAGATAATTAATACTGATTAGTGATGACCGAACGTGCTCACCACTACTCGGTACTCGCCCAAGTATCACTATGCTCGGTGTACTCGGCGAGCACTGAGTGTTTCCTTGATTATTCGTCTGGAGCTCGGGTCTCCTTCTTTTAATGCTGGCGCTCTTCAGAGCACCAATCAGCATGCAGGGATTGTCTGCCATGCACAGTAATACCGCAGCCATCTTTGTTGTGGTATTACAGTGATTGGCTGGCCGCACAGAGACCTGGCACCGTCCTGCTCGCCGCATTCTGCTCCGAACTTAGCGAGTGTAGGGAGAGCTGCTGCTCAGATAGGGTCAGATTCGTTCTTATAATAGTGTGGGTCTGCTAGTCTTCTATCCACAAATCCTGATAAACCAACAGTCTCTTTTAAGGCTAATTCGGGGGTACATAGCTTGCAGTGCTAGGTAGGCAGGGGAGTCTATTTGCACATATACACATCAGTGCAATACCTGCAGGCACTGTATGTGAGTTTATAGATCTCACTGCATACCTCAAAATGCTCCATTCCTGTGTACTGCTGCAAATTTTATATATACGTAGCTGCAGGTATCCGTGGCAATTTTTTTTTGCTGCTCATACCTGCTCATTTCATTAGAAAGCAATCCATAGCCCCCTTTTTTCTACATTTATTTGCTTGGTCATGCTGCAGGCTACAGCCAGGTCATTGTGAAATAAGAGCGTGAAAATCTAACAATTAAATTTTTTTTTGTCCAAGACATCAGATGTGGGTACGCAGAAAAATCTGGCCTTTTTTGGTACTATTTAATTTTTTGCAGTGTCTTACAACATTTTTGGACACCATTTCGCTGCCCCAAAAAACTGTAGTTGACACAAAAATGTTTAGCTACAGTTCTTATATTTATCCCTGTGATTTGTACACCACATGCATCACATATCATTGTGCTAAATCTCTTACAATTTTAGTACTCCAATTTTTTATTAAGTTTCATAACCTACTTATTGACACAATTTTGGTGGGCCCAAAAAAATCAAGGCCACATTTTGATCAGTCTATTATCTCAGTCTGATGCCTGTTGTATCTGTGGTGTCCAGATCCTTGCTTTGCATGCATACGTTGCATTGTTTTGTCTGATAACCTTGGTCTACTTATTATTGTCTTACCGCTGTCTCTAGCATCATGTCCTCCCTCTATCTGAAACTAAACCTGTCAAAAACTGAACTCCTCGTGTTTTCTCCCTCTACTAACCTACCTTTGCCTGACATTGCCATCTCCGTTTGCGGTTCCACCATTACTCCAAAGCAACATGCCCGCTGCCTTGGGGTCATCCTTGATTCTGACCTTTCATTCACCCCCCACATCCGATCACTGGCTCGCTCTTCTTACCTGCATCTCAAAAACATTTCTAGAATTCGCCCTTTTCTTACTTTCGACTCTGCAAAAACTCTTACTGTTTCACTTATTCATTCTCGTCTGGACTATTGTAACTCTCTACTAATCGGCCTCCCTCTTACCAAACTCTCCCCGCTCCAATCTGTCCTGAATGCTGCTGCCAGGATCATATTCCTCACCAACCGTTACACCGATGCCTCTACCTTGTGCCAGTCATTACACTGGTTACCCATCCACTCAAGAATCCAGTACAAAACTACTACCCTCATCCACAAAGCACTCCATGGCTCAGCACCACCCTACATCTCCTCTCTGGTCTCAGTCTACCACCCTACCCGTGCCCTCCGCTCCGCTGATGACCTCAGGTTAGCATCCTCAATAATCAGAACCTCCCACTCCCGTCTCCAAGACTTTACACGTGCTGCGCCGATTCTTTGGAATGCACTACCTAGGATAATACGATTAATCCCCAATCCCCACAGTTTTAAGCGTGCCCTAAAAACTCATTTGTTCAGACTGGCCTACCGCCTCAATGCATTAACCTAACGATCCCTGTGTGGCCTATATTAAAAAAAAAAAAAAAAAATTAATTAACTGGTTCATGCAGCTTTACATGAACACCCAAGCCTTACACTATGGCTGGTCCGAATAACTATAGCAATTGTTACCATCCACCTCTCGTGTCTCCCCTTTTCCTCATAGTTTGTAAGCTTACGAGCAGGGCCCTCACTCCTCTTGGTATCTGTTTTGAACTGTATTTCTGTTATGCTGTAATGTCTATTGTATGTACAAGTCCCCTCTATAATTTGTAAAGCGCTGCGGAATATGTTGGCGCTATATAAATAAAAATTATTATTATTATTATTATTATTATTATTTAGTGGTTTATTTAAAAAAAAACAACAACAAAAATATTTTAACTGTCTGTTATCTACGTCAAATGCTTGGTGTATCTTGCTTTCCAGGCATACTGATCACATATAAGTTTTCACCAAATTAATCCATTTGTATTAAAAAAAACAAGGCCACACATTTAAATGGTCTGTTATCTCCGTCAGACGCCTGGTGTATCTGTGGTGTCAAAATCCTCGCTTTGCAGGCATATGATACATTGCTTTGTCTGCTAGCCTTGGTCTACTCATAATTTAGTGTTTTAATTTTAAAAAAACAACAAAAAAAAAACCTATTTTAACTGTCTGTTATCTCCGTCAGATGCCCGTCGGTGTATCTTGCTTTTCAGGCATACTGATCACATATAAGTTTTCTCCCAGTTAATCCATTTGTATTAAGCTTTTAAAATATTTTGGTAGTCCATTGAAAATGGGCAAGGCAAGGGGCAAAAGACGGGGAAGTGGGCGTGATGCTGATGGTGCATGCAGAGGACGAGGCCGTGGCCAAGCTGAAAGTGGACCACAATAAAGACCCACATCTTCTCGCTTGACCTTCCTGTCCCACTTTTTAGGGGATCGCAGCACACCACTATTGAAGCCAGAGCAGTGTGAAACGGTTGTTGGTTGGATAGCGGATAATGCTTCCAGTAACTTAGCTACCACTATGTCTTCCACATGGTCAAGTCTGAGTAGCCATGAGTGTGGACCGGATATTACTCACCCTGATCCTCCTTCCTCTCACCATGCCGAGTGCCCTGAGACAACTGATCCCACACTTGGACACTCCAAAATGTTGTTCAGTTTTATCTTTAAAGATTCCGGACTCTCGGCCAGTCAATTTGAAGTGGAGCCAGATGAGATCGCATGTAGCGATGCCCAAAGATTTGAACAGCCACGGTCATACGAAGGCAATGGTGTGAAAGTGTCACAAGAGGTGGACGATGATGAGACACAATTGGCAGAAAGTCAGGAGGAGGAGCAGGGTGCAGATGTAGAAGACGAGGTGGTGGATGATATAGTGACTGACCTAACCTGGCAGGAGGACATGCAGAGCGAGGACAGCAGCACACATGGGGAAGGAGGCATATCACCCCAACAGGCAGGAAGAAGCAGTGTGGTGGCCACAGACTGAAGGAGTGCATCCGTTTCTCGCAACACCAACATGACAGAATTTGCCATTCCAATTGTTAGATCCCCCAAGTCTGGTTGATTTTTAAAGACTCGGGCAATAACCCCAAACAGGCCATTTGCAGCACCTGCCATGCCCCCATCAGCAGGGGTAGCAAAACTCCCAGCCTGAACACCAGCATGATTAGACTCATGGTAGAAAAGCACATGACTTTGTTGTCCGAACCCCAAGCTCCAGGAATCCTGTTTGCAGGTGACACCACTGTTTCTTCCACTGTTTTGCATACAACCCAATCCCCAGTTCACCGTACCTGTGAAGATGCCTTGGGCCCTGCACCTGTTGTTCCAACAGTCAACCAGCACCATCATCAAGCCTGTCCATGTCCTTGTCCCAGCGCAGCCTTCAGTTGTCTATACCCCAGTCATTGAAACGCAAGCGGAAATACCCAGCCAACACCCCACAGGCCACAGTGCTAAATTCTAACATTTCTCATCTGCTTGCGCTCAAAATGTTATCTTTTAGGCTCGTTGAGACGGAAGCTCTCTGCAACCTGATGGTGGCAGCCGTCCCAAGGTACTTGGTCCCCAGTCACCACTATTTCTCCCAGTGTGCCATACCAGCATTACACCAGCACATGTCCCACAACATTACCCGAGTCCTCAACAATGCTGTCACTGGGAAAGTCCACCGAAACACGGACACGTGGACAAGTGCTTGTGGGCGAGATGGTACATCTCACTGACGGCACACTGGGTTAACACAGTGGAAGATGGGACCCAGTCGGACCTTGGGTTGGAACACATCCTCCCCATGAGGATTGCGGGCCCTACATCAATCAGGGTTGCCCCACAGTCTGCAGCTCCTGCACCTCCTCCTGCTCTTCAGTCTCCATCTCTGAAATGAACACATCAGTCAGAAGCTGGAAGCACTGCAGCACTGCCTAGCCAAGCGGCAACAGGCTGTGCTGAAGCTAATCTGCTTAGGTGACAAACCGCACAATGCTGGAGAGTTGTGGACAGGTCTGAAAGAGCAGTCAGATATTTGGATGACACCGCTGAACTTACAGCCAGGCATGGTTGTGTGTGACAATGGCCAAAACCTGGTGGTGGCTCTGAGGCAAGATGAGCTCACACACATACCTTGCCTCACCCATGTGCTTAACCTCATCATTCAACATGTTCTGAAAAGCTACCCAGAGCTGCTGGATCTGCTAGTGAAAGTACGCTGTCTGTCTGCCCATTTTAGAAAGTCAGCTACAGCATCGGCTGCCCTTTCCGTGTTTCAGCAACGGTTGCAGCGTCCGTCTCACCGACTGGTGTGTGATGTCTCACTGCATTGGAACTCTACACTGCATATGTTGGAAAGGATTTGTGAGCAGAATAGGGCAGTTGTTGACTACCAGCATCAAGAAGGCCGTTGATATTCAGTTCAGACTCCACACATAAGACCTCAGGAGTGGACACGGATGTCAGACATATGTACCATCCTCCAAAACTTTGAGGACTGCACCAAGATGGTAAGTGGTGATGACGCCATAATTAGCATTATCATGCTGCTTCTCAGCATTCTGAAAACCTCTCTGCTCACAATTAAAGAGGATGCATTGCAGGCAGAGCATGAGGACATGGAGCAAAGAACCACACAGGGGGATGACACTCAGCCCAGCCTCTTGTCGTCCCAACGTGGATTGGTTGACAATGAGAAAGAAGAGGAGGAAGAACAGGAGCTACTATCATCATCCATCAATAATTTTTTAAAAATGTACCCCCCATGGTGAAATGTTTGTCAGCCCATGCACTTAGTGTATGGGCATTACAAGTCTACTGCCCCTATTGGACAAACAATCAGCAGATTTGGGTTCCAGCATCATCTCTATGCTGACGACACCCAATGATACAGTTCTTCCCTTGAGATCACCCCTACCCTAATTCAAATTACCAAGGATTGTCTGTCTGCTGTCATCATGTCCTCTGAAACTAATTCTCTCCAAAACTGAACTTCTTGTGTTTCTCTCTTCTACTAACCTCAATCTACCTAATATCGAAATTACCCTGGAGGGTTCAACCATAACTCCCAAGCAGCATGCCCGCTGCCTTGGGATCATATTCGACACCGAACTTTCCTTTATTCCCTATATCCGATCACTCATTCGCTCTTATCACCTGCATCTTAAAAACATTTCCAGAATCTGAACTTTTCTCACCTTTGAAACTGCTAAGACTCCTACTGTCGCTCTGATTCACTCTCGTCTGGACTACTGCAACTCTCTTCTCCAATCCATCTTGAATGCGGCAGCCAGGATCATATTTCTGTCCAGCCGCTTCACCAATGCCTCCATCTTGTGCCAGTCATTACACTGGCTACCCATTCACTACAGGATCCAGTATATACTCATCTCTCTCACCCACAAAGCTCTCCACAGTTCTGCACTGTCTTGTATCTCCTCTCTCATCTCTGTTTTTCGCCCTACACGTGCCCTCCATTCTACAAATGACCTAAGACTAACATCTCCCATAATCCGAACCTCGCACCTCCATCTCCAAGACTTCTCTCCTGCTGCGCCAGCTCTCTGGAATGCACTTCCCCAGATGATCAGACTGATACCTAGCCCCGACCTATTCAAGCGCGCTTTAAAAACTCATCTCTTCAGCAAGCCTACCACATCAACTACTCAGTAAACTAACTTTGCCCTGTTGCCTCCTTCAAATATTATTCTGAATCTGCACCCTACTATTCATCAGTCTCCACACCCTCCATGCACGCGATAACTGCACTTGATACTTGACTATTGCACTTAAACACACGGGCTGATGACCGGATCATGCAGCTTTATATGAAAATCCCTATTTATTATAATTGCCAGACCTGAAATAACAAGCACTTTTCACCTATTGTGTCCCCCCCATTTCCTTGTAGATTTTGAGCTTGCGAGCAGGGACCTCACTCCTAACTTCACTGTTTAAATTGTCTTAACTTGTATTAAATTTATTGTCTGTACATGTCCCCGCTTAATTGTAAAGTGCTGCGGAATATGTTGGCGCTAAATAAATAAAAATTATTATTATTATCCACACATGTAATCAAGCAGGCTAGTAGCTGTAAATCATTCAGCTGCCACGATGAAAACTAAATCTCCGAGCAGTCATAAATACTCGGAGGTCACCCAAGTGTGCTCGGGAAACCCGAGCAACAAGTACACTCGCTCATTACTAGTAGTGACCCATGAAGACGCAGCGGCATTGAAGGCCCACAGCTGATAATCAACTCAGGTGGTCCTGATGCTCCAAGAGTTCTGTGTTTATTGCTGGAGCTGGCAGCTCCTATATACAGTGTGAGCCACTACTTTGCCTCCTATATATAATATGAGCCCACACGCAGCCTCCTATAAGCAGAATGAGCTCCTATTAAGCCCCTATATACAGTTTGAGCCCCCACATAGCCTGTTTTACACAATATGAGCCCACATATAGCCCCTATACACAGCATGAGCCCCCTATGTACAGAATATGACACCATATAACCTTCTATATGAACTCTGACTCTGCTGACACGATGAAATAACATTGTCACGTTAGCTGGCTCAGTTGCACACACTGATTTGAAGATGAAGGAGTCAACGGCTCCATCATCCACCAAAAGATGCACCGATATCTGTATCCTGAGGATAGATAGCACTGACAACAGGTGGTTGCGGCAGGCAAGGCATGGTGTCGCCCACTATTGGCAGCCCTTCAGCTATCTCAGTCCTCGGACTTGACTGCAACATCCAGAGCCAAGGACTTTTCCCAGCTCTGGTATATGACTATTATTGGGCAAATTCCATAGAAGAACATAGTATTACTGATGAATTTGATAGAGCCCATCATAGCTCATAGGCATTTTTTAAATTTGTACTTTATTTACCTATCCACAGGAAAGCAGATAACAACTCCATTAGCAGACATCTGAATAATGAGACCCCCATTGATTGCCAAACTAGAGACTTCTGTTCATCCTTTTAATGGATGTGCATGTGGACTTCTGCTCCTACTTAATTGATATCTGAGAACAGTCCTCATATTTCTTGGGTGATCATAGACAAATGTACAACTAGGGAGCAGGACACAACTTCCATTCTGATAAACATTGGGGTCGCAAAGCTTGATCCATAGAGACATGGTTGGGTGAGAACATGACCGGTTGCACAAAGCCAGAACCAGAATTCCATCTATTGGGGGCACTATAAAGGAAACTGTGAGCCCGGACTCTCCCTGACATCATTGTCTGACTTCACAAATGCTCTGAACGGAAGACGGGGCAAACATTCCAAAGGATGCAGCAAAAATCTTCCCAGAATAGTGGAAGCTGAAATATTTTAATAGTATCATTTGCATAGCTAAACCCGCACCCAGCTTGTGCACTAATGATGATTCACATCCTTAGTAAAGGCCATCTATCTGATCTGCAATTCTGTTATCAGCACCTTGATAGTTTTTCAAAGAAAAAAAGAAATACTGGTTTATCTGGGGGCAAACCTGGTGCAGCGAGATCCGGAATGGACTGCACTTATTACCTCCAGGTGGTGACAGAGGGAGGAGCTGCGTAGTATATAAGCCAAAGGAGTGATCCTACAAGGCTCCGGCATCTTCCATCATAACTGACGGAATCTAACAGGATCAGCTGAAGAAGCTTCCAGGTAGCCACTTACCACCACAGAATGTCCAGCCTTTCCCAATCTCAAATTTCACCATCCCAGGTACGTGCACTTTACTTTTCTTGCAAAATAACTTATTGGGTCTGGAATTTTATTGGATCATATCTATTTTGGGGACAAAAATAAATAAATAATTAAATATAAAAATATATAAACCGCCATGGAATTAACGGCGTTATAATAATAAATAATAATAAAAATAATGTACTTTTTCTATTATTATTTTTCCTGCAAAATATCTGAAGTCTGGATTTTATTGGATCATATATCATATATATGAGAAAAAATGAAAAAAAAAATATGTAGGTTTTATATATATATATATATATATATATATATATATATGCCTCCATTTTTGGATGTGTGTGTGTGTATATATATATAAACATATACCTATAAAGAGAAAAATCAGACAAATTGAAAATTTTGCAGTGGTCTCTTAATTTTTGCCAGAGCTGTACTGTATATATATACATATACAGCTCTGGCAAAATTTAAGAGACCACCACATCAAAGCCCTGCCATGGGCAGCCCAATCTCCAGACCTGAACCCCATTGAAAACCTCCGGAATGTAATCTATAGGATGATGGATAGCCACAAGCCATCAAACCAAGAGGAACTGCTTTAATTTTTGCACCAGGATCAGTATGAAACTCTGGTTGAAAGCACGTCAAGAAGCATGAAAGCTTTGATTAAAAATCATGGTTATTCCACAAAATATTGATTTCTAATCTCTTCCTGAGTTAAAACATTATTATTGTTGTTTCTAAATGATTGTGAACTTGTATCGTTTGCATTATTTGAGGTCTGAAAGCACTGGCTTTTTTGGGGTTTTTTTTTATTTTGACCATTGTTACTTTGTCAGAAAAAAATACTAAATTTATTGCTTGGAAATTCGGAGACCTGTAAGAAGTTTTTTAGAATAAATGAACAATTTACATTTCACTCAAAAATATACCTATAAAGAGAAAAATCAGACAAACATTTTGCAGTGGTCTCTTAATTTTTGTCAGAGCTGTATATATATATATATATATATATATATATATATATATATATATATATATATACTGTACATATGTACAAAATTGAAGACAACTCTCCCAGATAGAAAATTTGAATATTTTAATAGCCCATAGTGACACCAACGTTTTGGTCCATTTGAGGACGTTTCTCAGGCAGTGTTAAAGTGCATATGCCAAAATATGCATGTACTGTGTATATAGATCTAGTATATATAAATTTTCTTGAGTCCTCATTTTTATTGAAATATATATTTAATATCTATCTATATATTTTTTTCTTGCAAAATATTTTATTGAGTACAGATTTTTATAGGACCATAAATATGAAAAAGAATGTATATGTAGAAATCATCTTTATAGATATATACACTGAACCAATTTTCTGGCCATGCAAGAACATCGCACAGCCATTGACGAGGAGTGGACCAACTTTCCATAGGCCACAATCAACAACCTGATCAAATCTATGCTAATGAGATGTGTTGCAGGGCGTGAGGCAAATGGTGATCAAACCAGATACTGACTGGTTTTCTGACCTCCCCAGATCCCACCAATACTGTAAATCTGCATATTGTAGAGTGGCCTTTTATTGTGATCAGCCTAAGGCACACCAGTGCAATAATCATGCTGAGCGATTGTAAATGTAATATCCAGACTTTTTACCATCTCTTTCCTTCAACAGGAGCCATCCGACATTTACACCATCCCCATGAATCAAAAACCAGAAAAAGAGAAAACCAAGAGTAACATATTGTCAGGGATAAAAGGAAAGAATACTAACAAAGTAGAAAAATTGAAAAAGGAGCTAGAGATTGTAAGTGATAGAAAATTAATGCTGATACAATAAAATACAGATATTAGGAGGTTTGGTAATATGAAATGACCATTTTTTTTTCTAGACCGAACATAAGCTGAGTATAGAAGAACTACAAAAGAAATACTCAGTAGATATCAAACAGGTCAGTTTGCAAGAAGGTTTCTTCATCTAGAAAACATGTTTTCAAAAACTGTTTTTTTTTATAGTAATTCTGAGTTAGAAGAAAGCGCTCCATCATCCTGGACTCTTAACTAGTAGTTGGAGCTAATGGAGTAGATACAAAAGCCTGCCCTTCACTCTAGAAGATCTGGCATATCCATTTGTTACAAGGACAGCTTTTTCATTTCATTGGAAGCTGTGTAATATTTAATTTCACCTGTGGTGGCATTGTAGATGAATTGGAAATGTTCTTCCCCGGATTGGGATGGAATTCCGGGAGATTGCCCAAAGTGGACATATCTCTAACACAATGATGAAAGCTTATTTTATGATCTCATGTATCAATCCATCTATTGGTACAGTAAAGTATAAAAGGGTGTACAATATTTTATCAATTGTGTTTTTCTTTCAAGGGTTTGAGCACATCAGCTGCTCAGGAAATTTTAGCCCGAGATGGACCTAACAAACTCTCACCTCCAAAAGGAACCCCTGAAATTGTGAAATTTTTGATGCTCATGGGCGGAGGATTCGCCATTGTCTTTTGGATTGCGTCTGGATTGTGCTTTCTGGCATATGGGCTTCAAGCTGCCCAAGACCCTACGGTTTCTAAAGATAATGTAAGAAAACCGTTAGATTTTGATTTAGATCTTAGGTCGAGTGGATGCTGTGGTTCAATCCTTTATGTATTTTTTTTACCTATAATTCTTCCACGTCTTTAGCTCTGGTTGGCGATCATCCTGATTGCAGTGGTTGTGTTGACGGCCCTCTTTGCATATTATCAAGAAGCCAAAAGTACCAACATTATGGCTGGCTTTAAGAATATGGTGCCTCAGGTAAGAAGCGTTACTACTATAAATTTGTAGAATGATAGTCGATGAGCGTTGTTTTTAATACATTTCTTTCTTGATTTAGCAAGCTTTGGTTCTTCGAGATGGGAAACGTATCGAGATGCTAGCGGAGAACCTTGTTCCCGGGGACATCGTCTTTATTAAAGGAGGCGATAAAATCCCGGCTGACATACGTATATTTGAGAGTCATGGTTGCAAGGTGAGAAGAATAAAGAAAACAATTTTGCGTTCTGTAAAGCTCATGCTAGGGAGTTTGATGAAATCTTGGAAACCATTACGTCATAAGAAAGATTTATAATTTTGATGTGCAGGTTGACAACTCATCCCTCACCGGTGAATCAGAAGCACAACCTCGTGGCATGGAATGTACCGATGATAACCCTCTAGAGACAAGAAATTTGGGCTTCTTTTCTACAACCTGCTTGGAAGGTGAGCTAAAAATCACAATTTGAGGTTTCCCTAGTTCATATCCTTTACTTCATGTACAAAGTAGAGATACATAAGATGATATGCATTTGGTAAAGGTCACTAAATCTGGTCTAATATTTTATGCTTACTTTACAGGGACAGCGTCTGGTATAGCAATTAACACAGGTGACCGTACAGTCATTGGGCGTATTGCATCACTGGCCTCACAAGTTGGTAACCAGAAGACACCCATTGCCTTGGAGATCGAGCACTTTGTGCACTTGATCAGTGGTCTTGCAGTAGGCGTTGGCGTAGTTTTCTTCATTATTTCCATCTGCATGGGATATAGTCCCCTCGATGCTATAATATTCTGCATTGGCATCGTGGTAGCTTATGTGCCTGAAGGACTACTAGCAACTGTAACAGTGAGTATAACATGTTAATGAACTCATTATGCATTTGTCTTTGATGCAAGCTTCTTTTAAAACTTCACGGCCTTCCTAATCTAATATGTGCCCTACAGGTTTGCCTGTCCTTGACTGCAAAGCGCATGGCAAAGAAGAATTGTCTGGTAAAGAACCTGGAAGCTGTGGAGACTCTGGGGTCCACCTCAGTCATCTGCTCTGACAAAACTGGGACCCTAACCCAGAACCGGATGACTGTGTCACATATGTGGTTTGACAATCTCATCCACAATGCAGATACCAGTGAAGAACAGACAGGTAAGGGCCTATTAATCTCTTGACATTAGAAGGTAGATAATGGGATTCCGAACATCACACAAAACATTTTTTGAGGAATACAAAGGTAACCATTGATAATTGTTTTTCTGTTCAGGTGAAAAGTTTGATCAAAGCTCCCCAACTTGGGAATCACTGGCTAAAATTGCCACCCTGTGTAACCGAGCTGAATTCTGTGCTGATCAAGAAGAAGTTCTCATCAACAAGGTAAATATTCATTTATATATCCTACCTATATGCAAGTGAACTGTGGTGCTGTCTCACAAAAACATCCTGTCCATATGTTCTAGAAGGGTATACGGATGTCCCTTTGGAATCTTCTTTATAAGAGGGTTTTCTCTTCCGGAGGACCTGGCTGATTCATGTATTAGATACTTTCCAAGGGAATGTGTGCTGTGCTACTGTGTGCTGAGTAGGGTTGAGCGAAACGGGTCGAAATTGTTCAAAAGTCGCCGACTTTTGGCAAGGTCGGGTTTCATGAAACCCGACCCGACCCCAGTGGGGGGTCGGCCATGAAGTCGGCGATCTTTTGAATCTGGAATCGGAATTCCGATCCCGATTCCCGATATGTTTAAGATATCGGGAATTGGTATCGGAATTCAGATTAAAGTGTAAAATATAGAATTAAAATAAAAAATATTGCAATACTTACCCTCTGACGCGCCCTGGTACTAACCGGCAGCCTTCCTCCTTCGAATCCGCGCTTCTAGGACCTTGCCGTGACGTCGCGGTGACGTCGCGGCTTGCGATTGGCCGCGCGGCCGCCCATGTGACCGCTCGCGCGGCCAATCACAAGCCGCGACGTCACCCGCGACGTCACCGAAGGTCCTAGAAGCGCGGATGGAATATATATTCCTATTAGGTATATACTCACCCTCGGAAGCGCCCTGCTTCCTTCCGACAGCCTTCCTTCCTAAGAATCAGCCCTTCCAGGACCTTCGGTGACGTCGCGGGTGACGTCGCGGCTTGTGATTGGCCGCGCGAGCGGTCACATGGGCGGCCGCGCGGCCAATCGCAAGCCGCGACGTCACCCGCGACGTCACCGAAGGTCCTGGAAGGCTGATTCTAAGGAAGGAAGGTTCCCGGTTAGTACCAGGACGCGTCAGAGGGTAAGTATAAGGATATTTTTTATTTTAATTCTATATTTTACACTTAAATATGGATCCCAGGGCCTGAAGGAGAGTTTCCACTCCTTCAGACCCTGGGAACCATGGAAACCCAATGCACTGCATTGGGTTTCGAGTTTCGGCCGACCCCGACCCCGACTTTTTTATAGGATCGGCCGATTTCACTCGACCCGACTTTTCCAAAAGTCGGGTTTCGTGAAACCCGACCCGATCCTATAAAAGTGAAGGTCGCTCAACCCTAGTGCTGAGGATTGGAGTAGCCAGACTTACTGGGATCAGTTGTTCCTCTTTGGAGATGGGTTGTCTTCATAAAACATATCCTTGAGGGTCATTTTGTCATTTAACAATAAAAATTTTTTAAAATATATATATCTTAATCTGCTTTTTTGTGTGCAGAGGTCAGTCAATGGAGATGCCTCAGAAGCAGCTTTACTGAAATTTACAGAGAATGCACTTGGAAAAGTCATGAATATTAGGGATCGAAATGAGAAAGTATTGGAAATCCCATTTAATTCGAGCAACAAGTACCAGGTAATTGATGAACCTGTTGTATCTCAATGCCAAAGCTCTCTTTGGGGATAAAAGATTATGATTATTGGCAATTCCCTTTTTTTACTTACTTTTTAGGTCTCTATTCATAAACCAGAGGATCCTGCAGAGAAGGGTTATTTGTTAGTGATGAAAGGGGCCCCAGAACGAATTTTGGATAGATGTTCTACCATTATGATTGGAGGGGAGGAATTGCCATTGGACGATGATATGAAGGAGAAGTTTCAAGAAGCGTACATGGAGATGGGGAGTATGGGAGAGAGAGTTCTTGGTAGGTATATGCAACAAAACCTAAATTGAGACCTGGAATCTTCAAGATATCTTAAAGATTTTCAATATGTTCTGTTTCTTCTACAGGTTTTTGTCATCTGGTGCTTCCTGCCTCCATGTATGGCCCTGGTTACCCATTTGATGCTGAAAGCGGAAATTTTCCTCTAGATAAATTATGCTTTGTTGGCCTCATTTCTATGATTGACCCACCTCGTACCACTGTTCCCGATGCAGTCATGAAGTGTCGTAGTTCCGGCATTAAGGTTAATATCTCCGAACATTGATCATGGTGATATCTAGAGTTAGTAATCTCTAAATATATCTAATAATCTGTGTTGTTTATGGCAGGTTATTATGGTAACAGGAGATCATCCAATCACGGCCAAAGCAATTGCCAAAAGTGTCGGGATTATCTCAAGTTCTAGCGAGACTGTAGAGGATATTGCCAAAAGATTAGGAATCCCTACTGAAAAAGTAAATCCTAGGTCAGTACATTATGGATGGCTTTCACTCTCCAAGCCAGTTGTCAGCATTTGGGGACCTTGTTTTGCATTGAAAAACAAAACCCACATACATTTGTGGCTGTTTTTGGAAAACCATCTTTGTAATCTTGTGCAACCCATTTTCTTAGCATACTGACCGGTTTATTCGACTTGCAGAGATGCCTGCACCATTGTGGTAACTGGAGGTGAACTCAGTGACATGAGCTCTGATGAACTGGATAACATCTTGAGATATCACACAGAGATTGTGTTTGCCCGGACCTCACCCCAACAGAAACTTCTCATTGTCGAAGGATGTCAGAGATTGGTAAGTTATGTCACAGCTTTTGAAGATAAAAAATTGCAACTCAATGGTGGAACATATTATATCTATTACTTTCAGGGTAACATTGTGGCAGTGACTGGGGATGGTGTTAATGACTCCCCTGCATTGAAGAAAGCCGATATTGGTATTGCGATGGGAATTGCTGGTTCTGATGCTGCTAAACACGCCGCCGACATGATTCTCCTGGATGATAACTTTGCTTCTATTGTGACCGGAGTGGAAGAAGGTAAGATGGTCACTTTGGGAATGTTTACTTCTCAATTGCTTGAGTAGCACTAGAAAGGTCCTTTATTTTGGGGATTTGTGTGTTAATAAATTGGTGTTAAAGTAAGAAGTAAGATCTACACTATATACAGTGGGGCAAAAAAGTATTTAGTCAGTCAGCAATAGTGCAAGTTCCACCACTTAAAAAGATGAGAGGCGTCTGTAATTTACATCATAGGTAGACCTCAACTATGGGAGACAACCTAAGAAAAAAAAATCCAGAAAATCACATTGTCTGTTTTTTTAACATTTTATTTGCATATTATAGTGGAAAATAAGTATTTGGTCAGAAACAAAATTTCATCTCAATACTTTGTAATATATCCTTTGTTGGCAATGACAGAGGTCAAACGTTTTCTGTAAGTCTTCACAAGGTTGCCACACACTGTTGTTGGTATGTTGGCCCATTCCTCCATGCAGATCTCCTCTAGAGCAGTGATGTTTTTGGCTTTTCGCTTGGCAACACGGACTTTCAACTCCATCCAAAGGTTTTCTATAGGGTTGAGATCTGGAGACTGGCTAGGCCACTCCAGGACCTTGAAATGCTTCTCACGAAGCCACTCCTTCGTTGCCCTGGCGGTGTGCTTTGGATCATTGTCATGTTGAAAGACCCAGCCACGTTTCATCTTCAATGCCCTTGCTGATGGAAGGAGGTTTGCACTCAAAATCTCACGATACATGGCCCCATTCATTCTTTCATGTACCCGGATCAGTCGTCCTGGCCCCTTTGCAGAGAAACAGCCCCAAAGCATGATGTTTCCACCACCATGCTTTACAGTAGGTATGGTGTTTGATGGATGCAACTCAGTATTCTTTTTCCTCCAAACATGACAAGTTGTGTTTCTACCAAACAGTTCCAGTTTGGTTTCATCAGACCATAGGACATTCTCCCAAAACTCTTCTGGATCATCCAAATGCTCTCTAGCAAACTTCAGACGGGCCCGGACATGTACTGGCTTAAGCAGTGGGACACGTCTGGCACTGCAGGATCTGAGTCCATGGTGGCGTAGTGTGTTACTTATGGTAGGCCTTGTTACATTGGTCCCAGCTCTCTGCAGTTCATTCACTAGGTCCCCCCGCGTGGTTCTGGGATTTTTGCTCACCGTTCTTGTGATCATTCTGACCCCACGGGGTGGGATTTTGTGTGGAGCCCCAGATCGAGGGAGATTATCAGTGGTCTTGTATGTCTTCCATTTTCTAATTATTGCTCCCACTGTTGATTTCTTCACTCCAAGCTGGTTGGCTATTGCAGATTCAGTCTTCCCAGCCTGGTGCAGGGCTACAATCTTGTTTCTGGTGTCCTTTGACAGCTCTTTGGTCTTCACCATAGTGGAGTTTGGAGTCAGACTGTTTGAGGGTGTGCACAGGTGTCTTTTTATACTGATAACAAGTTTAAACAGGTGCCATTACTACAGGTAATGAGTAGAGGAAAGAGGAGACTCTTAAAGAAGAAGTTACAGGTCTGTGAGAGCCAGAAATCTTGATTGTTTCTGACCAAATACTTATTTTCCACCATAATATGCAAATAAATTGTTAAAAAAACAGACAATGTGATTTTCTGGATTTTTTTTTCTCAGTTTGTCTCCCATAGTTGCGGTCTACCTATGATGTAAATTACAGACGCCTCTCATCTTTTTAAGTGGTGGAACTTGCACTATTGCTGACTGACTAAATACTTTTTTGCCCCACTGTATCCTATCGTGTTCAACCAGAGAATAGGTGAGGCTGTCAATGAGCAGGGATTGGGAAGTGATGCATTGCAAAACTTTGCTTCCCCTATTGGTAAAAAAGTAAAAATTAGATATAAGGCATAAGTTAATATGAAGGAAACCTCTGCTCTATTTTCCAAATCAGTATTGAACAAATCTTAGAGAGAGGGGAGCCTCTGTTGTAGCCAGTTGCCTTACAGCAACATCATAGGTTTCTGAGGAGTGGAGATTGATCTTCTAATCTTCTAAAACACTAATTTTTCCTTTATGTATTTGCCAAATTTCTTCATTTCCTTTTTATCTTCCCAATCGATCATGAATGTGATTTTTCCCTCAGGACGCTTGATATTTGACAACTTGAAGAAGTCCATTTCATACACCGTGACCAAGAACATTCCGGAGATGATTCCTTTTATGGTCTACGTGATCATCAGTTGCCCCTTGCCCATCGGAACCATCACCATCCTCTTCATAGAATTGGGAACCGACATTGTAAGTTGACTTTTTTTTAAACATATATGTGTTTTTCTTACACTGATACATCTGATGTACAAGTCTCTGTGTAGGTGACGTTATTGGAAAGAAAATTTTGTAAATAGAAAGACGTCATCTTTTTGACCAAAGGATAAATTATTTGCTCAAAGTTTGACACGTCCTAACGACCCCAATTTTATTTGCCTCCCTTAGATTCCTTCCATAGCTTTAGCGTATGAGAAAGCTGAAAATGATATCATGCTCAGAAAACCACGTAACCCATACAAAGACCGACTGGTGAACATGAATTTACTGTCATATTCCTACTTTCACATAGGTAAGGATTTTCATTTAATCGAAAACTGGATTTTTACTTGTCATTTTAAATGGCTGCAAAACAAAAAAGTCCCATACGAGGATGCTTACTCAGATGGTTCTTATGTGTCCCACAGCTGCAATGGAAGGATTTTCGGGGTTTGTGAACTATTTCACTGTCTTGGCTGAACAAGGTTTCCTACCAGCTACAGTACTTGGACTCCGAGTCCAGTGGGAAAAGAAAACCAACAATGAGCTGGAGGACAGTTATGGGCAGGAATGGGTAAGCATGGGGAGCCAAACACCAAGTGAACAATTAGGGTTAAACTATAATTTTTTTTGTGGAAAACTGAAATCTGAAGAGATAGTTAATTGTTTTGTGGCAGCTGTAACTTGTGAAGGGCTCTCAAACAGCTACTATTCAGTAGGACTGTCACTAAAAGGCTTTCTGGTGGATCATGTGCCTTAGGTGATAGATGTCAGGAGCCTTGATGAAGCTACCTTTCTATTCCCTGGGCAGTAAATTGAACCTTTACCCTGCATAGAAGACACTAAAACAAGGTCTTTGGACCTTTATTAAAGTAGATTTCCACCCCAATTGAAAAATTGTTTGTAAATCAGATATTGGAAAGATAGCCAAAGTTTGGTCAGTAAGTTACATTTACTTTCTGAGATATTACCATTTTTCAGTTTTCTTGTATCGGCCATTTTGAAAAACTAGCAACAGGAAGTGCAGCTATTGATTTGAACAAGTAGACCAATAAGTTGATTTTTAGTGAAATACACCGACAATAGCCATTTATCATCTGCTTCTGAGAAGCTAATACAAAGGTGAAAACCAATGTGATGCCTCATCCTGTTGCAAAATGGCGATTGAACAGAGAAATGATCTCTTGAGGCAAATACAACATAATCCCCAAATTTTGACTAAAGTTCTAACTTTTTAATATCTAGTATATGGCCAGTTATTAATTTTTCTTGGAAACCCCCTTGAAAGTTTGCTATATTGTTTACTTTTTCCTATTCTTTTCTGTTCGTGCAAAAGACAAAACATGTCCCTTTTTCTGAGAAATACTTGTTCCCTTCTCCATCTCCAACTCCGTGGTCCAATTTATCTGCACTTGATTTTGCACAGTCACGTAACCTAGACCTTGCTAATTTAAAGGTGCCATTTTTAACCCCTTCCCGACCTGTGACACAGCGTATGCGTCATGAAAGTCGGTGCCAATCCGACCTGTGACGCATATGCTGTGTCACAGAAAGATCGCGTCCCTGCAGATCGGGTGAAAGGGTTAACTCCCATTTCACCCGATCTGCAGGGACAGGGGGAGTGGTAGTTTAGCCCAGGGGGGGTGGCTTCACCCCCTCGTGGCTACGATCGCTCTGATTGGCTGTTGAAAGTGAAACTGCCAATCAGAGCGATTTGTAATATTTCACCCATTATAACGGGTGAAATATTACAATCCAGCCATGGCCGATGCTGCAATATCATCGGCCATGGCTGGAAATACTAGTGTGCCCTCACCCCACCCCACCGATCGCCCCCCCAGCCCCCCGATCTGGCCGGTACACTGCTCCGGCTCCCCTCCATCCAGTGCTCCGCTCCCCCCCGTGCTCTTGTCCGCTCCCCCCGTGCTCCAATCACCCCCCCGTGCTCCAATCACCCCCCCCTGCATTCAGATCCACCCCCCCGTGCTCCGTTCCACCCCCCCATGCTCCGTTCCAGCCCCCCCGTGCTCCGTTCCACGCCCCCCGTGCTCCGTTCCACCCCTGCCGCGCTCTGATTCCCCCCCCCCCGTGCTCCGATCCCCCCCCATGGTCCCCCCCCACCCCATCATACTTACCGATCCAGCCGGGGTCCCGTCCGTCTTCTCCCTGATCGCCGCCATCTTCCAAAATGGCGGGCGCATGCGCAGTGCGCCCGCCGAATCTGCCGGCCGGCAGATTCGTTCCAAAGTGCATTTTGATCACTGAGATAGATTATATCTCAGTGATCAAAATAAAAAAAAAATACATGACCCCCCCCCCCTTTGTCACCCCCATAGGTAGGGACAATAAAAAAATAAAGAAAATTTTTTTTTCCACTAATGTTAGAATAGGGTTAGGGTTAGGGGTAGGGTTAGGGTTAGGGCTAGGGTTAGGGTTAGGGGTAGGGTTAGGGGTAGGGCTAGGGTTAGGGTTAGGGTTAGGGGTAGGGTTAGGGCTAGGGTTAGGGCTAGGGGTAGGGTTAGGGGTAGGGCTAGGGTTAGGGCTAGGGTTAGGGGTAGGGCTAGGGTTAGGGGTAGGGTTAGGGCTAGGGTTAGGGTTTCGGTATGTGCACACGTATTCTGGTCCTCTGCGGATTTTTCCGCTGCGGATTTGATAAATCCGCAGTGCTAAACCGCTGCGGATTTATGGCGGATTTACCGCGTTTTTTTCTGCGCATTTCACTGCGGTTTTACAATTGCGATTTTCTATTTGAGCAGTTGTAAAACCGCTGCGGAATCCGCACAAAGAAGTGACATGCTGCGGAATGTAAACCGCTGCGTTTCCGTGCAGTTTTTCCGCAGCATGTGTACAGCGATTTTTGTTTCCCGTAGGTTTACATTGAACTGTAAACTCATGGGAAACTGCTGCGGATCTGCAGCGTTTTCCGCAGCGTGTGCACATACCTTTAGAATTAGGCTATGTTCACACGGTGCGGATTTGGCTGCGGATTGGCCGCTGCGGATTCGCAGCAGTATTCCATCAGGTTTACAGTACCATGTAAACATATGAAAAACCAAATCCGCTGTGCCCATGGTGCAGAAAATACAGCGCGGAAACGCTGCGTTGTATTTTCCGCAGCATGTCAATTCTTTGTGCGGATTCCGCGGCTTTTTACACCTGTTCCTCAATAGGAATCCGCAGGTGAAATCCGCACAAAAAACACTGGAAATCCGCGGAAAATCCGCAGGTAAAACGCAGTGCCTTTTACCCGCGGATTTTTCAAAAATGGTGCGGAAATATCTCACACGAATCCGCAACGTGGGCACATAGCCTTAGGGTTAGGGTTGGAATTAGGGTTGTGGTTAGGGTTGTGATTAGGGTTATGGCTACAGTTGGGATTAGGGTTAGGGGTGTGGGGGGGTTAGTGTTGGAGGTAGAATTGAGGGGTTACCACTGTTTAGGCACATCAGGGGTCTCCAAACGCAACATGGCGCCACCATTGATTCCAGCCAATCTCGTATTCAAAAAGTCAAATGGTGCTCCCTCACTTCCGAGCCCTGAAGTGTGCCCAAACAGTGGTTTACCCCCACATATGGGGTATCAGTGTACTCAGGATAAACTGCGCAACAATTACTGGGGTCCAATTTCTCCTGTTACCCTTGTGAATCTAAAAAAATGCAAAAAACATCATTATTGAGGAAAGAAAAATGATTTTTTATTTTCACGGCTCTGCGTTGTAAACGTCTGTGAAGCACTTGGGGGCTCAAAGTGCTCACCACATATCTAGATAAGTTCCTTGGGGGGTCTAGTTTCTAAAATGGGGTCACTTGTGGGGGGTTTCTACTGTTTAGGCACACCAGGGGCTCTGCAAACGCAATGTGACGCCCGCAGACCATTCCATCAAAGTCTGCATTTCAAAAGTCACTACTTCCCTTCTGAGCCCCGACGTGTGCCCAAACAGTGGTTTACCTCCACACATGGGGTATCAGCGTACTCAGGAGAAACTGGACAACATCTTTTGGGGTCCAATTTCTCCTGTAACCCTTGGGAAAATAAAAAATTCTGGGCTAAATAATTATTTTTGAGGAAAGAAAACGTATTTATTATTTTCACGGCTCTGCATTATAAACTTCTATGAAGCACTTGGGGGTTCAAAGTGCTCACCACACATCTAGATAAGTTCCTTTCGGGGTCTAGTTTCCAAAATGGGGTCACTTGTGGGGGGTTTCTACTGTTAAGCCACATCAGGGGCTCTGCAAACGCAACGTGACGCCCACAGAGCATTCCATCAAAGTCTGCATTTCAAAGCGTCACTACTTCACTTCCGAGCCTCGGCATGTGCCCAAACAGTGGTTTACCCCCACATATGGGGTATCAGCGTACTCAGGAGTAACTGGACAACAACTTTTGGGATCCAATTTCTCCTGTTACCCTTGGGAAAATAAAAAATTCTTGGCTAAATAATTATTTTTGAGGAAAGAAAACGTATTTATTATTTTCACGGCTCTGCATTATAAACTTCTATGAAGCACTTGGGGGTTCAAAGTGCTCACCACACATCTAGATAAGTTCCTTTCGGGGTCTAGTTTCCAAAATGGGGTCACTTGTGGGGGGTTTCTACTGTTAAGCCACATCAGGGGCTCTGCAAACGCAACGTGACGCCCACAGAGCATTCCATCAAAGTCGGCATTTCAAAATGTCACTACTTCACTTCCGAGCCCCGGCATGTGCCCAAACAGTGGTTTAACCCCACATATGGGGTATCATTGTACTCAGGAGAAACTGGACAACAACTTTTGGGGTCAAATTTCTCCTGTTACCCTTTGTAAAATAAAAAATTGCAGGCTAAAAGATCATTTTTGAGAAAATAATTTTTTTTTTTATTTTCATGGCTCTGCGTTATAAACTTCTGTGAAGCACTTGGGGGTTCAAAGTCCTCACCACACATCTAGATTAGTTCCTTTGGGGGTCTAGTTTCCAAAATGGGGTCATTTCTGGGGTATCTCCAATGTTTAGGCACACAGGGGCTCTCCAAACGTGACATGGTGTCCGCTAATGATTGGAGCTAATTTTCCATTTAAAAAGCCAAATGGCGTGCCATCCCTTCCGAGCCCTGCCGTGCGCCCAAACAGTGGTTTACCCCCACATATGGGGTATCAGCGTACTCAGGACAAACTGGACAACAATATTTGTGGTCCAATTTCTCCTATTATCCTTGGCAAAATAGGAAATTCCAGGCTAAAAAATCATTTTTGAGGAAAGAAAAATTATTTTTTATTTTCATGGCTCTGCGTTATAAACTTCTGTAAAGCACCTGGGGGTTTAAGTGCTCAATATGCATCTAGATAAGTTCCTTGGGGGGTCTAGTTTCCAAAATGGGGTCACTTGTGGGGGAGCTCCAATGCATAGGCACACAGGGGCTCTCCAAACGCGACATGGTGTCCGCTAACAATTGGAGCTAATTTTCCATTCAAAAAGTCAAATGGCGCGCCTTCCCTTCCGAGCCCTGCCGTGTGCCCAAACAGTGGTTTACCCCCACATATGAGGTATCGGCGTACTCGGGAGAAATTGCCCAACAAATTTTATGATCCATTTTATCCTACTGCCCATGTGAAAATGAAAAAATTGAGGCGAAAAGAATTTTTTTGTGAAAAAAAAGTACTTTTTCATTTTTACAGATCAATTTGTGAAGCACCTGAGGGTTTAAAGTGCTCACTAGGCATCTAAATAAGTTCCTTGGGGGGTCTAGTTTCCAAAATGGGGTCACTTGTGGGGGAGCGCCAATGTTTAGGCACACAGGAGCTCTCAAAACGCGACATGGTGTCCGCTAACGATGGAAATAATTTTTCATTCAAAAAGTCAAATGGCGCTCCTTCCCTTCCGAGCCTTACCATGTGCCCAAACAGTGGTTTACCTCCACATGTGAGGTATTGGTGTACTCAGGAGAAATTGCCCAACACATTTTAGGATCCATTTTATCCTGTTGCCCATGTGAAAATGAAAAAATTGAGGCTAAAAGAATTTTTTTGTGAAAAAAAAGTACTTTTTCATTTTTACGGATCAATTTGTGAAGCACCTGGGAGTTCAAAGTGCTCACTATGCATCTAGATAAGTTCCTTGGGGCGTCTAGTTTCCAAAATGGGGTCACTTGTGGGGGAGCTCCAATTTTTAGGCACACGGGGGCTCTCCAAACGTGACATGGTGTCCGCTAAAGAGTGGAGCCAATTTTTGATTCAAAAAGTCAAATGGCGCTCCTTCCCTTCCAAGCCCTGCCGTGCGCCCAAACAGTGGTTTACCCCCACATATGAGGTATCAGCGTACTCAGGACAAATTGCACAACAACTTTCGTGGTTCAGTTTCTCCTTTTACCATTGGGAAAATAAAAAAATTGTTGCTAAAAGATAATTTTTGTGACTAAAAAGTTAAATGTTCATTTTTTCCTTCCATGTTGCTTCTGCTGCTGTGAAGCACCTGAAGGGTTAATAAACTTCTTGAATGTGGTTTTGAGTACCTTGAGGGGTGCAGTTTTTGGAATGGTGTCACTTTTGGGTATTTTCAGCCATATAGACCCCTCAAACTGACTTCAAATGTGAGGTGGTCCCTAAAAAAAATGGTTTTGTAAATTTCGTTGTAAAAATGACAAATCGCTGGTCAAATTTTAACCCTTATAACTTCCTAACAAAAAAAAATTTTGTTTCCAAAATTGTGCTGATGTAAAGTAAACATGTGGGAAATGTTATTTATTAACTATTTTGTGTCACATATGTCTCTGGTTTAACAGAATAAAAATTCAAAATGTGAAAATTGCGAAATTTTCAAAATTTTCGCCAAATTTCCGTTTTTATCACAAATAAACGCAGAATTTATTGACCTAAATTTACCACTAACATGAAGCCCAATATGTCACGAAAAAACAATCTCAGAACCGCTAGGATCCGTTGAAGCGTTCCTGAGTTATTACCTCATAAAGGGACACTGGTCAGAATTGAAAAAAACGGCAAGGTCTTTAAGGTCAAAATAGGCTGGGTCATGAAGGGGTTAAACCATAAGTTATTGATTTGTGCCCAGTATAGACTTTACTATCTAGCTTCACAACATCACTTTAGTACCTTTCTTGGCAAAATAGCTTATTTACAAAAATTAACCTGTATGATCTCATCTCTGATTTGTAGACCTACGTCCAGCGTCTCAACCAGGAGTGGTACTGCTACTCTGCTTTCTTTATCAGTATTGTGGTCTGCCAGATGATGAACACAATTATCAGAAAAACAAGAAGGAACACTCTGCTTACTCCTAGGTTCTTCAAGTGAGTGACAGATTTTGGTTGTGTATAGTGCGTGACTTTTTACATTTCGATGCCAAGTTACGTCCTTTTATAAATATGTTTTGTAGTGCAGCAGGATTGGTGCAGGGTGACAGAGGCAGTGACCACAGGAAAGTTCAAAATAAAGTCTCTTTAATGTCCAACGTACTCACAAATGGAAAATAAATGGTATCCTCCGGATCGCAGTAGGGAATCAAGACAGTCCGTATCTGAGTCCGGTTGCCTTTGGCGACTGCACCACCATGTTACGCTGAGAGGTGCCGGACCTTTTGGCTTCGCCTGGCTCCGTGTTACTTCACACAGGCTGAGCCTTGCACAGCCACCTGCTCTGCAAGTTTGCAAACCAAAACTGACACACCCCATTCTTTGCTGCAGGGTTTTTAAATGAAATCTGTGGCCATGGGCCACTTGTAAGACCATGCCGAGTTTTCTTAAATCTGCCTTGGGCAAGGAGCTTTCCCAAGACCAAACTGACTTTCATTTTGCACTGCAATCACAGCTATGCCTGTGACTGCAATGCACTCTAGCGGCCTCAATACGCTTTTATGTGCATCCTAGGGGACACATAGTGACCCTCGCATATAACATCTGTCACTGCCTCACAGTTTGAAGCCATGCTTCTTTCTGGTACTGAAAAGTGTCTATATATTTCTCATGTATAGACTTCCTACTTGGTGCCCTCCTCTTGCCCCATCGGCAGTCCGTTCCTCCTGCTACCAAGATAAGTGCCTCAGTGGAATGAGGAGTGCAGCGCTAACTCTATATCAGTGGTGGACATAGACTGAAGAGGATTTCAGTGCACAGACCTCTTATGTGTTTGTGACAGAAGCTGCTTGCTGCGTTGAGGGTGAAAGTGGGCTTTTTTGTCTTGAGCCCCTGTGCGACTGCTCAGGTTGCCCAATGGTCTGTCCGCTCCTGATCTAAACCATGCAATATCTGCCTTTCCTCTTCTGTAGGATAGGAAAGGAGGGAAGGCACAGTTTAGACTTGCCACTACTTTCTGCATGCCACTGCAGTGGGAACTTTGGAAGCAGGAGGAAAGAAATGCTAATTTGAGTAGAGGAGGCAACGAGAAGCATATTGAGAACACCGGACAGGATGACTATAAATGAAAAATGTATAGTTACTTCTTAGCCTCGGCACGGTGGATCACTTCGAGGAAGGGGTGTAGATGAGGTGAAGGAGCCAACACAGCTAAATCAAAACTGGGTCACTTCTCCAGCTAGCTTGTGTCCAGGTATAGAGCAAGACAGTGATGCCATTGGTTGCAAATAAGCAAAAGGGCTATCCCTTAAAAATAGGGCAAAAACAACTTGGTATTTCCTAACTTCACACTTATTTATTTTTCTACAGGAACAAGATCATCTTCGTAGGTGTACTCTCGCAAATTGCCATTGGCGTAATCCTCTGTTATGTTCCTGGGTTAAATGAAGCTTTACACTTTATGCCCATTCGGTAAGAATCAGCATATAGAAAAGTGGTATTTACTATAATAAAGCAATAATTATCCTAATCACCAACTACTGCTGCAACCCTGTTACCTTAAGACGGTGCAGCAGAGGTTGGTTGCTCTCAAGATGCTTCAGGTTGTCACTGATACAAAGAAATAATAGATTTGGAAGCTGCTTTTCAGCTGTGATATTGACATTAAAGTAGCAGTCTAGTCATAAGTTTAATGTGCAGCCCGCCTAATTACAGATCTGGCTATGTCTCATGAACATATCTCACTTTATACCCCAGATTTTTCCTAATCTTGATTGATAATTTGATATATGTTCCATCATTTTTCACAGAATCCAATACTGGTTTGTAGGAATTGAGTACACAGTTCTTATCTTAGTTTATGATGAAATCCGAAGGCTTCTCATAAGAAAATTTCCTGACAGTAAGTATCTGTTGTATGAAAGGTTGGTGTAATATAATTGTCGTCAACTGCAGATACATGATGTCTTCATACCTGAACAGAGCATTGGCTTTAGGCATATGGATATAGTGATGTTGATGGCCTCATTGCAGTATGTAGGTCATGAATGACAACCTTCTCTTATATATGACATTGACCATCGATGTCCAAGATCGATATAACCGATGCTCACTAACGAAGTTTATTTCATCTTGTTTTGTCCACTTATATGAATTCTTACCATCACTGGATGGACACTTGATGTTAGTCAATATACGCTCTAAATGTGTTTTCATGACCATCCCTCCTTCTTACAGGCTTAGATTGGACATGGTTTTGAATCTTACAATAATACGTAAGAAAATTTGGCACTCAAAGTAGATGAAATTAAATAAAATAAATCATTTAATATGCAGTCCAACATTAAAGGCCCACAAATGTTTCAGTCTACATTAGACCTTTCTCAGTGTGCTTATTGTCCAACTGAAAATATATCAGATTGTGTTTTATCCCCTGAGTCACGAGGAACCATTGAATGCAGTGTCCACCACTGGTTGAAATAGCATCAGCTTAGATCCTACTTGTGCACAATTTTACTGTAATGCCATGGTCATCTTTATATGGTTTTGACTCTTGACCTCTAAATGATGACTAGTTCTTATTGATATCGATTGGATATTTTCTTGACCCCTAATTGATAACTACTTGGTGCAGAATCCAACCAGAGGAGCAGCACTTTTAGACCTAATACTATCTAATAGACCTGACAGAATAACAAATCTGCAGGTGGTTGGGCATTTAGGAAATAGCGACCACAATATTGTGCAGTTTCACCTGTCTTTCACTAGGGGGACTTGTCAGAGAGTCACAAAAACATTGAACTTTAGGAAGGCAAAGTTTGAACAGCTTAGAGATGCCCTTAATCTGGTAGACTGGGACAATATCCTCAGAAATGAGAATACAGATAATAAATGGGAAATGTTTAAGAACATCCTAAATAGGCAGTGTAAGCGGTTTATACCTTGTGGGAATAAAAGGACTAGAAATAGGAAAAACCCATTGTGGCTAAACAAAGAAGTAAGACAGGCAATTAACAGTAAAAAGAAAGCATTTGCACTACTAAAGCAGGATGGCACCATTGAAGCTCTAAAAAACTATAGGGAGAAAAATACTTTATCTAAAAAACTAATTAAAGCTGCCAAAAAGGAAACAGAGAAGCACATTGCTAAGGAGAGTAAAACTAATCCCAAACTGTTCTTCAACTATATCAATAGTAAAAGAATAAAAACTGAAAATGTAGGCCCCTTAAAAAATAGTGAGGAAAGAATGGTTGTAGATGACGAGGAAAAAGCTAACATATTAAACACCTTCTTCTCCACGGTATTCACGGTGGAAAATGAAATGCTAGGTGAAATCCCAAGAAACAATGAAAACCCTATATTAAGAGTCACCAATCTAACCCAAGAAGAGGTGCGAAACCGGCTAAATAAGATTAAAATAGATAAATCTCCGGGTCCGGATGGCATACACCCACGAGTACTAAGAGAACTAAGTAATGTAATAGATAAACCATTATTTCTTATTTTTAGTGACTCTATAGCGACAGGGTCTGTTCCGCAGGACTGGCGCATAGCAAATGTGGTGCCAATATTCAAAAAGGGCTCTAAAAGTGAACCTGGAAATTATAGGCCAGTAAGTCTAACCTCTATTGTTGGTAAAATATTTGAAGGGTTTCTGAGGGATGTTATTCTGGATTATCTCAATGAGAATAACTGTTTAACTCCATATCAGCATGGGTTTATGAGAAATCGCTCCTGTCAAACCAATCTAATCAGTTTTTATGAAGAGGTAAGCTATAGACTGGACCACGGTGAGTCATTGGACGTGGTATATCTCGATTTTTCCAAAGCGTTTGATACCGTGCCGCACAAGAGGTTGGTACACAAAATGAGAATGCTTGGTCTGGGGGAAAATGTGTGTAAATGGGTTAGTAACTGGCTTAGTGATAGAAAGCAGAGGGTGGTTATAAATGGTATAGTCTCTAACTGGGTCGCTGTGACCAGTGGGGTACCGCAGGGGCAGTATTGGGACCTGTTCTCTTCAACATATTCATTAATGATCTGGTAGAAGGTTTACACAGTAAAATATCGATATTTGCAGATGATACAAAACTATGTAAAGCAGTTAATACAAGAGAAGATAGTATTCTGCTACAGATGGATCTGGATAAGTTGGAAACTTGGGCTGAAAGGTGGCAGATGAGGTTTAACAATGATAAATGTAAGGTTATACACATGGGAAGAAGGAATCAATATCACCATTACACACTGAACGGGAAACCACTGGGTAAATCTGACAGGGAGAAGGACTTGGGGATCCTAGTTAATGATAAACTTACCTGGAGCAGCCAGTGCCAGGCAGCAGCTGCCAAGGCAAACAGGATCATGGGGTGCATTAAAAGAGGTCTGGATACACATGATGAGAGCATTATACTGCCTCTGTACAAATCCCTAGTTAGACCGCACATGGAGTACTGTGTCCAGTTTTGGGCACCGGTGCTCAGGAAGGATATAATGGAACTAGAGAGAGTACAAAGGAGGGCAACAAAATTAATAAAGGGGATGGGAGAACTACAATACCCAGATAGATTAGCGAAATTAGGATTATTTAGTCTAGAAAAAAGACGACTGAGGGGCGATCTAATAACCATGTATAAGTATATAAGGGGACAATACAAATATCTCGCTGAGGATCTGTTTATACCAAGGAAGGTGACGGGCACAAGGGGGCATTCTTTGCGTCTGGAGGAGAGAAGGTTTTTCCACCAACATAGAAGAGGATTCTTTACTGTTAGGGCAGTGAGAATCTGGAATTGCTTGCCTGAGGAGGTGGTGATGGCGAACTCAGTCGAGGGGTTCAAGAGAGGCCTGGATGTCTTCCTGGAGCAGAACAATATTGTATCATACAATTATTAGGTTCTGTAGAAGGACGTAGATCTGGGGATTTATTATGATGGAATATAGGCTGAACTGGATGGACAAATGTCTTTTTTCGGCCTTACTAACTATGTTACTATGTTACTATGTTACTTCTTTGCCATATAGATTGGACATGGTCTCAACCCCTAATTGATAATTACCTCTTATCGATATAAATTGGACATGGTTTTGCCCTTTTAATTGTTGACTATTTCTTATCTATATAGATTGGACATGGTCTCAACCCCTAATTGATGATTACTTCTTATTGATATAGATTGGACATGGTGTCGGCCTCCAATTGTTGACTAGTTTTTAATGATTTATATAGGACACGGTCCCCAACTGTAACTAATTATTAGTTCTTATCGATACAGATGGGACAATGTCTCGTTCTCCATTAGATAACTAGTTTTTATAGATATGGATTAGACATGGTTTTGACCTCTGATAGATGACTACTTCTTATCGAAAGAGATTGGACATGGTCTCGACCTGTAAATGATGTGTTGTTTAGTAGAAAGGATGTAGATACAGAGTTGAAATCAATAATTCTGATAATAGAAGATGTCGTACATGGACTTATGAGTATAAATATTAATTTTCAGCTCCTTTTTTTTCCAGGTTGGGTGGATAAAGAGCTGTATTACTGAAGATCCGCCATACTTGCCATGAAGATACCTATTTATTGTCTGACTTTTTTACCACCCTTCCCCATTTTGCACTTTTTGTATATTTGTATAAAGCTATATAATGTAAATAGAAATATATTTCTAAAAAAGAAGTTCTGACATATTGCTTTTATTCTTTTTTTATCTTGCAAAGACGGTCACCATCACGCACATGGTAAAAGTATTGTAGATAAAGAAAACAATTATGAATGTGGTCAGAGCAGGAGTTAGCGTTAGGAGCATGTAATAAAATGTAATATAAAGTTACTCGCAAAGTTACAAGAGGGAATTATGTTTCTTAAGGGCAATTGAGAAACAGTATAAAATACTAGAGCATTATCATGGAGCTTCCAACAAATATGCCATGAGTGAATATAACCTTGAGAGAACTACAACAAACTAGGCTCATCACATGCACCAGCTGGTGCCAACATCTTAGGATGCTGGTGCTCTGCTTCTTGGTCCCATGTTCCTGAATCCTGAGATATAAGTGTTATATTCTAATGACTAATGTACATGCATTTATGTAGCAACTAGAGGATACTAATATACACCACGAGTACACACTGTCCCTGGGATTTTGAGTTGATGTTTGTTGAGTCTTCATTTCACGGAAATTCTCCTACCAACTCCAAAGAACCAGTCCATGTAAGGATGGAACTGAGCCTGCGCAGAAAAAAAACGCAGGCTGTTGTGATGTCACCGCATATACCCTGGTATATACCCTGGTATATACCCCAGTGGTGACATCAAAATAGACCTATCTGGTGTTGACTGCTGATGACCTCACAGCAGACAAGTCTAATATAGGCTGCTATGGACATCACAGATACTGTATGTCTGATGTAGGCTGCTGGTGAAATCACAGATGACATGTCAGGTGTAGACATCTGTGATGTCAGAAGCAGTGCCTGGTGTTTTCCGCTCATGAAATAAAAGTAAACATATCTGGTGTAGATGTCTGATGACATCACAGTAGAATCTTGATGACTCAATAGATATGTCTGGCGCAGCCTGCTCATGACATGACAGTAGAAATGTGTGGTGTAGAATGCTGGTGACATTTCAGTAGAATGTGGAGGACATCACAATAGATATGTCTGGTATGGAACACCTCTGACATCACAATAACCGTTTATGGTGCAGGTGGTCACATGACCTTGCATAATGATTCCAGCTTAATTATTAATTGTCGCAAAGACCTGCAATAGAGATTGTGGTCTTTATTGTGTATGTGATGGATCTGGATTAGAAATAAACAGACTAGTGGTTGTTCATCATCGGGGTGGATGGTTAGTTGGGTTCGGGCGATCCATAGTCCAAAGTGGAGGTGATAGATGACCCAGTTGTTGACCCCGATTGGCAGCCATTGGGGGAACAGGGTGGCGCTGGCAGTAGCTCTGAAGCGGAGGAGGAGGAGCCGCAGCAGGCATCAACATCGCAACAGCTTTCATCTGGCAGGCCTGTATCTGGCCAAAAACATGTGTCAAAACCAAAAACAGTTGTAGGACAGCGTGGCTGTCCGGTTAAAGTAGCTCAGTGTGCAATGCCTGAAAAGGTATCCGATAGTAGGAAGAGTGAAGTCTGGCAATTTTTTAACCAAGATCCGAATGATCGGTGCAAAGTCATCTGTAAGAAATGCTCAAGGACCTTTAGCAGAGGTCAGAATGTTAAAAATTTAAATACAAGTTGCATGCGTAGACATTTAACCACCATGCATTTGCAAGCCTGGACTAACTACCAAATGTCCCGTAAAGTTGTTGCACCCACTCACAATGAAGCTAGTCAGCAACGCTACATTCTTTCCCTCACTGTAAGCCCACCGTTTACGACACCACCTGCAGCAAATGTGGAGGTATCATCGCAAGTTATCCAGGGTTACCCGCCTTACTCCTGAAGGTGTGAAGACTTTGCTCGCACATCCGCCGTTCGCCCGTACACTCCAGCCGTATGCAGAACCATCAGCGATCTTTGAATCTTCCCCAGCACCACCTAATAATCGACGTTGCAACAAGGTGGAACTCCACACTGTACATGCTTCAGAGGCTGTGCGAACAGAGGCGTGCTGTTATGTATTTGTGGGAGGATACACATACACGGGCAGGCAGTTGGATGGCAAACATGGAGTTGTGCAGTGGTCGAAGCTACAAGATCTGTGTCAAGTCCTTCAGTGTTTTGAGGAATGCACACGCCTGGTTAGTGCAGACGACGCCATCATAAGCATGAGCATCCCCCTAATGCGTCTGCTGATGCAAAGTTTGACGCACATAAAGGAGCAGGCGTCTGCAGCCAAGGACTAGGGTAGCCTTGATGACAGTCAGCCACTGTCTGCTCATGGAAGTCTCCGGGACGAGGTGGCGGACGAGGAGGATGATGGGGATGAATATTTATGGGAGGAGGAAGCTTCTCAAGGGGCAATAGAAACTGGTGGCGTTGCAAGGTCAGGTACAGGGTTTTTGAGGGAGACAAGTGATGTTGATTTTCCAGAAAGTGCTCCTCAACCCAGCACAAGCAGTGAATCGACACCTGGAGCATTGGCCCACATGGTGGATTATGCCTTGCGTATCCTAAAAAGGGACCCCCGCATTATCAAAATGATGACCGATGACGATTACTGGTTGGCCTGCCTCCTGGATTCACGCTATAAAGGGAAATTGCAAAATATCATGCCACATGAGAACCTTGAGCAAATATTGGCTACCAAACAAGCAACTCTTGTAGACCGTTTGGTTCAGGCATTTCCAGCACACAGCGGCGGTGATGGTTCTCACATGAGCTGCAGGGGGCAACATGGCAGAGGTGTTAGAGGTGCACAAATCAGAAGTGGCGTTGGACAGAGGGGTTTTATGACCAGGTTGTGGAGTGATTTCGAAATGACCGCAGACACAACAGGTACTGCAGCATCAATTCAAAGTGACAGGAGACAACATTTGTCCAGTATGGTTACTAACTATTTTTCCTCCCTTATCGATGTTCTCCCTCACAAGTCATTCCCATTTGATTACTGGGCATCCAAAATAGACACCTGGCCTGAATTGGCAGACTATGCATTGCAGGAGCTTGCTTGCCCAGCAGCTAGTGTGCTATCAGAAAGAGTATTCAGTGCTGCTGGGTCAATACTGACTGAAAAAAGGAGTCGTCTGGCTACCCAAAATGTTGATGATCTAACCTTCATTAAAATGAACCACTCATGGATTTCTAATTATTTATTACCTAGCTTTCCAGTAAAAAGTTCTTGCTTTTGGACTGGTCTTACTGACTGTTCCAATTTCTCCATTTGCAGCTGCTGTATGTCCAGCATACGCCATTTTTACACCTCCCTAAATGGGCTGACTCCCCCCACGGGGCCGTAGTCATCACTTGAGTGCCGTTTGGCTGAAGAGGTGGGTGTGCCCATTTTTGGGCGACGGCACTGGCACAGGGTCCCTCATAGTACAATGAAGTGTCTCTGGCGGTGGTGGTGTGCACCCAACGTCAGACACACCATTGTAACATGAGAGGCCCTGGGCCAGTACCGCCGGCCATGAGAGAGTGTCCCCCCAGCTCAAACAGTGCTCTACCACTTGCAAAACTATCTCTCACTGCTCCACCGTTTAGTCTATGCGGTTAAATCCTTTAATGGCACTGCCAATACCAATTTATTGACATGTATGATGCTACTAAAAATATACTGGGGCCCTGTCCTACATTTACACCAGTTAATACTTTGCGCCAAATACCAGTGTCTGCAAGTCAGCAGAGGAGCCCACCCTTGTACCTAGGTATGCCACCTGTTTATTTGTTAATTTTCTTTTTTGCCAGACATTAACATCAATTTATTATTTTGGACTACTAACTGTGTCAGACACTCCTTCCAATTGTCCTCCGCTGACCACACCAATGCTGCCTGTGTACCCCTGGAACCTATTTAAACCTGCATCGAGCCAACCTTTTTATTTTAGGCCTAGTAAGTCTGTCTGCGGTCCCTCCTTCCAATTGTCCTCCACTGACCGCACCAATGCTGCCTGTGTACCCCTGGAACCTATTTAAAACTGCATAGAGCATCCTTTTTTTAGTTTAGGCCTAGTAAGTCTGTCTGCGGTCCCTCCTTCCAATTGTCCTCCGCTGACCACACCAATGCTGCCTGTGTACCCCTGTAACCTATTTAAACCTGCATCGAGCCTACTTTTTTTATTTTAGGCCTACTTAGTCTGTCTGCGGTCTGTTGTGAATTCTGTGGCAGAGTTCACTCCTGTGGTCACAAGTGGTACTTCGGCTGATTCTCTCTGGGAGCTTCCGTTTGTGGAGGAAAGTGGTACTGCAGCTTCTGAGTTTCCTCCCTCAGGTGATCTGGTGAGGTCGTTAGCTACTTCTCTACTTAACTCCACCTGATGCTTTGATCCATGCTTCCTGTCAATGTTCCAGTGTTGGACTTGCTTTTCCCTGGATCATTCCTGTGGCCTGCTGCTCTTCATAGCTAAGTGTTTCTTATGTTTTTTTTGTTGCTATATTTCTGTCCAGCTTGCTTTATTGGTTTTTCTTGCCTGCTGGAAGCTCTGAGACGCAGAGGGACCACCTCCGTACCGTTAGACGGTGCGGAGGGTCTTTTTGTCCCCTCTGCGTGGTTATTTATAGGTTTTTGTGCTGACCGCAAAGTTATCTTCCCTATCCTCGTTCTATTCAGCTTGTCGGGCCTCTCTTTGCTAAACCTGTTTCATCTCTATGTTTGTGTTTTCATCTTACTCACAGTCATTATATGTGGGGGGCTGCCTTTTCCTTTGGGGAATTTCTCTGAGGCAAGGTAGGCTTATTTTTCTATCTTTAGGCCTAGCTAGTTTCTCAGGCTGTGACGAGGCGCCTAGGTTCTGGTCAGGAGCGCTCCACGGCTACCTTTAGTGTGGTTTGATAGGATTAGGGTTTGCGGTCTGCAGAGTTCCCACGTCTCAGAGCTCGTTCTATTATTTTGGGTGTTTGTCAGATCACTGTATGTGTTCTGATCGCTATGTCCATTGTGGTACTGAATTGCCTTCATATCAGTTTTCATAACAGTACAGGAAGCCAACAGTGCTAATGATTCTCAATAGAGGGAAAAAAGAAGTTCTGAGACCATTTTTTTTTCTTTGCACTGTGTTTTGTCTTTTTTTTCCCCTAGACATTTGGGTGGTTCAGGACACAGGTGTAGCAATGGACATTAAAGGTCTGTCTTCATGTCTGGATCAGCTCTCGGCAAGAGTACAAAAGATTCAGGACACTATTGATCAGAAATCTATGTTAGAGCCGAGAATTCCTATTCCAGATTTGTTTTTTGGAGATAGAATTCAATTTCTGAGTTTCAAAAATAATTGTAAACTATTTCTGGCTTTGAAACCTCGTTCTTCTGGTGACCCAGTTCAACAGGTTAGGATCGTCATTTCTTTTTTGCGCGGCGATCCTCAGGACTGGGCGTTTTCTCTTGCGTCAGGAGATCCTGCATTGAGTAATATTGATGCGTTTTTCCTGGTGCTTGGGTTGCTGTACGATGAGCCTAATTCAGTGGATCAGGCAGAAAAGAATTTGCTGGCTCTTTGTCAGGCTCAGGATGAGATAGAGGTATATTGTCAGAAATTTAGAAAGTGGTCAGTGCTCACTCAATGGAATGAATCTGCGCTGGCAGCTATATTCAGAAAGGGTCTCTCTGAAGCCCTTAAGGATGTTATGGTGGGATTTCCTATGCCTGCTGGTTTGAATGAGTCTATGTCTTTGGCCATTCAGATCGGTCGACGCTTGCGTGAGCGTAAATCTGTGCACCATTTGGCGGTATTACCTGAGCTTAAACCTGAGCCTATGCAATGTGATAGGACCTTGACCAGAGTTGAACGGCAAGAGCACAGACGTCTGAATGGTCTGTGTTTCTACTGTGGTGATTCCACTCATGCTATCTCTGATTGTCCTAAGCGCACTAAGCGGTTCGCTAGGTCTGCCGTCATTGGTACTGTACAGTCAAAATTTCTTCTGTCCGTTACCTTGATCTGCTCTTTGTCATCGTATTCTGTCATGGCATTTGTGGATTCAGGCGCTGCCCTGAATTTGATGGACTTGGAATATGCTAAGCGTTGTGGGTTTTTCTTGGAGCCCTTGCAGTGTCCTATTCCATTGAGAGGAATTGATGCTACGCCTTTGGCCAAGAATAAGCCTCAATACTGGACCCAGCTGACCATGTGCATGGCTCCTACACATCAGGAGGTTATTCGCTTTCTGGTGTTGCATAATCTGCATGATGTGGTTGTGTTGGGGTTGCCATGGCTACAAGCCCATAATCCAGTATTGGATTGGAAATCCATGTCGGTGTCCAGCTGGGGTTGTCAGGGGGTACATGGTGATGTTCCATTTCTGTCAATTTCGTCATCCACCCCTTCTGAGGTCCCAGAGTTCTTGTCTGATTACCGGGATGTATTTGATGAGCCCAAGTCTGATACCCTACCTCCGCATAGGGATTGTGATTGTGCTATCAATTTGATTCCTGGTAGTAAATTCCCAAAAGGTCGATTGTTTAATTTATCCGTACCTGAGCACACCGCTATGCGCAGTTATGTGAAGGAATCCCTGGAGAAGGGGCATATTCGCCCGTCATCGTCGCCATTAGGAGCAGGGTTCTTTTTTGTAGCCAAGAAGGATGGTTCGCTGAGACCTTGTATAGATTACCGCCTTCTTAATAAGATCACGGTTAAATTTCAGTACCCCTTGCCATTGTTATCTGATCTGTTTGCTCGGATTAAGGGGGCTAGTTGGTTCACAAAGATAGATCTTCGTGGTGCGTATAATCTGGTGCGAATGAAGCAAGGCGATGAATGGAAAACTGCATTTAATACGCCCGAGGGTCATTTTGAGTATCTTGTGATGCCGTTCGGACTTGCCAATGCTCCATCAGTGTTTCAGTCCTTTATGCATGACATCTTCCGAGAGTACCTGGATAAATTCCTGATTGTGTACTTGGATGACATTTTGATCTTCTCGGATGATTGGGAGTCTCATGTGAAGCAGGTCAGAACGGTTTTTCAGGTCCTGCGTGCTAATTCTTTGTTTGTGAAGGGATCAAAATGTCTCTTTGGTGTGCAGAAGGTTTCATTTTTGGGGTTCATCTTTTCCCCTTCTACTATCAAGATGGATCCTGTTAAGGTCCAAGCCATCCATGATTGGACTCAGCCGACATCTCTGAAAAGTCTGCAAAAGTTCCTGGGCTTTGCTAATTTTTATCGTCGCTTCATCTGCAATTTTTCTAGTATTGCTAAACTATTGACCTATTTGACCAAGAAGGGTGCTGATGTGGTCAATTGGTCTTCTGCTGCTGTGGAAGCCTTTCAAGAGTTGAAGCGTCATTTTTCTTCTGCCCCTGTGTTGTGTCAACCAGATGTTTCTCTTCCGTTCCAGGTCGAGGTTGATGCTTCTGAGATTGGAGCAGGGGCTGTTTTGTCGCAGAGAGGTTCTGATTGCTCAGTGATGAAACCATGCGCTTTCTTTTCCAGGAAGTTTTCGCCTGCTGAGCGAAATTATGATGTGGGCAACCGAGAGTTGCTGGCCATGAAGTGGGCATTCGAGGAGTGGCGTCATTGGCTTGAAGGAGCTAAGCATCGCGTGGTGGTATTGACTGATCATAAGAACTTGACTTATCTCGAGTCTGCCAAGCGGTTGAATCCTAGACAGGCTCGTTGGTCGCTGTTTTTTGCCCGCTTTGACTTTGTGATTTCGTACCTCCCGGGCTCTAAAAATGTGAAGGCGGATGCTCTGTCTAGGAGTTTTGTGCCCGACTCTCCGGGTTTGTCTGAGCCGGCGGGTATCCTCAAGGAAGGAGTAATTGTGTCTGCCATCTCCCCTGATTTGCGGCGAGTGCTGCAGAAATTTCAGGCTAATAAACCTGATAGTTGTCCAGCGGAGAGACTGTTTGTCCCTGATAGGTGGACGAATAAGGTTATCTCTGAGGTTCATTGTTCGGTGTTGGCTGGTCATCCTGGAATCTTTGGTACCAGAGAGTTAGTGGCTAGATCCTTTTGGTGGCCATCTCTGTCGCGGGATGTGCGTACTTTTGTGCAGTCCTGTGGGATTTGTGCTCGGGCTAAGCCCTGCTGTTCTCGTGCCAGTGGGTTGCTTTTGCCCTTGCCGGTCCCGAAGAGGCCTTGGACACATATCTCTATGGATTTTATTTCAGATCTTCCCGTTTCTCAAAAGATGTCAGTCATTTGGGTGGTCTGTGATCGCTTTTCTAAGATGGTCCATCTGGTACCCTTGTCTAAGTTGCCTTCCTCCTCTGATTTGGTGCCATTGTTCTTCCAGCATGTGGTTCGTTTGCATGGCATTCCGGAGAATATCGTTTCTGACAGAGGTTCCCAGTTTGTTTCGAGGTTTTGGCGAGCCTTTTGTGGTAGGATGGGCATTGATTTGTCTTTTTCCTCGGCTTTCCATCCTCAGACTAATGGCCAGACCGAACGAACCAATCAGACCTTGGAAACATATCTGAGATGTTTTGTTGCTGCTGATCAGGATGACTGGGTGTCCTTTTTGCCTTTGGCTGAGTTCCCCCTTAATAACCGGGCCAGCTCGGCTACCTTGGTTTCGCCATTTTTCTGCAACTCTGGGTTCCATCCTCGTTTCTCTTCAGGACAGGTTGAGTCTTCGGACTGTCCTGGTGTGGATGCTGTGGTGGACAGGTTGCAGCAGATTTGGACTCATGTGGTGGACAATTTGACCTTGTCCCAGGAGAGGGCTCAACGTTTTGCTAATCGCAGACGCTGTGCGGGTCCCCGACTTCGTGTTGGAGATCTGGTTTGGTTATCTTCTCGTCATATTCCTATGAAGGTTTCCTCTCCTAAGTTTAAACCTCGTTTTATTGGTCCGTATAGGATTTCTGAGGTTCTTAATCCTGTGTCTTTTCGTCTGACCCTTCCAGATTCTTTTTCCATACATAACGTATTCCATAGGTCATTGTTGCGGAGATACGTGGCACCTATGGTCCCATCTGTTGAGCCTCCTGCCCCGGTTTTGGTGGAGGGGGAATTGGAGTATATTGTGGAGAAGATTTTGGATTCTCGTCTTTCAAGACTGGGGCTCCAGTATCTGGTTAAGTGATGTCTGATGTCCATGCTCCCGATCTTGTTCGTGCCTTTCATGTGGCTCGTCCTGGTCGGCCTGGGGGCTCTGGTGAGGGTTCGGTGACCCCTCCTCAAGGGGGGGGTATTGTTGTGAATTCTGTGGCAGAGTTCACTCCTGTGGTCACAAGTGGTACTTCGGCTGATTCTCTCTGGGAGCTTCCGTTTGTGGAGGAAAGTGGTACTGCAGCTTCTGAGTTTCCTCCCTCAGGTGATCTGGTGAGGTCGTTAGCTACTTATCTACTTAACTCCACCTGATGCTTTGATCCATGCTTCCTGTCAATGTTCCAGTGTTGGACTTGCTTTTCCCTGGATCATTCCTGTGGCCTGCTGCTCTTCATAGCTAAGTGTTTCTTATGTTTATTTATTTTTTTTTTTTTAAATCTTTTTATTAGAAATTTATAATATAATACAAAAACGTACAAAATATAAATTTCCAAGGTTGATGATATGGTAATGCGATAATGTGACAATATAATGATATTGTATCCCTTATCCCCCCACCCCAACATAAACCAAAAACCAAAAACATGAACCTCCATACTTTACGTACACTTAATCATAAAAGTACCTCATGAAATTGATGAGTTACCTCCTATCCGCTGCAGCAAATACCATTGGGTATTTTCAAACTGTGCCCTCAATTTCTCCCTAGTCTCCAAAGGAAGTGATGGAATAAAAGTATCCCATGTGGAAAAAAATTTGCTTACTTGTTTTTCTTTGTTAGTTAATGTGTCTAACCATTCCATTCTAAATATGAACTGTATTTTTGTGCGAATGAAAGGGAGTGAAGGAACTAAGGGACTCAACCATTGATGTAAAATACTCTTCCTAGTTGCTGAAGCCCATATTGTAAGTGTTGCCTTGACGTATTTGGGTAGCTTTTGAGATGATTCGTCTAGGATGTTAAAAATGGCCCATTGCGGAGTGAGTGTGAAGTCCATTCCACAAATTATTTGCAGTTCATTATGTACCTCTCCCCAAAGTTTCCGAATCTGCGGGCAGCTCCATAAGTGATGATAAATGTCGGTGTTACGGGCTTTACATTTAGAACATAGGTAGATGATGGATGGGGACATTTTAGATTGCATGCATGGTGTGATATAGGCTCTATGTAGAATTAGAAGTGCCATATCAGTGTAACTGCTATATGGTAAAATCTTTCTTTGTGTTATGGTAGCTTCAAAAAGGTCACTCACCTCCAAGTTTGGTATATCTCTCAACCACCTAGCCACGCCCATGGTTTTCCCTTCCCCCACCCATTTCCTACGTAATATTGAATAGATGTTACTTATAGAAGCCGGGTGGGCTTTTGTATTTCTGATAAATCCATCCAAATTGGACCTCCCCTCTGCCGTCCCCCCCAATGTCTGACATTTCTGTATTAAGCTACGTGCTTGGAGAAATAAGAATGGTTTATTATTAAATAATGGATATTGTTGTGATGCCGTTTCAAAGGATATTATTGAGAAATTAAGCTCTAATAGGTCTATTACCTGCCCGCAACCCTGAGAAGCCAAAATCCTATAGAAAGACGGTGCTGAACCCCCCATGAACCTCGGGTTTCCCAAAAAGGTCTGAAACGGGGAAAAATTATATTTTAAATTACAAATCTTCCTACAAAGTCTCCAGGTTTGTATTGTTTGCCATAGTGATGGGTGATCATTTATTCCCACTGGGAGGTCTTCTCCACCCAAATGCAATAAAGCTGGTAGCGAAATGTGTGGGTAAAATTGTTGCTCTATTTCAACATTTGCAAAATGAGAAATACCTCTAATCCAGTCGATTGCATATCTGAGATTTGCTGCTAAATTATATCTTCCCAAATCAGGAAAATTAACACCACCCTCTAATTTGGTCGCCTGTAGTCTTGCGAGGCTTATACGTGATCTACCTCCAACCCCCCAAATGAATCTTCTAAAGTTTAGGTTCAACAGATTCTGATCTGATTGAGTCAAGAGAAGGGGCAGAGTCTGAAAAGCGTATAGCAACTTGGGAAAAACTATCATTTTAATTAAATGGCATCTGCCAGAGAACGACAATGCGAAATGTTTCCAGGACTGGAGAAGATCAATTATGGAGGAGATTAGTGGTTTGTAGTTTGTGCTATATAAAATAGATGGGTCCGCAGGTAGCCTTATCCCCAGGTATTTAATAGATTCTTGGCCCCAGTGGAATGGGAATTTGGGATCACTCAACCTCCCAGATCTAAAAACTGCCAGGGCTTCAGATTTACTGTAATTAACTTTGAATCCAGAACACTTACCAAAACTCTTTAGGATATGCATGATGGCTGGGATTGCCCTAACCGGGTTAGCAATGAATAACAGAACATCATCAGCAAATGCTGATATCTTTACCGATGTAGTTCCCACCCTTACCCCTTCAAAGGCCGCCTCATTCTGTAACATTCTCAAGAATGGGTCTAGAGCTATGTCGAACAATAGTGGGGATAGAGGGCATCCCTGTCGGGTCCCCCTCTGAATCTCAAAGGGTTTGGATAGAACATTATTTACGGACATCCTGGATAATGGCTTTCTGTAAATTGATTTAACCGCTTCACTAAACCATGGGCCAAACTCTCTGAATGATAGCAACTCATATAGATAGTTCCATGCTACTCTATCAAACGCCTTGTCCGCGTCTAGGCTTACCACAATGGTTTTCATATGTTTATTTGCTCTACTATAAGATATGGTGTTCACCGCTGTCCTAATGTTGTATGTAATAGATTTCCCATGAATAAACCCGGTTTGTTGTGGCGATATCAATTTTGGCATTATTTTCTGTAGTCTGTCTGCCAAAATTTTTGTGAAAATTTTAAAATCTGAATTTAATAATGAAATAGGTCTGTATCCCTCAACTTGAGTATGATCTTTGCCTGGCTTTGGGAGAACTATAAGTACCGCTTCATTAAATCGGTCTGGCATGTGACCTTGTTCAACTATCTTATTAAATAACTCACATAAGTGGGGAGCTATACATGAACCTAATATCTTATAGTGTTCATTGCTGAATCCATCTGGGCCGGGTGCTTTAGATACTTTAAGTTTAGAAATAGTCTGTACAATTTCTGAAGTTGTTATTGGGGAGTTAATGGTCACTCTCTCTTCCTCTGTGAGCGTTGGGGCAAGGTGGTCTTTTAGAAACTCCTCGCTTCCACTTCCTGTCTCTGACCTATACAACTCGCTGAAAAAGGAACGGAATTCATCCACTATCTCTTCATTTTTAGTTAAAATATGACCATTGCGTTGTTGTATTTTGTGTATTCTCGTTGGTTTCCTATATGGTCTTGTGAGAGACGCCAACACCTTCCCTGGCTTGTTGCCCCATTTAAAGTATTTTTGTTTTTAATAGTCTAAGTTGAATAGAGCCAATTCATGTGCTAAAGTGTCTGCCTCTTCCTTAGCCCTCAGAAATTTTTCCTTTGTCAATGGAGTGTTATTTAGTTTAAAATCTTTGTAGGCCTGGGTTACTGATTTTTGCATTTCCCTAGTTCTATTCATAATGTCTTTTTTTTATGACTAACATAGGAAATAATTTGACCCCTCAGCACAGCCTTAGAGGCCATCCAGAACAAGTGTGCGTCGTCACAATGGATTTGATTATCATTTTTATATATTCCCCATGACAATTGTAGGTGTTTTTTAAAATCGTCTGATTGGTAAAGGTATGATGGGAATCGCCACCTTCTTTCCTGAAGTATTGGGGATACTAATTTGGATTGAAATGTCACTGGGGCATGGTCCGAAATATGAATGTTTTGTATTTTTGATTGTGTTACTAAGGGTAATAATGATTCGTGTAACAGCCAGCAATCAATCCTAGCGTGTGAATCGTGTACATGGGAGTAGTGAGAGTAGTCCCTCTCCAAAGGATGTTGTAGTCTCCATATGTCAATTAAATCAAAGTGATCCATTAGTGATTGGATATTACTATCTTGCATTGAACGATGAGTTTCTCTAGGGTTAGATCTATCCATGGATATGTCTGCTACCTCATTGAAGTCACCTCCCATGACCACCCGTGACGTATCCCAACCCGCCAGTTTCTCCTTTAGTTTAACTTGAAACTGAACCTCAGGCACATTTGGAGCGTAAATGTTAACTAGACTGAAACACATTCCTTCAATCATGATTTTGACCAGCAGAAATCTGCCTTGAGGATCTTCTAGAGTGTCTAGTATCTCATAGTTGAGGCCGTTGTAAACCAATATGGCCACTCCTCGTTGTTTTTTTGTATAAGAGGCCTCAGCACAAAGTGTATACTTTCTACTTAACAAAGAGGGGTGTTTACCTTTAACCCAATGTGTTTCCTGGAGAAATATAATGTGGAAATTCTGTTTTTGTAAAAAATTAACAACCTTTTTCCTCTTGACTGGAGAGTTAAGTCCATTTACATTCCATGAGCACCATTGTAGGGAGCGGATAGTGGTATCTTTGGTATCTGCCTGATCAGTCATTAACCTATCCCTTTTCGGGTGACCGCCTGACCCACCTGTATAAGTTGTAAGTGAGATCCCCGCCCATCCCAGCGAGTGAGCCTAAGATCTCCCCATACCCAAGATTTAAGTGTACATAAGCGGAGCCCTTCCCCCCCTCCCAAGTTCCCTCCCCAATTTAACTCTGTAACAATAATAACAAGTGTGCTCAACCTTAAAGTGAACATAACATATAAAGTAATCATGCCGCTTGTGGGCATAAGAATGTTAGCACAGGCATGATATCACTTAATAATGACATATTAAAGTAGCTTTCCTATTTAGGACTTAACAGAATTAGAGTTAGAGTGAGCCCGGGGTGTTTCCTGAAGGAATTCCAGGGCTTTTCCTGGGTCACTGAAGGACCGATTATTCCCCTCCATGACAAAGCGCAGAATCGCAGGATACTGCAGGTTAAAGCGAATATTTTTTTCCACCAACATTTTACAAGCAGGATTAAAAGCTTTGCGTTTGGCTGCCATGGCGGCCGAGTAATCCTGAAACAGTAATAATTTGTGGTTCTCATACATCAGAGTACGTTGTTTTCTGAATGCTGCCAGAATACGAATTTTATCCTGGAAGTCCAGGATTTTAAAAATGACCGGACGTGGCCTGTCTCCTTCTCCTCCTCTCAGGGGTCCTAGTCTATGTGCTCTTTCGATGGCCACGACTCCCGATGTTGGCAATACCCCAAGAGCTTTAGGCAGCCACTCAGATGTGATTTTTACTAACTCTGAAGGAGAGATCGACTCTGGGAGGCCTATAAGCCTCAAATTATTACGACAGGATCTGTTTTCAAGGTCGTCTACTTTATCTATCAAGTCCGATATAATCATTTCTTTCTCATCTAGTTTGTCTGAGAGAGTTATGGTGGAATCCTCCAGGTCTGATATTCTTTGTTCCGCGTCTGTTATGCGTGCGCCCTGGTTATTAACTTGTGAGACTATTGTGTCCAGTGAATTTTGGAAAGCCGCCAAACGATTGTCTATCTCTGGCATCAGCCGTTCTATGATAGCAGTTGCAATTGACTGTGGATTATCTGTATTGGTATCAACGCTTTGTGACACCGGAGATGTGCCTGCCTGAATGCGTGTAGAACTTCTGCCGGCCTTGGCCCCTTTACCCACAAATTTGTCCATGGTGAAATGGAAGCCCGAGATATTTGTTAAGTTATTAGTGATATCTTTGTGCTTAATAGTTACATCTGAGAATGAGTCTAAATGTCTTCTATGTTATCACAATAGGTGAGCCTTCACTTACAACACTTTGCTGTCCAAGATATTACAACAACACTGTGGTTGCTATGGAGATATGATAAAAGCCGGTTCTTAGCTCTTGCTATGCAGTTTGTGCAAATCACCCCGTACCAGGTGTATCTCCTGTAATCCTGCAGAAAAGTCTCTCTCCTTATGATTAACCTGGATCAGGGATGCTATGCACACTCTCCTGTACCAGCGATGCTTGCTGCTATGAGACTTCACAGGTCAGTGCCCTCAATATGGGGGATGAAGGGTCTGGCGCTCCACACTCCAGCGTATTATAAGATCGTAGCCTTCACCAGCTCCCTCTGTGCCCAGATAATATAAGTGTCACCTGTGCCTCTCACCTTGTTCTGGCAGCGGCTGTTATAATTGTGGTTGGCTCACTTCTCCTCTCTAGCGGTGCGTGGCGGGCTGTGAGGACTGGCGCGCTTTCTAACAAAATGGCGCCGGCTCACCTCCTCTTCCCACGCTGAGCCTCTGCGACACTCTGGAGCCGTTCACTGCGCCTGCACTCCTCGCGTCCTCTTCGGCGGCTCCTGCCCTCCTCACCAACCTGTATCGGTGCTTCTGCGAGCCAAGCGCTCCCTTCCTCTTACCGCTTCCGACCCTGCTGGTCTGGAGCGATACCCTGCTGCAGTGAACGTGGCGCTGCCTGCGCCTCTTGACTCCCGGGGATCCGGAGAGCTGAAGAGCTTGGGATATCGCCGGTGCTCCTTGTCCGGTCCTTATCCCGGACTCTGGGTGGAATAAATCGGCACTTTAGAAGTAATTAGCGCCCCAGGTCCGGGAGCTCTGCTAAAAAGCGGCCGCTTGCTAGCTCCGCCTCCCGGAAGTCCCTCTTATGTTTTTTTTGTTGCTATATTTCTGTCCAGCTTGCTTTATTGGTTTTTCTTGCCTGCTGGAAGTTCTGAGACGCAGAGGGACCACCTCCGTACCGTTAGTCGTTGCGGAGGGTCTTTTTGTCCCCTCTGCGTGGTTATTTATAGGTTTTTGTGCTGACCGCAAAGTTATCTTCCCTATCCTCATTCTATTCAGCTAGTCGGGCCTCTCTTTGCTAAACCTGTTTCATCTCTATGTTTGTGTTTTCATCTTACTCACAGTCATTATATGTGGGGGGCTGCCTTTTCCTTTGGGGAATTTCTCTGAGGCAAGGTAGGCTTATTTTTCTATCTTTAGGCCTAGCTAGTTTCTCAGGCTGTGACGAGGCGCCTAGGTTCTGGTCAGGAGCGCTGCACGGCTACCTTTAGTGTGGTTTGATAGGATTAGGGTTTGCGGTCTGCAGAGTTCCCACGTCTCAGAGCTCGTTCTATTATTTTGGGTGTTTGTCAGATCACTGTATGTGTTCTGATCGCTATGTCCATTGTGGTACTGAATTGCCTTCATATCAGTTTTCATAACAGCGGTCCCTCCTTGCAATCGTCCTCCGCTGACCACACCAATGCTGCCTGTGTACATCTCCATTGAGACTACTTTTGTGTTTAAGGCCTACTACCTGTGTCTGTCTGCGCCACTCAATACAGCTGTCCTCATCTTAAAAAAGCTGAGCTTCAATTGTCAGGTTTTCAGCCTATTGGAATTTGAAAACTGCATTGGGGCTACATGTTTGGTTGGGGCCTACAAACGGTGTCTGCCGCTCCTAGGTGTTCTCCTGGTTTCCTTTCCTGAGCTTCTATCTTCAGGCTATCATTAAGTAGTTTTAATATTAAACTGCATTTGACCTACTAGTTTTGTTGGGGCCTACTAACGGTGTCTGCCGCTCCTAGGTATTCTCCTGGTTTACTTGCCTTAGCTTCAATCTTCAGGCTTTCATTAAATATTTTTAATATTAAACTGCATTTGGCCTACTAGTTTGGTTGGGCCTACTAACGGTGTCTGCCGCTCCTTGCTGTTCTCCTCCACTGAACAAAGCAGTGCTGCCTGTTTACTACTGTTACCAGTTTTGAACTGCATTTAGCCTACTTACTGATTTGGGCCTACTCACTGTGTCAGCCTCTCATTACAGTTGTCCTCCACTGAACAAAGCAATGCCGCCTGGTTAGTCATGTTACCAATTTTGAACTGCATTTAGCCCACTTTATTATTTGGGCCTATATCTGTTTCCTCCTCATCCTGCCCATTGCCCAGCCAGTGCTAGATGAGTCCGCTGGTACATTGACTCACACCACTACATTCCCCTTGCACGCTACACAGCCAGAATCTGACCCTGCTGAAAGTCAGATTCCCCTTCCCGCATACTATACCACCTTACACGGGGACAAAGAGGAAGGTGCAGATGAAAGTGCAGGTTCCTTCATCAGGTAGGGGGGGGGCATACTCGTTGGCAACGTCACTGGCACAGGGCCCCTCATAGTATGCAAAAGTGTCGCTGCCGGTGGGAGGCGCCCCCGCCGTGCAAACACACCGCCGTACTTTGAGGGGCCCTGTGCCAGTGCCAATGCGAACGAGTGGGCCCTCCCTGCTTGCTCAGGATCACAGCACTTGCAAAGTTGAAATACTTACCTCTCCCTGCTCCACTGCCGTGACGAAGTCCATGTTTCCTAGGCCCACTAAAAACTTGAACCAGCCATACCCCCCACAACTTTAGCCAAATGACCCCCAATTTCCAATGCCTAACTATTATTATAAGGTAAATTAAGATTGACAAGCTTCAGTAACAAGAATGGATGTTTTTGCCATTAAAATGGGCACTGTAGGTGTTTTCCTGGCCTCCACCCACTGCTGACTATGCTTCCCCAATGACTTGCATTGGGTTTCGTGTTTCGGTCGATCCCCAACTTTTCGCGATAATCGGCCGATTTCACTCGACTCGACTTTTGAGATAGTCGGGTTTCGCGAAACCCGACTCAATCCAAAAAAAGTTAAAGTCGCTCAACCCTATTTAACACTATCACTTTAATACAGTGCAATAAGGTCAATGTTTTCTATTCTGAGATAGTACAACCTTTAAGGCTGCCGTCACACTAGCAGTATTTGGTCAGTATTTTACATCAGTATTTGTAAGCCAAAACCAGGAATTGGTGATAAATGCAGAAGTGGTGCAAATGTTTCTATTATACTTTTCCTCTAATTGTTCCACTCCTGGTTTTGGCTTACAAATACTGATGTAAACTACTGACCAAATACTGCTAGTGTGACGGCAGCCTAAAATTCAAACACTCAAGTACTTCACATTATAACAGTTTCAGTTTCATTCAGTAAATTGTGAAATCTCTCTCACCAACAACAGCAATGATGCATTGATGCGGGGGACCCGTTCTAAACCCCCAACATATTTCTTGGGCAGGCTGCAAGGCGTAAGCGGTCTCCTCTCTGGACCGCTTCTTCGCGCCCTGGTACTAACCGGGAACCTTCCTTCCTTCGAATCAGCGCTTGCAGGACCTTGCGGTGACGTCGCGGCTTGTGATTGGTCGCGCGACCGCCCATGTGACCGCTCGTGCGACCAATCACAAGCCGCGACGTCACCGCAAGGTCCTGCAAGCGCCCGCGACGTCACCGCAAGGTCCTGCAAGCGCTGATTCTTAGGAAGGAAGGCTGCCGGAAAGAAGCAGGGCGCGTCCGAGGGTGAGTATATTCCTATTAGGTATATACTCACCCTCGGACGCGCCCTGCTTCTTTCCGGCAGCCTTCCTTCCTAAGAATCAGCGCTTGCAGGATCTTGCGGTGACGTCGCGGCTTGTGATTGGTCGCGTGAGCGGTCACATGGGCGGTCGCGCGACCAATCACAAGCCGTGACGTCACCGCAAGGTCCTGCAAGCAGCTGATTCGAAGGAAGAAAGGCTGCTGGTTAGTACAGGGGCGCGTCAGTGGGTAAGTATAGCGATATTTTTTATTTTAATTCTTTATTTTACACTTAAATATGGATTCCGATACCGATTTCCGATATTGCAAACATATCGGAACTCGGGATCGGAATTCCAATACCAGATTCAGAAGATCGCCGACTTCATGGCCGACCCCACACAGGGGTCGGGTCGGGTTTCATGAAACCCGACTTTGCCAAAAGTCGGCGACTTCTGAAAATGGCCGACCCGTTTCGCTCAACCCTAGTGCTAACTATTTACAATTGAAAGTTTGTGGACCATTCACTGTCCATGGCCTCAGTGTCCCTTTATGCAATTTAACTTGTTAAACAGAAACCTTGCAATTGTAGCGTTTCCCTTACTTCGGGTCTTGAGGAGACACTCGCTTTGCACGGGAATAACGCATACAGGCACGATTTCTCACACAAACTAAGTCTGTTCTGGTTTATTAAAATGTCATAAACCGCGTCGTAAGCCAGGTTACACACAGTCTGTTACTTTAACACGTGTGGCTTTACAAAACATTCGGTAGTCACGTCTTTTCTCTCCATTACAGTTCATTACATGCATCAACGGAACATATTAAACCCCAACAGTCTGTTCCAATGGCAGATACATTTCTGCCGTATTTTACAGGTTTTTCCCATACCAGGGGTTACCTCTCAGGAGCTTTGGCTTCACACACTGACTCCAGCCAGTGCTGGTTCACAGGGAAACTGCCTCACTGGGATCACCGTCCTTGTGCCCAGGGCCCTCGGATAGTCCAGACCCACAGTAGGAACTGTAGCTTCCCCAACACAGAAACCATCTCAGGCTCTGTAGATTCAGCCTTTCCATGCACTTCCAGGAAGTCCAATCACAGGCACTTCCAACACACAGGCTATCAGTCCGTGATCTTACCCAGTGCTTACAGGACTCCAGTCCATCTGAGGACAATCCAACACTCTGACCATTCCAGGACTCACACTCTTACCAGGTGCTTGCAGGACTCCAGTCCATCCCAGGACAATCCAACACCCTCGAGCATTCAGTCCATAGCCTCAGCAGTGCTTCCAGGACTCCAGCCCTCTTCAGGACAATCCAACACTGACCGTCCACTAGGTCCACGGTCTCAGGTGCTTCCAGGACTTCTCCAATGCCAGAAGACTCTAACACCGACCATCCAGGACCTTGCACATGGAACAAACAGATCCATACACAGGAACCATGTGACCCACACCCTGTTCACATTCTCTAGGTGTAACCACTCCCCTGGGTGAGAGTGTGGGTGTGTGTGGCTAGTTTGACTCTCCCATCTCTCATAACTAGCCCTGCCAGTCTCCCATTAGAACTACACCATTACTTGTGGGACTTTAGGTCCCAGCACACCAACTTAACTTCAGACTGACAGCGCAGAGTGTCTTCCTCTGCAACACACACACTCCTGCCGGACTTTGTCTCATCACATTTATGCCTCCAAGCGCATCTTGAAGTGCACACACAGTGCCCCCTGGCTGTAACGTGGGTCACTGCAAAACATACCTCCCCCCTTTGTTCAACCCTATTGGGGTGGATACATGACATAAACCCGGGGTTCCGACACCGGGTACGCAGGTCACCTTGCCCTACCAGTTGAGAGGACCATCTCAGTTGGATTTGAGCATCCCTCATCATCACACCCTTGTTAGGTTTTCCCCGCCCCCAGTGGTCAACATGTAGGCTTTGAACATTAGCCCTCAAGTCACCATCTGTGTCAACAGATCTTTAGTCACCACATTTTTGCTACAAGGTCTTCCACCTATGTCATTCATCCCTGAGTCAACTGAGGTGACACTACTTCTTTCATTAGGCTGGGTACTTCCACCCCTTTTTTTGTCCACATTTTGGGTCAAATGTGGCAGCCCTCTTCCATCAACTGACCGCAGCAGTCCTGTAAGGCGCCGTCCTTCAATACGATATTCCAACAGAGTCCGTATTTTGCTAAGACTCTCCTCTGTTCCCACAACGAAGAAGGGAACCATACCCTTTTCCAGAGGCAACTGTACTTCGTGAACACCAGGTATTCTCAACCTCACCACTCCAGATTTATCTACCATTTCTTGCATGGCTTGACCATTTCTTCCAATGCCTCTTTTTACCATAGATACGGGTACCTGTATTACAGTTTCCTGAAAACTCCGAGCTTTTCTCACATGCTCCAGTCGTCTAACAGCGTCTTCATTCCGCAATTTGATCATCCACTTTGTGCGCACATATCTCCAGTGCATGTCACTCAAGGTAGCTACTTTCTTCGCTGTGACCTCAGTTGTGGACAGTATCACTAACTGATTTGTTTCCGGGGCCCAGCTCACCTTACATGCCCCCACAGCCTTCTGGAACCCTTCATGCATAGACTCCTTGGCACATGCCTCTCTCAAGTCTTCAGGTACGTCTATTATGCACTTTTACAAGGAACTCTCCTTCTCTTCTGCTGTCATTAGACACCCATCTTGTTCAGCTTTCAGAGCCAACTTACTCTGAATATCACCAGCTTCCAGATGTTTGGCCAGGACAGACACCTGCCGCTCCACCTTCTCCCAGGCTGCTTTATGCATAGACTGGCTTTCTGCCAGGCGACCTCTGAGCTCCACCACCTCTTTCTCTAAGGCACGCTCACGGCACTCGGCAGCCTGTCTCCGAAGCTTCTCTTGCTTCAAATGGGTATCCACTGCCTCTTGGGCCATGCTTAGCTCGCTCCCTCCATCCTCTGGATTGGCTGAGCTTTCATCACGCGAGGAGGTATCTACTTCAGGTCCCACTTCTTTGGTGGCCTCCTCCACTTCTGCACCCTTGATCTTCACCTGGGATTCAGCAATGACGGGCTTTCTTCCAGGCGACCTCTAAGCTCCGCCGCCTCTTTCTTTAAGGCACTCACATGGCACTCAGCAGCCTGTCTCCAAAGCTCCTCTTGCTTTAACTGGGTTTCTACTTCAGGCCCCACTCCTTTGGTGGCCTCCTCCACTTCTTCACAAGGTGCAACTGGTACCATTTCTTTGCACCCTTTACATCTCCAGCTACGGGAAGACTTTTTCTTTTGGTGGGGCTCTTCTTTACTGTACTCCCTAACTTCCTCAGAGTCACCCGCATAGTCTGTGTCATGCCCCAAGTCACACTCTTTCTGGGCGTCAGCTGTTGTGAATTTCGCTCTTGGGCTCCCTCCGGTGGTTGTAAGTGGCACTTTTGTGAGTTCTGCTCTTGGGCTCCCTCTTGTGGTTTCAAGTGGTATGGCTGCTCCTTGGAGTTAGCTGTCATCAGCTGCCTCCACTTATCGTCTCTTCTGCTTGCTATTTAGGCCTGGCTGTCCCTTCAGCCAGTGCCACTTGTAAATGGTTACTGGTTGGATTCACATCTCTTTGGATTTCCCTGTTATCCTGACCAGTTCAGCAAAGCTAAGTTTTTGCTTGCGCTTTTCTGTTCACAGATTGTGGACTTATCCGTTCAGTGCTTTCTATGTTTGTCCAGCGTTATCAGTATGAATTAATTCTGTCTTGCTGGAAGCTCTGGGAAGCAGATTTACCCTCCACACCTTTAGTCAGGTGTGGAGATTTTTTTTGTAAACTCTGCGTGGATTTTTGTAGTGTTTTATACTGACCGCATAGTTTTCCATCCTGTCCTATCTATCAAGCTAGACTGGCCTCCTGTGCTCATCCTGGTTTCATTCTGTGTATGTCTTTTTCCTCTCCACTCACAGTCATTATTTGTGGGGGGCTAATCTATCCTTTGGGGATTTTCTCTGAGGCAAGATAGTTTTCCTGCTTCTGTCTTTAGGGGTAGTTAGCTCTTAGGCTGTGACGAGATGCCTAGGGAGAGTTAGGAGCATTCCACGGCTACTTCTAGTGTTGTGTTGAGCTTAGGGACTGCGGTCAGTACAGTTACCACTTCCCTCAGAGCTCGTTCCATGTTGCTCCTAGACCACCGCATCATAACAGTCAGCTCCACACGTTTTATCTACCACATCACAAACTGTCATATTCGGGAACACATCAGGTAACATCATGTCTGTAAGTTGGGGTCGTCCACCATTTTCCTTGGTCACGCCTAACTTAGGACTGTCAGCTATAGGGGGTGCATTCTCTGCAACAGTTTTTATACACATTAACCCCACAGACACTTTCCCTTTTATCCACCAGTCCCACAGGGTTTCCAAGTCTTGCCCTGTACCATAGTGTACAGTAAGTCCGGGACCGGGATCAAGACCCATGGAAGCGCGGTAGCGCGAAACGGCCGTCGTCTTGGGATATACACGTTCTTCCAATGTTGTTGTCCTGCTGTTGACTTGATGTCGCAATAAAGATTGGAAATTTTACCGGATGGTGAGTGCTCTTCTGCCACTGATTTTTTGTTCATTGGATTACACTGTTTTTTCTGAATGAGCACCCGAATTCTGTCAAGGCTAACAATCACAGATCCCTTGCTGGATAGCAGTGTGTGTGATAGTGGTTGAAACGTGCAGTTGGTGCAGACTTTCTTTTTTCTTTTAGGAACTGTAGGTTATTTTTCATCTAAGTGGTAAAAAAAATTCCAGAGTTTGCTATAAAAAAAAATAAATTGTGCAATTTTCCGTTATCCGTAGCGTCTCCATTTTTCGTGATCTGGGGTAGGGTGATTGCTTATTTTATGCGTGCCGAGCTGACGTTTTTAATGATACAACGTTTGTGTAGATATGTTCTTTTGATCGCCTGTTATTGCATTTTAATGCAATGTCACGGCGACAAAAAAAAAAGTAATTCTGGCGTTTTCATTTTTTCTAGCTACGCAGTTTAGCGATCAGGTTAATCCTTTTTTTATGGATTGGGCGATTCTGAATGTGGCGATACCAAATATGTGTATGTTTGATTTTTTTTTTATTGTTTTATTTTGATTGGGGCGAAAGGGGGGTGATTTGAACTTTTATATTTTTGTATTTTTTTGTATTTTTAGACACTTTTTTTTAAATTTTGGCATGCTTCAATAGCCTCCATGGGAGGCTAGAAGCATCCAATTCTCGATCACCTCTGCTACATAGGAGCGATCATCAGATCACCTCTATGTAGCTGAATTACAGCATTGCTATGAGCGCCGACCACAAGGTAGCGCTCATACCAATCCATGATCAACACCCATAGAGGTCTTCAGGAGACCTCTGGTTGTGATGGCAACGCACTGATGACCCCCGATGACGAGACGGGGGTCAGCAGTGCGCGTATTTCCGGCCGTGTGGCTGGCAGCGCTTGCTAAATGCCACTGTCAGCGTTTGATATCGGCATTTATCTAGTTAATGGGCACGGGCGGATCATGATTCTGCTCACGCCCATTGCGGTCACATGTCAGCTGTTGAAAACAGCTGACATGTCGTGGCTTTGAGACGGGCTCAACGCCGGAGTGATCCTACAAGACTATGGAATCTTCCATCAGCTAAGTGACGGAATCTAACAGGATCAGCTGAAGAAGCTTCCAGGTAGCCACTTACTAAGACAGAATCTCCAGCCTTTCTCAACCTAAAATTTCACCTTCCCAGGTACGTGCACTTTACTTTTCTTGCAAAATATCTTATTGAGCCTGGAATTTTATTGGATCATATATATTTTGGGGAAAAAATAAATAAGTAAATATAAAGATATATAAAGCGCCATGGAATAAACGGTGTTATAATAATAAAAATAATGCACATTTTTACATTATTTTTCCTGTAAAATATCTGAAGTCTGGAATTTTTTTGCAAAATATATATATTTTATTATTTTTTTTTTGTTTTGTTTTGTTTCTTGCAAACTATCTTCTTGAGTCCTCATTTTTATTAAAATATATATATTTAAAAAAATATGTATTTTAGTATATATTTTCTTGCTAAATATTTTCAGTACAAATTTTTATAGGATCGCATATGAAAGAAAAAAAATGTATACAAAAAAAAACCTCACTCACTTACTTTTCTGGCCATGCAAGAACTTCGTACAGCCATTGAAGAGGAGTGGACCAACATTCCTCAGGCCACAATCAACAACCTGATCCAATCTATGCAATGGAGATGTGTTGCAGGGCGTGAGGCAAATGGTGATCAAACCAGATACTGACTGGTTTTCTGACCTCCCCAGATCCCGCCAATACTGTAAATCTTAATATTGTAGAGTCAGAGGGGTAGCTAGGGTTTTGGTCCAGGGGGGGCGAAGCTTCTGATTGGGCCCCTAACCAGGTAACCTTGATTACAACTCAATGACGCCCCCTAATAGTGGAGGAGAACCTCAGCAGATGACCGCGCTGTTACTGAAGATAATCTCTATATAACGACCAACATGGATATTACCGCCATATGGTCAGTGGTAGATACTAGCCCTACAGAACATATAAGAGATCACAGCACAGTTACAGATAATGACTTACCACTGACGTCCTTTATGATGGAATCATCACTTTTCCCGTCTTTTCCATCTGGCCCAGACCGACATGACAACTTCTTCCAGCAATGACTCTTCTGCAGAGAAAACAACAAAGACGCAATTCACTTCTCACATTCCAGCCCCATCACCATCTATTCCCAACCTGCACAAACCCCTCATCCTGCTGAAATCCCAATACTGAGCCGCTGCTGCCGTATGTGTCCCTATTACTGCACCTGATATCCCAATACTGAGCCCCTGCTGCGGTATGTGTCCCCATTACTGCCCCTGATACCCCAATACTGAGCCGCTGCTGCCGTATGTGTCCCTATTACTCCACCTGATACCACAATACTGAGCCGCTGCTGCCGTATGTGTCCCCATTACTACACCTGATACCCCAATACTGAGCCGCTGCTGCCGTATGTGTCCCTATTACTCCACCTGATACCACAATACTGAGCCTCTGCTGCCGTATGTGTCCCTATTACTGCTCCTGATACCCCAATACTGAGCCGCTGCTGCCGTATGTGTCCCTATTACTCCACCTGATACCACAATACTGAGCCTCTGCTGCCGTATGTGTCCCTATTACTACACCTGATACCCCAATACTGAGCCGCTGCTGCCGTATGTGTCCCTATTACTCCACCTGATACCACAATACTGAGCCTCTGCTGCCGTATGTGTTCCTATTGCTGCACCTACTCTGTGGTTCTCTGTACCCTCTAAATTCTAAAGCACCCCTCTATAATATAGTAATGCCGGGTGCAAGTGCCCTAGAAAACAGAGCCCACATTTTGCCCCCTAGAAAGTAATAATGCCCTCTGTGTGACCCTTTGATAGTCACAGTAACCTGAGTTCCCCTATTGCAATAAGTGCCCACTTTACATTTAATAATGTCCCGAGTCTCCCCCCTGTACAGCTCCCCTATACACAGTATGATGCCCCCTAACTGTATAGTACCACCCACACAGTATACTGACCGCTTAGTAGCCTTCAAACTGTTTGATGGCTCCAACACTGTAATCCCCACACTGTATGATGGCCCCATAGATAACCGCCAATGTGCCAGATAGTCCTCAATATAGCACAAGGCAGCACCCCTATAGGCAGATCCTGTAGTATAAGGCAGCACCCCCCATAGGCAGATCCTTTAGAATAAGGCAGCACTCCCCCCCATAGGCAGATCCTGCAGAATAAGGCAGCACTCCCCCATAGGCAGATCCTGTAGAATAAGGCAGCACTCCCCCTATAGGCAGATCCTGTATATAAGGCAGCACTCCCCCCCTCCCCCCCATAGGCAGATCCTGTAGAATAAGGCAACACTCCCCCCTATAGGCAGACCCTGTAGTATAAGGCAGCACCCCCCCCCATAGGCAGGTCCTGTAGAATAAGGCAACACTCCCCCCATAGGCAGATCCTGTAGAATAAGGCAGCACTCCCCCCTTAGGCAGATCCTGTAGAATAAGGCAGCACTCTCCTCCTCCCCCCCCCCCCCATAGGCAGATCCTGTATATAAGGCAGGACTATCCCCCCCCTATAGGCAGATCCTGTACATAAGGCAGCACTCCCTCCCCTATAGGCAGATACTGTAGAATAAGGCAGCCCCCATAAAAACACAGTAAATAAATACTCACCTCTCTAACTCCTTGCTCCAGCGGCGCTCCCGCTCATCTGACAGCGGGCGCAGCGTCATAACGTCCGCTGTCAGACGGTGTGGGGGATGATGGTGAAGCAGCGCAGCACAGTGCTCCTTCCCTCATTTCTACGGTGAGCTGTATTGGCTAGATGCCGATACAGCTCACCATGCGATGACGTGCGGGGGGCCCACCGCTGGCACTGGGCCCCCCGCCTGCTCAGAGGCCCCATAGCGGCAGAGCAGAGAGATCGATTCTCCCTGCTCTTCCGCAGAATGTAACTGCATCGGCGCGTAGCGTAGCTCCCGGTGGGCCCCCTCAGAGCGCGGGGCCCGGGGCGACGGCCCCCTCCGTCCCCACCGGTAGCTACACTACTGTGTAGAGTGGCCTTTTATTGTGGTCAACCTAAGGCACACCAGTGCAATAATCATGCTGTGCAATTGTAAGTGTAAGGCCTCTTTTCCACTTGAGAGAAAAAAAAACTGTCCGTAATCTGGACCGAAAAAAAGGGATGAAAAGTATGTGTTTGTCATGCGAGTTCAATGCGTGTTTTTTTTTTTTTTTTTTTTTTTCCAATTGCACTCGTCCGTTTTTCTCGCAAGTGGAAAAGAGGCCTAATTTCCAGACTTTTTACCATCCTGTGTCCCTTTTCCTTCTACAGGAGCCATCTGACATTTACACCATCCCCATGAATGAAAAACCAGAAAAAGACAAGAATAACATATTGTCAGGGATAAAAGGACAAGAAGGCTAAGAGTAGAAAAATTGAAAAAGGAGCTAGAGATTGTAAGTGATAGAGAATTAATACTGATACAATAAAATACAGATATTAGGAGGTTTGGTAATGACCATTTATTATTATTTTTTTTTCTAGAATGAACACAAGCTGAGCATCGAGGAACTACAAAAGAAATACTCAGTAGATATCAAACAGGTCAGTCTGCAAGGAGGCGTCTTCATCTAGAAAACCTTTTCAAAAACTTTTTTTTTTAGTAATTTTGAGTTGGAAGAGAGTGCTCGTTCATCCTGGACTTTTAGGCTATGTGCACACGTTGCAGATTTTGCTGCGGATGTGCAGCAGCTTTTAATGCGTTTACAGTACAATGTAAACCTATGGAAAAAGCAATCTGCAGTGCACATGCTGCGGAAAAAACTGTGCGGAAACGCTGTGGTTTACATTCCGCAGCATGTCAACTCTTTGTGCGGATTCCGCAGCGGTTTACATCTGCTCCTTAATAGGAACCGCAGGTGTAAAACAAAAGGTGGAATCCGCGTAAAATCCGCGGGTAAAACGCAGTGCCTTTTACCTGCGGATTTATGAAATCCACTGCGGAAAAATCCGCAGAGCTAAAAAATACATGTGCACATACCCTTAGCTAGTAGTTGGAGCTAATGGAGTAGATGAAAGATCTGGCATATCCATTTATTACAAGGACAGCCTTTTTAATTTCACTGGAAGCTGTGTAATATTTAATTTCAGCTGTGGTGGCGCTGTAGATGAATTGGCAATTTGTTGTTTTGTTCTGCCCCGAATCGGAATTCCTGGAGATTGCCCAAAGTGGACATATCTCTAACACAATGATGAAAGCTTATCTTATGATCTCATGTATCGATCCTATTCTTAGTACAGTAAAGTATAAAAGGGTGTACAATATTTTATCAACATTGTATTTTTTTTCAAGGGTTTGAGCAAATCAGCTGTTCATGAAATCTTAGCTCGAGATGGACCTAACAAGCTCTCACCTTCAAAAGGAACCCCTGAAATTGTAACATTTTTGATGCTCATGGGCGGAGGATTTGCCTTGTCTTCTGGATTGCGTCTGGATTGTGCTTTCTGGCATATGGCCTTCAAGCTGCCCAAGACCCTACGGTTTCTAAAGACAATATAAGAAAGCCAGTAGAGTTTGATCTTAGGTCGAGTATTCTGCATGCTGTGGTTCTATCCTGTATGTATTTTTTTGACTTCTAATTCTTCCATGTCTTTACCTCTGGTTGGCGATCATCCTGATCGCAGTGGTTGTGATGACTGCCGTCTGCATATTACCAAGAAGCTAAAAGTACCAACATTATGGCTGGCTTTAAGAACATGGTGCCTCAGGTAAGAAGACTTACTACTATAAATTTGTAGAATGATAGTTGATGAGCGTTGTTTCTAATTAAATTAGCAAGCTTTGGTTCTTCGAGATGGGAAACGTATCGAGATGCTAGCGGAGAACCTTGTTCCTGGGGACATCGTCTTTATCAAAAGAGGTGATGAAATCCCGGCTGATATACATATACTTGAGGGCCATGGTTGCAAGGTAGGAAGAGTAAAGAAAACAATTTTGCATTCTATATAACTCATGCTATGAAGTTTGATGAAATCTTGGAAACCATTAAGTCATGAGAATGACCTGTAACTTTTGATGTGCAGGTTGACAACTCATTCCCTCACCGGTGTATCAGAAGCACAACCTCGTGGCATGGAGTGCACCGATGATAACCCTCTAGAGACTAGAAATTTGGGTTTCTTTTCTACAACTTGCTTTGAAAGTGAGCTGAAAATCACAATTTGAGGTTACTCTATACGTGAAGTAAAGGGTATGAACTAAAGTAGAGATACATAAGATGATATGCACTTGGTGAAGGTCACTAAATCTGGTCTAATATTTCATGCTTACTTTACAGGGATTGCATCTTCTATAGCAATTAACACGGGTGACCGTACAGTCATTATGCGTATTGCATCACTGGCCTCACAAGTCAGGAATCAGAAGACACCTGTTGCCTTGGAGATCAAGCACTTTTTGACCTTGATCAGTGGTCTTGCAGTAGGCGTTGGTGTCGTTTTCTTCATTATTGCCATCTGCATGGGATATAGTCCCCTCGATGCTATAATATTCTGCATTGGCATCGTGGTAGCCTATGTGCCAGAAGGACTACTAGCAACTGTGACGGTGAGTATACCATGTTAATGAACCCATTATGCTCTTAATTTGATGGAAACTTCTTTTGAAACTTCATGGCCTTCCTAATCTAATATGTGCCCTATAGGTTTGTCTGTCCTTGACTGCAAAGCACATGGCAAAGAAGAATTGTCTGGTGGAGACTCTGGGGTCCACCTCAGTCATCTGCTCTGACAAAACTGGGACCCTCACCCAGAACCGGATGACTGTTTCACATATGTGGTGCAAGGTAACCATTGATATTTGAAAAAAATATATTTAATATCTGCGCTGGAGCAAACACACTAGAGGATCATAAAAACTGATGGATACAAACATAAATACCACCAAAAAGCTAAAATCACACCAAAAAACTGTAAACAGCACCTTAGGCAACTAGGAGAGCAGCCCGTTACTGCAAAAAATAACAAGTATAAAGTATAATAATATCACTACCTACCAGAGTCATCCAGAAAGAAAAAAAGGTAGGTGCAGTATAGTAGGTTGGAGTATCCCAATAGGGGATAAAGTAAAATCCGTGCCCGATGACAGATAGGCAGGAAGCAGTCAAGCGGCTTGTTCCAAAGTCCTGTTGTACTTATAGTACCCGGAGGAGATCTGATGAAGACGAGAATAGTCCAATGTGAGTCCGTATGGCAGACACTGCCCCGGCCGGTGGCAGCGCTAGCCTGCGTTCCGTATGGTATGTCCACGCTACTAAACAGAGCCGTTAGGTTTACTGCTGGCGCAGGACCTAATGTGACGTCACACTCACGTGAAGAATCACGTGATAGGCTACAGAGAGAGATGAGGAAAGAATTGGTCATCGTCATGTCAGCCCTAACTTTCTCATACAATCCAGAGGAGACATCTAACATTATCGCTTTGTCTAAAATTCCCAGCGACTTCCTTAAGATCCCACCCTGCGAAACACGGGGCAGGGATTGGGAGCGAGAACTTCGACGTTGCACTAATCTTGAATTGCACGGGGCCACCCTAACCGAGTATCTTAAAGCTCAGAGGATTCCTCGGGGCTTAAGAGTCGCACTTCGTCCCACCCTCTTTAGCAATTCCACAGAATTCTGTACCAAGTTTGAATTAATCTTGAATAAATGTTCCTTTGATCTTATGGTTCTGACGTTGGAACATCTGCATAAGGAGATCTCCACTACCCAGGAACAAATCAAGAGCATTGAAAGTCAACTCTCCTCGACTCTATCAGTGGACGAATTCAATACCCTCAAAAAGAAGATTGAGTCCAACATCACCTTACATCGCCGTGACATCGAACTCAAGAAGAGAACCAAGTTTCAGAGGGACCTTGAGGACTACGAACAGAATAGAGTTTATCAATGGCAAGAATCTAATCCTCTTCTTGGCGCTGATTGGCTGTTTGTATTGTACAGCCGTAGTTTCGTTTTGGCTTTACCTCTGTTTTGGATGCAATAATATACTATCCATTATTGGGGCCCATACAGGCATACAAGTGTACTTAGCACACTGATGAAGGTCAAAGAATAGACCGAAACGTTTGTGATCTTTGTATGTAATAAACCCCACTTTATTTGCATCACAATTTCTTGGAGTGTGCTAGTCACTTGTATACTATATATCAAGGTTTGGGCACCTATAGACTGTGCACCTCCCCTTTAGGCTGTGCTTTACATTTTCTATACCACTATTTTTTTATTTTAGGCCTACTAAGTCTGTCTGCGGCTCATCCTTCAAATTGTCCTCCGCTGACCACACCAATGCTGACTGTGCACCCCTGCGACATTATTGAACCTGCATTGAGCCCATTTTTTTATTCTAGGCCTACTAAGTATGTCTGCGGTCCATCCTTCCAATTGTCATCCGCTGACCACAACAATGCTGCCCGTGTACCCATGTAACCTTTTTTAAACCTGCAGCGAGCAAACTTTGTGGTGTAAGGTCTACTAGCAGTGTCTGTCTGCGGCACTCAATACAGCTGTCCTCCTCTTAAAAAAAGTGAGCTGCAATTGTCAGGTTTTCAGCCTGTTGGAATTTTAAAAGTGCATTGGGGCCACAAGTTTGGTTGGGGTCTACAAACTGTGTCTGCAGCTCCAAGGTGTTCTCCAGGTTGCCTTTCCTTTGCTTCAATCTTGAGGCTCTTGTTAAGTAGTTGGCAATATAACACTGTATTAGGCCTACAAGTTGGGTTTGGGTTCTAGAAACGGTGTCTGCCGCTCCAAGGTGTTCTCCAGGTTGCCTTTTTTTAGCTTCAATTTTGAGGCTCTCGTTAAGTAGTTGGTAATATAACACTGCATTAGGCCTACAAGTTGGGTTGGGTTCTAGAAACGATGTCTGCCGCTCCAAGGTGTAATCCTGGTTGCATTTCCTTAGCTTCATTCTTCAGGCTCTCGATAAGTAGTTGTTAATATAGCACTGCATTAGGCCTACAAGTTGGGTTGGGTTCTAGAAACGGTGTCTGCCACTCCAAGGTGTTCTCCAGGTTGCCTTTCCTTAGCTTCAATTTTCAGGCTCTTGTTAAGTAGTTGCTAATATAACACTGCATTAGGCCTACAAGTTGGGTTTAGGTTCTAGAAACGATGTCTGCCGCTCCAAGGTGTTCTCCTGGTTTCCTTTACTTAGCTTCAATTTTGAGGCTCTCGTTAAGTAGTTGTTAATATAACACTGCATTAGGCCTACAAGTTGGGTTTGGGTTCTAGAAACGGTGCCTGCCGCTCCAAGGTGTTTTCCAGGTTGCCTTTCCTTAGCTTCAATTTTGAGGCTCTCGTTAAGTAGTTGTTAATATAACACTGCATTAGGCCTACAAGATGGGTTTGGGTTCTAGAAACGGTGTCTGCCGATCCAAGGTGTTCTCCTGGTTTCCTTTCCTTAGCTTCAATTTTGAGGCTCTCGTTAAGTAGTTGGTAATATAACACTGCATTAGGCCTACAAGTTGGGTTGGGTTCTAGAAACGGTGTCTGCCGCTCCAAGGTGTTCTCCTGTTTGCCTTTCCTGAGCTTCTATCTTGAGGCTCTCGTTAAGTAGTTGTTAATAAGGCCTACAAGTTGGGTTTGGGTTCTAGAAATGGTGTCTGCCGATCCAAGGTGTTCTCCTGGTTTCCTTTCCTTAGCTTCAATCTTAAGGCTCTCGTTAAATTGTTTTTAATATAACACTGCATTTGGCATACTTGTTTTGTTGGCCCTACTAACGGTGTCTGCCGCTCCTTGCTGTTCTCCTCCAATGAACAAACCAGTGCCGCCTGTTTAATTCTGTTTCCAATTTTGAACTGCATTTAGCCTACTTACTGATTTGGGCCTACTCTCTGTGGCAGCCTCTCATTACAGTTGTCCTCCACTGAACAAAGCAGTGCCGCCTGGTTAGTCCTGTTACCAATTTTGAACTGCATTTAGCCCACTTTATTCTTTGGGCCTATATCTGTGTTTCCTCCTCATCCTGCCCATTGCCCAGCCAGTGCTAGATGAGTCTGCTGGTACATTGACCCATAACGCAACATTCCCCGTGCACGCTACACAGCCAGAATGTGACCCTGCTGAAAGTCAGGTTCCCCTTCCCACATACCATACCACCTTACACGGGGACAAAGAGGAAGGTGCAGATGAAAGTGCAGGTTCCTTCATCAGGTGGGGGGGAATAATCGTTGGCGACGTCACTGGCACAGGGCCCCTCATAATACGCAAAAGTGTCGCTGCCGGTGGGAGGCGCCCCCGCCGTGCAAACACACCGCCGTACTTTGAGGGGCCCTGTGCCAGTGCCAATGCCAACCAGTGGGCCCCCCTGCTTGCTCAGGATCACAGCACTTGCAAAGTTGAAATACTTACCTCTCCCTGCTCCACTGCCGTGACGTGGTCCACGTTTCCTGGGCCCACTAAATACTTGAACCAGCCCTACCCCCCACAACTTTAGCCAAATGACCCCCAATTTCCAATGCCTAACTATTATTATAAGGTAAATTAAGATTGGCAAGGTTCAGTAACAAGAATGGATGTTTTTGCCATTAAAATAGGCACTGTAGGTGTTTTCCTGGCCCCCACTCACTGCCGACTATGCTCCCCCATTGACTTGCATTGGGTTTCGTGTTTTGGTCGATCCCCCAACTTTTCGAGATAGTCGGCCGATTGCACTCGACTCGACTTTTGAGATAGTCGGGTTTCGCGAAACCCGACTCGACCCTAAAAAAGTAAAAGTCGCTCAACCCTAAAAATTTTTTTTTTAAAAACGCATAATTACCTTGTCACTCACCTGTCTTGCCACTGCAGCTCTCTGTCTGGTCCTCCACATGACTTCTTTTTTACCCAAGGTGAAGTCCTGACATGGTGAAATGATGAAGTTCCAAAGGTTTACTCATTTAGTAATTACTTTTATGATTTTTTTTTTAATTTTGTGAAATCTATTTTGTTCACACAATGAGATCGTCATGGCCGATACCTAGAAAAGTAAGAACAGGGCATATGACCCTAGATGCATTCAGCAGCAATCACCACTAGGTGTCACTTTCCAGCTTTGAATCAGATAAAGTGATCTATGGCGGAAAAGTAGAAGAACTGGTCAGTATAGATGGTGAGATATAGAAGATACATCCCATATACAGGAGATCTATGCAGAGGCGTAGCTAGGGTTTTGGTTCAGGGGGGGCCAAGCTTCTGAGTGGGCCCCTAACCAGGTAACCTTGATTACAATTCGGTGACGTGCCCTAATAGTGGAGGAGAACCTCAGCAGATGACCGCGATGTTAGTGAAGATAATCTCTATATAGAGACCAACATAGATATTACCGCCACATGGTCAGTGGTAGATACCAGCCCTACAGAACATATAAGAGATCACAGCACAGTTACAAATAATGACTTACCACTGACGTTCTTTATGATGGAATCATCACTTTTCCCATCTTTTCCATCTGGCCCCGACCGATATGACATCTTCTTCCAGCCAGGACTCGTCTGCAGAGAAAACAACAAAGACACATTTCAGTTCTCACATTCCAGCCATCACCATCTATTCCCAACCTGCACAAACCCCTCATCCTGCTGATACCCCAATACTTAGCCGCTGCTGCCGTATGTGACCCTATTACTACACCTGATACCCCAATACTGAGCCGCTGCTGCTGTATGTGACCCTATTACTGCCCCTGATACCCCAATACTGAGCCGCTGCTGCCGTATGGGTCCCTATTACTGCACCTGATACCCCAATACTGAGCCACTGCTGCCGTATGTGTCCCTATTACTGCACCTGATACCCCAATACTGAGCCGCTGCTGCCGTATGTGACCCTATTACTGCACCTGATACCCCAATACTGAGCTGCTGCTGCCGTATGTGACCCTATTACTGCCCCTGATACCCCGATACTGAGCCGCTGCTGCCGTATGTGTCCCTATTACTGCACCTGATACCCCGATACTGAGCTGCTGCTGCCGTATGTGTCCCTATTACTGCACCTGATACCCCAATACTGAGCCGCTGCTGTCATACGTGTCCCTATTACTGCACCTGATACCCCAATACTGAGCCGCTGCTGCCGTATGTGTCCCTATTACTGCCCCTGCTGTGTGGTTCTGTGTGCCCTCTAAATTCTAAGGCACCCCTCTAAATATAGTAATAATGGGTGCAAGTGCCCTAGAAAACAGTGCCCATATTTTGCCCTCTAGAAATAATGCCCTGTGTGCCCCTTTGATTGTCACAGTAACTTGAGTTCCCCTATAACAATAAGTGCCCACTTTACATTTAATAATGTCCAGAGTCTCCCCCTGTACAGCTCCCCTATACACAGTATGATGCACTCTTATGCATAGTATAATGACCCCTTAGTAGCCTCCAAAATGTTTGATGGCTCCAACACTGTAATCCCCACACTGTATGATGCCCCTCTAGATGGCCTCCATATAGTATAATGCACCAGATAGTCATCAATATAGTATAATGCACTACTTATAGGCCTCCTCTGTATGGTATAATGCTGTTGTGAATTCTGTGGTCAAGCTCCCTCCTGTGGTCATGAATGGTACTTCGGCTGGTTCTGTCTATGAGCTTCCTCTGGTGGATGTGAGTGGGGCTGCGGCTTCTGAGTTTCCTTCCTCAGGTGACGAGGTTAAGTCGTTAGGTGCTGCTCTATTTAACTCCACCTAGTTCTTTGTTCCAGGCCTTCAGTCAATGTTCCAGTATTGGTCTTGCTCTCTCCTGGATCGTTCTTGTGGCCTGTCTGCCCTGCATAAGCTAAGTTTTGCTGGTGTTACTTTTGTTTGCTATTTTTTTCTGTCCAGCTTGCTATATTGGTTTTTCTTGCTTGCTGGAAGCTCTGAGACGCAGAGGAAGCACCTCCGTACCGTTAGTCGGTGCGGAGGGTCTTTTTGCGCCCTCTGCGTGGTTGTTTGTAGGTTTTTGTGCTGACCGCAAAGCTATCTTTCCTATCCTCGGTCTATTCAGTAAGTCGGGCCTCACTTTACTAAAATCTATTTCATCTCTGTTTGTATTTTCATCTTTACTCACAGTCATTATATGTGGGGGGCTGCCTTTTCCTTTGAGGAATTTCTCTGAGGCAAGGTAGGCTTATTTTTCTATCTTCAGGGCTAGCTAGTTTCTCAGGCTGTGCCCGAGGCGCCTAGGTCTGGTCAGGAGCGCTCCACGGCTACCTCTAGTGTGGTATGATAGGATTAGGGATTGCGGTCAGCAGAGTTCCCACGTCTCAGAGCTCGTCCTATGTTATTAGTAACTATCAGGTCACTTTGTGTGCTCTTAACCACTAGGTCCATTGTGGTTCTGAATCACCAGTTCATAACATTACTGGAGGCCCAAAGCACTAATGCTTCTCAATAGAGGGAAAAGAGAAGTTCTGAGACCATTTTTTTTTTCTCTGCACTGTGTTTTGTCTTTCTTTTCCCCTAGACATTTGGGTGGTTCAGGACACAGGTGTAGTGATGGACATTAAAGGTCTGTCTTCTTGTGTGGATCATCTCACTGCAAGAGTACAAAATATTCAAGACTTTGTGGTTCAGAATTCTATGTTAGAACCAAGAATTCCTATTCCTGATTTGTTTTCTGGAGATAGAGCTAAGTTTCTGAGTTTTAAGAATAATTGTAAACTGTTTCTGGCTTTGAAACCCCGCTCCTCTGGTGACCCAGTTCAACAAGTTAAGATTATTATTTCTTTATTACATGGCGACCCTCAAGACTGGGCATTTTCCCTTGCGCCAGGAGATCCTGCATTATGTAATATTGATGCGTCTTTTCTGGCGCTCGGATTGCTTTATGATGAACCTAATTCAGTGGATCAGGCAGAGAAAAATTTGCTGGCTCTGTGTCAGGGTCAGGATGAGGTAGAGATATATTGTCAGAAGTTTAGGAAGTGGTCTGTGCTCACTCAATGGAATGAATGTGCGCTGGCAGCAATTTTCAGAAAGGGTCTCTCTGAAGCCCTTAAGGATGTCATGGTGGGATTTCCTATGCCTGCTGGTCTGAATGAGTCTGTCTTTGGCCATTCTGATTGGTCGACGCTTGCGTGAGCGTAAAATTGTGCACCATTTGGCGGTATTATCTGAGCATAAACCTGAGCCTATGCATTGCGATAGGACTTTGACCAGAGCTGAACGGCAAGAACACAGACGTCAGAATGGGCTGTGTTTTTACTGTGGTGATTCCACTCATGCTATTATCCTAAGCGCACTAAGCGGTTCGCTAGGTCTGCCACCATTGGTACGGTACAGTCGAAATTTCTTTTGTCCGTTACTTTGATCTGCTCTTTGTCATCCTATTCTGTCATGGCATTTGTGGATTCAGGCGCTGCCCTGAATTTGATGGACTTGGAGTTTGCTAGGCGCTGTGGGTTTTTCTTGGAGCCCTTGCAGTATCCTATTCAATTGAGAGGAATTGATGCTACGCCTTTGGCCAAGAATAAGCCTCAGTACTGGACCCAGCTGACCATGTGCATGGCTCCTGTGCATCAGGAGGATATTTGCTTTTTGGTGTTGCATAATCTGCATGATGTGGTCGTGTTGGGGTTACCATGGCTACAAGTCCATAACCCAGTATTGGATTGGAAATCAATGTCTGTGTCCAGCTGGGGTTGTCAGGGGGTACATGGTGATGTTCCATTTCTGTCTATTTAATCATCCACCCCTTCTGAGGTCCCAGAGTTCTTGTCGGATTACCGGGATGTATTTGATGAGCCCAAGTCCAGTGCCCTACCTCCGCATAGGGAATTGTGATTGTGCTATCGATTTGATTCCTGGTAGTAAGTCTCCTAAAGGTCGACTGTTTAATTTGTCTGTGCCTGAGCACGCCGCTATGCGGAGTTACGTAAAGGAATCCTTGGAGAAGGGTCATATTCGCCCGTCGTCGTCGCCATTGGGACCAGGGTTCTTTTTTGTGGCCAAGAAGGATGGTTCGCTGAGACCTTGTATTGATTACCGCCTTCTAAATAAAATCACGGTCAAATTTCAGTACCCCTTGCCGCTGCTGTCTGATTTGTTTGCTCGGATTAAGGGGGCTAGTTGGTTCACCAAGATAGATCTTCGTGGTACCTATAATCTTGTGCGTATTAAACAGGGCGATGAATGGAAAACAGCATTTAATACGCCCGAGGGCCATTTTGAGTACCTGGTTATGCCATTCGGGCTTTCTAATGCTCCATCAGTGTTTCAGTCCTTTATGCATGACATCTTCCGAGAGTACCTGGATAAATTCCTGATTGTATACTTGGATGATATTTTGGTCTTCTCGGATGATTGGGAGTCTCACGTGAAGCAGGTCAGAATGGTGTTCCAGGTCCTGCGTGCGAATTCTTTGTTTGTGAAGGGGTCAAAGTGTCTCTTTGGTGTTCAGAAGGTTTCATTTTTGGGTTTCATTTTTTCCCCTTCTACTATCGAGATGGACCCTGTTAAAGTTCAGGCCATTTATGATTGGACTCAGCCGACATCTCTGAAGAGTCTGCAAAAGTTCCTGGGCTTTGCTAATTTTTATCGTCGCTTCATCAATAATTTTTCTAGTATTGCTAAACCGTTGACTGATTTAACCAAGAAGGGTGCTGATGTGATCAATTGGTCTTCTGCTGCTGTGGAAGCTTTTCAGGAGTTGAAGCGTCGTTTTTCTTCTGCCCCTGTGTTGTGCCAACCAGATGTTTTGCTCCCGTTCCAGGTCGAGGTTGATGCTTCTGAGATTGGAGCAGGGGCTGTTTTGTCGCAAAGAAGTTCTGATGGCTCGGTAATGAAACCATGCGCCTTCTTTTCCAGGAAGTTTTCGCCTGCTGAGCGTAATTATGATGTTGGCAATCGAGAGTTGCTGGCCATGAAGTGGGCATTCGAGGAGTGGCGTCATTGGCTTGAAGGAGCTAAGCATCGCGTGGTGGTCTTGACTGATCACAAGAACTTGACTTATCTCGAGTCTGCCAAACAGTTGAATCCTAGACAGGCTCGTTGGTCGCTGTTTTTCTCCCATTTTGACTTTGTGGTTTCGTACCTTCCGGGCTCTAAAAATGTGAAGGCGGATGCCCTGTCTAGGAGTTTTGTGCCCGACTCTCCGGGTTTGCCTGAGCCGGCGGGTATTCTCAAAGAGCGGGTAATGTTGTCTGCCATCTCCCCTGATTTGCGGCGGGTGCTGCAAAAATTTCAGGCTAATAGACCTGACCGTTGCCCAGCGGAGAAACTGTTTGTCCCTGATAAATGGACGAGTAGAGTTATCTCTGAGGTTCATTGTTCGGTGTTGGCTGGTCATCCTGGAATCTTTGGTACCAGAGATTTGGTGGCTAGATCCTTTTGGTGGCCGTCTCTGTCGCGGGATGTGCGTTCGTTTGTGCACTCCTGTGGGATTTGTGCTCGGGCTAAGCCCTGCTGTTCTCGTGCCAGTGGGTTGCTTTTGCCCTTGCCAGTCCCGAAGTGGCCCTGGACACATATCTCTATGGATTTTATTTCGGATCTCCCCGTCTCTCAAAAAATGTCGGTCATTTGGGTGGTTTGTGATCGCTCCTCTAAGATGGTCCATTTGGTACCCTTGTCTAAATTGCCTTCCTCCTCTGATTTGGTGCCATTGTTCTTCCAGCATGTGGTTCGTTTACTTGGCATTCCGGAGAACATCGTTTCTGACAGAGGTTCCCAGTTTGTTTCGAGGTTTTGGCGAGCCTTTTGTGCTAGGATGGGCATTGATTTGTCTTTTTCCTCGGCTTTCCATCCTCAGACAAATGGCCAGACTGAACGAACCAATCAGACCTTGGAAACATATCTGAGATGCTTTGTTTCTGCCGATCAGGATGACTGGGTGTCCTTTTTGCCCTTGGCTGAGTTCGCCCTTAATAATCGGGCCAGCTCGGCTTCCTTGGTTTCGCCATTTTTCTGCAACTCTGGTTTCCATCCTCGTTTCTCTTCAGGGCAGGTTGAGTCTTCAGACTGTCCTGGTGTGGATACTGTGGTGGATAGGTTGCAGCAGATTTGGACTCATGTAGTGGACAATTTGACATTGTCCCAGGAGAAGGCTCAACGTTTCGCTAACCGCAGGCGCTGTGTGGGTCCCCGACTTCGTGTTGGGGATTTGGTTTGGTTGTCATCTCGTTATATTCCTATGAAAGTTTCCTCTCCTAAGTTTAAGGCTCGTTTCATTGGTCCGTATAGGATTTCTGAGGTTCTTAATCCTGTGTCTTTTCGTTTGACCCTTCCAGCTTCTTTTTCCATCCGTAATGTATTCCATAGGTCACTGTTGCGGAGATACATGGCACCTGTGGTTCCATCCGTTGATCCTTCTGCCCCGGTTTTGGTTGAGGGGGAGTTGGAGTATATAGTGGAGAAGATTTTGGATTCTCGTATTTCGAGACAGAAACTCCAGTACCTGGTTAAGTGGAAGGGTTATGGTCAGGAAGATAATTCCTGGGTCTTTGCCTCTGATGATCATGCTGCCGATCTGGTTCGTGCCTTTCATTTGGCTCATCCTGGTCGGCCGGGGGGCTCTGGTGAGGGTTTGGTGACCCCTCCTCAAGGGGGGGGGGGTACTGTTGTGAATTCTGTGGTCAAGCTCCCTCCTGTGGTCATGAGTGGTACTTCGGCTGGTTCTGTCTATGAGCTTCCTCTGGAGGATGTGAGTGGGGCTGCGGCTTCTGAGTTTCCTTCCTCAGGTGACGAGGTTAAGTCGTTAGGTGCTGCTCTATTTAACTCCACCTAGTTCTTTGTTCCAGGCCTTCAGTCAATGTTCCAGTATTGGTCTTGCTCTCTCCTGGATCGTTCTTGTGGCCTGTCTGCCCTGCATAAGCTAAGTTTTGCTGGTGTTACTTTTGTTTGCTATTTTTTCTGTCCAGCTTGCTATATTGGTTTTTCTTGCTTGCTGGAAGCTCTGAGACGCAGAGGAAGCACCTCCATACCGTTAGTCGGTGCGGAGGGTCTTTTTGCGCCCTCTGCGTGGTTGTTTGTAGGTTTTTGTGCTGACCGCAAAGCTATCTTTCCTATCCTCGGTCTATTCAGTAAGTCGGGCCTCACTTTGCTAAAATCTATTTCATCTCTGTGTTTGTATTTTCATCTTTACTTACAGTCATTATATGTGGGGGGCTGCCTTTTCCTTTGGGGAATTTCTCTGAGGCAAGGTAGGCTTATTTTTCTATCTTCAGGGCTAGCTAGTTTCTCAGGCTGTGCCCGAGGCGCCTAGGTCTGGTCAGGAGCGCTCCACGGCTACCTCTAGTGTGGTATGATAGGATTAGGGATTGCGGTCAGCAGAGTTCCCATGTCTCAGAGCTCGTCCTATGTTAGTAACTATCAGGTCACTTGTGTGCTCTTAACCACTAGGTCCATTGTGGTTCTGAATCACCAGTTCATAACATAATGCACCCCCATGGGCAGACTCTGTAGTATAAGGCAGCACCCCATAGGCAGACCCTGTAGTATAAAGCAGCACCCCTATAGACAGACCCTGTACTATAAGGTAGCACCCCCGTATGTAGACCCTGTACTATAAGGTAGCACCCCTGTATGTAGACCCTGTACTATAAGGCAGCAGCCCCATAGGCAGACCCTGTACTATAAAGCAGCACCCCCATTGGCAGGACTTTGTACTATAAGGCAGCACCCACATAGGCAGACCCTGTACTATAAGGCAGCATCCCTATAGTCAGACCCTGTACTATAAGGCAGCACCTCCATAGGCAGACCCTGTAGTATAATGCAGACCCCCCATAGGCAGACCCTGTAGTATAATGCAGTATAATGCAGACCCCCCCATAGGCAGACCCTGTAGTATAAGGCAGACCCCCCATAGGCCGACCCTGTAGCATAAGGCAGACCCCCCCATAGGCAGACCCTGTATTATTGGGCAGACCCTGTAGTATTAGGCAGACCCTGTAGTATTAAGCAGACCCCCCATAGACAGACTCTGTAGTATTAGGCAGACCCCCATAGGCAGATTCTGTAGTATAAGGCAGCATCTGTTGTGAATTCAGCTTTTAGGTTCCCTCCGGTGGTTGTAGAGGGTCATGCAGTTGTGCCTGGACTGCAGGAGTGGACAGGTTTATCTATTAATTGCAAAACTGACTGGGGTATATAGCTTTGCAGGATCCTTTAGTCAGTGCCAGTTGTCCATTGTTCTGGAAGGATTCACTTCCCTGCTGGTCTCTCCAGTTTGCTGTGCTTTTCTACAAAGATAAGTCCTGGCTTTGTTTTTGCTGTTCACCTGCTGTGGACCTATAGTTCTGTGCATATTCATGTTTTTGTCTTGTCCAGCTTAGTCTGTGAAGGATTTTTTGCAGCCTAGCTATTTCTCTGGAGATGCAGATATAACCCCCATGTCTTTAGTCAGATGTGGTGATCCGTATTTTCTGCGGTGGATATTTTCTAGTGTTTTTATACTGACCGCATAGTACTCTGTTCTATTCTTTCTTTTTAGCTAGTATGGCCTCCTATGCTAAAATCTGATTTCATATCTGCGTGTGTTATTTCCCTCTCCTCTCACAGTCAATATTTGTGGGGGGCTATCTATCCTTTGGGGATTTTCTCTGAGGCAAGATAGGTTTCCTGTTTCTGTCTTTAGGGGTAGTTAGATCTTAGGCTGTGCCGAGGGGTCTAGGGAGTGTTAGGTACCCCCCACGGCTACTTCTAGTTGCGCTGCTAGGTTCAGGGTTTGCGGTCAGTACAGGGACCACCTTCTCCAGAGTCCGTCTCATGCTGCTCCTACGCCACCAGATCATAACAAGCATCCCTTAAAAAAAAACTTACCTCTCTTCTTCCTGGTTCCTGTGCTGCTCTGAGCTCCCGCTCGTCTCCTTACAGCGGGCGCCAAGCTCATCGCGCTCATCGCGCCCACTGTCAGGGTCGCCGACGTCAGACGCTGACAGGGGGATGATGGGGGAAGCAGCGCAGCACTCCTGCCCTCATCATTGTGGTCAGCTGTATCGGCTAAATGCCGGTACAGCTGACCCTGCGATGATGGGCGGGGGGCCAATGCTGGCATCGGGGCCCCCCACCTGCTCAGGGGCCCCATAGCGGCCGGCGGCAGAGCAGGGAGATCGATTCTCCCTGCTCTGCCGCAGAAGGTAACTGTATCCCCGAGCTGCGCGTGCTGATACAGTTACAGTAGCGTAGCTCCGGGTGGGCCCCCTCTGAGCACCGGGCTCGGGGCGCCCGCACCCTCTGCCCCCCGGTAACTATGCTACTGGATCTATGTCATATGTTATTGATTTTGTATGACGGCTGTTATGACCTAATATCATATCTTGCAATATTGATGTCTGTGTTCAAAGTATTTGCAAACATTCAACACTTGCAAAGAAGAGAAAGAAAATATATTTTCTAATTTCCGCCATTAACTTTATAAAAGTGTTAAATAATGGGCCGTGCAAATATATTTCTATCACACCTACATGAGATTTCCATATGTTATCTGATTCTTCATATTTTATGAAAGTTTGTGATCTGAGCATACAGTCTAAGTGTCATCCACAGGTTTTACTTATGGCTAAAATATTAAAAATTGCACTGCATGTCATTAACTTGTAAAAACCTGTGCATTTGGTTGTGATTTTCTTACACCCTGAAATTCAGATATAGGAATGATGATAATGTCGCTGTGTAGGTACTAAGATTGCATGCTAAAATTTAAGAAGTTTCCACTCTGTACAGCCTATAGTGCAGCAGTATCCACACTGTGCAGTGATGAGGCAGTGACTCAGCAAAGTTCACAGCAAAACATGTTTTAATGTACAACTCACGTAGAAATACACAGCACAAGATATCCTCCAGATCGCATCTGGGAAACATATCTTCCGGATCAAAGCCGATAAACACGCCAGTCTACCTCCGAGACCGGTTACTGTGGGCGACTGCACCGCCGTTAACACTGTGGGTGCCAGGCCTTTCAGCTCTGCTTGCCTATGTTGTGTCACACAGGTGGAGCTCTGCAGAGCCTTCTGCACTGCACACTTGCAAAACCAAACTGACACTGACACATCCAACCCTCTGCTTCAGGGGTTTTTACAAGGAGCCTGTGGCCATAGGCCACATGGAAAACCCAGACTGGGAGGAAACGGACTGCCCCACTACCATCCTGTAGTCCCTTTAAAAAATAAAAGCCCAGAGCAGGTTTTCTTAAATCTGCCTTGGACAAATAGCTTGCCCAAGACCAACACTCACTTTTATTCTGCATCGCAATCACAGCTATGCCTGTGACTGCAATGCGCTCCTACAGCTTCAATATGCCTCTGTTTGCATCCTGGGGGGACATATAGCGACCCTCGCATGTGACACCGGTTACTGCCTCACAAGCCCCTGTTGTACCTCGCCTATCAGGTCTACCAGGCTTCATTTAGCTCTTGCCTAGCAGTAATAGGAGAACTGGAATAAGTTTTTAAATGGGGTTTATGTGTAGAGATGTGGGAGATGTGGACTGTCTTACCCTGTTTCTGCCCCTGAAGACAACAGACGCATGTGAGTACTGTCGTACGGTTTTAGATGTAAAAGTAACGTGTGTCCAATGTAATGTATTGTATTATGCTGATGTGCGGTATATAAGGTGTTAATAGATAATGTGAGTATAGCATAAGGATAGGCTTAGGACAGCATACGCTTAGGACAGCATAAGATATAAAGTAAAGATAATAGGTTTAGCATATGTGACCAGTAATTGTCAAGGATAGAACTAGCACAGTGGGAGGGCACTAGTGCTGATAAAAGGGGGCACTTCCCGGTTAGAGGGAGATCTGTGAAGGCCAGTGAAGTGTAAAGTGGAGTTCAAGTTGAGGTGGTGTGGTGGGAGTCAAGGGACAGCATGGGCCAAACGTTCAAGGCAGTGGGAGGCCAATTGCAAGTGAACATTTGAACAGCGTCTAGAGCCTAGGGTTCAGGCCAGGTAGCAAGGAGCGGGCCTGGTCTTCTGACATCACGAGGTCTGTGGACGTGGAATTACTTAAGGGGCAGGTGACCAGTCCCGGGTGTGCTGCCTGAATGGACAATGAAAAAATTCCTGAAACTGGCGGAATCAGTGGATTTGGGGGTAGTCCAGAACAAACAGGTGGCAGAACAGAGGAGGAGTTGTGCTAAGGGGGAAGGAAGTGTGAATTACTGTGCCCTATCCCACCTGTGCCCACCTCATGTACTTGGACTGTTTAGTAAAAGGGACATACAGACATGGTTTGGGGCAGGTTTGTGGTAGAACATGACTGGCTGCACAGAGCCTGGATCTCAACCCCTTCCAACCACTAGACCAGAGATTGTGAGCCAGATTTCACCCCAACATCAGTGTCTGATCTCACAAATGGTCTTCTGGATGAAGGGGCAAAATTTCCCACAGGCACCTCCAAAATCTTGTAGAAATCCTTCCTAGAAGAGCGAGAGCTGTTATATCTGCAAGGGGAAGGACTCCACCAATGTCTATGCCTGTAGGATAGGAGGATCATAAAAGCCTCTGTAGGTGTAATGCGGAGGGGGCAGATACTTTTGTGCATATAGTGCTGCTATATGTATTTAATAAGACAAAGCTCCACCTGAACTTACCAGTATGTTTTCGCATTACAAGGGCGTTGTCTAATGCGTCATGTCTGCAGAACATAAAAACCTCGCCAAACCTCCCGCTACAATAGTATCTGATTGCCTTTGGGAGTCCCTGCAGCAGGAGCCCCCACAACAAGCTCATGGCAGATATGAGAAGGGGTTATCTAAAGTGCTAAACCGCTTTAAATACTCCTTAGTTGTCAGAGCACCCTGCATACCTGTCAACAGTCACCCCTGTATGGAAAGGACAAGGACATGGAGGGGTCAACTCAAGCCTGACACAAATTTGCTGCTGTGGCAGAATATGTATCTCGGAGATGACAGACATTAAAATCCCTTAAACTTATAACTGAGTCATGGAGTTATTGCAAGGCTCTCACCTGTCCTTATGCCGCCACCATGGCTCCCCGGTCCTTTGCCGAAGTCTTTAGTTCTTCCATTGTCCCCCTTTGGTGATGAGGCTGTCGGTTCTATGTGGTTACGTTGAGATGGCGAAACACATCCTTAATGTCATGCCCACCATGTCAGCATGAGGGAAGTCAATGGGTTCAGCACCTGATTTAAGTGCCAGAAGAACTGGGGACCAGGAAGCTGTGGCAGCGTAAGGTCAGGTGAGTACAATGTATGTTATTATTTAAACCCCACTCTTGGCCCTCTGTTTATTGTATTTTGGGGTCTGGAGAGAAATCGGAGAATAATGACTTTTCATGGCATCCAAGGCACTTGCAATTTGAATTGAACAAATCTACTCCAATTTTGGCTGATTCGCGTACACCTAGATAAAACTCATAAATAAGAGTGCGGCTGCGTTTTTTTTTGGAGATAGCTATAGTCAGAAGGAAATATTTCTGGTCCTTGATGGCTCCTATTGACCAACTTGGAGAGCAGAGAAAAAATAGAGGGTCTGCTGTTTGCCCCAACAGAAGGGGAGCTAGTAGTGAGCAATTGATCTTCCGCTCTGCCAAGATTAGACTCCCATATTTATGATATTGATGGATTATTCTAGGGATCGGGGGCGGACATAGACAGAGGAATGCCCCTGTGCAAAAACAGTATGTCGGCTCTTCGCAGTCCAATAGTTCATCATTATGCACCACTTTATGGGCTGCTTTCGAAGTGCAAGTGCACAGGTTGCTCCAATAATCGATCTGCCCTTGCTAGGAACAATTTATCAATTTTGTAGACCTGAATAACCCTTGTAAGTATGGTGGTCGCTGTTCCATGGATGAGGTCACAAGGGTAACACGTACTAATATTAAACCCTTATATTTTCTCTGAATATGATAAAATTCCACTGAACGTTTTCCATATTATTTATAGTCCTATGACCCCGGTTTGCCCTGATAATCAGCTCCCAATGTGCTGAGCCTATACCATGTTGGAAACATCTGTGTATTATCCTTGGCCGCAGTCTGGATGCCACGGTGGACGTCTCGCTGGAATGTCCCTGATAATACTCCCCTGCTGAAGGGATCTGAAGACTTTCGACTTGTACTTGGATAAATCACTCACTATTTTCAGCCTGCCTTGACCTTGATTTTTTTACTCTCCTCCTGCCTCTACTCCTTCGGTCTGGCCAGATTTAATTACAACATTCATTTTATTGATTTTCTATATAAATAAACATTGTAAAAAAAAAAAACACTTGGCGTCAGAGAGACAGCACTCACCTGTGGCCATAACTGGAGCATTTAACCCCCAAATTATAGCAGAATATCCCAAAACTCCCACTTATGTAAACTCGGCGCCCTTGTTCTACAATTCACAGGATTGTCCCAGTAAAATCAGGACAGTTGACAAATATGCGGGTATAGTCAAGAAATATTCCAAGGGTCTAATTCATTATTGCATTTTTGGTGTTTCATTCTGTTTTTAATTTGCTCCTTTTCAATTTGATATGTTTGCCTGTTTTGCTTTTTTGAAGGGGTTTGCTGTTCTGGTTGGTCCATTCCTTTTTGTAAGTAGGTGTAAGAACCTAAGAAGGAAGCTCCAGCACCTACGGCATAGTTAACACCAGGAGTTCGGACACAAACTCAGATTTTTGGCCAAGTGCCCCAGATGAGCACCTGTATCCATGCCCTCGGTTTGGGATGGGCGGATGTCCGTCATGACCCCTGATGTTGACTGCATCATACCGGCACAGGGATACAAGCGGGACCTAAATTGTCCTGCATCCAAAGATATTCCAGGGTAACACCAACACAGGCTTGAATGATACAATGATGTCATCGTAGCAGTCTGTGCCAACAAGGTCTGCAGACTGAGCTGCTTCGCTCTGCATTTTCCAGCAGAGGGAGCATTCCACCTGCAGACTAGGGGTCTTTTCGTGACCATATTACTGCATGTGCATCATGCAATGCTGCTCAGTAGTCACATACAGAAGAAGACCCCTGGAGATTTAGTGTGGGGGGAGTGACTTCTACTGATTCTGCATCCAAAAGTTTTCAAGTTATAATAAGGCAAGGCTTAAAAGTCTCCTCACCTTGGTATGTCAGGCTAGACATGTCACTCTCCACAAGGAGAAATGTTACCTCTTGGATCCAAGTTATAATGAAAACTTTTGCAACTTTCCAAGATACTTTTGTATGTCAAGATGTTCACTGCTTCACTGGAATCTATTTTGGCCACGTGAGAAAAGCGACAGAGACCCTGATTCCACCAATGTGTCACTTACTGGGCTGCTTTCTATAGTTTTGATGAAATCAATGTTTTATCAACAAGCGATTATCACTAGAAGATTATATGACCTGCTGCAAGGTAGTTCAACTATGCCCCCAGCCACTCCTTGGCTGCTTTTTTTGTTCACTGTGCATAGGCAGAACATTGCCAATCAGTGGTGTGGGCGGGGTTTTACACAGCTCAGCATTTCGAGATCAGATTCTTTAATCAAAATTGTAGCAAGCAGCCCAGTAAGTGATACATCACTAGAATCAGTGTCTCTGCCTCTATATGATGCTGCTTTCAGATGGGGTAACAAATCTGGTGACAGATTCCCTTTAATAGTTTTTTTTTTAATAAATTAATAGAAAAATTGGGCACTATCTAAAACCTGGATAATCATTTCTATAATGTGAAAAAAGGGCAATATAGAGATTTGTGCCACTGCTCGTCGACATATTAAGCTATTTTTGTTTTCATTCGTTGACATCAAGCAGTGGAAAATTCGGAATTTATTTTAGAGATGTGTACGACTTGTGTGGGTGTCAAGGAGGTGGGAATTAGGGTCTCGGACAGTGATTGTTCTGTACATATATCAAATGGCAATATCCCTTTAACTGAAGAATAATGGGGAAAAAAAGAATCAAAAGTCTTCAGGTGAATGGGCTCCATGATCATGATTACTCATGGATCATATGTAAAATATAATGTATGCAGCTCCGATGACTATCAGATGGATTCAGTGCCAGAGGGATCTGACATCACACAGGTTTTATGAGTGATTTCACTGATTGATGTCTGTTCTGTGCCTCATCTGACAACTTATAATATGGATTTCTCTATGTAAGCCTCACATACAGTAGTATACCTACAGTCTGATGGGCGATATTTGGACAGGACCCCCTCATCCTGAATTAATTAATTATATAATATATATGCACCCTCCATCCTGGTATATATGTCCCTTATTCTGGGCCCCATCCTGGTTTATGTCCCCCCGCCTATAGTCATTCATACAGTATAATGCACGGGCCATAGTCATCCATACAGTATAATGCACAGCTTATAGTCATCCATACAATATAATGCACAGCCTATAGTCATCCATACAATATAATGCACGGGCCATAGTCATCCATACAGTATAATGCACAGCCTATAGTCATCCATACAATATAATGCACGGTCCATAGTCATCCATACTGTATAATGCACAGCTTATAGTCATCCATACAATATAATGCACGGTCCATAGTCATCCATACTGTATAATGCACAGCTTATAGTCATCCATACAATATAATGCACGGGCCATAGTCATCCATACTGTATAATGCACAGCTTATAGTCATCCATACAATATAATGCACGGTCCATAGTCATCCATACTGTATAATGCACAGCTTATAGTCATCCATACAATATAATGCACGGGCCATAGTCATCCATACTGTATAATGCACAGCTTATAGTCATCCATACAATATAATGCACGAGCCATAGTCATCCATACAGTATAATGCACAGCCCATAGTCATTCATACAGTAAAATGCACAGCTTATAGTCATCCATACAATATAATGCACGGTCCATAGTCATCCATACTGTATAATGCACAGCTTATAGTCATCCATACAATATAATGCACGGGCCATAGTCATCCATACAGTATAATGCACAGCCCATAGTCATCCATACTGTATAATGCACAGCTTATAGTCATCCATACAATATAATGCACGGGCCATAGTCATCCATACTGTATAATGCATGGTCCATAGTCATCCATACAGTATAATGCACAGCCCGTAGTCATCCATAAAGTATAATGCCTGGTCCATAGTCATCCATACTGTATAATGCATGGTCCATAGTCATCCATACTGTATAATGCATGGTCCATCATCATCCATACTGTATAATGCATGGTCCATAGTCATCCATACAGTATAATGCACAGCCCATAGTTATTCATACAGTAAAATGCACAGCTTATAGTCATCCATACAATATAATGCACGGGCCATAGTCATCCATACTGTATAATGCACAGCTTATAGTCATCCATACAGTATAATGCATGGTCCATAGTCATCCATACTGTATAATGCACAGCTTATAGTCATCCATACAATATAATGCACGGTCCATAGTCATCCATACTGTATAATGCACAGCTTATAGTCATCCATACAATATAATGCACGGGCCATAGTCATCCATACTGTATAATGCACAGCTTATAGTCATCCATACAATATAATGCACAGCCCATAGTCATCCATACAGTATAATGCACAGCCCATAGTCATCCATACAGTATAATGCACAGCCCATAGTCATCCATAAAGTATAATGCCTGGTCCATAGTCATCCATACTGTATAATGCATGGTCCATAGTCATCCATACTGTATAATGCATGGTCCATAGTCATCCATACAGTATAATGCACAGCTCATTCATCCATACAGTATAATGCACAGCCCATAGTCATCCATACAGTATAATGCACAGCCCGTAGTCATCCATAAAGTATAATGCCTGGTCCATAGTCATCCATACTGTATAATGCATGGTCCATAGTCATCCATACTGTATAATGCATGGTCCATAGTCATCCATACTGTATAATGCATGGTCCATCATCATCCATACTGTATAATGCATGGTCCATAGTCATCCATACAGTATAATGCATGGTCCATAGTCATCCATACTGTATAATGCATGGTCCATAGTCATCCATACTGTATAATGCATGGTCCATAGTCATCCATACTGTATAATGCATGGTCCATAGTCATCCATACTGTATAATGCATGGTCCATAGTCATCCATACTGTATAATGCATGGTCCATCGTCATCCATACTGTATAATGCATGGTCCATAGTCATCCATACTGTATAATGCATGGTCCATCATCATCCATACAGTATAATGCACGGCCCATAGTCATCCATACAGTATAATTTACACTTATTCCATAGGGGGCTTACAAGAACAAATTAAAGAGGTAAGACCCCACCAGAGAATGTTAAGTCAATAATTCATTACTCCAAATGTTGTTATTCACCCATGCATTACCCTAGATCACCAAGACATTGCTATTCATCCAATTATTACCCTTGACTACTAGAGATAGAGGTAATCATCTGGATCGGCCCCAAGGGCAGTTGGATACTCGGTACCGGGTCCTTCAGTTCACAGGGGGATGTCACGGTGGCTGACCCGGTCCATGGCACTTGGGACGTCCGTGTTAAAGGGAAAGGTCTTTAAAGGGATATGTTCGTGATGCCACCTGTGGTATTCGGTCAGGGTGACCGATGCTGCTTAGGGGTCCGCTGGGGCGATGTTATGGCAGCTAGATGGTATACCTTCCCACAGGTGAAGTATGTCCCCAGTTCTTCCCAGTGTGTAGATGGTGGATGGTGAGAGGCACAGTGAAGAACGAGGACACAAGGTTGCAGTCTCTTTACCTTTTACTGAAGGCTTCAGCGTCCACAGTCCAGAGCACAGATCACAGGGCAGGCAGAGTCTGGCCGGTTTGGAGGCAAATCCAGAGTCCCCTTGTCCAGGTAGAAATCAGTAGCCTTCCTCTACCGCCGTAGTGTTGTAGTCCCCTACTGCTGAGCTTCTCATAAGGTCCTCACAACTGTTGTAGATGTTATGTCTTTCTCTCTCTCTGTCCCCCAGATGGATAGGACAAACCCGTATGACCGGTGGCGTGAGGCTTTTTACAGGGACTCTAGCATGCCCCGGCCTCCCGTGGGTGCCACCGTGCCTCCTGGGTATAGGGCGGATCAGTAACTTGCAATTAGCTGTCCTGCCGGTCTCTGGAGCAAGGCATAAAGGACTGTTGCTCCATCGGTGTTCCGGCTACCGGGATCCTGCACCTCAGAAGGAGGCAGCCTGTGCAGGGCAGAACTCCATCTGGTTTCCACTCCTTTTGCTATGACTTCTTTCTCTCTCTCTACAATACAATTCTCTGTTCGTGTCCTTTCTTAGGAACTGCCGCACGTGGGGCAGTCTCAGCTCCGTGTCCTTCTGTCTAGGCCTCTGACAGGCTCCCAACCCTTTCAGGGACCAACTACCTGAGCTGAAGCTCAGCCAGCAACTGCCTGACTTCCTCTCCAGGCCACCAGTTTTACCTAAGTGTGAGGAGTGCCCTAATAAATAGGAGCATAGCTCCCCCCGGTGGACTAGAGTATGAAATGTGTTGTATGTTTGTGATACCTGGTAAAGAGATCTCCTTTATTGCCTCCAAACGTAACATCACTCCCCTCTAGAGGAGAATGATGTTACTGCAACGACCAGCCAGGAAATTGGGGTGCTGCACATCCATTCATTTAACAAGACTACCTAAGATACTGGTATTCACTAGTGATGAGCGAGTATACTCGTTGCTCGGGTTTTTCCAAGCACGCTCGGGTGGTCTTCGAGTATTTGTGACTGCTCGGAGATTTAGTTTTCATTGCCGCAGCTGCATGATTTGTGACTGGTAGACAGGCTGAACACCTGTGGGGATTGCCTAGCAACCAGGCAACCTCCACATGTATTCAGCCTGTCCAGCAGCCGTAAATCATGCAGCTGAGTCAACAAAAACAAAATCTCCGAGCACTGACAAATACTTGGGGAAAAATCCGAGCAACCAGTATACTCGCTCATCACTAGTATTCACCTATTCATTACTGTACACCAGTAGGGATTCAAGCATTCTGCCATCACCCTAGACAACCAGAGATACTTAAATTGCCTTTCGTTCTTCATGATCACCAAACACTACTCTAGGCCACCAGGATTACTGCAATGACTTCCTTTTTTCCACTGACCTTTCTGAATAAACTTTATCTCTTCCTTAAAATAAAAGAGATATTATAATTACTCTTGATCCATCTCAAATCGAAACTGCCATCACTCTCATGACGATCCTCCAAACTGCCTATAAACCATAGGCAAATGATGCTAAAGTGCTCTGGGCATGATCAGTGCACTTCCCAATCATCTGCCTCCCTGGCTCTATTACCTGCCCATTGCCACTTTCTTCTGTTTGACTGACACCTCATTGGCTGTGTAGTCAAGTCAGCGAGCTGTCAATCAAACAGAAGAAGGTGTCACTGAGCAGTGAATACATCCAGGGAGGCTCGGGAAGTGCTCCAATCACAGCCAGAGCACTTCAGTCTAATTTGCATATAGAATAAAACATGGATGTTTACATTAGGGAGCATCATAGATTATACTTTAAGGTGCGTGAAAATGTAGGCAGTTTTTTAGGGGAGGATTGTCATGATAAGTCCCTTTAAATCACATTCAGTTCCCAGTAAATAAAAACAGTCAGACTGACCATTTTTGACCCTCTACTTTAAAGTTATGGGTGTCCTTTTAATAGAATAAAGGGGGCCCCAAAATGTTGTTCTGTGGAGAGGGGGGCAGAAATTCTTTCCTCTGTTGACTCTGGTCACACTTTCATTCTTTCTTATGGCTTTGAAGCAAAGGACAGAAAAGCAGTAGCCCCAATAATAAATCTGCACTAGTTCCAGGGATTCCATTATGTACACCATGATCTATTTAATATGATATTAAAAAAAATAGAACATAATATTACATAATATGATACAGAAAAATAGAACAGAACATAAAATAAAATAGCATAACATAAGAAAAAATATATAAAATGACAACAAAAATACATAAAATAAGATAAAATCCTATAATCAACCAAGAGCATAATGCCCCATAAATATTCATGACATCAACATGATGGCGTCCGATTGTCTTTGGCATGGGAGGGCTATGCGACCGCGTCTGTAAATTCATTGAACATTATTTGCATCCTCTGGTTGAGTCTTTCCCCTCCTATGTCAGAGACACTACGGACGTCCTGAGGAAACTTGATGGCCTGACTTTAGAGCCAGACATGGTATTTGCAATGGTTGACGTTGAATCTCTGTACACTAGCATCAAGCATGATGATGGGTTAGAGGCTGCTGAGTTCTTCCTGGGCATGAGTAACCTTGGTTCTCCGATGTGTACCCTGATCCTGTAGCGACTTCATTTTATTTTGACACACAATTTTTTCACGTTTAAAGATCGATACTTTTTACAGAACCGCGGCACTGCCATGGGCACGGCGTGTGCGCCCTCGTACGCTAATCTCTCTCGGGTTGTGGAGGAGGGAGATTTTTGGGGAGGGCGCATGCGCAGCCTCCCGTGTGCAGTGCTGGTATCGTTATATTGATGACGTGTTTTTGATTTGGCAGGGTCCTGAACCTGCCCTCCTGGACTTCATCCGTGGACTAAATCAGAATAGCCGCAATATTCGTCTTACACATAGGGTAGCCATAGACGACATTGCCTTCTTGGACATTAAGATCATTAGATGTAAGGATGGGGGGATACAGACCGACGTGTTCCGGAAAGAAACGTCGGTCAGTGCCCTACTACATTCCACTTCAGCACACACTAGGTCTACAATACGTGCCATACCGGTAGGCCAGTTTCTAAGAATGAAAAGGATTTGTTCCACGGGTAAGGTCTTCGAGTGTCAGGCCCGGGACCTTACCAGTCGCTTCCAGGATCGGGGATACAGCAGGAGAGTCATTAAAAAGGGCTATCTTCGCGCTAGGAGGGCCCCCAGAGATCAGTTGCTCTGCAGGCATCCCGCAGGTTTGTTCCCACTATAAGAGATCAGCCACTTAGATTTATCTCTACATTTACTAACAAGTGGGACGACATTAGGGAGGTTCTGCAGAGACACTGGTCGGTGTTAAAAACAGAACCCACCTTAAATAAGATTCTGCCTGACCGACCCCTCCTTACGGCTAGAAGGGGGAAGGAGTCTTAAAGATCAACTGGTAAGGAGCCATTATGTCCCAGCCCCCCCCCCAGAATTTTTGGATCAGGACCACAGAGGTGGGGTTGCTTCCCATGTGGCTCTTGTAAAGCGTGTAGGAATTCTACGGCCAACCACTTTTTCGGCGGCAGGTGGGGGTAGGGAATACCGGATCACGAGTTACATCTCATGCAGTACTGCTTATGTAGTATATTACGCTACATGTACTTGTAATTTGATTTACGTGGGCCTTACCTCCCGTGATCTCCGTGTCAGGGTCTGGGAGCATGTCAGAGACATTGTGGCTGCGAGGGATGCCGTTAATGTCTCGGAACTTAAGACCTTTCTGAGACATTTCAAGCTGCATCATTCATGATGACTGTAATCCAGATGCACTTAAAGTACGGGGAATTGACCGGGTCCACTCCGGTATTAGGGGTGGGGACCTCAAGCGCACACTGGCACAAATTGAATGCCGGTGGATCGTATCATTGGGGACGATGGCCCCAAATGGTCTTAACGAGATATTGTCCTTTGTTCCATTTTTATAGATGTGGTTTAACATTAATCATCTCTTCCTCTGCTTCTTGGTTTTTAATTTGTTCATGTTTTTTTGGTTTTATTAACTTTGTCTCTTTTTTTTTTGTCTCTGTTTTAATGTACACTTACCCTTCTTTGATGAGCTCATACCCACATTATCGTGTTCTGATACATCTGCTCCATGGACGTTTGTGGACTGCATAATTAGTAAAAGAGGATGCGACATTGAAATCTATATCCGTGTCATCACGGAGATCCTGACACCACCGTTGTGACAGAAGACCTGGACTTTACTCAGATACTGTTTGCTCGTATCTTCTCGATCGTCATTAGTGTGGTGTTGTGAGAGAAAAAAACACACGCTTGGCATGTCCCTGAGGAGTATTGCGCACAATTATATCTTTGTAATGACTGGAACATACGTTGCCTGTTAGTTCTAGCTTGCCAGTACACTTTCCCTGGTCCAAAATGGCCGCCGTAGTGGTGTGCATGCGCGATGGACTCCCGAGTAGACCACGACCCCAAAGGCATCTACAAACCGCAACGCCCAGACCTTTGACGTCACAGGAGTGTTTCTCCCTCTCTGTGCGTCGCTGTGATGGCCAGAAGGAGCGCGGCACCGAAGGGAGGACCCTCCCCCATGTGCCGCATGATTCGCTCGGCAATTAGTGGTTAATGTAGAATGGACATATAAAAATCCCCATTTATTAGTATCCACACAGCCCCCCGAGGAAGCTCAGAATGCAAAACGCGCGTCGGGGCTTTGTGTTTGACACCTCCAGCACGAGACCACACACATGGGTAAGCCTAGCATATTACTTAGTTATATCTGCGCTTTACGGGCATCTTGCAATATGGGTGGATGTAAAAGGGATATGGCAGAGCAATGCTCATGGGTCATCGGCTATTGAGTCTAGGACCACTCTTATTCCCCCCCCCCCACCCTATTAATGTTCGCATGATGTCCAGCTTTATCGAATGGTATATTCACTTTATATGCTGTTTTTGATAGCACCCTCACATTTGTAATGTGTGTCCTCATGCAGCTGGTGTCTCTTTAGTCATTTATCTTCTCCTCATCATCACTGGTATTGGATTGTTTTACCTTCTGTTTTTGCAGTTATGTGAATAAAAAGTATACGTTTCATATAAAATTGTTGATGTCATGAATATTTCTAGGGCATTATGCTGTTGGTTGATTATAGGACTTTATGTATGTGGGAGTTTTGCCCCCTGTTCCCCTTGTTGGAGTGCAATGGGCACTTCCCCTAGAAGGGATTGTTATACTAATAATTACGTCCACAAGGTCGGTTTTTGTAATAAATAAAATAACAAAAAATAACATAAAATAACATTACAAAAATAACGTAAAATAACAACAAAAAATAACATAGAAATTACAGAACATAAAATGACACATTACATAAAAAATAACATTGAATAACAAAAAAAGTACTATAAAAATACAAAAAATAACAATGTAAAAACATAAAATGTCATAATTACATTACAAACGTAGCAAATTGTAGCAGAGACAATGTGTCAGAGGCGGAATCCCTCTGTGTATTCTATGCGATATTCCATTATATATGAGGGGGGTGTTGGCTCTGTGGTAGGGAGGGTCTCCATAGTCAGGCAGTGGATATTATACAGAAGGAGGTCACTTCTGCCTTCTGAGGAGGCGGCTCTGCTTCTGTCCCTTTCATTCTCTCCCAGGGGCCGGTGCAGCGCTAGAGCCTGAGCCTCCCTGCACCAGAGACCGCGGGACAGGGGCTGAGACCACCCGGGACTGACACCTGCCGGACCCCGAGTGTAGGGGACGGGACCCTCATGGAAAACCTGCTGCTGCTCCTCGCCCTGCTGCCAGGTGAGAGACTGCCCCGTGCCCTGCACCTGATGCTGCCCACATGTCTGACATGGCCACCTGCACTGTGTATTATCTATCATCTATCTATTATCTATCATCTATCTATCTATTATCTATCTATCTATCTATCTATCTATCTATCTATCTATCTATCTATCTATACATCTAATATATATATTATCTATCTATTATCTATCTATCTATTATCTATCTATAATCTATCTATTATCTATCTATTTATTATCTATCTATTATCTATCTATTATCAATCTATCTATTATCTATCTATCTATTATCTATCTATAATCTATCTATTATCTATCTATTTATTATCTATCTATTATCTATCTATCTATCTATTATCTATCTATTTATCTATCTATTATCTATCTATCTATCTATCTATTTATCTATCTATCTATCATCTCTCTATTATCTATCTATTATCTATCTATTATCAATCTATCTATTATCTATCATCTATTATCTATCTATTATCTATCTGTTTATTTATTTTCTATCTATCTATCTATCTATCTATCTATCTATCTATCTATCTATCTATCTATCTATCTATCATCTATCTATTATCTATCTATCTATTATCTATCTATCTATCTATCTATCTATCTATTATCTATCTATCTATCTATCATCTATCTATCTATCTATTATCTATCTATCTATCTATCTATCTATCTATCTATCTTTCTATCTATCTATTATCTATCTATTATCTATCTATCTATCTATTATCTATCTATCTATCTATTATCTATTATCTATCTATCTATCTATTATCTATTATCTATCTATCTATCTATTATCTATCTATCTATCTATCTATCTATCTATCTATCTATCTATTATCTATCTATCTATCTATCTATCTATTATCTATCTATCTATCTATTATCTTTCTATCTATCTATTATCTATCTATTATCTATCTATCTATCTATTATCTATCTATCTATCTATTATCTATTATCTATCTATCTATCTATTATCTATTATCTATCTATCTATCTATTATCTATCTATCTATCTATCTATCTATCTATCTATTATCTATTATCTATCTATCTATCTATTATCTATTATCTATCTATCTATCTATCTATTATCTATCTATCTATCTATCTATCTATCTATCTATCTATCTATCTATCTATCTATCGTTTTCTCAGATTGTCTTATATGTATACCCTGATGATTTCTGTGTATCGCTGAGGAGGATGTATAGACATCAGGTAATGCTTGGTGTTGGGTGGGCATGGCTGGTGTTCATGGTTGGCGCACACCCCTCCAGTATATTGCACCGTCATGGTCGGTGGAGATACATATCTGCATGTTGTGTCTTGAGGCTGTGGAGACCCAGTTTTATTATCAGCACATTCTTCTTCCATCCATTATTGATCGCCGTCTTCTACACATTAGCATTTACCCGTTGTGCCAGGGCAGTGGTTTAATAATCAGACGCCTCGCTCTGTGCAGGATCCATCCCCATGGAGTCAGTGTATGGGATGTGATGTGTACAGATGTAGCAGAGCTCGGTTTCTCGTGATTACAGCTTCATACATTATATTACAATAGTACAGTGCATTATTAGAAATCATGGAACTAAGATAATGGAATTGTTTTCACTGCTGTGATCAGGAAAATCACCCTGGACCACACTTTAAGTTAATGAGAGATGACAAACTCAACTAAACTACATCTAGGAACTTATATCTTGCATGAGCTGAAAATCTCAGCTACACCTGATAATGTTACCTCTGCTACATCTACGAATCTCAGGTTCCCTAGACCTGTAAAACTCAACTCTGCCACATCTGTGAACCCCAGCGCTTTTACATCTGAGATACTCAGGGTTCACAATTTTAGCCCTGGTACCATTTCTTTCATTATGACCCCCCTGTTACATCTGAGAATCTCAAATCTGCTACATTTGAGGAACCCGTGTCCTGCTGCTGTGCTACATATCATCAATTAGTGCTGCTACATCTGCAAATATTAGCCGTTTCATTTGAGAAACTCAGCTCTGCTACATCTGAGAAACTCAGCTCTGCTACATCTAAGAAACTCAGCTCTGCTATATCTAAAAAAAATCAGCTCTGCTACATCTAAGAAACTCGGCTCTGTTACATCTAAGAAACTCAGCTCTGCCACATCTAAGAAACTCAGCTCTGCCACATCTGTGAATCTCAGCTCTGCTATATCTGTGAATCTCAGCTCTGCTACATCTGTGAATCTCAGCTCTGCTATATCTGTGAATCTCAGCTCTGCTACATTTGTGAAACTCAGCTCTGCTACATCTATGAATCTCAGCTCTGCTACATCTGTGAACCTAAGCTCTGCTATATCTGTGAATCTCAGCTCTGCTACATCTGTGAAACTCAGCTCTGCTATATCTGTGAACCTCAGCTCTGCTACATCTGTGAACCTCAGCTCTGCTGCATCTACAAATCTTTGCACGTTTTTGAGAACCTTGGTACTGCTGCATCTGAGTAATTTGGCTTTGCTACATAAGACAATCTTAACTCTGCTACATCTGAATATCTTAGCCTTCTATGGTTTGGGAACCCCGGCTCTGCTACATCTGAGAAACTCATATCTGCTTCATCTGAGAAACTCCACTCTACTACATCTGCGAATCTCAGCTCTGTTACATCTGTGAATATCAGCTCTGCTACATCTGTGAACCTCAGCTCTGCTACATCTGTGAATGTCAGCTCTGCTACATCTGTGAACCTCAGCTCTGCTATATCTGTGAATCTCAGCTCTGCTACATCTGTGAATCTCAGCTGTGCTACATCTGTGAACCTCAGCTCTGCTACATCTGTGAACCTCAGCTCTGCTACATCTGTGAATCTCAGCTCTGCTGCATCTACAAATCTTTGCACGTTTTTGAGAACCTCGGTACTGCTGCAACTGAGAAATTTGGCTTTGCTACATAAGACAATCTTAACTCTGCTACATCTAAATATCTTAGCCTTCTATGGTTTGGGAACCCCGGCTCTGCTACATCTGAGAAACTCATATCTGCTTCATCTGAGAAACTCCACTCTACTACATCTGCGAATCTCAGCTCTGTTACATCTGAAAAATGAGCTCTGCTACATCTGAAAAATAAGCTCTGCTACATCTGAAAATCACATCCTTTATATACCAGGGAATACCAGCCCTTTTACATTCATCTCGCCTGCACCAGCGTTGCTATAGTATTTTGTGGGACTGCATATACAGGTCCTTCTCAAAAAATTAGCATATAGTGTTAAATTTCATTATTTACCATAATGTAATGATTACAATTAAACTTTCATATATTATAGATTCATTATCCACCAACTGAAATTTGTCAGGTCTTTTATTGTTTTAATACTGATGATTTTGGCATACAACTCCTGATAACCCAAAAAACCTGTCTCAATAAATTAGCATATTTCACCCATCCAATCAAATAAAAGTGTTTTTTAATAACAAACAAAAAACCCATCAAATAATAATGTTCAGTTATGCACTCAATACTTGGTCGGGAATCCTTTGGCAGAAATGACTGCTTCAATGCGGCGTGGCATGGAGGCAATCAGCCTGTGACACTGCTGAGATGTTATGGAGGCCCAGGATGCTTCAATAGCGGCCTTAAGCTCATCCAGAGTGTTGGGTCTTGCGTCTCTCAACTTTCTCTTCACAATATCCCACAGATTCTCTATGGGGTTCAGGTCAGGAGAGTTGGCAGGCCAATTGAGCACAGTAATACCATGGTCAGTAAACCATTTACCAGTGGTTTTGGCACTGTGAGCAGGTGCCAGGTCGTGCTGAAAAATGAAATCTTCATCTCCATAAAGCATTTCAGCCGATGGAAGCATGAAGTGCTCCAAAATCTCCTGATAGCTAGCTGCATTGACCCTGCCCTTGATGAAACACAGTGGACCAACACCAGCAGCTGACATGGCACCCCACACCATCACTGACTGTGGGTACTTGACACTGGACTTCAGGCATTTTGGCATTTCCTTCTCCCCAGTCTTCCTCCAGACTCTGGCACCTTGATTTCCGAATGACATGCAAAATTTGCTTTCATCAGAAAAAAGTACTTGGGACCACTTAGCAACAGTCCAGTGCTGCTTCTCTGTAGCCCAGGTCAGGCGCCTCTGCCGCTGTTTATGGTTCAAAAGTGGCTTTACCTGGGGAATGCGGCACCTGTAGCCCATTTCCTGCACACGCCTGTGCACGGTGGCTCTGGAGGTTTCCACACCAGACTCAGTCCACTGCTTCCTCAGGTTCCCCAAGGTCTGGAATCGCTCCTTCTCCACAATCTTCCTCAGGGTCCGGTCTCCTCTTCTCGTTGTACAGCGTTTTCTGCCACATTGTTTCCTTCCAACAGACTTACCATTGAGGTGCCTTGATACAGCACTCTGGGAACAGCCTATTTGTTGAGAAATTTCTTTCTGGGTCTTACCCTCTTGCTTGAGGGTGTCAATGATGGCCTTCTTGACATCTGTCAGGTCGCTAGTCTTACCCATGATGGGGGTTTTGAGTAATGAACCAGGCAGGGAGTTTATAAAAGCCTCAGGTATCTTTTGCATGTGTTTAGAGTTAATTAGTTGATTCAGAAGATTAGGGTAATAGGTCGTTTAGAGAACCTTTTCTTGATATGCTAATTTATTGAGACAGGTTTTTTGGGTTATCAGGAGTTGTATGCCAAAATCATCAGTATTAAAACAATAAAAGACCTGACAAATTTCAGTTGGTGGATAATGAATCTATAATATATGAAAGTTTAATTGTAATCATTACATTATGGTAAATAATGAAATTTAACACTATATGCTAATTTTTTGAGAAGGACCTGTATAATGCTAGTTTTTAGATTTGTCTTTGCATCCTCAATGACTACTCAACCCAAAAACCTGCACTGAAATGCACGACTGTCGCTCACATGGTGTTTACTGCTTTTAATCCTCCTGAAGGGATGTAGAATCTAAGTTGCCGCCAACCTTTGTGCCTGATGTTCAGCGGCAGCGCTAAGAGATGAGCTGCTAATATAATATTGAGGTTGTGATTGTGTTTTCATTTGTAGTTACTGCGGCATAATCAGGGCACAAAATATACCAACCTGTTCTTGTACTTTGAAATATCCGCCCCTTTAAAACCCCAGATCCCAATAGCGCCAACTATTAGGAACACTGGCCGGATTCTAGAAAACTTGGTACTGTTAGACGTTATATAGGACTATTATTTCAGTACCATTTGGCGCTGTTATATGTGCACTGTATGGTCCGGTGTGGTGCTGCTATACAGTCGGAGTATGGGACTGATGTTTAGGTACTAGGTGAGACCATTGTTTAGGTATTTTGTGGCACTAATTTATCTACTATATAGGACTAGTGTATGGGTATGATATATCAATACTATATTTTCCCTCTGTGAGAATAATATACAAATAGTATATGGAAAATGAATAATAATATATGGCACTGTTTAATGTTTACAGTATTGGACAATTATTTAGGTGTCTATATGGCAATGTTATACTGTATAGTCACTGTATAGAACTATAATATAACCCCTATGTGGCACTGTTATATGTTCACTGTATGGGACTAATATTAGGTACTATGTGGCACTGTTATATGTGCACTGTATGGAACTAATATTAGCCATTATGTGGCACTGTTATATGTTCACTGTATCTGACTAATATTAGGTACTATTTGGCACTGTTATATGTTCACTGTATGGGACTAATATTAGGCATTATGTGGCACTGTTATATGTTCACTGTAAGGGACTAATATTAGGTACTATGTGGCACTGTTATATGTGCACTGTATGGAACTAATATTAGCCATTATGTGGCACTGTTATATGTTCACTGTGTGGGACTAATATTAGCCATTATGTGGCACTGTTATATGTGCACTGTATGGAACTAATATTAGCCATTATGTGGCACTGTTATATGTTCACTGTAAGGGACTAATATTAGGTACTATGTGGCACTGTTATATGTGCACTGTATGGAACTAATATTAGCCATTATGTGGCACTGTTATATGTTCACTGTAAGGGACTAATATTAGGTACTATGTGGCACTGTTATATGTTCACTGTAAGGGACTAATATTAGGTACTATGTGGCACTGTTATATGTGCACTGTATGGAACTAATATTAGCCATTATGTGGCACTGTTATATGTTCACTGTGTGGGACTAATATTAGGTACTATATGGCACTGTTATATGCTCACTGTATGGGACTAATATTAGGCTCTATGTGGCACTGTTATATGTTCACTGTAATGGACTAATATTAGGTACTATGTGGCACTGTTATATGTTCACTGTAAGGGACTAATATTAGGTACTATGTGGCACTGTTATATGTGCACTGTATGGAACTAATATTAGCCATTATGTGGCACTGTTATATGTTCACTGTATCTGACTAATATTAGGTACTATTTGGCACTGTTATATGTTCACTGTATGGGACTAATATTAGGCATTATGTGGCACTGTTATATGTTCACTGTAAGGGACTAATATTGGGTACTAGGTGGCACTGTTATATGCTCACTGTATGGGACTAATATTAGGTACTATGTGGCACTGTTATATGTTCACTGTATGGGACTAATATTAGGTACTATGTGGCACTGTTATATGTTCACTGTAAGGGACTAATATTAGGTACTAGGTGGCACTGTTATATATTTACTGTATGGGACTAATATTAGGTACTATGTGGCACTGTTATATGTTCACTGTATAGGACTAATATTAGGTATTAGGTGGCACTGTTATATGTTCACTGTATGGGACTAATATTAGGTACTATATGGCACTGTTATATGTTCACTGTGTGGGACTAATATTAGGTACTATGTGGCACTGTTATATGTGCACTGTATAGGACTAATATTAGGCACTATTTGGCACTGTTATATGTTCACTGTACAGGACTATTATTAGGTACTTTGTGGCACTGTTATATGCTCACTGTATGAGACTGATGTTAGGTACTATTTGACACTGTTATATGTTCACTATACGGGACTATTATTAGGTACTATGTGGCACTGTTATATGTTCACTGTAAGGGACTAATATTACGTACTATGTGGCACTGGTATATGTTCACTGTATGGGACTAATATTAGGCTCTATGTGGCACTGTTATATGTTCACTGTATGGGACTAATATTAGGTACTATATGGCACTGTTATATGTTCACTGTGTGGGACTAATATTAGGTACTATGTGGCACTGTTATATGTGCACTGTACAGGACTAATATTAGGCACTATTTGGCACTGTTATATGTTCACTGTACAGGACTATTATTAGGTACTTTGTGGCACTGTTATGTTCACTGTATGGGACTGAAGTTAGGTACTATTTGGCACTGTTATATGTTCACTATATGGGACTATTATTAGGTACTATGTGGCACTGTTATATGTTCACTGTAAGGGACTAATATTACGTACTATGTGGCACTGTTATATGTGCACTGTATGTGACTAATATTAGGCATTATGTGGCACTGTTATATGTTTACTGTAAGGGACTAATATTAGGTACTAGGTGGCACTGTCATATGCTCACTGTATGGGACTAATATTAGGTACTATGTGGCACTGATATATGTTCACTGTATGGGACTAATATTATGTACTATATGGCACTGTTATATGTTCACTGTGTGGGACTAATATTAGGTACTATGTGGCACTGTTATATGTGCACTGTACATGACTAATATTAGCCACTATTTGGCACTGTTATATGTTCACTGTACAGGACTATTATTAGGTACTATGTGGCACTGTTATATGTTCACTGTATGGGACTAATATTAGGTACTAGGTGGCCCTGTTATATGTTCACTGTACAGGACTATTATTAGGTACTATGTGGCACTGTTATGTTCACTGTATGGGACTGATGTTAGGTACTATTTGGCACTGTTATATGTTCACTATATGGGACTATTATTAGGTACTATGTGGCACTGTTATATGTTCACTGTAAGGGACTAATATTACGTACTATGTGGCACTGTTATATGTGCACTGTATGTGACTAATATTAGGCATTATGTGGCACTGTCATATGCTCACTGTATGGGACTAATATTAGGTACTATGTGGCACTGTTATATGTTCACTGTATGGGACTAATATTAGATACTATGTGACACTGTTATATGTTCACTGTATGGGACTAATATTAGGTACTATATGGCACTGTTATATGTTCACTGTGTGTGACTAATATTAGGTACTATGTGGCACTGTTTTATGTGCACTGTACAGGACTAATATTAGGCACTATTTGGCACTGTTATATGTTCACTGTACAGGACTATTATTAGGTACTATGTGGCACTGTTATATGTTCACTGTATGGGACTAATATTAGGTACTATGTGACACTTATATATTCTCTGTATGGGACTAATATTAGGTACTATGTGGCACTGTTATATGTGCACTGTATGGAACTAATATTAGCCATTATGTGGCACTGTTATATGTTCACTGTATGGGACTAATATTAGGTACTATGTGGCACTGTTATATGTTCACTGTAAGGGACTAATATTAGGTACTATGTGACACTGTTATATGTTCACTGTATGGGACTAATATTAGGTACTATATGGCACTGTTATATGTTCACTGTGTGTGACTAATATTAGGTACTATGTGGCACTGTTATATGTACACTGTGTGTGACTAATATTAGGTACTATGTGGCACTGTTATATGTTCACTGTACAGGACTAATATTAGGCACTATTTGGCACTGTTATATGTTCACTGTACAGGACTATTATTTGGTACTATGTGGCACTGTTATATGTTCACTGTATGGGACTAATATTAGGTACGCTGTGGCCCTGTTATATGTTCACTGTATCTGACTAATATTATGTACTATGTGTTAGCGCTATATAAAAATAAAGATTATTATTATTATTATGTGGCACTATTATATGTTCATTGTAGCACCAAATGTATAATAACATGGCGTACACCAGTTGGCAGACATCTAATAGCCCAATTTGCCACCAAAGGCTAAAAAAAAAAAAATCACCATTGTTATTCTGTATTTAGGGCGCTGGATCCATGCAGTTTACACCTTTGGTTTTGTAGATGACGATATCTGCATTGCATCTCATTGAGAATTTTTCAAACAAAGCCCAGGTTGTTGCAGACTATTACAACCTGGTGGGCGCTCTGTGAGCAGGTTGGGGCAGGCTCTATGTACTCTGTTATTTCACAGCAAATTCCCACATTCCAGACATGGCAAAACATCACCCTTCCCCATCACAAAAACACACAGAGCCCCCCTCCAACAACAAAGAGATCACATGGCCCCCTCCTATAGGCAGACAGGTGTGAACTGCTCTCTGGCTGAGGTTTGGAATCTAATTAGGCGATTCATAGAGAGCTGTGTGGCAGCAACACTTCCCCTCATCCTGCCAAACTTCAGCCTATTCACCTTAAAGGGGGTTTCCAGATGTGGTTGATAAACTTTCCTTCACCTGGGTTAAATATTCAGTCTTGGCCGAAAAATAGTGATTGGTGCTCTCCTTCTTGGCATTTGGCACATTTGACCCCCTAACCTTTAAAGTTCACTTTCTGTAATTCACAGGGATCAAAGCACTCGAAAATCTGGTAAGAGACACCAGCTATTTGGTAAACATGCCACTAAAGTCAGAAGAGAAGTTAGCTGGACCATGGTTTGAACACCAGGCATGATAAGACTCGTGGTCTACATTGGCTTTACCACCAAACTTGTGACCGAGACTGGGAATTCATAGTTTCATAGTTCTAAGGTTGTAGGTCCATCAAGTTCAAACAATGGTCCCTCAAGTTCAACCAATAATTCAGACTAATCGCTTTACATCTTTATGATCTGGGGCAACCGGAAAAAGCGGTGGCACCATCTGATGAGAACAGGTATGCGCCGCCGCTTCTCATTGTCCTTGACCTTTTTGATAGCTTTTAATAGCTCATAAAAGCGGAGGATCACTTTAACTCTTTCTGGGTACAAGTCGTAGTATAGGGTTAAAATGGACTAGAATTGGATTTTGGGTTACAATTAGTTATTGCAGACTCCTTTGATGACATATTAAGTCGTTTTGGCAAATATTTAAGGCATTTAGGTGCTGGCAAACTTATGTCCTCGGACAATAAAGTCCCAGTGGGACCCTCTTCGCTTTGGATTTTTTTTCTCCTAAATTTCCAAGAGCTGTAATTTTTTAATTTTTGGGTCAACAGAGTTTTATCTCGGCTTGTTTTTTAGCAGTACAAGATGTAGTTTTTTTTTCATTACCATTTTGGAGGGTACAAAACTTTCTGATCTTTTTTTTGGTCGGAGAAGTTAACATTTTCTATTTTGTTTCATTTTGTTTTCGAATTTATTGCATGGGATTAATATCATCATAATCTATTAGTTCGGACACTTAGCGATACCAAATAAGTTGCTTTATTTATATTTTTATTTATATTGTTTTTTATTTCTTTTTCAGATCTTTAATTTATTTGACCTTTTTTTTTTATTGGTCTTTAACCTGCAGTCGGTAATACACTATAATACTGTAGTTTTGCAGTCTCCTATGAAGCCCAGCCGTAGGAGATCTTTAGGTGTTTAAACATGGCAGACACGGTTGACCATGACGATACCGTGAGCACCTCGTATTCATGTTGTCTGGGGGTGCAATGGGCGTCAAAAAGGACTCCTTCCCCAATTCTAACCTCTGTCGAAATTGATCTAAGAGGTTGAACTGCCGGGATGTGCGCTAGCTCCAATCATTGCAGTTAGACTTGGATACACAGCAGGCATCCATGCTGTATGGGTAGGCTTTGTAGCTATAATAGGGGCAGGTGTTGTAATCGCACCTGTGCCATGGAAATAAAGGGGGGCCCAAAGGTCCCTTTTCCCCATATGAAAAGAACATTACAGTTAAAGACCTGTACCCTATTTGAGATTTTGCATTGGGGCCCATAAGCTTCAAGTTACGCCATTGGTACGAAGGATGTTGCCAATTGAAACTTGGGTGCTGTGGGCCCCACCAGGTGGCATTGGCGCTTGGCTCATGCTGGCGCTGTCCTTGGGTGGGGTGTTTGATTCCAGTTTTTAAGAGCAGGACTCGGGCAGAAAACCCAACCTTTCCAGAGTTCGACTCAAAAAACATATTTCGCAAGGTGCCCTACAATCAACCTTCTCAGGCCGTTCCTTAATATTTACCCTATTATCATCTCTTTTTATCTCCTTTCTTTTCCCTCAGCTGCCCAGGGTCACCTCTGATCTCCCCTGTGACTCTCCCAGCGTTCCCTATCGACCTATGCTCCGAGAGGAGCGGTCCTTTTAGGGTCTGTTTAACCAGAGCTTAGCGGCATTGTGGACATTACCACATTGTATTTGCCTGTCAATGAATCAGCGATTGTTTGTGCTTTAAAACCTGTCCCATAGACCGAAATGAATGGTGACCCCGTGACGGAGACCTATGGGGTCATGAATATTCATAGACCCTCGTAAAACAAGGTTCAGACATTTCTAACTTATATACAATACTCGTGACAGCCATGCTTTATCCCTGATATGTTCATGTTTTTCTATTTTACATGATAAACTGGACAGTAGGTGGCGCTAGTCTTGTGCATTTTGCTAAAATGAACCTTCTGTGCAGCACACTGACAACCAATATGGCCTTGCAGACATGGCAGGGTCCTCTTTCTTTTTACAGGGCTTTTTTTTTCAAGTGAAAGTGACAAACCCTTATTTTTAGATTGGATTTTTGGGGGGCAAATCTGGAGTGACTACATACAAAAATGTAACGTGCAGATTTTACCTATCTACATAGAAAGGGGTAAAATTTGTGATAAAGAAATGACTGGATGGAATTTACTAAAACTTGTAAGAACAAGGCAAGCCAAGATCCTATATATACTGGGAGTTGCCCCTAGCAACCAATGAGAGAGCAGCTTTCATTTTACCCGAGCAGTTTTCTAAATGAAAGCTGATGTCTGATTGGTTGCTGTGGGCAACAAACCTTGTTTTGATAAGTGAGGCCTACGTTTCTTTTTACATATTTCTCTGTTAAATTCCAGACATGAAGCCAATCACTAAGCGCTCGTTTGGAGCTCAATTGATTAGTCCATGTAGTTATTATGCCTCATGGCATCAAACTGGTACTAATTGACTGATTTAAATGATGTCTGCAGAGACCTGTCATAAATTGATTGTCATCGAAAGGAATAAGTATTCCGCGACCTGCGCACACGAAGGGGGATTTTTTTGAAAATGATTGTAAATAGGGGAGAAAAAAAAAGCACAGAGACGTTGTCATAGCAGCCGTAATCTTGAAAACCCGCTCACGATGATTTTTCCTTTCCAGCAATTTTCGAAAATATCCCCCTATACTCAATGCCGGCCTCTGGTAATCCAGCTGCGCGTGGATCGCTCGTATTTACCGCCACTTTAATTTCCCAAGTGAAAAATGGGAGCAACGTTTTTTTTTTTGTCTGCCCTAATTTCTACAAATGACCCAATTTTTTTTTTTGTTCCTTTGCAAAATTGTTCTGGCATTTCTCATCCATTTTCGATTTTTTTTCTAAAAAAAATGGCTTACAAAATAGAAATGCGAAAAGTGGATACGGATAATAGCGATTGTACTGAAAATCGTGAAAAAAAAAATCATAAATAACTGCGTAATAAATACCGTCATTTAAGGGCTCATTCAGACGTCCGATTTTCGCGGACGAGTGCTACCTGTGTTTATCACTCCTAGTTTTGATATTCTCTGTTGCTATTCATGTCTGATTTTATTCTCAGACCGCGGAAAATATCGTACATGTGTCCGATTTTGATCTGAGGGTGGGATCAAAATCCTCAATTTAAGTCAATGGGTCCCGTGGCAACATTGGACTTCGCTTTGTCGACGCCAGAACGTTGATCGATTTTCACAGACTGTCAGAATGGAGAGATTAAATTAAAAAAAAATATATATATATTTTTTAATTTTTCAAAATTGGATGAGACTCATATCAAACTCTGATCTGAATAATTGGTCAGATTTTCTGGAACTTGGAAAAATCGGATATCTGAATGAGCCCCAAAAGATGTCAAAAATTCTGGTAAAATAAATGCAAATTGTTCATAGGATCCATCCCACCTATGGATGACCCCATTACGTTTTATGGCCCCGTCGACACGTACGTCCAAATCCCATTTTTGGGGGGGGTTCGGACATATGCCCCAACGGAGAAGCAAAGCGTGTCCCTAAACGCAATGTGAAGGCACCCAAAGACGGCAATTTTTCTCATTCGCATTTTTGTGTTTTTCACACACTATAGCTATTATAGTCTATGGACCTGTTCACATGTCGGTGTATTTTTGTTGACCGAGTGGTCCGCACAAAATCACTGACGTCTGAGATCCAGCACAGAGCCTCTAATATCCATGGAAGCCACAACGCGGATGTGAACAGAACATAATGATATCTGTACCTATACTACTCCTTTTGCTTACTTATTTGAGGATTTTTGTTTTCATTTATTCTATTTTATTTTATCGTTTTATATTAATATATAATTTTTTTATACATTTATTTTTTATACAAACTTATTTAAAAAAAAAAATAACACTCATTCATACATCCATTTTCCACCTTTATGTTCTAGCCATTTTTTTGCAGATCGTATACGTAACCATTAGTCTATGGGGCTGTTTCATTTTTCCAAACCGAGTCCGTTTTTGATCCAAGTCAGTGGTTCCGTGAAAAAAAGTCTGAGTGCTGTCCGTTTTTTTACTATTTAAAGGAGAGTCACTACAGAAATTTTGCAAACTAGTACTAATTTTACATTTTCCTAATAAAATACGCTTCTTAAAAATTTCATAGAAAATTGTTTTTTGTTACTTTATCAAAAACTTTTTCCCAACTTTTGGAAATTGAAAGTAGCAACGTTATTGTTCTAATGGGCGATAGAGCCACTTTCTCCCCATTATTTCTTTTAAAAACAAGACCAAGTTCATTCATGAAAAAAACTACCTTAGGTCTCATGCATCTGACCCTGTCCCTGTTATAGATCCTTTTGGCTATCTTTGGCCGTAAGAACTGTGTCGCAGCCAAAGTAACCCAAGTATTGAGTTTAGCTTTTAAAGTAACTTCATAAAAAATGTAAAAAAATATAGATTTTTTCTTGTATTATAACGCACAGTCATTTATAACCTTGTTTTGATATTTCATATTTACACAGAAGCAATTATAAATATTTTTTACTCATTTTAACGCTCCTTTTTGTTATCTTTTTTTATTTATGTTCTCTTTTTTCTCTCTATTTTGAAATTTTGTCGCCTTCTCTTTCGTTTTCTGTGTCGCTACTTTAACAAGCAATCTATCTTCTCTTTCTTTCTCGCTTCCCCTCACCCCCTCTCTCAGGCTTTGGTGAAATGTTTAGAATTCAACAATAGCCCATGTGACTGCCTATGAGACACTCTTATTGTGTGGTGACTCCGAGGATCCTGCTCCCCCCTCCACCCTTCTTCCCTCCGCTTTTTCTTTTCAATTCCATGCCCTCCCTGTGTAACCCTCTCTATGCCCTCTTCTTTTGTGCCCTCTTCCAGTACTGTTGTCTTTAGCCATCGATGTCCCTCCTTGGTTCATTCACTCTTGTACTGATGCAGAAGAGCTGAATTTGTCATTTACCATTGCATTTTCTTGGTTTATAGTAGTAACTCTCTGAATTTAGATATTGCACATTATGATATTTTGATGGCTCTGCTCTGCTACATTTGAAGCATTTAGTTCCTTCCTCCGCACTGATACATTTGGAGCATTTTGTTGCTTCTTCCTCTCTGTCACATTATTATTGTTATTATTATTATTATAATACATTTTTTAGCGCCATTTATTCCATGGCACTTCCTCCAACTCAATGTGGACAAATCTTAACTTATCATCTTTCCTCCATCTCACAGATCTTCCTTACCTGACCTATCTATCGCAATTAACGACATCACTCTTTCCCCCGTACCAGAAGTCCGCTGCCTCGGAGTAACCCTTGACTCTACTCTGCCCTTCAAACCGCACATCCAAGCTCTTTTCACCTACTGTCACCTCTGGCTCAAAAATATTTCCAGAATCCGTCCTTTCCTCAACCATCAATCTACTAAAATGCTTGTGCACGCCCTCATCATCTCCCACCTTGACTACTGCAACATCCTTTTCTGCGGCCTCCCTGCTAACACCCTTGCACCTCTCCAGTCCATCCTTAACTCTGCTGCCCGACTAATTCATCTCTCTCCTTGTTACTCCTCTGCTTCCCTCCTCTGCAAATCTCTTCACTGCCTCCCATTCCCTCAGCATATCCAGTTCAAATTACTAATACTGACCTACAAAGCCGTCCATAACCTGTCTCCTCCATATATCTCTGAATTAATCTCCCGATATCTTCCCTCACGTAATCTCCGGTCCTCCCAAGACCTCCTTCTCTCCTCCACACTTATCCGCTCCTCACCCAACTGCCTCCAAGATTTCTCCTGAATATCCGCCATCCTCTGGAATTCTTTGCCCCAACACGTCCGACTATCAACCACATTCGGATCCTTCAGACGGAACCTGAAAACCCACCTCTTCAGGAAAGCCTACAGCCTGCACTGACCTCCCTGCCTCCTCACCAGCACCGGAGCTACCGCCTCACCAACACCGGAGCTCCTGCTGCAACCCCTCAACCTACTGTCTCCTTCCCCACCATCCTGTAGAATGTAAGCCCGCAAGGGCAGGGTCCTCGCCCCTCTGTATCAGTCCGTCATTGTTAGTTTGTATGTAACCCCTTCTCATGTACAGCACCATGGAATTAATGGTGCTATATAAATAAATAATAATAATAATTTTGTTCCTTCCTCCACTCTGCTACACTTGGAGCATTTTGTTGCTTCCTCCGCTCTGCTACACTTGGAGATTTTTCTTGCTTCCTTCACTCTACAACATTTGGAACATTTTATTGCTTCCTCTGTTCTGCTACATTTGGAGCATTTTGTTGCTTCCGCCACTCTGCTACATTTGGAGCATTTTGTTGCTTCCTCCACTCTGCTACATTTGGAGCATTTTGTTCCTTCTTCCACTCTGCTACATTTGGAGCATTTTGTTCCTTTCTCCACTCTGCTACATTTGGAGTATTTTGTTCCTTCTTCCACTCTGCTACATTTGGAGCATTTTGTTCCTTTCTCCACTCTGCTACATTTGGAGTATTTTGTTCCTTTCTCCACTCTGCTACATTTGGAGCATTTTGTTCCTTCTTCCACTCTGCTACATTTGGAGCATTTTGTTCCTTTCTCCACTCTGCTACATTTGGAGCATTTGTTCCTTTCTCCACTCTGCTACATTTGGAGTATTTTGTTCCTTCTTCCACTCTGCTACATTTGGAGCATTTTATTCCTTCCTCCACTCTGCTACATTTGGAGTATTTTGTTCCTTCTTCCACTCTGCTACATTTGGAGTATTTTGTTCCTTCTTCCACTCTACTACATTTGGAGCATTTTGTTCCTTTCTCCACTCTGCTACATTTGGAGCATTTTGTTCCTTTCTCCACTCTGCTACATTTGGAGTATTTTGTTCCTTCTTCCACTCTGCTACATTTGGAGCATTTTGTTCCTTTCTCCACTCTGCTACATTTGGAGCATTTTGTTCCTTTCTCCACTCTGCTACATTTGGAGTATTTTGTTCCTTCTTCCACTCTGCTACATTTGGAGCATTTTGTTCCTTTCTCCACTCTGCTACATTTGGAGTATTTTATTCCTTCCTCCACTCTGCTACATTTGGAGCGTTTTGTCTTTTTCCTCCATCTCTTTCCTTGCATGATGAATCTGACATTTCTACCAGTGCATTGTTTTCTGCACAACTTATGGCTTGCCGATTGCTCTGGCCACATACTGTGATACTTCGGCTGCCCCCTCCCCCCTATTCCATCTCATTGCCCTGTTCTCTCTATAGGTGCCCCCTCTAGCACCAGCCTCATTATCTTCACTCCCTCTGCTCCAGTGCACTTCCCTGTCAATTTTCTCTCTCTGGCTGTGCCCCCCATTAGATTGGCAGCCCCTCCTTCCCGCTCTCTACCCCTCTCTGTTGGTTTTTGCAGCCTGATCCCTCTGCACCTGTTAATCTTTAATCCTCCTCATTTCTCTTCCCTTCCTTCATTAAGGGAGAGGTCTGCAAAACTTCCACGAATCTCACTAACAAGAATTCCGGTGAACCTTAGGGCACAGTTACCGAACTCCCCTATTTCCTTTACCATGCATCCCAATATTTTTGTTTTCCCCGCACATTCCCCTCCCCCAAATTTGCAGAGATTCCCACAGTCCACGATAACAAAGACCTATGGTTGGTTGCTGGTGGGGACATTCCAGACTATTCATAGATAGACCCTGCACACCTTCTTGTGCTGACAGTGCACTCTGCTTACAATCATTCTTCTTCATTATATCTTTTGCAGATGTAGCAGAGCTGAATTTGTTCCTTGGCTCTTGGTTCATACATTGCTCATCTAATTCTATGGAAATTTTTCAGGAGGTATACCTTTATAGTCAGTTTTCCTTGCATTTCCATTGTTTGATACATTTGGTGCAACTTTAAATTTAAGACTTTTGTCTGGAGCCGATTTTCCCCTTTTATGCCATTCTATGGCATAAGCAGAGATGTGTTGCTAAAAGTATCTTTTTGCCTAAAATCAATTGCTGGGACCCCACTAATAATTTGGATTAATAATTCATAGACTCCTTCCAGGGACATAGATATATAAGATTCAAAAGTAGCAATTGCAAATGGGCCCTGGTGGGTAAGGGTGTCCAAAAGTACCACCATGTATCATCCAAATGTAAGTGAGAAGCATATAACTGATGCAGTTAGACAGTCATTGTACATGTCAGTCTTAATTAAGGGGGCTTTTTGGAGTTGGATACTCCAAATTCATTACCACTTAATGAATTCGACACATCCTCTTAGGCTACGTTCACATATGCGTTGTGCACAACGCAAACAAAAACGCATGCAAAACACATTGTTTTGTGACGCATGCATCCTTTTATGGCATGATTTTGGACGCAAAAAAAATGCATGCGTCACAAAACGCAATACAACGCATGTCCATGCGCCCCCATGTTAAATATAAGGGCACATGACACATGCGTCGCCGCGGCTGCGCCTGACGCAGCCCCGCAAAACGCTAAGGTGAACGTAGCCTTAGTCGTGTGCGCCACTTTCCACCGAGGCCGAAATGCTACCCTGGTCAAGGACTAGATTAAAATTTCTTGCGTGAAAAATGTCGTCAAAATCAATGAATTTGGTGGTTGGGTGTAGCCACTTTCCATCATGTCCTGTCTTCTCTCTAGCTCCAACCTCTTTTTGAGGAGCTGCCCAAAATGCGTGAAATGCAAAAAGTTGCTAAATTGTTGCATACATTTTTTTTTAGACTTTTCAAAAGGTTTTATGCCAGTTTTCTGACATAAATATGTTGCTGAATCGGTGCCAAAGTGTAGAGAAGTACTATCTCTGGCATTCTCATCAGAATGAATGGACGGGTAGTGCACATGATGAACCTCCACTCTAATTGGCCAGGGCTCCTCAGACGATGTGAAACCCCCAGCTATCGGAAAATAATTTCCTTTCCTATAGATTGAGGATAACTTTTCATCTTGAGAATATCCCTTTGCATCATGACAAGGGGTAATGGCGAACCAGAAAACCATTTGTAGACAGCTGTTTCAGGCCATTTGCTCCTCATCAGTGCAATCACAACTAGGTGAATGTGGTTGTGCTAAACTGCAGCAGGTTTGGAATATTTTATGCCCCATGGATTGGGCAAAACTTTTAATCTTGAAATACCTCTTTACATCATGACAAGGGGTAATGGCCAACCAGAGAAACTATTTGTAGACAGCTGTTTCAGGCCATTTGCTCCTCATCAGTGCAGAGCTGCAATCGCAACTAGGTGAATGTGGTCGTGCTAAATTTCACCAGGTTCGGATCTCTGTTTCGTGTCCCGGTCATGATGATGTCGCTATCATCAGTTACAATGCAGGAGTGCAAGACTGTGATCTTACGTGTACAAGTTGCTGGGTAGCCCTAGCCTAAAAGGGGGTGCTGGTAGCTCCAGTCATTGTTTGGCCTCTCCTTCCTATTTTTGGACAAAGTAGTTGGTGACCCTTAGAACAGAAAAATAATGTATTCTGCACGGAGTATCCAGCTACATATATCTAGGCTATACATTGGAGATATGAGCATACACTGGGCGCACACACCAAACCTGGTGTGAAAAAAAAAAAGCGTCAGAGATTAATGACCATCGTAATGATCCCTTCTGGCTACACCTCATCTATTGTGGACACAGCTGCTCTTTTTTTTATCATGATGTTCTGAGACATTTATCAGATGCAGCCTCTTAGAGTGAGTAAGGCCCCCCCGTACACATTAGATGAAAGTCTTATTAATTTAGGAATAACCCTTTAAGCATCATTAGGCATTAACGACTATCTGATCTCAATGCCATAGTTTTAGCTTCGGTTTAGAAAGAGCAGAGCTGAAGAACTTGCAGTCATTGCTCCATCACCCCCTTAAGAGCCACAACCAAGAGGTTAATAAAATCTGCCAAGCATTCTCCATCCTAGTACTTAAAACATAATCCAAAAATTCCTTCTTCTTTATCAAGATGCTAATGCCCTCGTTGTGCAGAGACCGAACTTAGGAACCTACTTGGTCTTAGAAAACTTTGCCACGTCAAGAATGTGTCACTGATGGCTTCCAACCGCAGGAACAGAGTTGTTCGGTCCCTTGTTTTGGTGGGTGAGTTGGACATGCGTGGACTGCCACTGTCCATGACTGGGAAATATGGAGTAAGTCTAAAAGTTTATAAACTAGTATAGGTGCAGCACGAGAGAATGTGTAAAATAGAGAAAAATCACAAAGGGAGTGATGCCTCTTACTAAAAACCTCTCAAAGACTCCAACATTTTCCTTCTTGCCATTGGAAGGGTTGAGAAACTGATAAGAAAGCTCCCCGCAAACAGTGATCAACGACCGGGCCGTACCATGTGGTTATAAATAGCTGTGTGTACTGCGCTGTAATCAATATAAAGGACAGAGTGACACAGTAACGGGCATTGATCGGCCCAAGCATGAGCTAGTGATGTATTACTTATGTATAAGAATGCTTTGGCAACAGCAAGAAAACCATCTGGGCCTCTAAGACGTAGGTTTTGCCTTCTTGTAGGTGTACAAGCTCGTAAAGATTGGTGCAAAAGAGATATCAGTAAATGGATGGCTGCAGTTATAATTGATCTCTACGCGACAACACTGTGTCATTGATAGATAGGCCCAAAGGTGTGTGGAAGGAGGGTTAGATTGGGTTTTCTAAGACTTCTAGGATTCTTGATGAGTCGGGGGGCCAAGGTGTAGAGAAGCGTATTCTCTGGCGCTCCTATTAGTGCAGAGATGCAATTGCAACGAAGTGAATGTGGTTGTGCTAAACTGCAGCAGGTTTGGAATATTTTATGTCCCATGGATTGAGGATAACTTTTAATCTTGAGAATACCCCTTTACATCATGACTAGGGGTAATGGCCAACCAGAAAACCATTTGTAGACAGCTGTTTCAGGCCATTGCTCTGGCACTCCTATTAGAATTAATGGAGGGGTAGGGTGCCTGATCGACCTCAGCTACAATCTGCCGGGGCTCTGGAGATCGCTACGAGCCATGGCGGGAAGACCCCAAGCAATCGGAAAGATATTCCCTGTCTCATGGAAAGGGGATAACTTTCAAATTTGAGGATACCCCTTTAAAACATGACGATGGGTAATTGCCAACCAGAAAACCATTTGTAGACAGCTGTCTCAGGCTATTTCCTCCTTATCACTTCAGATCTGCGATCACAATGAGGTATGGCTAATGTAGTCATGCTAAACTGCGGCAGGTATAGATCTACCACTGTCATTAATTGTGATGTAGAAGTACAAAACTATCCCATGGACATAAGTCTCTGTGTCGCCCTAGCCTAAAAAGGCATGCTGGGAGCTACAGCTTGTAAGGAAGCCAAATACCGTCAAACATGGGTGAGTGGCACTTCAGGATATCATATTGTGCCTTTAGGGGCATCATTGTGAGAAGAGCACTGTAGGGGGCACCATACTGTGTGAGGGGGACATTGTGGGGGGGTTATCATACTGTGTGAGGACACAGTGGGGGAATCATGCTGTGTGAGAGGGACACTGTGGGGGCATCATACTGTGTGAGAGGGACACTGTGGGGGCATCATGCTGTGTGAGAGGGACACTGTGGGGGCATCATGTTGTGTGAGAGGGACAATGTGGGGGCATCATGCTGTGTGAGAGGGACACTGTGGAGGCATCATGCTGTGTGAGAGGGACACTGTGGGGGCATCATGCTGTGTGAGAGGGACACTGTGAGGGCATCATAATATGTGAGAAGGACACTGGAGGACATTACACTGTGTGAGGACATTGTGGGGCTATCATACTCTGTTAGAGGGACACTTTGGGGACATCATACTGTGTGAGAGGGACACTGGGGTGCACATTATACTGTGTGAGGACACTGGGGGCATAATACTGCGTGAGAGGGAAGCTGTGAAGGCATTATATTGTGGAAAGCATCATATTGCGTGTGGGGGAATATTCTGATGGAGCATCATACTATATATGAGATTATATTTTGAAGGCATCTATGTGAGGGGGATATACTGTAGACGCATCATTCTAGGAGGGGGAATTTACTGTGGGGTTCATAATATGCGTGTGTGTGACACTGTAGAGGCATCATACTCTGGGGGGATCATATTGTGTGTGGGGGAATGTATTATGGGGGCATCATACTGTATGGGGGAATACATTTTGAGGATGTCACACTGTGGGGGGAATGTATTGTGGGGGCATCATAGTCTGTGAAAGGGACACTTTGGGGAAGCATCGGACTGGAGCACCTTGGGCCCATCAGAGAAAATCATTCTTGGGGCCCACTTTGTAGCTACATAGAAAAAAATAGAAGACCACCAATTGTGTGGTAAAACACGCTAATATCAAGGTATAATATAAGGTAGTACACGTCTTAATTATGTAGCAGGGGTTGGGGTAACCCCCTCATAGAATATAATGTAGCACCCTCATAGAATATAATGTAGCCTCCCTCTTGGAATATAATGCAACCCCCCTCATGGAATATAATGCAGCCCCCCTCATTGAATATAACGCAGCCCCCCTCATGGAATATAATGTAGCCCCCTCACAGAATATAATACAGCCCCTCATAGAATATAGTGCAGCCCCCCTCATAGGGTATAATGCAGCACCCCGAAAAATATAATGCAACCCCCTCATAAGGTACAGTATAATGCAGCCCCCCCATAGAATATACTGTAGCCCCCTCATAGGACATAATGCAGCCCCCCTCATATAGTATTATGTAGCCCCCAGAATATAATGTAGCCACCTGAGAGAATAATGCAGCCCCCACACAGAATATATTGCAGGCCTCCCCACAGAATATAATGTAGCCCCCTCAAAGTATAACACAGCTCCCCTCATAGAGTATAATGCAGCCCCCCTCCACCTCCATCATTGTCCTCATCACCATCTCCATCGTTGCCTTCTCACCCACAACACCTTTTCTTGCCCATTCCACCACCTCCATCTTTGCCTCCTCCCTCACCACCATTGTCCTTTCCACCACTACCATCATTTTCCTTTCCACTACATCATCATTGCTTTATTCCCCACCACCCTCATCATTGCCCATTCCACCACCTCCATCATTACCTCCTCCCCCACAACCACCATTGTCCTTTCCACCACTACCATCATTGTCCTTTCGACCACCCCTTCATTGCTCTCTTCCCCACCACCCCTATCATTGCCCATTCCAACACCTCCATCATTGCTTCCCCACCACCACCATCATTGTCCTTTCCACCACAACCATCATTGCCTCCTCCCCCACCACCACCATCATCCTTTCCACCACTACCAACATTGCCTTCTCCCCCACCATTCCCATCACGGCACTCTCCATCTCCCACATCACTGCCAATCTCCAATAGACACTCAGCACCACACACACACACAGCACCGCACCACATACACTCACGCAGGCCAACAGAGACCCAGCAACAATCACCGATCTGCACGTTCCCCGCACCCGCAGCACATGCAGGAAGCAGCATCTTTGGCGCCAGCGTCCTCCTCTCTGAAACAGCTGTGCTGAATGATGACGTCATCCAGCCGCGCTGTGTCTGACAGGAAGCGCTGAGCAGCGGACAGGAAGCAGGATGGCATCGGATCCCTGCAGCTCCGCTTCGCTGCCAAGCTGCTGGGATTAACCGCCCAGCTGGGCCCACTTGTGGGGCCCCAATGCAGCTGCTCCAGATTTATATACGGGCAGTATTAGCCTCAGCCTGTGGCTAACACTGCCCACTATGTGAAATGCAAACTGACTCCTCTCCACGCCCGTTGGGGCGTAGGGAAGTGTGAATATTAATTTCTCTTTAGCCAAGGGGACAGGCTCCTGTCTCCAGCTGCTGCTCAGCTGACACTGAGTGGGTCCTCTGACTCAGGGGCCCCATAGCTGCTGGGAGTGCCGCTATTAGCCCCTGGAGCAGTTGGGGCCCTAGCCAGCTGCTGGCCAGTATGCCAGCAGGTGTCAGTGCTTGGGCCCACTGGAGAATCCTCCGGTCCTCCGGTGGACCAGTCCGACCCTACTGTGAGGGCATCATAATGTCTGATGCGTCATACTGGGTGTGGGAGAATGTACTATGGAAACATTATAATGTGAGTGGAAGTATCTTTGAGTCATCATACAGTGTGAGGGGGCATTGTGAGGGCATCATGTTGCCTAAGGAGGCATCATACTGTATTGGGGCCATGAAAAGGTTATTGAACACTATGGCCTTCAGTAGGGGCACTATTTATGTGTAAATTCACAAAAAGAACTAAGTGGGCGTAAAAAACATGGCAACACATGTCCCTCTTTCCTGTCTTTCAAAGTGGGGAGATATGAGATTACCCTGCGTAAATACATTATGAAAATGACTTCAGATTTTATGTTACCATCCAAAGCTAGATCCTATGGAGAAAAAAAATCCACTAAACATGGTGAGGATGATATAGTGGTACCCCATGACCCAGGCCATACGAAAAGTCATACAGTGCCTCACTACGATGTGAGAATGGCTTGATATGACTTCAGGCCATACAGTGCCTGACTGTAGTGTGAGAATGACTCAGCCTCTCCCCAGGTCATTCTCACACTGGTACCACAGTTACTATCGCCTCAGGCACTGCCGGATGTCCTCTGTATCACCTTACCTAGGTCTGACGCTGGTTGCAAATTAACCCAGATCTTTATTTTTTTAGTTGTCTGACAACTTCCTGTATAAGTCAACGTCTATTCTGAACTCGCCTAATTATTTGGCTTCTTGTTAATCAAACATTGACAGCAAAAGGAGATAACGTCTGTACTAATCTTACATGGCTGAGTGATCGTTGGCCGACTGAAGGGAGAACTTGTATATTTAAGTGAGCGTAAAGCCGTTATTGTATTTAATAAATTAATTAGGGTGACCAGTCGCCAACACACAAGGCCGTTTAAGAGACAAATAAATGGCTTCTGGTGAGCCAAGGTTTCTGCATGACCCGAGGACTCCAATTTGTAAGGGAGGTGCAACTTGCTTATTGGGTTTGCAGCAGAGAAAAGTGTATTTTTATAAATATTTTTTGACTGGCAAGTTGGTAGCCATTTAAAAGGATTGTCCACTACTTGGCCAACTACTTCTTGATCTAAATTTTTTGACCCACAATAAAATAAAAAAGCTTATATTCTCCTCCCGTGCCGGCACCATTCCCACGGTGTTGGCACTCGCTCTCCCTGGGGCTCCCGTGCTTTTGTTGTGACAGCGCTAGCGTCACTGTCCCCGCCTTTTGTCGACTTGAACATGAAGAGGAAGTCCAGGCTGCCGCTGATCTCTGACTTCCTCATCATATTCAATTCGACAGAAGACTGGGACAGTGACGCCAGCACTGATTGGCTCACATGTCACAATAATAGCACCAGATCCCGGGGACAGTGGGGGCCAACATCGTGGGAATGGTGCCGGCACAGTGGGTGAGTATTGGCTTTTTCATTTTATTGGGGCCAAGCGTGGGGTATGAGAAGGAATTGCCCAAGGAGTGGACAACTTCCGTAAGTTTGGCCATCGTCTCTCTTAATTTATTGGAGGTTTTGTTGGCATTTATATCCAGAGACTGCATCAGGTAATATTGGATTTTTTGAGCTGATGATGCAGCAAAGTACTTGACATGAGCTGAAAAAAATCCAACATGCCAAGCCGGTATGAACATTAGTCAGTGAGTCATAGGTCAAAACGAGTGGCTGGATCGTTTGTTTCACTAAAACCGTCAACGATCATTTGTTATGGTCAAAATCAGCCATATTGGTCAACTTTTATCGTATGTGTTTGCATCATCAATCAGTCAATGTCAGATGAACTTGTTTTAGGTAGAACTGTCTGACCATTTACCGTAATATATATAGATGGGTAATGAATTTCCACCAATGGCAGATGCTACGAGCGAGAGAGAAGGGTTGGGCAGCTGGATTTCACATACCCACTTCTTTTTTCCCAGTTGAATTGGTTTTTGATGACAGCTTATTCCCATCTCTCCATTCAGAACCCATGCATTCTTGGCCTGCGTCAAGTTCCCTTGATGGGGGTTGTCTGGTTTGACATCTCCACTATGTTTGATAGAAATGTACGCCCCCCAATTGACTTAAAATGCTCCTACTGGACATTTCAAAGTGGGGTCTTAACCAGACTCTAGGACATATGTCCTATAGAAGCAGGTCATGCTGCTACGGAGCCCTTTGAATGGGGTCCAGTTTGGGTGCCCTTTTTAATGGGTGGTTAAAACCAGCAGTAGGATGTGGTACACATGTTAGAAAACTGGTAAAAATAGGATAGGGCGCCAAGACCTCCTTTTCTGGGTCTGGTGGTAGTCAGTCTCTCGAGACGGGTCTTATTTTTATCTTTGCTCTTGTACACTTTAATAATGAACAAAAAAGGGAAAGACTTATTTCCCCCCCTAAATAAACCAGCCCTTTATTTCTCTGAGAATAGAAGACTAGATAAAAATAATGCAGTAGAAATACTTCCATAGGAAAGACCTGTGGATATGGCTCATTTTCCATTTCCCACAGCACCAGAAATAGTCAAATATTTAGAGTTAGAAATAACCGTCTGGGGTCGGACCGTGAGATTGTGTTCATGTGTGATGCGTCCTGTCATTCAGGACATACAGCAGGGACGAAATCTGCAGATCATTTCCATCCTGCAGACCGGGAGGCGACTTGTATTCGGATATGACATTAGATTGATCTGATCCCGTTCACAATTTTGTAGGGGATAAGGAACACCCATTCTTCAATCCTACAGATCAAATACTTGTGGTCGAACCAAATAATATTCCACAAATGTATATAGAGGGTATCCCTTTAAGGATGCACATGTCTTGATTTAAATGAGTTTGTCAGAATAGAAAAAAGTCTGATTAATTTCAGTAGAAGCTCCACCATTGACTATGTATGTGTCTGGTATTGTAATATTTTAGGTGGATGATTAGGCGAGTTTCTGCTCCAAAAACCCAGTTTAACTTAGCGTATGTTCACACTGATTTTTTTGGAGCACAAACTGAGCGGCAAATTTCCAAATCCTCCTCAAATACTCACAACTTGGTTCTGATGATGTATTGATGTACTGATGGTGGTTCTGGTGATGTATTCATGTAAATACCCCTTTAAAAAATGTTGCGGCCCTTACGATTGATGCAGTATGGCATTATGGCCCTTAGGGCAAAATATGTTGTTTACCATTGGTATAAGAGGATACCCAAAACTTCCTAATTATTTATTAGAGTGGTGTACCCAAACCTCCTTTCCTGGAGAAGTTTAAAGCGAGAGGCTTGTGCACTGCCACCCCATTCATTGTCTTTAGGACTGACAGAACTTGGCTATCTCTCTGTCAGTCAAAAAGCCATACATGAACACTGTTACATTCAAGGGTCCCTGAAATAGGGACTCAAAACATTAATTTTAGTTATCAGTGTGGGGTCCCATCAGTTTTACCCCCAGCAATATTACATTTGTTACCTGTCTCGTGGATGAGGTATACATAAATATTCTTGTAAGTGTGAATTAGGCCGAGCTGCAATACCAAACACAGCCATGGACTCGAATGGCGCTGTTTTCTGCTGTCCCTCCCTGGACACAGTGGTAGGTTTCACTTTTGACCCCCCTTCCCCCCGTTGACCTACTCACAGCACAGTTACTGTACATTAGCACAGTGTGTCCGTAAAGTCATGGTGCACTTTCGACCAGTCACTGGAAAGCAACAAAAAAACGATAGAAATATGAAATCTGTTGCAAATAAAAGAAAAACTCTCACAGTTTCATACCTATTCAGTGCAGTTCGTTGTGGGCTCCATTTGTAGTCCAACACACATCCAAACGATAGCATAAGCTTGTGGTTGCATGATGTCCCAGACCTGGCACTGTATTAATCAGAGTTCAGTTTATCAGGGGTTAATCTGTCTGGGGGCTCAGCAACAGCTTAAATGAGTTTGTGTTGTTTGGTTCTTGTTATCTCTCCTCATGAACAGGTCTGATACGATTGGGCCAGAGAAAGGGCGCCAAAATGTAAACTATAAAAGTGCACCATGACTTTACGGACACACTGTATTTCCATTCCTTTACATGACGATGACGTGGTCTACACGATATGTTTCCTTCTCACGAGTGCTCACATATCTCAAGTTCCAGTTGGATGACATGACATTTAAAGTGTTAATACCGATCATTCCAAAACTACATGGAGGTGGTTATGGGAGCCGCTGTGTTCGGAAATGTCCATTGCGATCATGTGGACTTCATTCTAAAGTGTACAGGATTGGTCTTTAGGCTCCTCGAATGTTCTTCTTTCCTTTCTCTAAAGCTCTAAATCACCTTTCTCTCACAGTGACCACTTCAAGAGATGTGTGGTATTTCATGACACTCATTCAAACGAGTGATCCTCTCGGGAGGGATCAACTCTTTATTAGTGGTAATCCACTTTGGCATTTCACCCTCTTCTATGATGCCATGTACCCTAATAAGTCATATTCAAAAAGGCTTTTCCCAATATGTCATTCCTTTAACATAACTGGACATTTCTCAGGGGGGAAAGTTCTGTATATTCAGAAGATATGGACACATCTTGTACCGTTATATTGTGACTTGTGATACTCTTGCTCTGGGCATCTTTGGCCTCTTGTCTCCATCTTGCTTCATCTGTTTTAGTGCATTGCTTTTTAGTAAGGTCTTGTAGACATATTCTTGTCCCCTTGGGTGATATCTAATGACGTGGAGGCCAGAGGTTGGATAAATGCCATAGACCAAGGAGCCTGTCCATCAAATCCAGTAGATCTTTTGGATAGCTGACAGATATGCATCTACTGACCTTTGTGAACGTGACTCATAGGCAGAAATATGCAGCAACATTCCTGCATCTGCGGTTTTGCCAAGGCCCTGCTTGGCGATGCGTCTTCCGAGCAAAAGCAATGTATGGGACAACCCTTTGAACAAGGAATATAAAATTCTACCAGGAATCTAGAATAAAAATTCAGTATCAAATGATCGATTAATAGAATCGACGAAGGTGGTACAAAGAACCTTTTATTACTCTCCGATCAAGGTGCCAGTTATATTTTATACCTTACCTGGTGGCATCTGCCAGTTATTGGTACCAACCTCTGGTTCCAGTAATGCAATGACAACCTCAGCTCCAACTGAAGCTGCTAGCTGCTGGTATCCTACATGAAAGGGGCCCCAAGAGTCATATTATTGATGGTGTATCTGAATCTCTGTATTGACGACCCTGTTTTTTCTCTTTCGCAGGCTGTCTCTGTGCAGTGACGGTTACCGTCCTACCAAGGGTTGAGGTTGAATTCCGGCATGAGGCCGTCTTCACGTGTAAGCCGAAGTTCAGCGGGTCTCCAAAGTACAGCTTGGAGTGGTCTTATGTAAGTAGAGTGTGACCGATGTCTGTATGTGCAGCTACGAAAAATATTAACCCCTTCATAGGGCGCGCACCCCCTTGTAGAGACATCAGTGTCGAAATATGCAATGAGATGAGCAACATTGATCAAGCGGAGCATTTTCTACGGCTAAGACTTGGTCATCAGAAGTCTCCTCAATTTGAAGGCCAAAAAAACAATCAAATGAAAAGACAGAATTCAGTCCTGAGTTCCCCTGCCATTAGCCTCAATCTTCAGAAGGCCGAGCAAGAAGAAATTAGTAGTGCAAACTAGACACCTCATTCAGACATCAGTCAATTTTCACATACGCAAGAAAAAAATTGGTCTAGTGTTTGGCTATTTTTTTTTACAATGTGCCTAAGCACTAACATGTTGCCCACCTGCCTATTTTGCCCGCCGAAGATCTGTGCCAGGACAGAGCTATCACTGACAATTCATGCCGACGATTCAGTGGCTCCCATTGACATCAAGTCAACAGAGCAGCGACTTCTTCTCTGCTCTTTTGATGGGCTCCCTGCTGCCTAGCTGCGGGGAGCCCACTGTCAATCAGCATGACACCAGCATTTGATAGACCCACCCGAAAAAGGAAAAGCTGTTCTATTAACGTGGATCAGCAAAACTGATCAATGATTCCTCTTCACCGGCGTTCATGTAGTTGTCTCTGTTAGCAACTACCAGCCCGTTAGTTTTTAAGTACAGAGTACCGTAAAAGCCAAAAAATAATTCTTCGATAACTCCTTTAAATTTTGCTATATATCAGCTTAGAAACAGTGTTGATAGAAGAGCGATAAGAGATATAGACAGATTTGATTGTCAACTCATTCTGCAGTCCACTATGTACTATGATCCATAAAGGCTGCAGAAACCAAATGGTCCTAAATTTGTAATAAGAACATATTGAAAACTGACAAACAGTCGTGCATTTAGGTTAAAAAAAAACACACAGGGTCCAGTTTCTATAGAAATATAGAGTCGAAATAGCAAAGTTTGCCTTTTTGAGCCACTGGCCAGGGTAGCCTTCCATTTCAATAGGCGACATGCGATGGAGGATGGGTCCTAAGATCAGGGACCCCCCACAATTAACTTATCACCAGGGGACCTGCTACTTGGAAAAGAATTGCCCCTTAAAGTATTGCAGAAGCCGTTTAAGAAACCCGGAATTCACTATTGAGCAATTCTTTGGTCCTTAGTAGCAATTTGGGTGTTACTTGTACTAAGAATGGAGGCTCCGCAGGGCACCCGTGTGGTGATAAGCCGTGTATTGTTTAGGAAGGGATTAAAGTGTCACTGCTTATTCTTTGCTTGCTTAATCTGTTCTCTTCCAGAATCACAAATATCAATATTTCATTGTCTCGGAATCCCGACTGTGGACAGGCCATTGTTCTAGCAAGGAGAAAAGAGAGGATTTCAGTGTCACGGATGGTTCAGCTGAAAATTGGGGACCATTAGAAATGGGGAATATTAGAATTGGGGACTAATTAGGAGGATGCAGATTCATCTAGACAAGACTGGGGGAATTATCAAACTATCAAAAATTCACTTTTGGAATCGTGTGTTTGTCTTTTACAAGCCCTACATATTCAGCTTGGTCTCAGAAAAAGACGGATAAAAGAGTCACAAAATGCCTGTCGGCAGGAGCTCACTGACAGATCCTCAGTTAACTCGTTCTGCGCCCAGTAATAGAGTACAAAACGGGGGCTATAGAGGTCAAACGGTGCAAAATTGTTAAGGAAAAATATTTGTGGCTCGAAATATATGAATTTAAATAAATAATAATTTTAAATAATCAATAAATAAATAATAATTATCTCTAAAAAAAAAAAACATAATTAAAGGAGTTTTCCATGATTTTACAAATGCTGACCTAGAAAGTAGGAAATGTAAGCAAAAAGGAAAGAAGCGTGACTTACCGTATTCTTAGCGCTATCACTGGTGCTAGAAGTGATGATGTGTCGCCCATCAGTCACTGAATGGTCTAGACCAAGGGTGTCAAACTGCATTCCTAGAGGGCTGCAAACAGGTCATGTTTTCGGGATTTCCTTGTACTGCACAGGTGATAATTTAATCACTTACACAAATAATGAGTTGGTGATTAAATTATCACCTGTGCAGTACAAGGAAATCCTGAAAACATGACCTGTTTGCAGCCCTCGAGGAATGCAGTTTGACACCCTTGGTCTAGACTGGACTGGACTGGTCTGGACTAAACATTGTAACGCCATATGATAGAATCGTCCCTTTAAAAAAAAAAAAAACAGTTATAACGATAGCAATCACTGACCGGCAATCGTTTCATGTAACTGAGCCTTTATCCTTCATTTTTGACCCACAGACTGATCAGGATGGACAAAGGATTCGCATCGCCAGCTACACTGATGGGAAGACATCGGTATACCCGGGAACGCCGTTTACCAGCCGAGCGGCAGTCAGGAGCGACAACAGTCTGGTCATAAGTGAAATCCGCATAAAGGATGAAAATCAATTCACTTGCAGAGTGAATGCCGGGAGTGAAGGGACGGGTGAGGGCAACACTCAGCTGAAGGTTTTTGGTGAGTACAGATATCTGGTACATGGGTATGGCTGATTGGCACTCAGCATCATTACCCCTTATATCCCAATGCTAGAATGAAATCCATTTAGGAGAGGCTCAAAGCCACAAATATTAGTGAGTTGTAGGCCGTATCGCATGAGGAATGGGCTAAAATCCCTAGGAATGCTGTAAGATATGTATCACATTTGCATCGGGTTGCAAGAGCCAGAAGTGCATCAGGTTACAACAGCCAGAAGTGCATTGGGTTACAACAGCCAGAAGTGCATTGGGTTACAACAGCCAAAAGTGCATTGGGTTACAACAGCCGGAAGTGCATCGGGTTACACCAGACGGAAGTGCATCGGGTTACAACAACCAGAAGTGCATCGGGTTACAACAGCCAGAAGTGCATCGGGTTACAACAACCAGAAGTGCATCGGGTTACAACAGCCAGAAGTGCATTGGGTTACAACAGCCAGAAGTGCATTGGGTTACAACAGCCAAAAGTGCATTGGGTTACAACAGCCAGAAGTGCATCAGGTTACAACAGTCAGAAGTGCATCGGGTTACAACAGCCTGAAGTGCATTGGGTTACAACAGCCTGAAGTGCATCTGGTTACAACAGCCAGAAGTGCATCGCGTTACAACAGCCAGAAGTGCATCGGGTTACAACAGCCGGAAGTTCATCGGGTTACAACAGCCAGAAGTGCATTGGGTTACAACAGCCGGAAGCGCATTGGGTTACAACAGCCAGAAGTACATTGGGTTACAACTGCCAGAAGTGCATTGGGTTACAGCAGCTGAAAGTTCATGGGGTTACAACAGCCGAAAGTGCATCGGGTTACACCAGACGGAAGTGCAACGGGTTACAACAGCCAGAAGTGCATCAGGTTACAACAGCCGGAAGTTCATCGGGTTACAACAGCTGGAAGTGCATTGGGTTACAACATCCGGAAGTGCATTGGGTTACAACATCCGGAAGCGCATTGGGTTACAACAGCCAGAAGTACATTGGGTTACAACTGCCAGAAGTGAATCGGGTTGCAACTTATGGAATTGCATCATATGGAAGTGCATCGGGTTACAACAGCCAGAAGTGCATTGGGTTACAACACCCAGAAGTGCATTGGGTTACAGCAGCTGAAAGTTCATGGGGTTACAACAGCCGAAAGTGCATCGGGTTACACCAGACGGAAGTGCAACGGGTTACAACAGCCAGAAGTGCATCAGGTTACAACAGCCGGAAGTTCATCGGGTTACAACAGCCGGAAGTGCATTGGGTTACAACATCCGGAAGCGCATTGGGTTACAACAGCCAGAAGTACATTGGGTTACAACTACCAGAAGTGCATCGGGTTGCAACATATGGAATTGCATCAGGTTACAACATATGGAAGTGCATCGGGTTACAACAGCCAGAAGTGCATCGGGTTACAACACCCAGAAGTGTATTGGGTTACAGCAGCTGGAAGTGCATGGGGTTACAACAGCCGAAAGTGCATCGGGCTACACCAGACGGAAGTGCAACGGGTTACAACAGCCAGAAGTGCATCGGGTTACAACAGCCGGAAATGCATCGGGTTACACCAGACGGAAATGCATCGGGTTACAACAGCCAGAAGTGCATTGGGTTACAACAGCTGGAAGTGCATCAGGTTACAACAGCCAGAAGTGCATCGGATTACAACAGCCGGAAGTGCTGTACTAAATATTGAAGACACTTGTCATTACAGATGTAAATCAGTAAAAGTGGCGTTTTGTGCTGAATTTAGAGAAACTACTTGTTAGATTAGTTCATTATTCTCATTTGATTAGTTCATTCTAATTGGATGAAAGTTTGTAAAGTTTGCTAGTAAATCAAGCTTGCAATTAGGCGGTTAAATAATTTGCATTGGAATTGTCTAACACTAATCAGCAGCTGCTGCAGAACCTCGTCTAAAAAATGGTTTCTATCACTTGAAAAAAAAAAATGGATCCCTACTATTTAATTTACAGTAGAAGGGATATAGAATAAATTATCAACTACTACAATTTAATATATAATGCGACATGCTATAATGTGAAATACCGTATCCTGCCGAATAATATAATTAAATACAATGTGTGTAATTGGATATAAAATATTGCTTAATATAATATATACGTTTTAGTGTTCTTTTTATAAGGAAAATATAATATAATGGTGATAATGTAAAGTCTAATAATATAGTATAGATCAATATACCGTAATAGAATGTAAAATGATACAAAATACAGAACACTTTAATATAATAATATAATATTATTTGGTGGAGCACACGGTATAATTTTCTTTATGCTTTGTACTAATTTTCTTTAATTTTTGCCTTTAGTGTCCCCTTCATCCCCGGAACTTTCTGTGAGCACCCAAGTATTATCTATCACGGAGCCTATAGCAGCAGAGGTAATATAATGCCTTCTGATGGAAAGTTCCTTCTCTGTACCATATATGTATGCCGTACATTCTAGATTCTTGTAAAAATATTTATTATGACTTAGAAATAGGCGCCCCCAATGGGAAACTATTGACTTTGGAGCACAGTTCACAAACTTTACTGTTCTCTTTCTTAAAACTGGCAGAGTGCTATACATGTAGCAGCTTACTAGGAAAGCGCAAACGTTCTTCAAGTCTCGCTGCTCTTCTCAGGCGCGTATGCTAAGTCGACACCTCAGTTCCTCATGGGCTGACACTCGCTCCTATTAGCCTCTCCTTCTTCACTGTACACACACTTTTATCCGCCATACCAACCCCCTCGGACCTGCCGGTTGTTGCAGGTTCGCTCACATTTGGCACACCAAACCTAGAGCTTTCATTGGCTTCTACATTAGCGCGTCACCGTGACCATTCCTGCAGTAACCCCGCACATAGACCTCTTCATCATGGCATTTGCCACTCTTCTGCGGGCACGTGACAACTTTTCTGAGACTCCTTCGCCTTCCATCACTCTCAGAAGTTGGCGGTCACTCTTGGCTCGTTAGGAGTGTTCCTCACCTGGTGTCACTGCGGTAACTCGCATGCCCTCTCCGCACCTCCCTACTCACCATGGTCTCCGCATGGCTTCTCAGCATGTTTCTTCCATTTGGCTAGGATGGCCGGTCTCTTTCGGAGATTAGGTTCCATGGCCTGTCCCATGCAAACAGGCTCTATATCAGGCAGCTCCACCCACCATTCTTGGTCCGAACGTTGGTTCCTAGCTTATTTGTTCAGCTAGTGTCCAGTTTGTGCTTTGTGTGTTTGTTCCTCCCAGTTTTGACCCAGCTCGTGTACCTGTCCTGTCTGACCTCTCCGCTCTTGACCTCCGCTACATATCCTGATCCTGTGCTGCCTACCCCGACCTCGGACCATCTGACCACGTCTTTGTCTTTGCCCTTCTGTACCTCATGCCCATGACTCTTACCCTCAGGTCACCTGCTGCAGTGCCATGGACATCCCTAGAGTTGCATCTGGTGTCTACCGGCAGCCCAGCATCCTCACCACAAGGTCTTCACCTGTAGTGAAGACCCGGTAGGCACCTAGTCTTGCTCAACCATATTAAGCCTGGCCCATGGTACAGTGGGTTCACAGCCACCAGCGTTACACCTGGGAAAGTCACAGAGGTTTTGTCTTATCCAGTGACGTAGCCTGAGGTGGCACTCACTCTTATGAATTTTCCCATCACTCGCCTTCACGTAGCTCCTACCCTTTTTACTTGCATGGCAGGAAGCAGAAGCCTATATTGTCCTGGGTACAACTACACTGACCCGCATCCGTCTGAGTCAAATTCCCCATCAGCACCAATCAGCTCGCTGAACTCTTGTGCCATACAGGTAACACAACGTTGTTCACAAAGCCACAGGAATACTGTCCGGAGCCATTCGGTTAAGCACCATCTTGGTACACTTTCCTTTCACTACCTACTCAATCAATGTATCCCATTACACCACACGTCATCTGTGCTCAGATTAGGTGGTACAGCCAATATGCGAAACATTAGCGTGGGTGAAATATTAATGTCGGAAATCGATTCTTTTAGGAATGTATTAAGACAGTCTGTTTCCACCCTCTGGTAGACTGTTCCATTCCTTCTCCAAAAGTCATTTATCTTCTCTTTTAAGGTTGGTACATGCACCAGCAGAAATTCATACCCAGCACCCACCATCGAGTGGTACAGAAATCAAGCTCCACTGAATGCTGGAACTGAAAAAACAGCAGGTAAAGCTCCTGTACAATGACTTCTATATACAGCAGATAACACAGGATCCACCATTCACAATAGGTGATGTCACAGCTCACCTCCTCCTCCTGTACAATGACTGATAACACCTCTATATACAGTAGATAACACAGGATCCACCATTCACAATAGGTGATGTCACAGCTCACCTCCTCCTCCTGTACAGTGACTGATAACACCTCTATATACAGTAGATAACACAGGATCCGCCATTCACAATAGGTGATGTCACAGCTCACCTCCTCCTCCTGTACAATGACTGATAACACTTCTATATACAGCAGATAACACAGGATCCACCATTCACAATAGGTGATGTCACAGCTCACCTCCTCCTCCTGTACAGTGACTGATAACACCTCTATATACAGTAGATAACACAGGATCCACCATTCACAATAGGTGATGTCACAGCTCACCTTCTCCTCCTGTACAATGACTGATAACACCTCTATATGCAGTAAATAACACAGGATACACCATTCACTACAGGTGATGTCATAGCTCACCTCCTCCTCCTGTACAATGACTGATTACCCCTCTATATACAGTAGATAACACAGGATCCATCATTCACAATAGGTGATGTCACAGCTCTCCTCCTCCTCCTGTACAATGACTGATAACACCTCTATATACAGTAGATAGCACAGGATCTACCATTCACTACAGGTGATGTCATAGCTCACCTCCTCCTCCTGTACAATGACTGATAACACCTGTATATACAGTAGATAACACAGGATCCGCCATTCACAATAGGTGATGTCACAGCTCACCTCCTTCTGTACAATGAATGATAACACCTCTATATACAGTAGATAACACAGGATCCACCATTCACAATAGGTGATGTCACAGCTCACCTTCTCCTCCTGTACAATGACTGATAACACCTCTATATACAGTAGATAACACAGGATCCACCATTCACAATAGGTGATGTCACAGCTCACCTTCTCCTCCTGTACAATGACTGATAACACCTCTATATACAGTAGATAACACAGGATACACCATTCACTACAGGTGATGTCATAGCTCACCTCCTCCTCCTGTACAATGACTGATTACACCTCTATATACAGTAGATAACACAGGATCTACCATTCACTACAGGTGATGTCACTGCTCACCTCCTCCTCCTGTACAATGACTAATAACACCTCTATACACAATAGATAACACAGGATCCACCATTCACAATAGGTGATGTCACAGCTCACCTCCTCCTGTGCAATGACTGATAACACCTCTATATACAGTAGATAACACAGAATCCACCATTCACAATAGGTGATGTCACAGCTCACCTCCTCCCCCTGTACAATGACTAATAACACCTCTATATACAGTAGATAACACAGGATCCACCATTCACAATAAGTGATGTAACAGCTCACCTCCTCCTCCTGTACAATGACTGATAACACCTCTATATACAGTAGATAACACAGGATCCACCATTCACTATAGATGATGTCACAGCTCACCTCCTCCTCCTGTACAATGACTGATAACACCTCTATATACAGTAGATAACACAGAATCCACCATTCACAATAGGTGATGTCACAGCTCACCTCCTCCCCCTGTACAATCACTGATAACACCTCTATATACAGTAGATAACACAGGATCCACCATTCACTATAGATGATGTCACAGCTCACCTCCTCCTCCTGTACAATGACTGATAACACCTCTATATACAGTAGATAACACAGAATCCACCATTCACAATAGGTGATGTCACAGCTCACCTCCTCCCCCTGTACAATCACTGATAACACCTCTACATACAGTAGATAACACAGAATCCACCATTCACAATAGGTGATGTCACAGCTCACCTCCTCCTGTACAATGACTGATAACACCTCTATATACAGTAGATAACACAGGATCCACCATTCACAATATGTGATGTCACAGCTCACCTCCTCCTTCTCCTGTACAATGACTGATAACACCTCTATATACAGTAGATAACACAGGATCCGCCATTCACAATAGGTGATGTCACAGCCCACCTCCTCCTCCTGTACAATGACTGATAACACCTCTATATACAGTAGATAACACAGGATCCGCCATTCACAATAGGTGATGTCACAGCTCACCTCCTCCTCCTGTACAATGACTGATGACACCTCTATATACAGTAGATAACACAGGATCCACCATTCACAATAGGTGATGTCACAGCTCACCTCCTCCTCCTGCATGCCTGGGGAAGCTGTCTGGACCAGGAAGCATGATTCTAGTATTTGGCTTAGTGGTCAGAGTGAAAGTTAAAATATTCATTTATTTTTTATTATAATGATATGAAAAAACAAAACAAAAGTGTTATGAAATATTTTTTTGACCCCTCCTGACGTCAATTTTCGTGATTCCTCTTTAATAAGACTCTCGTCTATAAACAGATTTATATGCTTCTTCCCGAACCACCACCGAGGCGTCTGGTTTGTACACGGTCTCCAGCACTCTCTTCCTGAAGCCCACCAAAGCGGACGTTGATGCGTTATTCTCCTGTAAGATTGTGTTCCCCTTACCAGGGAGCTCTTCCAGTAGCATGGAGTCCAAGGAATTCGAACTGTCACTCCACTGTAAGTAAGACCTGATGGCCCCATTGTCCTGGCTAATCTTGGAAGAATATGTTTGATATTTTAATGTCCATTTCATTTTTTTGTTTGTTTCCAGATTACACTGAGAATGTCAAGTTATCCGTCTTACCCTATCAGCCCCTTAAAGAAGGAGACCGAGTGACTCTCCGGTGCGAAGGAGATGGGAACCCGGCCCCGACCTACTTGCTACAAAAAAAGAAGGTGTTTTGAGATGAAATACTTGGAGCTCGAAAACCTGAAGCAGAAACAGCACCACTTTGGTGCACAGGATGGGTCCGGTATTGCAACTCAGTCCTATAGAAGTGGGCAGAAATAGCCCCCAAACACCTTAGATGACTGCCTAACGCCTTCATGTTTATCACAGGATGCGCAAAAATCGAAAATACCTGACCCTTATGTCCTCTTGCCTTCATCTGTCTGGTCCCCCATACACAGGAAACTGTTGGTCATGCCCATTGGTATTGGCGGGTACGGCCGACGTTTGTCTAATGTGTATGGGGGGTCTTAAGGGCTTACAAAAAGGTGGTTTTGACACAATTTTCCTCCTTGGTTTCACCTAGGTTTGCATTCCTTTGAGCTGCAATACCAAAAAAGACCATGAATCAAGAGTGGTGCTGTTTCTGGAAGACAGCAGCTAAGCAAAAATTTCTCAAAAAACTGTACATATAGGCAAATGTCTCCTCAAAATGTAAAACTGCTCAAATATTTGGAGGTTTTGCTTCAAAAACTCAGCGAAAAGACTCCATGTACACATACTCTAAGGATATCTGAGTTTTTCAGCCAGAAGCTGAGCGGAAACTCTACAAATCCTCCTCCAAAACGCTTCGAAAACTTTGCTGCGGCTCTGCTAGTCTTCTCAATGATGAGGAAGTGCCTTATCGTCCTCGCTATTCATGAGCTCTGGCTTTTCCTAGCTCCAAACATAGATTTCTGTTTCCTGTGCGCTGTATGTAGTAATCTGTTAATGGATGGTCCTGGTTCAGTTACGCAGATATTATCTCTTAGAGGACTAGACAAGCTGCAGGAAATAAAATACTGATTTTAGCAAAACTATAGCAAGCAGCCCAATAAATTTTCTGTCTCTGTCCCAATATTACGATGCCCTCAATAATCGGATGCACATACTTGATCAGTTGATCGAAGGTGATCAGTTGATCGAAGGTGCTGCAGCGTGCCAGCTCCGTACATTGGATAGTGGCCGTGAAAGGTACTACAAGCTCCCCCCCTATTTACGTGTATATCATAGAGCCTGCAGTACCATTCCTGGCCACTACACAATGTATGGCGCTGTGTCACCTTCGATCATCTGATCACTGATCTCAGATTTTGACCTGTATAAAGGATAGGTCATCAGTATCAAGGGTCCCAGAAAACCCCTCTAATACCCTCCATTTTGTACTTTATGTTATGCTCCTTCTCCAGTCCTGTTGTTCCTCACCGTGATTGGCTTCCATTGCAGGCTGACGGATCTGTGGACGATTTGAACTCTGCTCTCAATGGAACTTACGTTTTCCAAAACATCTCTCGAGAGGATAGTGGGACTTATACCTGCGAAGCTCTGGATTTCGACAGCCCTGAAGACATTGAGCTCAAGAAGGAGATAGATATCGAAATTCATTGTAAGTGGGAAGAGTCTGGTGGCAGGTTACTCCCCTCTTCCCCTACAGATCATATGCATGCTCTACGAAAGTGGACGTGCATGTGTATGGGGAGATCGGGAGACATGGCTGTCGGCCAACAGCTGCTTGACATGTATGGCCATCTTTAGGGGCTTTCAGTAAGTAGGACTCTCCCCTTTTAACTCTTACTGCCCTTGTAGGGTGTGTCACTACAATGGCAAACTGCCCCAATGGGAAAAAAACTCTCAATTCAGCCATTCGGTGTAGGTCCCAGGCGAAGGATACTCACCAATCAGCAAGTTATCACCGAGACTTCTGCACTTACCTACATGAGACATAGAGATTTCCTGGGCCCAAACCATTCTGCAGAGTAACTTTCTCTCTTTTTTTTTTATAACGTAGCGTCCGATTTTTCTTCCGCAGACCTAAATCCTCTCTCTCTCATCCCATCTGGACAAGTTCGCCCCTCTGTTGGGGACGACGTTCCCCTTAACTGCATAGGTGATGGCTCGGAAAGACCCGACATGGTCTGGAAGAAGGTAAAGCTGCGCCCGCTCCCGTCTAGTGTCATCTTATCTATTCTCTTTGGAGTAGCTGACAAGCTTCTGTTCATTCCTCTTATAGGGGGATCTTCTTCTCTCTAGCAGCAACAGGCATCGGTTGCGTAATTTAACATATACCGACTCGGGGGTTTATACTTGTGAAGCTTCCGTGCCAACCGTGCCAGGTCTGCGCAAAGAAGCGAGTGTCACAATCGTCGTTGAGGGTAAGCTAGACCAACCCAAAGTGACACCATAGCACCTTCAGGGGTTGTATGTGATTGAAATAAGGATCATTCTTAATTTTTTGTTTTTTCAGAACAGCACCACCATTTTCTTTTGGTTGTGTGGGGTATTGCAGAGTAACAGAATTAACTTCAACAAGGTTGTCCCAGTTTTTGGCCAAAGATGGCACTGTTTCTGGGACAAAAAAAAAGAAAAACAATCTATTTTTCTTACCCAGTTTAATAAGCTGTTACTGCACATTTTAATATATGATGAGACCGTACACCTAAAGTCTTCAATTTGTTTTGATTGAATCGTGTGTGGGGTTCGGCTGATGAGATCTCAATCGATGCCTAAAACTGGGACCTCAAAGTCCACTACGAGAGTAAAGTGGTAGTGAGCATGTGCGACCATTACTGTAAATGGAGCAGTGGTCGCACATGCTCAGTTCCACTCCACTCTCACACAGGCCTTTGAAATCCCTGTTCTGATGAACGGTGGTGGAATTGGACCTCTAGCAATTATATATCACCTATTCTGTGGATAGATAATAGTCCTTAAAGCCTCTCCAATCATTTAGCCGGCAGCTATCTCCGCAACCTCTCCCATACACAAGAGCGTTCCTTGTGTTTTCTATGAGAGTGCCATCAACATTCCGCAATTGGACATGGCGGATACTTAACTCAACCCAAACCTTGACTCTTGACCGAACCTGTCTATCATCGGGTTCGGACTACATTAGTCTAACATTTATGGTGGGCTTTATTATAGGACTTCACAAATTAAACAATCAACTGTTACCAATTATTTTCTTTTTTTCTTAGGACCCCCAGATCTTGGACCTGAGAGTGAATTGGTCGAAGTACCTTCTGAAGGACACATGTTAACATTATTGTGTTCAGCAACAGGATACCCGGAGCCTGAGATAAGCTGGCATCCACCGGAGCTGAAGGTTAGCATCTACGTGCCATATACATGAAACAAGTGTAGCTGATTGCAGCCATTTCTCCATTTGCCGTCCTCAGCCCCATAGTTTCATTTTCTATTCATTATTCTGTACGGCAAGAAGAACAAACAAATCAATTTTGGCAACAATCAAGCCAGACATTTCACTCGAGGAAAGGATGACCAAGCTATGACTTGCCTACGACCAAGCTACGAGTTGCCTACTTTGGACACATCATAGGAAGAGAACGATCACTAGAGAAGGACATCATGGTCAGAAGAATGGGAGAAGCAAGGCGAAGAGGAAGACCAGCAAACCCTTGATACTGTCAAGATAACGGTGGAGAAGACCCTGATGGATCTATCTATGGTTGCACAATCTTTCTATAGATCGTTAATCCATCAAGTTGCCATGCCTCAAGATCGAGCTGAAGTATAATTTAGTAAAACGTACCACAACGTCCCAAGAGACAACTGATTTCCCCCCCACTCCAGTGCTAGCCATTACTCCCTTCATACGTTCTGACCCCCATTGATCATGTGCCATGTTCATGTTTGGGAAAACCCATTGTTTCGAGAGCACAATTCACTCTTTTTGTCTCTGTGATGTCTCCATGACTCAATGAGCGGGACCTACGTGAGCAGTGATGACTCCAGCTATGAGGCCATCGCGATCCTTTGTAATAAGTCCGGTGGGGTTTGTGACCATGACTTGACTACTTCCACCCTAACAATGCTCATTGTTTTCAGATTCCTCACTCACTCCGTGGACTGTATACACTGATTGTTATATTTCTTTTTTTGCAGCCTTCTCAGACTCTTTTTGGCACGGGTGTAAAAAGCGAGGTTGCGGTAAAGGTCACTTCCAAGCTTATTAATGATATTTCATGCACTGCGAAAAATCCACTTGGATCCAAAGAGAAAAAATTCAAGTTGAACATCTGTAAGTCTGGCTCAGGGAATCATGGGTGTATTTTAGTGAGAGTACAAAATATTATTTTACCATGTAATTTATTTCTGCTTAAAGACTAAATAACCTTGTTTTATTTATTTAAATATCCCTCAGGGTTTGCAAAGTTATGAATGCTTGTAATATACTTGGTTACCTTATTTAGCCTCCTTCTCTCACAATCACTTTGCTGCAGTGCTATTTCTATGCCCAGTTCATGCTCCTTTAGAAGTTGCTTTGAACTGCTGCTCAGTTGGATCTTCACTCTATTTTACAGAGTATGTACGATAAATTTCCCTCTTTCGCTTCTTTGATCTCCTCTCTGGTTCTCTGGTACCTGGATAGAGAAAAGCTGTGCTGGAGACTAGTCGGATAGATGGGTCACCAGTGGCTTCTATCCCCCCCCCACTGCGCATGTAGGCAGAGACCTGTCACTCCAGGGCAGCGGGCGTAGAGAAGCTGCCAGGGACCAAGTCACATGGGAGATCAGACTAGTCGGACCTGTCCAACTAGTCTGCAGCACGACTCAGTCACTTTAAGGTAGTTGTATATAAGGATGCAGTTTCCAGGTCCTTAAGGCCCCTTCACATTAAGCGACGCTGCAGCGATACCGACAACGATGTCGATCGCTGCAGCGTCGCTGTTTGGTCGCTGGAGAGCTGTCACACAGACAGCTCTCCAGCAACAAACGATGCCGGTAACCAGGGTAAACATCGGGTAACTAAGCGCAGGGCCGCGCTTAGTAACCCGATGTTTACCCTGGTTACCATCCTAAAAGTAAAAAAAACAAACAGTACATACTTACCTAACGCTGTCTGTCCCCGGCGCTGTGCTCTGCACTCCTCCTGTACTGGCTGTGAGCACAGCGGCTGGAAAGCAGAGCGGTGACGTCACCGCTCTGCTTTCCGGCTGACCGACGCTCACAGCCAGTGCAGGAGGAGTGCAGAGCACAGCGCTGGAGGACAGACGGCTGTAGGTAAGTATGTAGTGTTTGTTTTTTTACTTTTACGCTGGTAACCAGGGTAAACATCGGGTTACTAAGCGCGGCCCTGCGCTTAGTTACCCGATGTTTACCCTGGTTACCAGTGAAGACATCGCTGGATCGGTGTCACACACGCCGATCCAGCGATGTCCGCGGGGAGTCCAGCGACGAAATAAAGTTCTGGACTTTGTTCAGCGACCAACGATCTCCCAGCAGGGGCCTGATCGTTGGTCGCTGTCACACATAACGATTTCATTAACGATATCGTTGCTACGTCACAAAATGCAACGATATCGTTAACAATATCATTATGTGTGAAGGTACCTTTAGTGCCTACAAACCCTTTTTATGTATATAGTAAGGAAACTTAGACCAATCAATTACCCAATGATAGAAGTGTGTAGTAATACTTACCCACAATTGGTATCACTAGTGATACAATGTTTCTTCTTTTTCTGCAGTAAGTATGGTGGCCCCAAGCACAGCACCTGCTCAAGGTATATCTATCTATGTATCTATCTATCTATCTATTATCTATCTATCTATCTATCTATCTATCTATCTATCTATCTATTATCGATCTGTCTATCTATTATCAATCTATCAATCTATCTATCCATCTATTATCGATCTATCTATCTATATTATCTATCTATCATCTATCTATTATCTATCTATCATCTATCTATCATCTATCTATCATCTATCTATCATCTATCTATCATCTATCTATCATCTATCTATCTATCTATTATATATCTATCTGTCTATCTATCTATTATTATTATTATTATACATTTTTTTTAGCTCCATTTATTCCATGGCGCTTTACATGTGAATACGAGGCAAATATAGACAAATACATTAAACATGAGCAGATAACAGGCACACGAGTACATAAGGAGGGAGGACCCTGCCCGCGAGGGCTCACAGTCTGCAGGGGATGGGTGATGAAACACTAGGAGAGGGTAGGGCATGTTGCGCGGCGGTTCAGTAACTTCAGGATCACTGCAGGCTGTAGGCTTGTTGGAAGAGGTGGGTCTTCAGGTTCTTTTTGAAGGTTTCTATGGTAGGCGAGTATCTGATGTGTTGGGGTAGAGAGTTCCAGAGTATGGGGCAAGCACGGGAGAAGTCTTGGATGCGATTGTGGGAAGAAGAGATGAGAGGGGAGTAGAGAAGGAGATCTTGAGAGGATCGGAGGTTGCGTGTAGGTAGGTACCGGGAGACCATGTCACAGATGTATGGAGGAGACAGGTTGTGGATGGCTTTGTACGTCAGTGTGAGGGTTTTGAACTGGAGTCTCTGGGTGATAGGGAGCCAGTGAAGGGCTTGACATAGGGGAGAGGCTGGGGAATAGCGGGGAGACAGGTAGATTAGTCGGGCAGCAGAGCGTAGGATGGATTGCAGGGGTGCCAGAGTGTTAGAGGGGAGGCCACAGAGCAGGAGGTTGCAGTAGTCGAGGCGGGAGATGATAATGGCATGCACTAGCGTTTTTGCGGTGTTGCGGTCAAGGAAAGCGCGGATCCGGGAAATATTTTTGAGTTTGAGACGGCAGGAGGAGGCAAGGGCTTGGATATGTGGCTTGAAAGAGAGGGCAGAGTCGAGGATCACCCCGAGGCACCGGGCGTGTGGGACTGGGGAAAATGAGCAGCCAATGACATTGATGGATAGGTCTGGTGGAGGGGTAGAGTGAGATGAGGGAAAGATGATGAATTCTGTTTTGTCCATGTTCAGTTGTAGAAAGCGAGCAGAAAAGAAGGCTGAAATAGCAGACAGACAGTGCGGGATTTTGGTAAGCAAGGAGGAGAGGTCAGGTCCGGATAGGTAGATCTGCGTGTCGTCAGCGTAGAGATGATACTGCATACTGTGGGATTCTATGAGCTGTCCCAAGCCGAAAGTGTAGATGGAGAAGAGTAGGGGTCCTAGAACAGAGCCTGGAGGAACACCGACTGACAAGGGGCGAAGTGAGGAGGTGGTGTGGGGGAGGGAGACACTGAATGTTCGGTCTGTCAGATATGACAAGATCCAGGAAAGGGTCAAGTCTGTGATGCCAAGAGATGAGAGAATTTGTAGCAAAAGGGAGTGATCCACAGTGTCAAAGGCAGAAGACAAGTCCAGGAGAAGGAGGACAGAGTAGTGTCGCTTGCTCCTGGCAGTTAGTAGGTCATTGGTGAGTTTAGTTAGGGCAGTTTCAGTTGAGTGATGCGGTTGGAAGCCAGATTGTAACCGATCAAAGAGGGAGCAGGAGGAGAAGTGGGAGGACAGTTCAAGATGGACGTGTTGCTCCAGCAATTTGGAGGCATAAGGGAGAAGAGATATTGGGCGATAGCTAGACACAGAGGACGGGTCGAGGGAGGGCTTTTTGAGGATGGGTGTGATCTTGGCATGCTTGAAGGATGAGGGGAAGACACCTGTTGTGAGTGATATATATTATCTATCATCTATCTATTATCTATCTATCTATCTATCTATCTATCTATCTATCTATCTATCTATCTATCTATCTATCTATCTATCTATTATCTATCCATCTATTATCTATCTATCTATCTATCTATCTATTATCTATATATATAATTGTCTAAGGGTTTTTCCGTCTGTCTGTCTGTCCTTCTGTCTGTCTGTCTGTCCTGGAAATCCCGCCTCTCTGATTGGTCGAGGCCGCCAGGCCTCGACCAATCAGGAACGGGCACAGTATCGACGTAGATGTCATAATGGTTGCCATGGCGATGGTGTCATAAAGGTTGCCTCGACCAATCAGCGACGGGCACAGTCTGCCGCAAATTCTGGAATCATCATTGTCCATGTACTACGGGGACATGCATATTCTAGAATACCCGATGCGTTAGAATCGGGCCACAATCTAGTTTATCTATAATCTTTATATTAGCTATCTATCTATCTATCTATCTATCTATCTATCTATCTATCTATCTATCTATCTATCTATCTATCTATCTATCTATCATCTTTATGTTATCTATCTATCTTCTATCTATCTATCTATCTATCTATCTATCTATCTATCTATCTATCTATCTATCTATCTATCTATCATCTGTCTATCTATCTGTTCTTTTTGGTAGTGCTGCCAAATTGTCTTTTATTATCTACTAGATTGTGGCCCGATTCTAACGCATCGGGTATTCTAGAATATGCATGTCCCCGTAGTACATGGACAATGATAATTCCAGAATTTGCGGCAGACTGTGCCCGTCGCTGATTGGTCGAGGCAACCTTTATGACACCATCGCCATGGCAACCATTATGACATCTACGTCGATACTGTGCCCGTTCCTGATTGGTCGAGGCCTGGCGGCCTCGACCAATCAGAGATGCGGGATTTCCAGGACAGACAGACAGAAAGACAGACAGACAGACGTTTACGACCCATTCTACATACAGGGAGACGCAGGCACGCACCCTACACAATGGCGGCACTTGACAGCAGTGGAGGACAATGATGATTCCAGAATTCGCAGCAGACTGTGCCCGTCGCTGAATCAGAAACGTGGGATTTCTACGTCCTTTATGACATCATCGTCGCTGTGCCCGTTGCTGATTGGTCGAGGCCAATCCTGGCCTCGACCAATCAGAGACGCGGGATGTCTACGTCCTTTATGACATCATCGTCGCTGTGCCCGTTGCTGATTGGTCGAGGCCGCCAGGCCTCGACCAATCAGAGACGCGGGATTTCTACGTCGATGCCTGTCTGTCTTTCTGTCTGTCTGTCTGTCTGTCTGTCCTGGAAATCCCGCGTCTCTGATTGGTCGAGGCCGCCACAGCATCGTCGCCAGGCCTCAACCAATTAGAGACGCGGGATGTCTACGTCCTTTATGACATCATCGTCGCTGTGCCCGTTGCTGATTGGTCGAGGCAACCTTTATGACATCATCGTCGCCATGGCAACCATTATGACATCTACGTCGATACTGTGCCCGTCGCTGAATCAGAAACGTGAGATGTCTATGTCCTTTATGACATCATCGTCGCTGTGCCCGTTGCTGATTGGTCGAGGCCTGGCGGGATTTCCAGGACAGACAGACAGACAGAAAGACAGACAGACGGAAAAACCCTTAGACAATTATATATATAGATTATCTATCTATTATCTATCTATCAATCTGTCTATCTCAGCAATGTATAATTATGCATACAATCCACTTTAAAGGGAGTTTTTCAGCACAAAATGACTGTTCAAACCAAGCACAGACCCTCGGTGCTTCCTTGGGGTGGCTAAGGCTACTTTCACACTAGCGTCGGAATCTCCCTGTCGCAATGCGTCAGGCAGAGATTCCGACGCTAGCGTTTGACGCACTGCACAACGGGTGCAGCGGATGCATTCTCCGGTGCATCCGCTGCCCCATTGTGAGGTGCGGGGAGGTGGGGGCGGAGTTCCGGCCGCACAGGCGCGGTCGGAAAAAGCGGTCCGTCAGGAGCAAAAAACGTTACATTTAACGTTTTTTGCTCCCGGCGGTCCGCCACAACACGGCGCAACCGTCGCACGACGGTTGCGACGTGTGGCAAAGCGTCGCAATGCGTCGCCAATGTTAATCTATGGGGTAAAAACGCATCCTGCAAACAACTTTGCAGGATGCGTTTTTTGCCATAAACGACGCATTGCGACGTCTGGCAAAAAACGCCAGTGTGAAAGTAGCTTAAGAAGTTCTGTCCTCACGCCCACCTACTTGTTTTGCATATATCCACACCCTCCTCTGGCTCCTGTAGAGCTGTCAATCAAGTAGGACTCAGAGTACCAAGCGCAAGTGCTTGGTTTGCTCAGTCATTTTCTGATGACAGACTTTATTTAAATTGTAGCACCCATTTCCCTATTATGTAAATGCTGTTATTTAAAGTGCACCCTTCTCTTTACTACTGCCTAGTGATGAGCGAACGTGCTTGGATAAGGTGTTATCTGAGCTTGCTCGGGTTCTAACCAGTGTCTTCGGCGTGCTCAATAAATATGTTCAAGTGCCCGCGGCTGCATGTCTCACAGCTGTTCAACAATCGTAACACTTGTAAGGATTGCATGTCCTTACATGTGTTGTGTCTATCGAACATGCAGGCACGGGGACTCGAAAATATTATTTGAGCACACCAAAGACACTGGTTAGAACCCGAGCATGCTCAGATAACACCTTATCCGAGCACATTCGCTTATCAGTACTACTGACTAGCCTACTTATCTCCTATCCGTACCAGCTGCCTCTGCATCACTCATCACTACTTTTCCATTCAGTCTAATCCTTCTCGGCTCATGTTAATACCTTCGTTTCTTGCAGAGCAAAGTGGTGGCAGCAGCATAGCCATCATCGCCGTGGTCGTCTGTGTGCTTCTCCTTCTACTGGTGGTTGCGCTTTTCTACTTCTTACAGAAAAAAGGAAAGCTGGCGTGTGGTCGATCTGAAAAGCAACCGCTGTGAGTGAAGTGGGCAGAATGAGCTTGTAAATTGGGGTTGGTGGAAATTTAAGTGGTAGAATTCACATTTGATGTCCTTTTATCTGAAAGTAAATGTGCACTGCCATATATATAGTAAATGTATGCAACGAGCTCCTAAGCTCCCCTAGTGGTGGCTGCAGGCAGGATTGTGTCCTTTCCTCTATGTCTATGATTGAATTTTATAGCTCTGTACCCTAAACCACAAAACTCCAAATTCTGAGCTTGGACCTCCCCACTGCATAGGTCCCACAACAGCTGTCCTTGTTGTTCTGATTGTAGCTACACTTTATGGTGAGAAGTATTGGGCCCTACCTATTTATGATTGCATTAAAGTTTTCATTCAGTCCTATTGCCCCTTGGTGCATAACATCCACATCCCCCCCGGTGTCTAACATCCACCTCCCCTTTCCTGTTGTATTATATTCGGCCCCTCATTTCCCCCTTCGTGTATAACATCCGGACTCTCATTCCTGGTGTATAACATCTGGCCCCTTGCCCCCTGGTGTATAACGTCCCCCTAGATGTATAACATCTGGCCCCTCGTTCCTGTTGTATAACATCCGGCCCCTCGTCCCCCCTAGATGTATAACATCCGGCCCCTCGTTCCTGTTGTAAAACATCCGGCCCCTCATCCCCCCCCCTAGATGTATAACATCCGGCCCCTCATCCCCCCTAGATGTATAACATCCGGCCCCTCGTTCCTGTTGTAAAACATCCGGCCCCTCATCCCCCCCCCTAGATGTATAACATCCGGCCCCTCGTCCCCCCTAGATGTATAACATCCGGCCCCTCGTTCCTGTTGTAAAACATCCGGCCCCTCGTCCCCCCTAGATGTATAACATCCGGCCCCTCGTCCCCCCTAGATGTATAACATCTGGCCCCTCATTCCTGTTGTATAACATCCGGCCCCTCGTCCCCCCCTAGATGTATAACATCTGGCCCCTCGTTCCTGTTGTATAACATCCGGCCCCTCGTCCCCCCTAGATGTATAACATCCGGCCCCTCGTTCCTGTTGTAAAACATCCGGCCCCTCGTTTCCCCCCCCCTAGATGTATAACATCCGGCCCCTCGTCCCCCCTAGATGTATAACATCTGGCCCCTCATTCCTGTTGTATAACATCCGGCCCCTCGTCCCCCCCTAGATGTATAACATCCGGCCCCTCGTTCCTGTTGTAAAACATTCGGCCCCTCGGCCCCCCTAGATGTATAACATCCGGCCCCTCGTCCCCCCCTAGATGTATAACATCTGGCCCCTCATTCCTGTTGTATAACATCCGGCCCCTCACCTCCAGTGTATAACATGCAACTCTCGCCACTGGTGTATAGCATCCAATCCTTTACCTCCTGGTGTATAACATCCGACCCTGCACCACGGTTTTATAACTTCCGGCCCCTCGCCCCCCTGTGTATAACATCCAGCTGCTTGCCCCCCAGGTGTATAACATCCAGCCCTGCACCCCGGTTTATAACATCCGGTCCCTCGCTGGATGATATCAGTGCGGTCCTGTAATAGGAGCCACCAGAATACAAGTTCATTGCCGATATTTCTTCCCCCCAAAAAAACTTCTCCCATCACCTGTGAGTGATATTATTGAGAAGTAGAAGGAACCCCAGCCACGAAATGGAGAGCCCGTAACGTTACAGAGTGGAGTAGCAGAGGGCTGAAGAGTCACCAACGCTCTGCTGACTCCATAACTGCGGAGTCCAGGCCTCCTCTGGTATTAACATCAGCACAAACACTGCGCCCCCGCCGGGAGCTTCATGGCCGAGCGGCTGCATGCAGCCTCACATCACCAAGCACATTGCCAAGCGCCGGCTGAGGTGGTGTAAATTCGCCGCCATTGAACTCTGGAGGAAACGTGTTCTGTGAAGTGACGGATCACACTTCTGTATCTGCGTTTGATGGAGGAGTCTGGGTTTGGTGAATGCGAGGAGAACGTTACCCCCTGACTGCATTGTACAGATGGTGGAGGAGGATAATGCCCAGGACTGTTATCAGGGGTTGGCCTCTTCTTCTTAGTTTCAGTGAAGGGGAATCTTAATCCTCCTGCCCAAAACATTTGTACAATTGTAGCTTCCAGCTTTGTGGGAATAGTTTGGAGAAGACCTTTCTATGTTCTTGATGACTGTACCCAGTGAACAAGGTCCATACAGACTTGGTTTGTAGAGTTTGTTGGAAGAACATGACCGGCCGCACCCCAATCCAACACCATTGGGTTGAACTAGACTGGAGATTGTGAGTCCGACCTCTCCTCAACATCAGGGTCTGACCTCACAAATGTTCTATGGGGTGAATGTGTAAAAAGTCCTACAGACGCCTCCAAAATCTTGTGGAAATCCTTCCCAGAAGATCCGGACCTGTTGTGTCCCAACAAGAGCAACTCCATATTAATGTCAATGGATGTAGAATGGGAGGTCAGAAAAGCTCCTGGAGGTGTAATGTGGAGGGGGCACATACTTTCCTCCATATAATGGACATTTATATACGTAAGTTTCATCTATCTTTGCTTGGAGTTTTCCATAATTATAGCATTGTCTGCTGGGAGTTCACATATACGACAAGCAGATATCTTTCGAAGCCTTCCTTAGCGTAAATGCCGCTCTTCCTATTTGGCAGCTCTCGCTATTTTATTTTTTTTCTGCCCGTCGACAGCTGTTCTCGGTGACTCCCCTCCAATGTATTTGCCAGAATGAAATTGCGAGCATCTGTTTTCTTCTATCATGTACTGTAAATGATATAATCGGGTCGGTGACGTCCTTTTTCCTGCCCGGTCGTGTGAAGCATAGGCTGATCTGCTTCCTTGCTCTCGTCTATTGTTATGAATGGAAATGCCAATTTGTCACATAGCCTGGCACGTGGCATCATCACAAAACCCTGAAGACTACAGTTCCCACTTTAACCCTTTCCAAAGTCATACTTACAAGCAGTGTCGGACTGGTGTGCCAGGGACCCACCAGTAGCCAACTCCAGGGCCCCACTTTTCAGCTACAAGTAAATGTGACATTATTCCCAATCACGAATTTATAAAATAATGAACTGAGTAGATCGTTAAATGACTAAGATGCCGCCTTTGTTTGTACATAGTGATTCAAGTACTGCTCCTCTGCGAGCGGGTCTCAGTACTGTTGCTGGGATCCGCTCGCACAGGAAAACAAACGTACACCAGTTTGGCTTTCCTTATCCGGACACATAGCACTGGAGTTACTCTCTCCAGGCTTACTGAACCCTGAATGCCTCAGAAGGGCCGACTATTTACATCCTGGGGAGGAGATATGGTGAACAGCCTCCCACCCGCTCTTCAGCTGTTCAATTAAAAACCCAGCCCTTAAAATAGTCGATTAACCCCTCTCACCACTTAGTGTGCTGGAGAAAACTTACAGGTTTCCGATCACAGAAGCTAACAGCCTCAGTGAAACATATCTCCTCTCCAGATCTTTGCTAGCGACTTTGTTACAGCATGTAAGAAGCCTGGATTTTGTTCCAAAAATTCAAAAACTGAAGTTGTCGGATCTGGACACATTCCTGGCTTTAGAAATCTCGAGTAACCTACTGTTATCACAGGACAAAGTGGCATCCGGTCATGGCCACTGCGGAATAAGGGGACATGTACGACATATAAGTATTACACTCCCAGAGTGGAAGCTACCCTTTAGTAGCACATGGTTTGTAAAGGTGGTCTTAGATGTGGCCCACCCCTCTAATATGACCTATGGAAACCCCTTTAATGAGAACATGACATGCATCAACGTCTCTTTCGCAAGGACCGATCACATCTCCAGACAAACCCATCTTATCACTTATTATATTGTATTATTCCTTCATTACTTTTTTGCAGAACATGTTGTTGGATTTTTCTGCAACTATCCATAAACCCAGTAGGGGAGGGGGGGTAATAAAAAATTTGACTGAGGGTCTCTTTTCGAGCAACGGGGGAATCATAGATGGTTATTCTTGTGACATTTTAAGCGACTACGATATTTATATCTGTGGCTAGCTTTTCTATTTCGGAAAGGCATCCTCGTTTTGCGCATTTTTTCCCAGAGGAAAGATGTTCTTCTTCTAACGAACTCTGGCTAATTTATCCTTATGAACCACAGAACACTTAAGATGTGGCATCACCCCGCCTAAAGCTAAAATTCCCCGGCTCATCTGTTTTTTTGGTTTTTTTAAAAGCCACAATCCCAACGAGTCTGAGCTTTTTTTTTTGAGGTTTAAGAATAATTGACTTTTATGGAATTGAAATCCCAGATTTGATTCCAGTACATATTCATGTGAGCGTCTAAATATACTGTAAAATACAGGTTACGGTCAAATAAATGAACACTCTGTTGCACGGTTATAAAAGAGGATGAGTCATTTTCCATAAATATGTATTTTTTTTTAACCTGGTGTAAATGCCGCTCTTCTTCTGAATCCGGCGTTGTTTTTCTTTTCTTTCTACGCCTCTCCGTTCCTGAGATATGGCCTCTGCTGCCCTATTTATTAATCTAGTCGTTTTATCCAAATGGGCGTGATCTTCAAGGAGGTGACCACAGAAAAGAGGTAATGATCACGCCCACTTCGCTAACAAGGCTAGATTTCTTTACAGGGAAGAAGAGGCCATAAATAACTCAGGAACGGAGAGGAGCAGAAACAAAAGAAAAACATCGCCGGATTCAGGAAAGAGAACAGCGGCATTTACACCAGAGAAAAACAGATTTTTTTTTCTTATATTGATGGCCTTTTTCTTGGAAATTTTCACCTTTTTCATGGAAAATAGGTGTAAGTGTAAATGTTCCTTTACATAATTACCAACATTTAAGCCCCGGCAAAATTCAGGATATTTAAAGGGAACCTGACACCCTCAAAATCGAAGGTGAGCTAAGCCCACCGGCATCAGGGGCTTATCTACAGCTTTCTGTAATGCTATAGATAAGCCCCCGATGTATCCTGAAAGATGAGAAAAAGAGGTTAGATTATACCCACCTGGGCGGGTGGTCCGATCCGATGGGTGTCGCGGTCTGGGGCCTCCTATCTTCTTACGATGACGTCCTCTTCTTGTCTTCACGCTGCGGCTCTGGTGCAAGCGTATTTTGTCTGCCCTGTTGAGGGCAGAGCAAAGTACTGCAGTGCGCAGGCGCTGGGCCTCTCAGACCTTTCCCGGCGCCTGCGCACTGCAGTATTTTGCCCTGCCCACAACAGGGCAGACAAAGTACGCCTGCATCGGAGCCGCAGCGTGAAGACAAGAAGAGGACGTCATCGTAAGAAGATGGGAGGCCCCGGACCGGACCGCGACACCCATCGGACCGCAGCGGGACCGCCCCTGGGTGAGTATAATCTAACCTCTTTTTCTGATCTTTCGGGATACATCAGGGGCTTATCTACAACATTACAGACTGCTGTAGATAAGCCCCTGATGCTGGTGGGCTTAGCTCACCTTCGAATTTGGGGGTGACAGGTTCCCTTTAAGCCTCACCTTCAGTGTCTCCTGAGAATGTCCCAAAATACTCACTTTGGGAATAGATTTAGTAAACTGTTTTCAAGTATGCAAGTATAATGCAAGTTCAGCTAAAAAGGTTTGTCTGTTTTAGACATAAAATTTTGCTGATTATGAGGATTCCTGCAACTTCGATCCCCAGTGGATGAATTTGCACTAACCCCTTAGATGCCTGATTTTTAAGAAACCGTGGCATCTTAAGGGGTTTGACAAATAGAGTGGGTGTGCAGATAGGTTTGATCCCAGGTCTGCAATAAGTGAAAGCCTACTAGACCTAATGGATTGCCTGTCAGTTTAACGCTGACAGATAATATTCATCCAAAGCATCTAAAGAGCATCCAAAGTGTTATAAAAGTGATCAAATGATTGCAGCTTCCAGTTTTCCTAGGTCGGCATCAAACATCCGACCTTCACTGTCTGAGTACAGACCATTAAATGCCCAAACTCAACCGAATAGGCTGTCGCTTATGCCTCTTTTAATTACTTTGGTCTTCCTAATTGGCCTTCACAGTGTAGGGATAGCTATATATACAATTTGCATTTTTTTCTGGATCTTTTTCTCCCTTGGTGTCGTGTCTTTGTTGCTTTGAAGATTTGTGCTCTGTTTCCTTCAGCTTGATGTTGAAGCTGAAACAAGCCTGTCCTGTGTAGGAAAGAGAGGCAGTCTGTTGTATTGCAGTAAGAACTTTCTGTCATCTTTTCAACCCATGGAGCTAAAGAGGAAGTCACCAAAGTGTCAAGTCGTTTCGAGCAAAATGAATGATCGTTCTACCTATGACCTGGCCATTGGGAGGAAACCTCCTGGCAGTGGCTTATCTCCTCGAGGGTTGAACTTCCTACCATCCGATTCTTCTCATATGTCGGAGAAAGATTCGGCAATCACCCAAACACATCAGATTGTCGTCCAGTACTGCTGAAATCCTCAGGTTTCGCCAAGTTTCATCCAATGGGTTTGGTGGTCTTTAGGGTCCCTTAATTATCAGATATTTTGATAAATTGCCGATACTTTTTAGGTTCCTGTTTGAGGGCCTGTCTTAGCAGTGGTAAATCCATTTTGCTATGTTATAGACAGTATAACTCTTGTACTGGACACCTCCCTTGGGTGCAGTAAAGTAAAATTATGTCCGAATCTAGGATGGGAATCTGAAAATATCCCTGGCCTTATGCATCTAGTTAGATTTATCCTAAAAGCATACCTCCTCGTTACAGAGAACCATCTCCAGACTTCAAAGAACGCGAAGACTGAAGTGCAACTGTTGAAAGAGCGCACATTTCCATGCAGAGTGGAATGCAAGAAGCTTTTGATAAGAGAACGGCTACACATAGCTGTCATGTCTGGCTGGATATAAGGGTTGATATGGACATTGCCTTCTTCGTGTTCACTAAAACGGGAATCTCACTTCCTGAGGCCGGCTATATATTGCAGTTGACAACTGTTTCATCCAGCTTGGCCGAGCCTGCATGTGTCCACCTTTAGCAGAGGCTTCTATCCTTTAAGAATAAAACAATGGGGCATGTTGAAATCAAACAGTTTGATCCTTCTTTTCCCTGCCATCGAGAATAGTTGGGATGAGATACCGCCAAAAATATATCGGCAGCCATTCTTCCCAATCAGCTTGGTCCAGTGTGTATATGTTATCAATGCAAAACACCACTGGCAGAGACTTTAAAAACAAAAGGTTAGGGCAGCCCAATTCTCCTTTAGCTTGACATGCTTGCCATGGATGGAAGTTTGGCACCTCATATGTATTAGATGATCATGGAATGGGTATAGTCCTCTTTAGGGGTTTCTGATATATGGTGGAGGCTTGTGAGCGGCATTCTTCACCGGTATCCAGAACATAAGGGCCGTATAAACCATGCAGGCACTAGAAAGGTCCACCTTGCTTTGGAAGCTAGAGGTTCTCTGCTTGACATAGACCAGAACCTGCAAATCAATTTAACTATCAGCCACGTCAGTAATCTATGGCCACTGGACAGGAATCAAATAATCGCTTTCTACTTCTCCGCATCCAAAACTCTCTACTTTTCATTGATCAGACTGGCACAAAGTCACATTAACAGCACGTCGCGATAAATACATCGCTCCAGGCTGGATAATCTGAAAAAGAGCTGCCGTTGCCATCAGATAAGAGGTGGTTCTTACAGCTCCTTTCCAGTGGCCACAAATTACTGACATGGCCAGTGGACCACTTCTTGCGAATCGATTCTCAATACTCTAAATCTTCTCATCAATGTTAACTTTGTCATGTTCTTAAGACTTTCTATATACAGGGAGGATCCTGCCATCACATCTGATCCTTATACAGTAGATATAGCAATTTGCTATTGTAATTTACCAGGAATTAATTTTCCTTAGTGCAAGCCAGCATGGAAACGCTCCAACCACTACAGAACAGCTCATATTGTTCCGGCTATCTCCATGATGATTGTACAGTAGTTATGCACTCAGAAGCAGACAATACATTCATAGAAATATGTGATGGCCAACAAGGACGGAGATAATGGTTCGTGATTGACTATATATCAACGTAGTCATCCTTTACGAACAGATAGTTAAATAAAATGCCCTCATTGGGAAATTAGTAGTAAAAGTTGGGTGCTGCACAAAGTTGTTGCAAATTCCTAGTAACCCAAATGCTTTTTTCTAGCCAAGAAAAGGGATATTGTAGATAAGTTCTCAACTAGTATCCAGAAAGTATTGACAAATCATACTATTGGTATGTGGGTCTTGTTAGCAAACTTGGGGAAAGAAAGGTGAGGAACTGGTCAATTGGTTTATTTTTTTATGTTTTTATGTGCTTTATTCTAGATATTGGAAAAGTTTTGGTTGGTCACGGTATGTAGAGACTAGCTTTTTTTAAATAAAAAAAAATTAATGGCAATGCCCAATTGTCAACTCCGTATATTTCCAAGAGGAATAACAACAGAATGGCAGACTGTCATGGCTCTGTTTGGGGATTCGATCCAGTGGCCTCTTGCTCTGTGGTCAGCTATTTTGTCTGCTAAGCAATTGCTTTTTTCTTCCTTATCCTGGTTGTCCTATTGCCTTTATTTTTCCTTTCTGGGCTTCCACCTCTGCACGTGTTTCCCATTGTCCCGTTTTGGTTGCCTTATCCCATTCTGGGTTGGGCTATATATTCTCCCTTCACTACACTTCCTTGCTGGCTATACTTCTACATGGATTAGTGGTAAGGGGTGTTCCTTGTTAAGCAAACACTGTATTTCTGCTGTGTGTTTGTTGTCTATCTTCCCAGCACCTTTCTTTTCTCCTCAGTTAGTATAGTGGGAAATTATTCTTACTTCATTTATTATTCTCCTTAGTTCTCTTTATTTTCCCTTTTGTGCATGTGCTTTATGTTTAATCACCCTGGGTCCTCATATTTCTCTGCACACTTTAACTCTCATGGTTAGCTGTGCACAGCGGCCTCCCCTCTGGCTCCTCAGGAGTTAAGAGAAACCCCTCAATGGCCTTTTAGGGAGCCAGGTCCGAGGTGGTGTTTTTAGTCTAGTCTATACAGCGACTAGTATGGTGTGGGTGTGGCTTCTTTGTCTTGTAGGCTTTATTATTCCCATTACCCATGTATGAGTCAGATACATGCATAACACAGACAGTGTAAAGTTCTAAGAAAAATGCTACAGATTTGGTATTTGCTTAATCAAACATATCAGAAGGGTCAGATCCTCTTTAAATATTACAGATCCTTTAAAAATGCTATTTAGTGTTCCTCGCGGGCGGAGCTGTGACATTGCTTTATTCATGATTTCTCTAATGTTTGAACCTGGTGGATCTCATGAATATCCTCATTTGTCAATGTTTTAATATACATAAGCAGCAAGCTATCATATTTGTAATGTTTTACACTGCCAAAACCTTACTAAATCCCCAGCTATGCTGCTTTTAATTTTCAGCATACCCGAGGACAACGACCTTAGATATCCCCAGCTCTCATTTGGTGCTGTCAAGTCCAAAGTCAGGAAATCTTAGTTGGTGTTTGACATGAAGGAATCACATCCTTTAGAGATTATGTTTTCCGGTTATTCTATACTGCTAAGAAAAACTAATCACATTTTTAGTGGACCTCTTTTAAAAAAATGTTGGCAATGTAGTTCCTTGCTTACTCAGCTGAATATGTATAATATGAAAATTATAGACACATTGTGAGTGTATATAGTGTTTTGGGGTCTTTTTTTTATACCTTGTTGTGTTGTATTGACAGTTCTAATGTCATGAGTCCAAATCACTCAGATTTCTCTTCATTTCAACTCTTCCTCCCCTCTCACAGCGAACAATCACAGAGAGAGAGAAAGTGCATCTACGTCCCCTCTCGCCACTTTTCTTATTTATTATATCAATATAGAATATTGTCTAAGACTAACAAGGTTTATCAGCATGGACAAAGAGCCCACAGGTCGTTTGCTGCATACATTTTTAGCCAAAATGGGAATTAAAGCCAGTTGGTCACCCTCAAAGTGCAAAAAGAATTAAAGTTGCAGTCAAAAATTTACATAGACAACTTATTCCCTACAAAAGTCATACCAGAAGTATACATTTTATTGTATTTGTGGCTGAGAAAATCGACTTTTCATCCATTTAGAAATGAGGGGGCTTCAGTGCACCCTTGGCATGGCCGAAGGCTCATTGCATCGTAACACCCCCAATTTGTATTTTTAGTGCTTCCCCTGACCTATTATTGCCAGGGCTTGCTCTGGGGAAGTCTGAACTCAATTAGCAGCCCTGTACGTTGCAGGAGTTGAGTGGCGTATACAGTGTGAGTGTAGGAGCGCTCAGATTCCTGACTCCTGGCTGTGACCACCACTCGGATTCAGAGAAGGGGAGAGGGTGTAGAACACCACGTATGGCTCCTGATGTTGCAAAGATGCTAATTTAGTTCGGCTAGCGCTTATTTGCCCAGAGCCAATCAGGATCCGGGGGGGGGGGGAAGTCTTAAAAAGGCAAATTGGGGGGGTGCTTAACAGTGCATGCCAAGGGTGCACCAAAGCCTACTCATTTGGATATGACCTAAAGTTGATTTTTCAGCCAATAATACACTAAAATGAATCTCACTCGCATGATTTTTATAGGGGCTAAGTTCTTTATATGGCTGTTTCAGTTATTTATTTTGAGATGACCTCAATCTTACGTTGAGTACCAGCTTCAGCTTTCGCGTCTCATTAGTTTATTTTTTATTCCCCTACATGAAACTATGGAAAATACAATTGTTTCAACCCCCCCCCCCCACTGAGCCGAAAATATCTGTGGTAGGGAGAGCGGACATAAACAAATCCTCATGGAATATACACAGTACAGTGGCTTTACCCTTTAAGACTTGCCAAGTCTATTATTTTCGAGTTTTTATGTGTCATAGTCCACTCTATGAAAGCTTCCAGCCGATGAGTAATCAGAGATTAACACATTGCCTCCACTTTATATATATAAAAAAAAAGCGCAATCTTGTCATGTCCTCTGCTTCCTCGTAGAGTTCAGTTGTGTCAAATATTGTTTGGCCATTTTTTTCTAACATCCTTTCAGGAAACTCATAGAGCCTGCGAAATAACATTTCTCCGTCGAGCTGAAGAAGTCTTTACGCACTAAGACAATGCAAAGTGACCGCACTAACAAGTCCAGGAACCCCCATCTATCTACAGGTTCCACTTGAACGTTTAAGGGAGCCATATTTTATTCCTAAAATGTCATCCTTTGTAAAATTTTATTTTTGTGACTTAAGTTTCTTCTTTGAGAAGGATCTTGAATAGATCAAATAACTGTCATGGAGTTATCACAACAGAGAGGAGCCAGAAGACCGCAGCGTCTGAGTGCTCCTACTCCTCCGCTGCGAAGAAGCACTTCTTCATTTTATTAGTGTTTATTTCTTTTGGCAGAACAAGAGTTAACCGACCATCTTGGAATCTCTGAGCTCTCAGTTGAGCTCAGTTAGCCACTCCCTTCCCCTTTATAATCTGGGTCCTGATTCTAGTCCATGTCAGAGCTAGCATTTGCTGCATGGCTTAATAGGAGAGGTGTTCATATGAGGAGTTTTGGAGGAGTTATGTGTGACTATTGTGTGGTTTGTAAGTGTTATAATTCCCTTCCTTCCCCTTTGGTTTTCCCCCATCCTCCATTCCCTTGTGCATTACTCTGTTATATGTAAGTAAATATTTGTATGCTTGCTTCTGTCAGTTTACCCTTGTTTGTGTTGCCTTGTTCATTAGGTTGGTGTGCTGCGGTGCACAGTAGCTCCCCTCGTCCCTGTATGGGGAAAGAGAACAGACGGAGAGCTAACTCAGGAGATAAAGCAAGGGTGGTGGCCCCTGCATCTTCACCTTCAGAAGTATTCCAGGGACTAGGGCGAGCTAGGGCACCCTCTGGTGGTAGGGACAGGAAAGGAGCTCCTGGTCTCGGGTCACCCAACAGCTGAGTCGTGACACTAACACTCAATGGGACCTATCATGATCATGTGCTCTACATGCAAAACATTACTTTCAATTTGGACTGTGTAATACCTAATATCACCTGCAGGTGCGCTGCTGTGGAATTGAAGATATGCTGCTAAGTTTTTCACAATTTTTTGTTTTTTTTATCTTCAGTCCAAACGATTATCCAAACCTAGCAACCTCTTCAAGGGAGTTTTTACCTAGTGTTTGGCTGTCCTTATTTTTAAAAGGGCCTAACTCTAAATTAATTTTGTATATGACTAAGGGCTCCTTTTCACTTGCGAGAAATACATGCGAGTCTTGCATGTTAAAACTAAGCTCTGGTGCCGGCACTCCAGAGCGGAGCATGCGGCTGCATAGCAACACATGGAGCCGCACGCTCCGCTCTGGAGTGCCGGCGCCAGAGCTGGATTTTAACATGTGAGACTCGCACGTATTTCTCACAAGTGAAAGGAGCCCTTTCTTTTATTCTTGTAGATGAGGTTACAGGGTAAAGACACGCTCATGAACCGACCCATAGGCACATGTAGTCAAGAGGGCCGAGAGGGCGTCACTGGTCTGACTCAAAAGGTATCAAATTAATAAACATGGGAAGGCCTCTAAGGTCATGAACAGAAAACGAGCTAAAATTTGGAACACATAATTTTCAAAGGAGATAACTAATTTATAATATTGATGCAGAATAATTTAATCAGACCTGCTGCATCATATCAGTCATTTCCACCCCACTCGATTTTGATTTCATTACCTGTCTACTGATACAAAAAAGCAGAGGGCTTATTGTAAGCTTTTGGTGTACCGTCTTTGATGTCTGTAATAAGGGATCTGTCTCTTGTCAATGATCTCGGTAGAGTTGATAAAAAATATTCATGCTGCCCTGGTCCAGCGTCCAGTCTGGATCTCCATGGTGGATGGACAAGGACAGTCTTAAAGTCTTCACTTCTGTGGGCCCTTGCGCTTACTATGCCATACAATGTCCTGACTCCACTTGAGGCTTACTCGTGACAGGTCATCGTGAGGCCTAATAAATGCAAGAGCCAACCAGGATGCTCAATGAACTTTTTCATCTTAGAATCAACTTTTTGAACATTTTATGAGATGAGCTTCTTCTAATAAGTTGATCTACTTTCAGATCTCAAGATCCAGCTTCAGCTGAACTTGCTGTTGAATTAAAATCAGAGAAACGAAACGAGCAACATGGGTTATTGAGTTCTCGTGGAGGAGAAGGAGGCCCAGCTGCAGAGGTCAGTGCACCATCCATCATGTATTTCTTTTAGGTTTTTGCTTTGCACCACTTTAATACATTTTCCCTTTCTATATTTTCACAGTGTTAACAAGCAGAGACCCGAGGATGGATTATCTTCCTCTTCTATGGTCAGCACCATCTTAACGTGGACGGGAAGTCAACTGACATCTCGAACCTGTGGATTCATGTTTTCATGACTTTTTGCTCTTGAACTAGAGTTGCAACAGAAGAAAAAAAAGAAAACGCAAAGACTCAATATATAAGAGATTACGCATCAAGATCCTACAAATTCCCAGTCAGATTTTTTTGGGGATGCATTATTCTATTTTGGGGTCTTATTCCTTTTTATGTTTTAATTTGAAGAACATTTCAAGGTTCACTTACAAAGGTCTGTTATTGGGTATACTACCCTACCTAATGTTGCCTTAAGTGGTGGTTGGCCATTGCTGCATTGCCCACCACAGACCTCAGTCAGTTACCCTTATTTGTTGAAGGTGTTTCTTTTTATGCCTATGATTTTGTTCATTTTTTGTACCTGATTTAATTTTTTTTATTTCCAAATTATGTAAATGATGTCCACTACCCTGCTGTTTGAAACTGTTTTTCCAGCATGTCTTGTGGGGGCAACAGATCTCAGTGGGCTTTAAACTGTTACACTGGTCTTGGCCTGTCCGGCCTATATGTATATAATGTATTTCTCTATGGTCAGTACACTGGTCAGACCCCTAAAATTCTTGTAAGATCTCATAATTTATGTTCATTATGGTAGTGGTTATAAACCACAGTTTGGGGTTCATCTGGTTGGCCATCTTGGTCATTTACCATTTGTCAGGTTTGAGGGCTAATTTAACACATTCAGAATATCTGTCAACACATATAGCATATATGTTAATTTGAGGGGTGGAGCATGAAAGACGAACTGCATCCAGCACCGCCCCTGAGGTCCTGCACTAGATCTAACTCAGTGTTTCACCCAAAGTGTTAATTGATAAACCTGCTAATTACTCATTTATCCTTTTGTAGCACAGAGCATCTTTCAATTCTCCTGATTATAGTCAGAATTACCCCAGAAAGACTTGATAAGCTACATCCACCTCTATATCAATTTATTCTTGCCTGTTGGGAATTAATTTATGGAAAGATAAAAAACAAGAGGTGCTCCCTGTGCAACGCCAGAAGCAACAGGCGAGGGTGAGTTGGAGGGTTGGTCTCTCACCTGATCAGGTTGCAGCATAACTATGTAAAGAGAGATATATAATTCAATCATGGCTACTTCTCTGGCCATTATACTCACACCAAATCGAGAGAGGCTATAACAAGTAAAGGAGGGAGGAGTGTGGTAGATCCAGGGCGCTGCCGCTGATAAAGGCTGATCCGGGTAGTAAGTATAAAAAATGTCTCATTTGTTGCAACGCGTTTCAGAGCAGGACCTATTGCTTCCTCAGGCATTAATGTCAGTGGGAACTGTGTAATACCTAATATCACCTGCGGGTGCGCTGCTGTGGAATTGAAGATATGCTATTGTATATCCACCTGTATATCAATTCATTCTTGACTGTTGGGAATTCATTTACGGAAGGATAAAAAAAACAAGAGGTGCTCCCTGTGTAAAACCAGGGGCAACAGGTGAGGGTGAGTTGCAGGGTTGGTCGCTCACCATCTGAGGTTGCAGCACAACTACTTAAATGTATAATCCAATAATGGATGCGCTTCCTGCCGTTGTGCTCACACCAAATAGGTCATAACAAGTAAAGGAGGTAGGATTGCGGTGGAATATGGGCGCTGCTGCTGACAAAGGTTGATCCAGGCAGTAAGTATAAAAAAAAATGTCCAATTTGTCGCAACGCGTTTCGGAGCAGAACCTACTTCTTCCTCAGGAATTTGAGGTTCTACTCCGAAACTCGTTGCAATGAATTGGAAATTCACCGCACTACTCTCTCCTTTAATTGTTGGGAATGATTTGACACAGGTAAATCTCTGAATAACAAAGCATTGAACATAATACAGAAACTCTTGATAGAATGGTCAGTGTAAAATCCATGGAAGTGTGTTTGAACATCAACCATCTCCTTCAGCCTCCCTCATAAATGTGAATTTTATGCAATGAGGGGAGAAAGCTATTGCCAGACATTGCACAATGCACATTAGGACGGTGGGCGTCCTAGTAAATACAGGAGATCATGTTTGTATAAGTGGATGAGTGTCACAGGTTTCAAGAAATCAGACACTAAGGGAAATACGTCACAAACGTCCGAGCATTCGGCGAGCTTAATTCGAGTAACGAGCACTCAGGCTTTTCACTGCGAAACAAAAGAAAAAAAAAGAGACTAAAAAAAATAATGCAAACACGGTGAGGCGGGGGAACCGCCGTATTGAATATTTGACCCAAGATATGATGTGATGCTACATTTCCCCTGCAGATGACTTTAAGGGAAATTGTCTAATGCATGCATAGTAATCACGTCCTCACAGCTGGGTGTTTGCCGTGTTTTGGAAAGGGATTGCACATTGGGCAGACTATTCCCCCAGAGTTGGATCTGTGAACTTCTTGCTCCTACTGAACAGTTTTTCCGCTTCTGAGCTTCATTTTTGATTTTCAATCATCCGGCAGCTGCTTACTTATATTGCCCTGGAATAAATTGAAAAGCTCCTTCCTAAAATCCATGTCACATCATGCTGAAAAGAAAATAAACATCACTGTGAGATTATGAGGGTATGCAGCTAATTACAAATTTAGGGATAAAAGCCAGAAATAAGATGGACTGTGTAGAGGAAAAACTGCCATGGAGGGGGGAGGATTGTCAATTGCAGAAAACCTCACAAAATCCCTAAGAATTAAAAATAAATAAAAGATTCCAATATTAAAGAGCCGGAATAATAATCCATGTAGGAATTTTAATTCAACCTTGTTCCCTGGTTCCATGCACATAGAATTTGTTTTGGGGAACCAGTTTTTCCTTCTTATGCCACTATGATCTCTTATTTATTGGACATCCCACAAGACTTTGCTATGTAATCCCCTCTACTATTTAACTACTTACTAGATGCTCATAGGCCCAAAAGCAAAATCTCCAACAGGACCCCCTATCTAGTAAGATTTGTTAACAGTATGAGTCTTGTCATAAGAGCCAAAGGGGCTTTTTTGATAATCCAAGGCTTCACTTTCTTAGGTTCAATCCCTGCACTCACTATAGTTACTCTCCCAACTACTACCACGCAACCCTAGGCTTCAGATCCTTAGGTGCAACCCCTGCACTCGCTATAGTTACTCTCCTGACTACAACAACGCAACCCTAGGCTTCAGTTCCTTAGGTGCAACCCCTGCACTCGCTATAGTTACTCTCCTGACTACAACAACGCAACCCTAGGCTTCAGTTCCTTAGGTGCAATCCTGGCACTCTCTATAGTTACTCTCCCGACTACAGCAATGCAACCCTAGGCTTCAGTTCCTTAGGTGCAATCCTGGCACTCTCTATAGTTACTCTCCCGACTACAACAACGCAACCCTAGGCTTCAGTTCCTTAGGTGCAATCCTGGCACTCTCTATAGTTACTCTCCCAACTACTACAATGCAATCCTAAGCTTCAGTTCCTTTCGTGCAATCCCTGCACTCACTATAGTTACTCTCCCAACTACTACCACGCAACCCTAGGCTTCAGTTCCTTAGGTGCAATCCTGGCACTCTCTATAGTTACTCTCCCGACTACAACAACGCAACCCTAGGCTTCAGTTCCCTAGGTGCAATCCTGGCACTCTCTATAGTTACTCTCCTGACTACTAAAATATAGACCCTACTCTTCAGCTCCTTAGGTGCATTCCTGGCACTCTCTAAAGTTACTCTCCCGACTACAACAACGCAACCCTAGGCTTCAGTTCCTTAGGTGCAATCCTGGCACTCTCTATAGTTACTCTCCCAACTACTACAATGCAATCCTAAGCTTCAGTTCCTTTCGTGCAATCCCTGCACTCACTAAAGTTACTCTCCCAACTACTACAATGCAATCCTAGGCTTCAGTACCTTAGGTGCAATTCCTGCACTCACTACAGTAACTCTCCCAACAGCTACAACACAACCCTAGGCTTCAGTTCATTACGTGTAATCTCTGCACTCACTATAGTTACTCTCCCAACTACTGCAACACAACCCTAGGCTTCAGTTCATTAGGTGTAATCCCTTTTGCTCACTATAGCTACTCTCATAACTACTACCACGAAACCCTAAGCTACAGTTCACTAGGTGCAATCACTGCACTCACTATAATTACTCTCCCGACTACTACCATGCAACCCTAGGCTTCAGCTCCTTAGGTGCAATCCCTTTACTCGCTATAGTTACTCTCCCGACTACTATCATGCAACCCTAGGCTTCAGTTCCTTAGGTGCATTCCCTGCACTCACTATAGTTACTCTCCAGACTGCTACTACCAAATAGCCCCTGATACTGGCCAAAGGACTTACTAAGGGGAAAGTAATCAGTGGCGTTTAGACATTGTGTCCCCAAGAGGTCCAAAAATTAATCTAGTTTCCCAAAAGCTTATCACCTTTCCACATGGCAAATCATAAGGGGGCAATTTAAAGAAAACTGGAATTTCCTACCCCGATCTTGAACCTATAGGAGCCAAACCATTATTACGTTTCAGGATTTTTTTTCTAGTTGTTGTTTCTTGTCTGTTTTTCATTCCTTATGCTTTTTAAAGTCTATTTTATATGTGTTATCCTGTTAATAAGTTCACCATTACAAATGTGGTATGGGACTTACATATTTTTTAACCAGATTCATAATTCGCAACTTTTCAGTTTTCCCACTGGGTGATTATAAATACGTCAGAAATTTGTACTTCTGAAACATGCAGATTTTTGTTCTAAAATGTCTCAAAAACACTTAAAGACAACACTGAAGACCATTTTTGGCTTTGTATAAAAATTCATCAACGTGCAACATTTTGAAGAATTTGGTACAAAAAATGGTAACCAATAATGCGCGTAAGTTGCAACCAATTTTGGAACTTTTTGACACAAAAAAAATTAATGTGGAGGAGATTATCAGTTCCCCTCCTTGTCTCCATTGTCATGTGACCTGTAGATATTACATGGCCTAAGGGGCCTTGCAGTGACTTTAGCCTGTACTAAAATCTCCTTTGCTGAAGCTAAAAATATTGAACCTAACCTGCATATTTTCATTGTATAGACAAGGCCGTGATGGTTTTTTTTACCTGATTGATAAATTTCTCCTGAGAGTCTGTTGTATAGTCAAACCTAGAAATAAGGGGAGAAGAAACGTAAGGGATTGATCTTGTGACATGTTTATATTCATGGGCCGGGGAGAGGAATTTGATCGATTTACTTATGATTGATTATATTGATTACAAACTATGTGGATCCGTCAATGTGACGTGTCTCCTTGACTAATGTGAAATCTATGAAAGTAAGCGGCGTTGGAGTTCTCTGGTAAGGCCTAGACTTTTTGGTAAGGAATGGTCATCCATATTATAGTCCTAGACTACCCTCTTAAATTGTAGCTACTGAATAAGCCCTTAGGTTTTTATGGATGCAGTATTAGAGATTAGAGGTCCATTATACGGCCCTATTCCTTAACCGTAATGGATACTGAACATAATGGAAGATTTAGAAAACCATCAAAACCAGGAAAAATGTATTTGTTTGCCATCGCAACCAATCACAGCGCAGCTTACATTTTACAAGAGCAGAATTTGTAATGAAACCTGCTCTATGATTGGTTGGTATGGGCAACAAAAGGCCAAACAGCAGCTCCATGTGAGCCTTAAACTAGTACCAGTCTTACAAAGAATAATTAATATTTATGGTGGTGTCAAGTCTCAGGTGCCCCTCTCTTTAGGACTTTGGTGGCCTCGCTCTTACTAAAGGCAAACGCTGTCCACCATTTTTCTGGACTCCGAGGACTAGTAATGAGTTAAAAAGCAACATCCTAGTACAGTCTCTTCTCCTCTGCCTTCACCCTACTTGTCCCTCCTCCGTCCTCCCGTCTCAGTTTTCTGATCGTTCCTCTACAGTTTTTTCATTGTTCAAAGTCAACTAGGCTTCGCATGGTCATGTGAGGTGTCGCATTGATGGATATCATTGGCGTAAACGCTGCAAAACCAAAAACGAGAAGGAGGCTGATGAGGAGCAATCGGAGGATTAGGCAAGGAGTGAAAAAGAGATGAATACTCGTATATTTTTTTTTCTATCATATTTTGCCTCACTCTAGAAAAAAACTTCTCATAATGATACCTCCACGAGGCTCACAAGATCCTAGATCCTATGGTTATTTATATAGTATGTAATAGGGACACAGATTTATTAAGTACATCTGTGAAACTGGTCTCCTATGCATTTTGAGTAATTTTGCACGGTATTTCCCTTTAAAAAAAAAGGACCTGTCACCAGGTCAGAAGAGGTCAGTTGTTGCTTTTATTTTGTTCCTGCTGCTCCCCGGAGTATTCATTGTCTTATTAACGTGCCTTACGATTCCTGAAATATGCGCCTTTTTATTTTGTGCTAATGTTTATGTTCTTTAGGGGCGTGGCTCACAGAAGAAGAGGCTGAGCAGCTTTAAGACACGCCCCAGAGGATCCTATTAGTAATGCGCACACCCATATCTCTGGAACCATTTGGCGGATTTTGATCAAACAAAAAACCAGAATATACAGAGCACCAGTGGGACTTAAATACGACCAAAAAAATGTCACATTTGACCCCAGTAACAGGCCTTCTGTAAGGCCACATAATTATGGCTTTGTGATTTACAATATTCAACCTCTTTCTGATTCTCGCAGTCGTGTCATCAGTGGCATGTCGCGCCATTAACAAGAAACACGTAGTCATTATTATGATCGGTACATTCTTCAGCTGCCGGTGGAGCGAGGCAGAAACATTGCCAATTCCTTCTTACATTAATATTTGATTGTGTGGGCCATGAGTCTGCTGATTAGTAATTTTTAATTATGTTAATTAACTCCTCGGCTGCCTCATTCTATGCAGCTGCTGGTGACAAGGCGTGAAGAGGCATTTGTTAAATGGAGACATTTGTGGGAAAACATGAGACAATATATTTATTACCGTGTCTTGTGGTAATGGAATATTGTGACTTATCTATGACACTAACGGTTTGTTCTTATTGCCGCTGTGTGGCTATGAACAGGATGCCAGGTGTGACAACCACTGACATGGGACCCCTACATTTTTGGATCCAATTCTATCCTGTTGTGACTGCGATCATTTTGATGAAAAATCAGTTACCGTATCGCATGTACAGCTCCGATTCCGACCTATGTGTATCCATGGTTACAAACAATAAACAGGTCCTGTGTGTAGTCAGATTCTGCAGCCATGTCTACTCCTTCCCAACTGTCCCGTTTTCTGTATTTCCTAAGATATAAATAAGAGAAACAGAAGGAAAAACATTTCATATGAAGGCAGGATCAGACTACATGCAAGTGTTTTTTGTAGTCTGTCACCATGGAGACCCATTGATCTGCATGGCAGCTGTAGACACAAAAAGGTATTTTTTTTTAATGAAGAATTTGCTTTAATTTTTATTGTATCCCGAAACCATCATATATATTGGATACTTCACACTAGACCTTAGAAATCAAGGTCCCAGAGTCTGGAGGAAGAGTGGAGAGGCACACAATCCAAGCTGTTTGAGGTCTAGTGTGAAGTTTCCACAATCAGTGATGGTTTGGGGAGCCATGTCATCTGCTGGTGTAGGTCCACTGTGTTTTATCAAGACCAAAGTCAGCGCAGCCGTCTACCAGGACATTGTAGAGCACTTCATGCTTCCCTCTGCCGACAAGCTTTTTGGAGATGGAAATGTCATTCTCCAGCAGGACTTGGCCCCTGTCCACACTGCCAAAAGTACCAATACCTGGTCTAAAAACAACAGTATCACTGTGCTTGATTGGCAGTAAACTCACCTGACCTTAACCCGATAGAGAATCTATGGAGTATTGTCAAGAGAAGGTGAGAGACACCAGACCCGACAATGCAGACGAGCTGAAGGCTGCTATCAAAGCAACCTGGGCTTCCATAACCCCTCAGCAGCGCCACAGGCTGATCGCCTCAATGCCACGCCGCATTGATGCAGTAATTGATGCAAAAGGAGCCCTGACCAAGTATTGGGTGCAATTAATGAACATACATTTCAGTAGGCCGACATTTCGGAATGTAAAATCATTTTCAAGCTGGTGTTATAAAGTATTCTAATTCACTGAGATAATGACTTTTGGGTTTTCATTGGCTGTAAGCCACAATCATCAACATTAACAGAAATAAACACTTGAAATAGATCACTCTGTAATGACTCTATATAATATATGAGTTTCACTTTTTGTATTGAAGAACTGAAATAAATTAACTTTGATGATATTCCAATTTTGGGAGATGCATATATATATATATATATATATGTATATATATATATATATATATATATATATATATATATATATATATATATACATATATATATATATATATATTTTACTCAAATGTCAGTATTTTTTTATTTTTATTAGCCGGTCATACTAACAGGTGACCGATAGAATTAGTGATATGTTGTTCACTGCAGCAGTTTCTTGATGTCCCCCCCAGATGCGAAGGTTGAGGCCCTTTCATTAAGAGTTTAAGAAGGAATCTTTTTAAAATTATTTTTCAAAAATGCTAGAGTAGTTTCCCCCCCCAAAAAAAAGTACTGGACAACTCCTTTAATTTGTAGGGTTATTATTCTATATTAACAATTATAGCATATTCACAGATAATCCCTCATTTGAGGATATTCTTGATGATCCTCATCTGAAGTCCACGACCGCCCTACCCCCCCCGATGTAGTCGGAATAGCTGTTTGGGGACCCCCCATTGTTTAAACAGGTTAGGGTCGTACACCTATGATATATTTATATGCCTATGATTGTATTCAATGCCCTTTCATTTCAAGACTTTCCATCCCAGTGCCATCGGAGTGTTTACAAGATAATAAGCAGCGTAACGAGGAATTTGGGGTTTTGACGGTTATGAATGCCTCCTCCCAAACTGGTAAAGAAACCTCAGGTCAGGTGCAGAGTCTCTGCTGATGATTCATTAATTTTCTACCTTTTCCCCCTCCTGGAGTGAAGAGGATTTGATTTCTTTAGCTTTTCTTCTTCTCTTATCACATTCCTGGAATTCCTAAGAAGAAGGAGCACAGAGGAGGGTGCATGCAGGGGTGGCCGATCCTGGAGAATGCCAGGCTCCACCGCCCGCCTTATTACTGATGACCTTATATGTAAGTAAACCTCTTCAGTCTCCATGTATGTGCTTATCACTTGGCACAGCAGTGACACATGGTATATATATATATATATCAGCTTCAGCTCCTTTAAGAAATGATAAGATTTCTCCCTTCTTATCATTATCTGAAACTGGAAAGGTAAGGAGGGAGACAGTCCTTAAAATAGCAGCCGCATAAAACATTCCTATACACAAGTACAAATCACTTGTGGCTAGTGTTGAGCATTCCGATACCGCAAGTATCGGGTATCGGCCGATATTTGCGGTATCGGAATTCCGATACTGAATTCCGATACTTCCCGCGTATCGGATACCGGAATCGGAAGTTCCCAGAATTCAAATTGAACGCAGCAGCCAATGAGGAATGAATGAAAGTGTGGGCACATCCTGTTTAGCATGGTGGGCATGTAAGTACTGGCAAGGCTTGGATTGGCTGCTGAAATGATGTCACTCTGCACTATAAAAAAGCGCTGCCGCCATTTTGCGCTCACTCTGCTGTGATTTCAGTTAGGGACAGGACGCTGTGTTCTAACTGAGGGCCAGTTGAGCTAGCTAATTGCTTTATTTTCCTTTCCAAAGGCTAATTTAGCAAAACGCTGTGTGTTCTTCACTGTTCACCTTGCTCTTGCCTTGCAGCGCTGTTTTAACAGCGTTCTGCAAGGTCTCTGTGTGTGTGTGTGTGCAGCTCACTCTGTAGTCTGTGTGCAGCCATATACCCGGTTGTATTCAGCTCAGGGGGGGTTCACACTGCCTCACACAGTTGTTCTTTTTTGCTCTTAGTGCAGCCTGCTGCACATTTTTTCTCAAATTTCCTATTAGTGTTTTTCCACCAGTCTCCAGCTCTATTGTGGAAAAACACTACATAGGATAACCTAGAGGGGGGTTTTTGGGCCTTGCAGCGCCGTTTACGGCTGTCTGCACGGTCTCCGTGTGAGCCCAGCTCGCCCTGTAGTCTGTGTGCAGCCATAGCCGGTTGGATTCAGCTCAGGGTTCGTTACTGGCTCATACCTTGAGAAAAATTTTCCTTTTTTTCAAATAGTGCAGCCTGTTTAAAATTTGAAAAAAAAAATTCCTATTAGTGTCTTTCCACTCGTATCCAGCTAAATAGTGGAAAAACACTATATAGGATAACCTAGAGGAGGGTTTTTTGGCCTTGCAGCGCCGTTTACGGCTGTCTGCACGGTCTCCGTGTGAGCCCAGCTCGCCCTGTAGTCTGTGTGCAGCCATAGCCGGTTGGATTCAGCTCAGGGTTCGTTACTGGCTCATACCTTGAGAAAAATTTTCCTTTTTTTCAAATAGTGCAGCCTGTTTAAAATTTGAAAAAAAAAATTCCTATTAGTGTCTTTCCACTCGTATCCAGCTAAATAGTGGAAAAACACTATATAGGATAACCTAGAGGAGGGTTTTTTGGCCTTGCAGCGCCGTTTACGGCTGTCTGCACGGTCTCCGTGTGAGCCCAGCTCGCCCTGTAGTCTGTGTGCAGCCATAGCCGGTTGGATTCAGCTCAGGGTTCGTTACTGGCTCATACCTTGAGAAAAATTTTCCTTTTTTTCAAATAGTGCAGCCTGTTTAAAATTTGAAAAAAAAAATTCCTATTAGTGTCTTTCCACTCGTATCCAGCTAAATAGTGGAAAAACACTATATAGGATAACCTAGAGGAGGGTTTTTTGGCCTTGCAGCGCCGTTTACGGCTGTCTGCACGGTCTCCGTGTGAGCCCAGCTCGCCCTGTAGTCTGTGTGCAGCCATAGCCGGTTGGATTCAGCTCAGGGTGCGTTACTGCCTCATACCTTGAAAAACAATTTCCTTTTTTTCAAATAGTGCAGCCAGTTTAAAATTTGAAAAAAAAAATTCCTATTAGTGTCTTTCCACTTGTATCCAGCTAAATAGTGGAAAAACACTATATAGGATAACCTAGAGGAGGGTTTCTTGGCCTTGCAGCGCCGTTTACGGCTGTCTGCACGGTCTCCGTGTGATTTAAACTAGCTCTGTAGCCCGATCTGCACCAAAAAAAAGGTTAAGTTCACCAAACACAACTTACACTTGTGTAGGCCACATTTGAAAAATAATAAAGTTTAGTCCACAATTTACAACATTAGTGTTTCTTACACCTGTTAGGAGGAGCATTACAGGAATAAGCACACTAAGGCCTTAGTACTTTTCTGCTTATCTTTATCTGTCAACCAAGATGAAGAGGGCAGGGAGTAAGGCACGTGGGCGTGGGCGCGGAGCAGGGAGAGGAGCAGGGAGAGGACGTGGTGATTCTGTGCCTGCTGCGGGCGCCGGTGACTCGTCGTCACTCAGTTTCAGCAGGGAACAGTCCTTCATGCGCAGCTTTGTCGGAGAGCGCCGTGCACCGCTGCTGCGTGAAGACCAAATTGAAGCCGTTGTCGGGTGGATGGCAGCTAACGCCTCGGCATCGACTTCAGTTAGTGCCACATCCTCTCAGGCACAGAGCACTGGAGAGCAGCCATCTGTCTCTTCACCACCTGCCAAATTGGCCAGGCAGTCAGAGAGCCCAGGACAGGAGCCGTCTCTACTTCTGTTCTCTGAATCTCTTGGCTTGGAAACAGGGGGCCAGCCAAGCAGCATTGGAGAAATGGAAGAAGAGGCAGTGTGCAGTGATGCCCAACACCTTTTTCTCTCTGACTCTGAAGAGGCAGGTGGGCCAGTGCCTCCGGTGACCACAGCGCAGTACGCATCTGATGATGAAACTCAGGTGCCGCTTTCTCGTGCGTACTGTGCTGCTGAGACTACCCAGGAGGAGCAGTTGGTGGCAGAGGGTAGTGGAGATGATGAGGTCCTTGACCCATCGTGGCGTGAGGAACAGGAAGGTGGTGGGAGCAGCTCAGAGGAAGAGCTTCCTCTTACGGGCCAAAGAGGGAGAGGGAGGGGGAAGACTGCGGAGCCTGTAGCCTCCACTTTGGCACCCGTTAGGAGCCTGTCTCTTTCCAAAGCCAAAAAGGGCGCTCCCAAGACTTGCAGTGCCTGGTCCTTTTTTGACACAGTTGCAGATGACATTTGTTTTGTCAAATGCAAGCTGTGTCATCATAAAGTAAAAAGAGGGAAAAATGTCAGCAACCTCAATACCACAAATATGTGGAAACATGTGCGGACCAGGCACGCGGTGGAGTTACAGAAACACACTGAAGATGTAGGCCAACCAACAGCGGCAGCTACCACCTCTTCAGCTCGTGTTGCCTCTTCCTCCAGCTCACGCACAGCTGGTTTGGCTTCCTCCCAGAGACCTTGTGTAATTCCACCCACAGCACCACCTTCCCAGTCATCCTCACACTCCCAGTCTACTCTACAGCCATCGGTAGTACAGGCATGGGAGAAAAGGCGGGCATTCTCGGCCAACCACCCCCGAGCACAGGCTCTGAATGCAGGCATTGCCAAACTGTTGTCCCTGGAAATGCTCTCGTTCAGGCTGGTGGAGACTGACAGCTTCCGTGACTTGATGGCATTGGCAGTCCCACAGTACAAGGTGCCCAGCCGCTTTTACTTCAGCAGGCAGGCTGTCCCTGCCCTGCACAGGCATGTTGAGGCAAACATAAAACATGCGCTACTGAACGCCGTCAGTAGCAAGGTCCACCTCACCACCGATGCGTGGACCAGTCAGCATGGACAGGGGCGATATGTTTCCCTCACTGCCCATTGGGTTAATGTTGTTGAGCCAGGTACAGATCGTGCGAGTGGCGCAGGACGTGTCCTGCCCACTCCAAGGATTGCAGGAATCCAGTCTGTACGCATCGACTCCTCCTCTTACACCAGTTCCTCTGATTCCTCTCTGCAGGATCCGTCACAGTCCACCCCCACATGGACCCGTGAACGTTTACCTATGACCGACATGAGCACAGCCGTGGCCAAACGTCAGCAGGCCGTCTTGAAACTAGTTTCATTGGGGCATCGAAGCCACACAGCGCAGGAGCTCTGGAATGCCATAAAGCAGGAGAGCGATGTGTGGTTACTGCCAGCGAATCTCCAGCCAGGCATGGTAGTGTGTGACAATGGCCGAAATCTGGTGGCAGCTTTGGCCCTTGGCAACCTCACTCACATCCCATGTCTGGCACATGTGCTCAATTTGGTTGTGCAGAGTTTTCTGAGGGACTATCCGGATCTTGATGCCCTGCTGCACAAGGTCCGCCTAGAGTGTGCTCACTTGCGGCGTTCCAGCTTGGCCAGATCCCGCATTGCTGCTCTGCAGCGCCGATTCCGCCTTCCGGAACACCGCATCATATGTGACCTACCTACCCGGTGGAATTCCACGTTACATATGTTGGAGCGGTTGTGTGAGCAGCAGCAAGCAGTTATGGAGTACCAGCTGCATCAGGCGCAAAGAAGTCGCAGTCAGCGCCGATCAGACTTCACAACCACAGAGTGGGCCACTATGAAGGACGTCTGCCAGGTTTTGCGTCCTTTTGATTATTCCACGCGGATGGCAAGTGCAGATGATGCACTAGTCAGCATGACTGTCCCCCTTATCTGCCTGCTTCAGCAAACTTTGCAAGGGTTAAGGGATGATGTGGTGGAAGAGGTGGAGGATGAGGAGTCACCTTTTCCATCAGCTTCTGGAGAGTCAGCGCCACGTGGTTCCTCACAAAGGGGTACGCAGGGGCCAATTTGTGAGGAGGATGAGGAGGAGTCAATGGAGGAGGAAGAGCTCCGTCCAGAGGAGGGAGCGACACAATTGTCCAGTGGTCAGTGTGTACAGCGAGGGTGGGGTGATGACGAGCGGGCAGAGATCATGTCTCAAGCAGGGGACAGCGTTTCTGGGCCGGTTGGCACTCTGCAGCACATGGTGGATTTCATGCTGCAGTGCCTGAGAAACGACCGCCGCATCGACCACATTCTCAACATGCCTGATTATTGGGTGTTCACCCTCCTCGATCCTCGCTACCGGGACAACGTCCAAAACCTCATCCCTGCGTTGACCCGGGAGCGTAAATTGCGGGAGTACCACGACACACTGGTGAATTCCATCATCTTCTCCTGTCCAACTGAGAGGAGTGCTGCTAGTGCTTTACAAAGCAGCTCAGTGCGTCGAGGCAGTGGGGGAGGCTCTGCCCAAAGAGGGAGCAGAAGCAGTGCCTCTGCCCAAGGCAAGCCCAGTATGGCACAACTCTGGCACACTTTTGTGTGCCCGCCCCAAATGTCTACACCATCACCGGCGGCTCCAGTCAGCAGGAGGCAACGGTTCCGTCAGATGGTGACAGACTACATGGCTTGCCCTCTTACTGTACTCCCAGACGGCTCTTCCCCGTTCAAGTTTTGGGTCTCTAAGCTGGATACATGGCCAGAGCTAAGCCAGTATGCATTGGAGGTGCTGGCTTGCCCTGCGGCTAGTGTCTTATCGGAACGTGTCTTTAGTGCCGCAGGTGGTGTACTAACAGACCGTCGCATGCGACTATCCTCCGATAACGTTGACCGGCTTACTTTCCTGAAAATGAACCAGGCCTGGATCTCGCAGGAATTTGCCACTCCTCTGCCTGATTAAGTAATTGGGTGTCATCCAGGTCTCCTGCTGTGTTCATCTTTCTACCACCTGAACTGCTATTCCTGGGCTCCAACACCGCCAGTTGCGGCTCAGAAGTGCAGGCTGCACAGTAAAAACATACGACCCAGTGTTATTGGGTTTCAGTAACGTCAGCTGATCCCCAGCTGTGTAGCCGGCAATGTGTCCTGCGACCGCCACGCTGGCACAACAACCTAAATGTAAGGGAACCTGTCCCCCCCCCCCCCCGTCGTTTGTTACTGAAAGAGCCATCTTGTGCAGCAGTAATGCTGCACAAGGAAAAGGTAGCTCTTTTTTTTTAGCTCTTTGCACACGCAGAACTTAACACTTATAAAATGTGTTCACTGATACCGTTATACCGTCCCGGAGCTGGGACTTTCCTTCGTAATGTGACGCAGCACAGCCGTCATTCCTACCCCCTTGGTGCCATGCGCTGCCTCCTCAGCGTTGTTTTAAGCTGTCACGGAGCCTGCGCTGTTCTGTTATCCCTTGGGCATGCCCTATTTGCGCTGCCTGTCTTCTGACATAATTTGGTGTCAGGCTGGCTGCGCCTGTGCGGCCGCGGTGCCCGAGATCCCGCCTCGCAGTGTCTTCTGATTGAGTCACACTGCGGGCCTGGGATCCATGGGCATGCGCAGTGCATATCTTCCCCTCGGGCTCTCGCTCATTTCCCTCCGCCTTCTTTAGACTGTGCGCCGTCAGCTGATCCCTAGCATGCCACGGCCGTGACACCGCACAGTCTGAAGAAGAGGGAAGGAGGGGAGTGAGAGTCGAGGTTATGCACTGTGCATGCCCATGGTTCCAAGGCCCGCAGTGGGATTACGTTAGATGAGACTGCGAGGTGGGATCTGGAGCAGCGTGGACGCACAGGCACTGACAGCCTGACACCAAATTATGTCAGAAGACAGGCAGCGCTAATTGGGCATGGCCAAGGGCTAACAGAACAGCGCAGGCTCCGTGGCAGCTTAAAACAACGCTGAGGAGGCAGCGCACGGCATCAAGGGGATAGGAATGACAGCTGTGCTGTGTCCCATTACGAAGGAAATTCGCACCTCCGGAACGGTTTAACGGTATAAAGGGACACATTTTTAGTGTTTACTTCGGTGTTTGCAAGGAGCATAATTAAAAGAGCAACCTTTTCCTTTTGCATCCTTAGTGCTGCACAACATGGCTCTTTCAGCTACAAACGTCTTGGGGGGGGGGTTAAAGGTTTCCTTTCAACTTGCTCCAATCAGGCTTCGGCCTACACTCTGTTCCTCTGCTCCTCCTGCTGTCCCTGGGCTCTAACACCGCCAGTTGGTGCCTGGAAGTGCTGTGTGCACAGTCAACAGTCGCTCCTCTGTTATTGGGGTTCAGTAACGTCAGCTGATCCCCAGCTGTGTGTGCGGCAATACCTCCAATCTGCTCCTCCTGCTGTCCCTGGGCTCTAACACCGCCAGTTGGTGCCTGGAAGTGCTGTGTGCACAGTCAACAGTCGCTCCTCTGTTATTGGGGTTCAGTAACGTCAGCTGATCCCCAGCTGTGTATCCGGCAACGTGTCATGCGACCGCCACGCTGGCACAACTAAAATGTAAGGGGACCTGTCCCCCCCCCCCCCTAGGCGTTTGTTACTGAAAGAGCCACCATGTGCAGCACTAATACTGCACAAGGGAAAGGTCGCTCTTGAAATTATGCTCCTTGCAAACGCTGAACTACACACTCATGTAATGTGTCCCCTCACACCGTCCAACCGTCCCGGAGGTGGGACTTTCCTTTGTAATGTGACACAGCACAGCCGTCATTGCTACCCCCTTGGCACCGTGCGCTGCCTCCTTAGCGTTGTTTGATTCCGTCATGGACCCTGCGCTGTTATGTTATCCCTTGGCCATGCACAGTTTGCGCTGCCCGTCCTCTGACATCATTTGTTGTCGTCCTGGCTGCGCCTGTGCGTCCACGCTGCCCGAAATCACACCTCGCAGTGTCGTCTAATGTGATCCCACAGTGGGCCTGGTATCCATGGCCATGCGCAGTGCATATACTAGCCTCTCACTCCCCTTCTTCACGCTTCTTCAGACTAGGCGGCGTCAGCTGATCCCTAATAGCATGCCACGGCCGTGACGCCGCACAGTCTGAAGAAGCAGGAAGGAGGTGAGTGAGAGGCGATGATATGCACTGCGCATGCCCATGGATCCCTGGCCCGCAGTGGGACTACATTAGATGACACTGCAAGGTTGGATCTCGGGCAGCTTGGACGCACAGGCACTGCCAGCCTGACACCTACATGATGTCAGAAGACGGGCACCGCTAACTGTGCATGGCCAAGGGATAACATTACAGTGCGGGCTCCGTGACAGAACCAAACAACGTTGAGGAGGTGGTGCCCGGCACCAAGGGGGTTGGAATGACGGCTGTGCTGTGTCACATTACAAAGGAAAGTCCCACTTCCGGGATGGTTTGACGGTGTGAGGGGACACATTATATGAGTGTGTACTTCAGCGTTTGCAAGGAGCATAATTTTCGGAGCCACCATTTTCCATGTGCAGTATTACTGCTGTACAAGATGGCTCTTTCAGCAACAAATGCCTGGGGGGGGGGGTTAAAGGTTCCCTTTCAACTTGCTCCACTGCAGGCTTCGGCCTACACTCTGCTCCTCTTTGATTCCCTGGGTTTCAACACTGTCAGTTGCCACCTGGAAGTGTTGTCTACACAGAAAAAAACACTAGGTGATGTGTCAGTGGGGTTCAGCACCGCCAGCTGTTCCCCTGCTGTGTAGTCGGCAACGTGTCCAGCACAAGCCACGCTGGCACAACAGAACAAAAGCTGCCACCAGTGCAGGCTTCGGCCTACACTCTGCTCCTCTCCTCCTCCTGCTGACCCTGGGCTCAAACACCGCTAGTTTTTGCCCGGAAGTGCTAGCTGCACAGAGAAAAACACCAGCCAATGTGTTAGTGGGGTTCAGCAACGCCAGCTGTTCCCCTGCTGTGTAGCCGGCAACGTGACCTGCAAACGCCATGCAGGCACAGGAACTGAAATTAAAAGGGAACCTGGCCCCACCCCCCCAGGTGTTTCTATGTATAACAGCCACCTAGTACAGCAGTACTGCTGCATTTGTACAAGGTGGCTGACTTTTTCTCCTTGCCCACGTGGAACTCAACACGTACAAAATGTGTCTCATTGAGACCATTCCACTGTCCCTGAGGTGTGACTTTCCTTTGTAATGATACGCAGCACCCCCCTTGGTAGCGTTTCCCGTCTTTTGTCATCATGGTTAGCTGGCTGCGCCTGTGCATCCGCCCTGCTAGAAACAACGCCCCTCGTTGTCATATTTATTTTGTCAGCGAGGGTGTGGTTTATGGGCACGAGCAGTGCATATGTTCGCCTGTCTTAACTCATCTCCTTCCGCCTTCTTCAGACTGTGCGGCCTCCTGGCCGTGGTAGGCGATAAGGGATCAGCTGAGGCCGCCCAGTCTGGAGCAGGTGTAAGGACATGTGTAAGCGGCAAACCTATTTACTGCACAAGGCCACGAATCCCAGCCACGCAGTGTGATTTTTTGAAAACACACTGTGGGTCTGGGATTCATGTCCATCGCTAACCGCAACGGCCGACATGAAATGAGGTCAGAAGACAGGAAGCGCTCACAGCGCATGGCCAAGGGATCACAATAGCGCAGACTCCTGTACAGCAAATAACAACGCTCAGGAATCTGCGCCCAGTACCTAGGTGCAAATTTTGACACCTGTGCTGCGTCTCGTTAAAAAGACAAGTCACGCCTCCACAACTGTTTGACAGTATAATGGGCTAAATAGTGTACGTGTTTTAGTCAGCGTGTGCAAGGAGCAAAACAAATAGAGCAACCTTTTACTTGTGCAGCATTAATGCTGCACAAGGTGTGGCTCTTGTACCTTGCAACACCTGAGGGGGGGGTTAAAGGTAACCTTTGAAATTGGTTCAACTAGGCTTCGGCCTACACTCTGCTCCTCTACTCCTCCTGCTGACCCTGGGCTCAAACACCGCTAGTTTTTGCCCGGAAATGCTAGCTGCACAGAGAAAAACACCAGCCAATGTGTCAGTGGGGTTCAGCAACGCCAGCTGTTCCCCTGCTGTGTAGCTTGCAACGTGACCTGCAAACGCCACGCAGGCACATGAACTGAAATTGAAGGGAGCCTGCCCCCCACCCACAGGTGTTTCTATGTATATCAGCCACCTTGTACAGCAGTACTGCTGCATTTGTACGAGGTGGCTGACTTTTTCTCCTTGCCCACGTGGAACTCAACACGTACAAAATGTGTCTCATTAGAGACCATTACAATGTCCCTGAGGTGTGACTTTCCTTTGTAATGACACGCAGCACCCCCATTGTTAGCGCTGCCCGTCTCCTGACATCATTGGTTGGCTGGCTGTGCCTGTGCGTCCCCCCTGCCCGACACAACGCCCCCCGTTGTCTCATATATTTTGACTGCGAGGGTGTGATTGATGGGCACGAGCAGTGCATATGTTCCCCTGTTTTCACTCCCCTCCTTCCGCCTTCTTCTGACTGTGCGGCCTCATGGCCGCGGCATGCGATAAGGGATCAGCTGAGGCCGCCCAGTCTGAAGCAGGTGTAAGGACATGTGTGAGCGGCGAACATATTTACTGCACAAGGCCACGAATCCCAGCACCGCAGTGTGACTTTAGGAAAAGCCACTGTGGGTCTGGGATTTATGGCCATCGTTAACCGCACCGGCCAACATGAAATGAGGTCATGAGACGGCCTGCACTAACAGGGTATTGCCAAGGGATAACACAAGAGCGCAGACTCCTGTACAGCAAATAACAACGCTCAGGAATCTGCGCCCAGTACCTAGGTGCAAATTTTGACACCTGTGCTGCGTCTCGTTAAAAAGACAAGTCACGCCTCCACAACTGTTTGACAGTATAATGGGCTAAATAGTGTACGTGTTTAATTCAGCGTGTGCAAGGAGCAAAATTAAATAGAGCAACCTTTGACTTGTGCATCATTAATGCTGTTCAAGGTGTGGCTCTTGTACCTTGCAACACCTGAGGGGGGGGTTAAAGGTAACCTTTGAAATTGGTTCAACTAGGCTTCGGCCTACACTCTGCTCCTCTACTCCTCCTGCTGACCCTGGGCTCAAACACCGCTAGTTTTTGCCCGGAAATGCTAGCTGCACAGAGAAAAACACCAGCCAATGTGTTAGTGGGGTTCAGCACCGCCAGCTGTTCCCCTGCTGTGTAGTCGGCAACGTGTCCAGCACAAGCCACGCTGGCACAACAGAACAAAAGCTGCCACCAGTGCAGGCTTCAGCCTACACTTTGCTCCTCTCCTCCTCCTGCTGACCCTGGGCTCAAACAACGCCAGTTTCTGCCCGGACATGCTAGCTGCACAGAGAAAAACACCAGCCAATGTGTTAGTGTGGTTCAGCACCGCCAGCTGTTCCCCCGCTGTGTAGCCGGCATCGTGTCCAGCACAAGCCACGCTGGCACAACCGACCAAAAGCTGCCACCAGTGCAGGCTGCGGCCTACACTTTGCTCCTCTCCTCCTCCTCCTGCTGACCCTGGGCTCTAACACCGCTAGTTTTTGCCCGGACATGCAATCTGCACAGAGAAAAACACCAGTCAATGTGTCAGTGGGGTTCAGCAACGCCAGCTGTTCCCCTGCTGTGTAGCTTGCAACGTGACCTGCAAACGCCACGCAGGCACATGAACTGAAATTGAAGGGAGCCTGCCCCCCACCCCCCCAGGTGTTTCTATGTATAACAGCCACCTTGTACAGCAGTACTGCTGCATTTGTACAAGGTGGCTGACTTTTTCTCCTTGCACACGTGGAACTCAACAAGTACAAAATGTGTCTCATTACAGACCATTACAATGTCCCTGAGGTGTGACTTTCCTTTTTAATGACACGCAGCACCCCCATTGTTAGCGCTGCCCGTCTCCTGACATCATTGGTTGGCTGGCTGTGCCTGTGCGTCCCCCCTGCCCGACACAACGCCCCCCGTTGTCTCATATATTTTGACTGCGAGGGTGTGATTGATGGGCACGAGCAGTGCATATGTTCCCCTGTTTTCACTCCCCTCCTTCCGCCTTCTTCTGACTGTGCGGCCTCATGGCCGCGGCATGCGATAAGGGATCAGCTGAGGCCGCCCAGTCTGAAGCAGGTGTAAGGACATGTGTGAGCGGCGAACATATTTACTGCACAAGGCCACGAATCCCAGCACCGCAGTGTGACTTTAGGAAAAGCCACTGTGGGTCTGGGATTTATGGCCATCGTTAACCGCACCGGCCAACATGAAATGAGGTCATGAGACGGCCTGCACTAACAGGGTATTGCCAAGGGATAACACAAGAGCGCAGACTCCTGTACAGCAAATAACAACGCTCAGGAATCTGCGCCCAGTACCTAGGTGCAAATTTTGACACCTGTGCTGCGTCTCGTTAAAAAGACAAGTCACGCCTCCACAACTGTTTGACAGTATAATGGGCTAAATAGTGTACGTGTTTAATTCAGCGTGTGCAAGGAGCAAAATTAAATAGAGCAACCTTTGACTTGTGCATCATTAATGCTGTTCAAGGTGTGGCTCTTGTACCTTGCAACACCTGAGGGGGGGGGTTAAAGGTAACCTTTGAAATTGGTTCAACTAGGCTTCGGCCTACACTCTGCTCCTCTACTCCTCCTGCTGACCCTGGGCTCAAACACCGCTAGTTTTTGCCCGGAAATGCTAGCTGCACAGAGAAAAACACCAGCCAATGTGTTAGTGGGGTTCAGCACCGCCAGCTGTTCCCCCGCTGTGTAGCCGGCATCGTGTCCAGCACAAGCCACGCTGGCACAACCGACCAAAAGCTGCCACCAGTGCAGGCTTCGGCCTACACTTTGCTCCTCTCCTCCTCCTCCTGCTGACCCTGGGCTCTAACACCGCTAGTTTTTGCCCGGACATGCAATCTGCACAGAGAAAAACACCAGTCAATGTGTCAGTGGGGTTCAGCAACGCCAGCTGTTCCCCTGCTGTGTAGCTTGCAACGTGACCTGCAAACGCCACGCAGGCACATGAACTGAAATTGAAGGGAGCCTGCCCCCCACCCACAGGTGTTTCTATGTATAACAGCCACCTTGTACAGCAGTACTGCTGCATTTGTACAAGGTGGCTGACTTTTTCTCCTTGCCCACGTGGAACTCAACACGTAGAAAATGTTTCTCATTAGAGACCATTACAATGTCCCTGAGGTGTGACTTTCCTTTGTAATGACACGCAGCACCACCCTTGTTAGCGCTGCCCGTCTTTTGACATCATTGGTTAGCTGGCTGCGCCTGTGCATCTCCCCTGCTCGAAACAACGGCCCTCGGTGTCTTATTTTTTTGGACAGCGAGGGTGTGATTGATGGGCATGTGCAGTGCATATGTTTGCCTGTGTTCACTCATCTCCTTCCGCCTTCTTCAGACTGGGTGTCCTCATGGCCTCGGCAGGCGATAAGGGATCAGATGAGGCTGTCCAGTCTGAAGCAGGTGTAAGGACATGTGTGAGCGGCAAACATATTTACTGCACCAGGGCACGAATCCCAGCACCGCAGTGTGATTTTTTAAAAACACACTGTGGGTCTGGGATTCATGTCCATCGCTAACCGCAACGGCCAACATGAAATGAGGTCATAAGACAGGAAGCGCTCACAGCGCATGGCCAAAGGATCACAAGAGCGCAGACTCCTGTACAGCAACTAACAACGCTCAGGAAGCTGCGCCCATGCAAAAAGGTGTTGTTTTCGACACCTGTGCTGCTTTTCTTTAAAAAGACAAGTCACGCCTCCACTACTGTTAAACAGTATAATGGGCTAAATAGTCTACGTGTTGCATTCAGCTTGTGCAAGTAGACAAATTAATAGAGCAACCTTTTACTTGTGCAGCATTAATGCTGCAGAAGGAGTGGCTCTTGTTCTTTGTAACACCTGAGGGGGGGTTAAAGGTAACCTTTGAAATTGGTTCAACTAGGCTTCGGCCTACACTCTGCTCCTCTCCTCCTCCTGCTGACCCTGGGCTCTAACAACGCTAGTTTTTGCCCGGAAATGCTAGCTGCACAGAGAAAAACACCAGCCAATGTGTTAGTGGGGTTCAGCAACGCCAGCTGTTCCCCCGCTGTGTAGCCGGCATCGTGTCCAGCACAAGCCACGTTGGCACAACCGACCAAAAGCTGCCACCAGTGCAGGCTTCGGCCTACACTTTGCTCCTCTCCTCCTCCTCCTGCTGACCCTGGGCTCAAACACCGCTAGTTTTTGCCCGGAAATGCTAGCTGCACAGAGAAAAACACCAGCCAATGTGTTAGTGGGGTTCAGCAACGCCAGCTGTTCCCCCGCTGTGTAGCCGGCATCGTGTCCAGCACAAGCCACGCTGGCACAACCGACCAAAAGCTGCCACCAGTGCAGGCTTCGGCCTACACTTTGCTCCTCTCCTCCTCCTCCTGCTGACCCTGGGCTCAAACACCGCTAGTTTTTGCCCGGAAATGCTAGCTGCACAGAGAAAAACACCAGCCAATGTGTTAGTGGGGTTCAGCACCGCCAGCTGTTCCCCTGCTGTGCAGCTTGCAACGTGACCTGCAAACGCCACGCAGGCACATGAACTGAAATTGAAGGGAGCCTGGCCCCCACCCCCAGGTGTTTCTATGTATAACAGCCACCTTGTACAGCAGTACTGCTGCATTTGTACAAGGTGGCTGATGTTTTCTCCTTGCCCACGTGGAACTCAACACGTACAAAATGTGTCTCTTTGAGACCATTCCACTGTCCCTGAGGTGTGACTTTCCTTTCTAATGATACGCAGCACCCCCCTTGGTAGCGCTTCCCGTCTTCTGACATCATTGGTTGGCTACTTGCGCCTGTTCGTCCGCCCTGCCTGAATAAAATGCTCCTCGTTGTCTTAATTATTTTGACTGCGAGGGTGTGATTGATGGGCACGAGCAGTGCATATCTTCGCCTGTCTTAACTCATCTCCGTCAGCCTTCTTCAGACTGTGCAGCCTCATGGCCGCGGCATGCGAGAAGGGATCAGCAGAGGCCGCCCAGTCTGAAGCAGGTGTAAGGACGTGTGTGAGCGGCCAAAATATTTACTGCTCAAGGCCACGAATCCCAGCACCGCAGTGTGGCTTTATGAAAAGACACTGTGGGTCTGGGATTTATGGCCATCGTTAACCGCACCGGCCAACATGAAATGATGTCATAAGATGGGCAGCGCTAACAGGGCATTGCCAAGGGATAACACAAGAGCGCAGACTCCTGTACAGCAAATAACAACGCTCAGGAAGCTGCTCCAAGCACCAAGGCGTTATTTTGGACACCTGTGCTGCGTCTCATCAAAAAACCAAGTCACGCATCCACTACAGTTTGACTGTAGAATGGGGTAAATTGTGTATGTCTTTCATTCAGCGTGTGCAAGTAGACAAATTAATAGAGCAACCTTTCACTTGTGCAGCATTAATACTGCACAAGGTGTGTCTCTTGTACTTTGTAACACCTGAGGGGGGGGTTAAAGGTTTCCTTTGAAATTGGTTCAACTAAGCTTCGGCCTACACTCTGCTCCTCTCCTCCTCCTCCTGCTTCAACACGGGCTCTAACATCGCTAGTTTTTGCCCGCAAGTGCTAGCTGCACAGAGAAAAACACACGCCATTGTGTTAGTGGGGTTCAGCAACGCCAGCTGTTCCCCCAGTGTGTAGCCGGCAAAGTGTCCTGCAAACGCAACGCAGACACAAAGCTGCCTCCAGTGCAGGCTTCGGCCTACACTCATCTCCCCCTGCTTACCCTTTGCTCCAACACCGCTAGTTGGGGCTCTAGGAAGACAATCTTTAATAGGCAAGGCAACGCATCCGGGTTCCAGCACCGCCAGCTGGTTCTCGGCAGTGTTCTTGTCACAGGTACTCCCTCGTGCCAAGCCTGGTTTCAGCACCGTCAGCTGTTTCCGGGTTGTGTCAACTTCACTGAGACGCCTATGCTTGCCCCGTCGTGGTGCGGTCGAGTTAGCCAACTCCAGGGTGCCTCCAGTTTAGGAGCTTCCTATGTGGGCTGCGTGAACTGGTAGTCAAGGCTGGTTCTGTAGTGCCAGTAGGCCCAGCTCCCCCTGTAGGACTGTTGGGGTTCGGTAACTGCGGCTGCCTCGCGGCCTAGCTGTTCTCTCCTCTCCTGTGGGCCTTGGGGTCCACCACCTGGTTCCAGCACCGTCAGCTGGTTCCGGGCCGAGCCTTTGGCTTAGGTGCCTCCTCCTGGGTATCCGAGTTCCGCCAACGCCAGGCGGTCCTTGGTAGTGCTTTTAAGCGCGGGCACCTACAGCTTAGTAACCGGGTTCCAGCACCGTCAGCTGGTCCTCGGTCGTGCCATTGGCTCTTGCACACTGGGGCAACGCATCCGGGTTCCAGCACCGCCAGCTGGTTCTCGGCAGTGTTCTTGTCACAGGTACTCCCTCGTACCAAGCCTGGTTTCAGCACCGTCAGCTGTTTCCGGGTTGTGTCAAGCTCACTGAGACACCTATGCTTGCCTCGTCGTGGTGCGGTCGGGTTAGCCAACTCCAGGGTGCCTCCAGTTTAGGAGCTTCCTATGTGGGCTGCGTGAACTGGTAGTCAAGGCTGGTTCTGTAGTGCCAGTAGGCCCAGCTCCCCCTGTAGGACTGTTGGGGTTCGGTAACTGCGGCTGCCTCGCGGCCTAGCTGTTCTCTCCTCTCCTGTGGGCCTTGGGGTCCACCACCTGGTTCCAGCACCGTCAGCTGGTTCCGGGCCGAGCCTTTGGCTTAGGTGCCTCCTCCTGGGTATCCGAGTTCCGCCAACGCCAGGCGGTCCTTGGTAGTGCTTTTAAGCGCGGGCACCTACAGCTTAGTAACCGGGTTCCAGCACCGTCAGCTGGTCCTCGGTCGTGCCATTGGCTCTTGCACACTGGGGCAACGCATCCGGGTTCCAGCACCGCCAGCTGGTTCTCGGCAGTGTTTTTGTCACAGGTACTCCCTCGTGCCAAGCCTGGTTTCAGCACCGTCAGCTGTTTCCGGGTTGTGTCAAGCTCACTGAGACACCTATGCTTGCCTCGTCGTGGTGCGGTCGGGTTAGCCAACTCCAGGGTGCCTCCAGTTTAGGAGCTTCCTATGTGGGCTGCGTGAACTGGTAGTCAAGGCTGGTTCTGTAGTGCCAGTAGGCCCAGCTCCCCCTGTAGGACTGTTGGGGTTCGGTAACTGCGGCTGCCTCGCGGCCTAGCTGTTCTCTCCTCTCCTGTGGACCTTCGGGTCCACCACCTGGTTCCAGCACCGTCAGCTGGTTCCGGGCCGAGCCTTTGGCTTAGGTGCCTCCTCCTGGGTATCCGAGTTCCGCCAACGCCAGGCGGTCCTTGGTAGTGCTTTTAAGCGCGGGCACCTACAGCTTAGTAACCGGGTTCCAGCACCGTCAGCTGGTCCTCGGTCGTGCCATTGGCTCTTGCACACTGGGGCAACGCATCCGGGTTCCAGCACCGCCAGCTGGTTCTCGGCAGTGTTTTTGTCACAGGTACTCCCTCGTGCCAAGCCTGGTTTCAGCACCGTCAGCTGTTTCCGGGTTGTGTCAAGCTCACTGAGACACCTATGCTTGCCTCGTCGTGGTGCGGTCGGGTTAGCCAACTCCAGGGTGCCTCCAGTTTAGGAGCTTCCTATGTGGGCTGCGTGAACTGGTAGTCAAGGCTGGTTCTGTAGTGCCAGTAGGCCCAGCTCCCCCTGTAGGACTGTTGGGGTTCGGTAACTGCGGCTGCCTCGCGGCCTAGCTGTTCTCTCCTCTCCTGTGGACCTTCGGGTCCACCACCTGGTTCCAGCACCGTCAGCTGGTTCCGGGCCGAGCCTTTGGCTTAGGTGCCTCCTCCTGGGTATCCGAGTTCCGCCAACGCCAGGCGGTCCTTGGTAGTGCTTTTAAGCGCGGGCACCTACAGCTTAGTAACCGGGTTCCAGCACCGTCAGCTGGTCCTCGGTCGTGCCATTGGCTCTTGCACACTGGGGCAACGCATCCGGGTTCCAGCACCGCCAGCTGGTTCTCGGCAGTGTTTTTGTCACAGGTACTCCCTCGTGCCAAGCCTGGTTTCAGCACCGTCAGCTGTTTCCGGGTTGTGTCAAGCTCACTGAGACACCTATGCTTGCCTCGTCGTGGTGCGGTCGGGTTAGCCAACTCCAGGGTGTCTCCAGTTTAGGAGCTTCCTATGTGGGCTGCGTGAACTGGTAGTCAAGGCTGGTTCTGTAGTGCCAGTAGGCCCAGCTCCCCCTGTAGGACTGTTGGGGTTCGGTAACTGCGGCTGCCTCGCGGCCTAGCTGTTCTCTCCTCTCCTGTGGACCTTCGGGTCCACCACCTGGTTCCAGCACCGTCAGCTGGTTCCGGGCCGAGCCTTTGGCTTAGGTGCCTCCTCCTGGGTATCCGAGTTCCGCCAACGCCAGGCGGTCCTTGGTAGTGCTTTTAAGCGCGGGCACCTACAGCTTAGTAACCGGGTTCCAGCACCGTCAGCTGGTCCTCGGTCGTGCCATTGGCTCTTGCACACTGGGGCAACGCATCCGGGTTCCAGCACCGCCAGCTGGTTCTCGGCAGTGTTCTTGTCACAGGTACTCCCTCGTGCCAAGCCTGGTTTCAGCACCGTCAGCTGTTTCCGGGTTGTGTCAAGCTCACTGAGACACCTATGCTTGCCTCGTCGTGGTGCGGTCGGGTTAGCCAACTCCAGGGTGCCTCCAGTTTAGGAGCTTCCTATGTGGGCTGCGTGAACTGGTAGTCAAGGCTGGTTCTGTAGTGCCAGTAGGCCCAGCTCCCCCTGTAGGACTGTTGGGGTTCGGTAACTGCGGCTGCCTCGCGGCCTAGCTGTTCTCTCCTCTCCTGTGGGCCTTGGGGTCCACCACCTGGTTCCAGCACCGTCAGCTGGTTCCGGGCCGAGCCTTTGGCTTAGGTGCCTCCTCCTGGGTATCCGAGTTCCGCCAACGCCAGGCGGTCCTTGGTAGTGCTTTTAAGCGCAGGCACCTACAGCTTAGTAACCGGGTTCCAGCACCGTCAGCTGGTCCTCGGTCGTGCCATTGGCTCTTGCACACTGGGGCAACGCATCCGGGTTCCAGCACCGCCAGCTGGTTCTCGGCAGTGTTTTTGTCACAGGTACTCCCTCGTGCCAAGCCTGGTTTCAGCACCGTCAGCTGTTTCCGGGTTGTGTCAAGCTCACTGAGACACCTATGCTTGCCTCGTCGTGGTGCGGTCGGGTTAGCCAACTCCAGGGTGCCTCCAGTTTAGGAGCTTCCTATGTGGGCTGCGTGAACTGGTAGTCAAGGCTGGTTCTGTAGTGCCAGTAGGCCCAGCTCCCCCTGTAGGACTGTTGGGGTTCGGTAACTGCGGCTGCCTCGCGGCCTAGCTGTTCTCTCCTCTCCTGTGGACCTTCGGGTCCACCACCTGGTTCCAGCACCGTCAGCTGGTTCCGGGCCGAGCCTTTGGCTTAGGTGCCTCCTCCTGGGTATCCGAGTTCCGCCAACGCCAGGCGGTCCTTGGTAGTGCTTTTAAGCGCGGGCACCTACAGCTTAGTAACCGGGTTCCAGCACCGTCAGCTGGTCCTCGGTCGTGCCATTGGCTCTTGCACACTGGGGCAACGCATCCGGGTTCCAGCACCGCCAGCTGGTTCTCGGCAGTGTTTTTGTCACAGGTACTCCCTCGTGCCAAGCCTGGTTTCAGCACCGTCAGCTGTTTCCGGGTTGTGTCAAGCTCACTGAGACACCTATGCTTGCCTCGTCGTGGTGCGGTCGGGTTAGCCAACTCCAGGGTGCCTCCAGTTTAGGAGCTTCCTATGTGGGCTGCGTGAACTGGTAGTCAAGGCTGGTTCTGTAGTGCCAGTAGGCCCAGCTCCCCCTGTAGGACTGTTGGGGTTCGGTAACTGCGGCTGCCTCGCGGCCTAGCTGTTCTCTCCTCTCCTGTGGACCTTCGGGTCCACCACCTGGTTCCAGCACCGTCAGCTGGTTCCGGGCCGAGCCTTTGGCTTAGGTGCCTCCTCCTGGGTATCCGAGTTCCGCCAACGCCAGGCGGTCCTTGGTAGTGCTTTTAAGCGCGGGCACCTACAGCTTAGTAACCGGGTTCCAGCACCGTCAGCTGGTCCTCGGTCGTGCCATTGGCTCTTGCACACTGGGGCAACGCATCCGGGTTCCAGCACCGCCAGCTGGTTCTCGGCAGTGTTTTTGTCACAGGTACTCCCTCGTGCCAAGCCTGGTTTCAGCACCGTCAGCTGTTTCCGGGTTGTGTCAAGCTCACTGAGACACCTATGCTTGCCTCGTCGTGGTGCGGTCGGGTTAGCCAACTCCAGGGTGCCTCCAGTTTAGGAGCTTCCTATGTGGGCTGCGTGAACTGGTAGTCAAGGCTGGTTCTGTAGTGCCAGTAGGCCCAGCTCCCCCTGTAGGACTGTTGGGGTTCGGTAACTGCGGCTGCCTCGCGGCCTAGCTGTTCTCTCCTCTCCTGTGGACCTTCGGGTCCACCACCTGGTTCCAGCACCGTCAGCTGGTTCCGGGCCGAGCCTTTGGCTTAGGTGCCTCCTCCTGGGTATCCGAGTTCCGCCAACGCCAGGCGGTCCTTGGTAGTGCTTTTAAGCGCGGGCACCTACAGCTTAGTAACCGGGTTCCAGCACCGTCAGCTGGTCCTCGGTCGTGCCATTGGCTCTTGCACACTGGGGCAACGCATCCGGGTTCCAGCACCGCCAGCTGGTTCTCGGCAGTGTTTTTGTCACAGGTACTCCCTCGTGCCAAGCCTGGTTTCAGCACCGTCAGCTGTTTCCGGGTTGTGTCAAGCTCACTGAGACACCTATGCTTGCCTCGTCGTGGTGCGGTCGGGTTAGCCAACTCCAGGGTGCCTCCAGTTTAGGAGCTTCCTATGTGGGCTGCGTGAACTGGTAGTCAAGGCTGGTTCTGTAGTGCCAGTAGGCCCAGCTCCCCCTGTAGGACTGTTGGGGTTCGGTAACTGCGGCTGCCTCGCGGCCTAGCTGTTCTCTCCTCTCCTGTGGACCTTCGGGTCCACCACCTGGTTCCAGCACCGTCAGCTGGTTCCGGGCCGAGCCTTTGGCTTAGGTGCCTCCTCCTGGGTATCCGAGTTCCGCCAACGCCAGGCGGTCCTTGGTAGTGCTTTTAAGCGCGGGCACCTACAGCTTAGTAACCGGGTTCCAGCACCGTCAGCTGGTCCTCGGTCGTGCCATTGGCTCTTGCACACTGGGGCAACGCATCCGGGTTCCAGCACCGCCAGCTGGTTCTCGGCAGTGTTTTTGTCACAGGTACTCCCTCGTGCCAAGCCTGGTTTCAGCACCGTCAGCTGTTTCCGGGTTGTGTCAAGCTCACTGAGACACCTATGCTTGCCTCGTCGTGGTGCGGTCGGGTTAGCCAACTCCAGGGTGCCTCCAGTTTAGGAGCTTCCTATGTGGGCTGCGTGAACTGGTAGTCAAGGCTGGTTCTGTAGTGCCAGTAGGCCCAGCTCCCCCTGTAGGACTGTTGGGGTTCGGTAACTGCGGCTGCCTCGCGGCCTAGCTGTTCTCTCCTCTCCTGTGGGCCTTGGGGTCCACCACCTGGTTCCAGCACCGTCAGCTGGTTCCGGGCCGAGCCTTTGGCTTAGGTGCCTCCTCCTGGGTATCCGAGTTCCGCCAACGCCAGGCGGTCCTTGGTAGTGCTTTTAAGCGCGGGCACCTACAGCTTAGTAACCGGGTTCCAGCACCGTCAGCTGGTCCTCGGTCGTGCCATTGGCTCTTGCACACTGGGGCAACGCATCCGGGTTCCAGCACCGCCAGCTGGTTCTCGGCAGTGTTCTTGTCACAGGTACTCCCTCGTGCCAAGCCTGGTTTCAGCACCGTCAGCTGTTTCCGGGTTGTGTCAACTTCACTGAGACGCCTATGCTTGCCCCGTCGTGGTGCGGTCGAGTTAGCCAACTCCAGGGTGCCTCCAGTTTAGGAGCTTCCTATGTGGGCTGCGTGAACTGGTAGTCAAGGCTGGTTATGTAGTGCCAGTAGGCCCAGCTCCCCCTGTAGGACTGTTGGGGTTCGGTAACTGCGGCTGCCTCGCGGCCTAGCTGTTCTCTCCTCTCCTGTGGGCCTTCGGGTCCACCACCTGGTTCCAGCACCGTCAGCTGGTTCTCGGCAGTGTCTTTTGCTCTTGTACCTTCTGCTCCCCATCCTGGTTCCAGTACCGTCAGCTGGTTCCGGGCAGAGCCTTTGGCTTAGGTGCCTCCTTCTGGGTATCCAAGTTCCACCAACGTCAGGTGGTCCTTGGTAGTGCTTTCAGGCACGGGTACCTCCTGCTTAGTAACCGGGTTCCAGTAACGTCAGCTGGTCCTCGGTAGTTCCATTGGCTCTTGGACCTTCGGCTACCCATCCGGGTTCCAGTACCGTCAGCTGGTTCTCGGCAGTGTCTTTTGCTCTTGTACCTTCTGCTCCCCATCCTGGTTCCAGTAACGTCAGCTGGTTCCGGGCAGAGCCTTTGGCTTAGGTGCCTCCTTCTGGGTATCCGAGTTCCGTCAACGTCAGGCGGTCCTTGGTAGTGCTTTTTAGCACGGGTACCTCCTGCTTAGTAACCGGGTTCCAGTAACGTCAGCTGGTCCTCGGTAGTTCCATAGGCTCTTGAACCTTCGGGTAGCCATCCGAGTTCCAGTTCCATCAGCTGGTTCTTGGCATTTTCTCAGCCTTCTTGTACCTTCTGCTACATTTCCAAGTTGAAGACCCTAACGTCGACGACCCGGAAGACCACCACGATGACGACGACACGGAAGACCACCCCGATGACGACGACGACGACGGCGGAGACGACGACGGCGGAGATGACGACACTGGAGACGACGACCCTGGAGACGACAACATGGAAGACCGAGAAGCAGAAGAACAAGAGGCTGCAGAACAAAGAGCAGAAGAACATTAAGCATAAGACTTAATATCAGAGCAAAAGATATTATCTAAATTATATGCAGAAGAAGACTAAGCAGTGTATGGGGGTGAGTCCGTTCCTCCTCGTGGTGCCCCTGGATAAAGCCTGATGCTGCAGGCCAAACTGAACGCGGACAAATGTAACTTTTGTGACTGGCAGAACGGAAGGTGTAATCTTCCAACTTTTATAGATAACAACTACGGGAATGCCTGTCACAAATGAGAATATGATGAAGAAGTAGAATAGGAAGAATAATAACAGTGGAATAAAAAGAATATGTAGAATAAGAAGAATAATAATAGTTGAATAAAATGAATATGAAGAATGTAATAAAAAAAAAAAAATAGGTAGAAGATGAAGAAGAAGATGAATAAGGTGAAGAAGTTGATGTCAAAGATGCTGATGATGATGAAGATGAAAGTGTGGGAAAAGAAAAAAAAAAAGAAAAAAAAGAAGGGGAAGGGCGTGGAATAGTGAAACATCAATATCTGACAAAATAAAAAAAAAATTTACATAGTCAATATCTTTGTCACTCCGAACGTCTTAAAAAAAAACAAAAAACATGCTATTCTATTTGATTGGGATAAACCTCTATGACTTTAATGTCTCCGCCACCTCCCCAAATACATCCGGCATTATTCTTAGTTGTTTTCCTTCATGTAGAATGAACCTACAAGGAAAGAAAGGGTTTATTTTAATTCCGATATTTTGGTCCCATTGACTTGCATTGGGATCGGGTATCGGTATCGGCGATATCCGATATTTTTTGAATATCGGCCGATCCAAACCGATACCGATACTTTCCGATATCGGAAGGTATCGCTCAACACTACTTGTGGCTATTCACGGAACTGTAGATAAACCTACATTCTCTAAAAGAAGGCCCGCCGCCAGGCCACCAGGCCAAAAGTGTCTAGTTTTTTTTTCTCTGAATTTATTTGCGCTGCTCCTCTGAGTATTTCGCCTTTTGTTTTTTTTTAAATCCGCGATATCGGCCTTTGCACTAAATAGTGCTACCTCTTAGGATCAAAGGAGCGTGGCTCAGAGGGTAATACTGTCATGCATAGCAGTCTACAGACACGCCCCCGAGGATCCTGCGAGTCACATCGTTTATAAGGACTATAGAAATTAGCACTAAATATATAGGATCATATCTCTGGAATCGTATGACAGAATTTGACAAGTAAAAAAAAAACGTAATATTCAGGGGATTATTATTATTTTTTCTGATCTTTACAAAGGAGACCTGGCTCATGGTATCCTCGGAGGCGTGTTTTTACTATATATTGGGAGCCGCAAATAAAAAGCTAAAAAGCCTAAAACTCTGGAACCGGGATGGCAAACGGAAGGGAAGTAGTGGGAAAAAACAATCTACCTATCTATCTATTATCTATCTATTATCTATCTTCCTATCTATCTATTAATCTATCTAAAAATAGTAGAACAGTATATGAGGTTGTGGAATATTTTATGTATTTTATGATACACTCACATGTTTTTATTTTTTCAGTTATGTGAAAAAGAAAATATCCATGGAAGTATGGCGGTTACTATTATTATGCATATAATGTAGTAATATTGAAAAAAAAGAATTCTCTGTGAAGTCTTTTTTGGACTCTCCCGGTTGTGGGCAAACTTGCCCTTAAGCAAAATGGTGGCCACGGTAGATGAACACTGTGCATGCTCACGCACACTGCACTGATTGGTTGTTTCTGAGGAGACGTCACAGACATGCTCAGTGCGGCAGTGAATAAGCTGAATGCAGTGTGGGTGACGAAGATGCCTTTAAAGTAGATGTACAGTAAGATTTTTTTCTGTAATGTGACTGTTTTCAGTACCCCCATATGAATGTGCTATCCTTCTTTATATGAGCTCATTGGCACTTCATTACACTGCTGCACTTTAGAAACAGATGTATATCAATGGGTGACCTGTTCACATGTATCACTGAATGTGCTGGTTTGAGCACCTGATGTATTAATTAACACTGTTTTACATAATTGATGGATGGTATACTGTGGAAACACTAATTACATGTTCACTTGATGTCTGTCCACTGCTTGAGAAAGGCGGAGAAATCTGCCGAAACGTTGCTGCTAATGGATCAGTAAAGCCACGGTTTTTCACTTTGATTTTTGGAATGCTGCCTGTTTTTTCTGATTTTCTGTTTTGGAGGTTTAAACATCACTTTTACAGGTTTCATTGCACCTGTTTTTTTTTTGGTAGTGCTGTCAAATTTTCTTTAACCCTTTACTGCCTCTGGACGGAATAATACGTTCGATGGCAATATCCCCCATTTGATGCGGGCTCCGGCGGTGGGCCCGCATCAAAGCTGGGACATGTCAGCTGTTTTGAACATCTGACATGTGCCCCCAATATACGCAGGTGGAATAGCGATCCACCCACGCCTATTATGTAGGTAAATGCCGCTATCAAACTCTGACAGCGGCATTTAACATGCGCTTCCGGCCATCAGGCCAGAAATACGCGCACCGCTGACCCCCATCACGTGATCGGGGGTCATCAGTTCGACAGCATATCAACCAGAGGTATCCTGGAGACCTCTGTGGTTGTTGATGCCGGATTGCTATGAGTGCCACTCTGTGGTCGCGGTGCTCATAGCAATGCTGTAATTCTGCTACATGGGGGCGATCTGAGCATCGACTCTATGTAGCAGAGCAGATCAAGTTGTGACAGCTTCTAGTTTCCCATAGAGACTATTGTAGCATGCCAAAAGTTAAAAAAATATATGTTTTGAAAAAAATAAAAAAATATAAAAGTTCAAATGGCCCCCTTTCACCCCATACAAAATAAAACAATAAAAAAAATCAAACCTACACATACAGTGGGGCAAAAAAGTATTTAGTCAGTCAGCAATAGTGCAAGTTCCACCACTTAAAAAGATGAGAGGCGTCTGTAATTTACATCATAGGTAGACCTCAATTATGGGAGACAAACTGAGAAAAAAAAATCCAGAAAATCACATTGTCTGTTTTTTTAACATTTTATTTGCATATTATGGTGTAACTTGTAACTTGTATGTAACCCCTTCTCATGTACAGCACCATGGAATCAATGGTGCTATATAAATAAATAAATAATAATAATAATAATAATAATTTGGTATCGCTGCGTTCAGAATCACCCAATCTATCAATAAAAAAAAGAATTAACCTGATCGCTAAACGGTGTAGCGAGAAAATGTCAAAACACCAGAATTAAGTTTTTTTGGAATAACGGGCAAGCAAAAGAATATATCTGCACCAACATGGTATCATTAAAAATGTCAGCTGGGCACCAAAAAATAAGCGATCACCCAACCAGAGATCATGAAAAATGGAGAGGCTACGGGTAGCAGAAAAATGCTCAATTTATTTATTTTTTTAGCAAAGTTTGGATTTTTTTTTTCACCGCTTAAATAAAAAAAAGAACCTCGACATGTTTGTTGTCTATGAACTCGAAATGACCTGGAGAATCATAGTGGAAGCACAGTTTTAGCATTTTGTGAACACCTAATAAAAATGACAAACAAAAACAAGTGTGGGATTGCCCTTTTTTGCAATTTCACCGCCCTTGGAATTTTTTTCCTGTTTGCTAGTAAATGACATGGTAAAACCAATGGTGTTGTTCAAAAGTACCACTCGTCCTGCAAAAAATAAGCCCTCACATGGCCATATTGATGGAAAAATAAAAAAGTTATGGCTCTGGGAAGGAGGGGAGCGAAAAACGAAAACGCAAATCCGAAAATGGCGAAAGGGTTAATTATTATCTGTCTATCTATTATCTATCTAACTATTATCTATCTATCTATCGATAATTTATCTCTTATTTTTCTATTTATCTATATATACATATACAGTACAGACCAAAAGTTTGGACACACCTCATTTAAAGATTTTTCTGTATTTTCATAACTATGAAAATTGTACATTCACACTGAAGGCATCAAAACTATGAATTAACACATGTGGAATTATATACTTAAAGTGTGAAACAACTGAAAATACAGTATGTCTTATATTCTAGGTTCTTCAAAGTAGCCACCTTTCGCTTTGATGACTGCTTTGCACACTCTTGGCATTCTCTTGATGAGCTTCAAGATCTAGTCACCGGGAATGGTCTTCCAACAATCTTGAAGGAGTTCCCAGAGATGCTTAGCACTTGTTGGCTTTTTTGCCTTCACTCTGCGGCCCAGCTCACCCGAAACCATCTCGATTGGGTTCAGGTCTGGTGACTGTGGAGGCCAGGTCATCTGGCGTAGCCCCCCATCACTCTCCTTCTTGGTCAAATAGCCCTTACACAGCCTGAAGGTGTGTTTGGGGTCATTGTCCTTTTGAAAAATAAATGATGGTCCAACTAACACAAACCGGATGGAATAGCATGCCGCTGCAAGATGCTGTGGTAGCCATGCTGGTTCAGTATGCCTTCAATTTTGAATAAATCCCCAACAGTGTCACCAGCAAAGCCCCCCCCCCCCACACACAACCCTCCTCCTCCTCCTCCATGCTTCACGGTGGGAACCAGGCATGTAGAGTCCATCCGTTCACCTTTTCCGTGTCGCACAAAGACACGGTGGTTGGAACCAAAGATCTCAAATTTGGACTCATCAGACCAAAGCACAGATTTCCACTGGTCTAATGTCCATTCCTTGTGTTTTTTAGGCCAAACAAGTCTCTTCTGCTTGTTGCCTGTCCTTAGCAGTGGTTTCCTAGCAGCTATTTTACCATGAAGGCCTGCTGCACAAAGTCTCCTCTCAACAGTTGTTGTAGAGAAGTGTCTGCTGCTAGAAATCTGAGCTGCTGTTAACCTGGCATCTCTGAGGCTGGTGACTCGGATAAACTTATCCTCAGAAGCAGAGGTGACTCTTGGTCTTCCTTTCCTGGGACGGTCCTCATGTGAGCCAGTTTCTTTGTAGCGCTTGATGGTTTTTGCCACTGCACTTGGGGACACTTTCAAAGTTTTCCCAATTTTTCGGACTGACTGACCTTCATTTCTTAAAGTAACGTTGGCCACTTGTTTTTCTTTACTTAGCTGTTTTTTTCTTGCCATAAAACAAATTCTAAGAGTCTATATTCAGTAGGACTATCAGCTGTGTATCCACCAGACACCTTCACAACACAACTGATGGTCCCAACCCCATTTATAAGGCAAGAAATCTCACTTATTGAACCTGACAGGGCACACCTGTGAAGTGAAGACCATTCCCGGTAACTACCTCTTGAAGTTCATCAAGAGAATGCAAAGAGTGTGCAAAGCAGTCATCAAAGCAAAAGGTGGCTACTTTGAAGAACCTAGAAAATAAGACATAATTTCAGTTGTTTCACACTTTTTTGCTAAGTATATAATTCCACATGTGTTAATTCATAGTTTTGATGCCTTCAGTGTTAATGTTCAATTTTCATAGTCATGAAAATGCAGAAAAATCTTTAAATGAGAAGGTGTATCCAAACTTTTGGTCTGTACTGTATATCAATCTAGATTTTTGGCAAAAATGTTGGCGCTTTGACTCATGTGTGAACCTGGCCTACCTGTTCATTGAGGATTTGTATACCCCCATTTTTTGGCTGTGACAACGTTTGCTCTGCGCCTTCTGTTCTTCCCGCTTATTTTTATACTTCTGTAAGTGTTTGAACTGGCAATCTTTGAATATTCGTAGACTGAGTGCCCATTCTTCCCTGGCACAAGTGGCAGAGCCCTCTCCCTCCCAACGCAGGCATCTGTCACACAGCTTGCTGTCGGCCCGGCGGCCTCTCCATAGACATCTGTTCACTGGAACAATGTAACATGTGTCCTGGGTCAGCGCGGCCTTCTGTTTGTCCTCTTTTCATCCACTGCTGAGTGACATTACAGAGAATATGGGAACATATGTGCCAGCGGCAAATGTTTACAGTGGATAATGGGATCCACTGTGGGTGAGCCCGTGAGGGCGCGCAATTGTCTTCTTACATTCCATCATCCTCCGAAACCCTCCCTGGCATCTGTAGGCTTTATCATCTGAATGAAAATTTAGTTTTTGTATGCAAAAATAAAAATACATATGCTGTCCCTTTTGAACAAATTTCTTAAAAAGACCTGTTATTTTGTTTTGTAGGAAAGCTTGGCAATTAGTAATATGGTTACTTCATACTACCCAATTCTACTGGAATATCCAGGAGGCTCCCCAAAAACTGAAGACTTTCCATACTCCTGGAAAAATTGACAAATCTCCCATTTACTTCCCAGTGCTCTAAAGCACATCCAGCAGGCACAAAAGAATAGAGGAAGGGTGTGAAGAGGTTTTAGCGCCACACTTGGCATACCCTAAACATCATCCTACCAGAAGGGCTGTCCAAAAGGGAAAAGTAGGGGATACGCTTACATCTCAAGAAGGGCCGGTCACTGACCTTACAATATATCTCCCACCCAGTATTTGAACCTTAAATAGCTAAATGTTAAGCCCCACCTGTGCTCTGTTTGGACCCACCCCCGAAGGACATAAAACAATAGTGGAGGGGTGTTGAAAAGGTTGGATGCGGCATGATTACAGGAGGGAAATTTTTGACGTTACGCTTAGCATGCCATAGACATCATCCTAGCAGAAATGTACTTGAACAAGTTGGCAAGTAAAGGACACCCTTATATCTCACATATGGGCTGCTTACTGTATATTTTATCAGAATTTGAACCACCAATAGCTAGACATTAAGCCCCACCCATGCTTTGCTTGAACCCGCCCCTGAGGTACATAAAACAATAGTTCAAGGGTTTGGAAAAGGATGGAGGAGAAGTGTCCTTAAAAATTTGGCGTGGTTACAGGGGTAACCTTTTTGAAGCTATGCTTTGCATGCCATAGACATCATCCTAGCAGAAGTCTACTTGAACAAGTTGGCAAGTATAGGACACCCTTATATCTCACATATGGGTTTCCGCTTACTGTATATTTCCCAGTATTTGAACTACAAATAGCTAGACATTAAGCCACACCCATGCTTTGTTTAAACCCACCCCAGAAGTACATAAATAAATAGAGGAGGAGTATGGAAAAGGGTCTAGGCGATGTAGCCTAAAACAGGGGGCATAGCTACAAGAGAACCATTTCTGATGATATGTTTTGGACCCCATATACATCATCCTAGCAGAAAGGAATTCCAATAGGTTGTCATGGATAGAATATTATTATATCCCACCTACAGCATATCTCCCAGTCTTTGAACCACAATAGCTAGTTATTAAGCCCCTCCCATGCTTTACTTGGACCCGCCCCTGAAGTGCATAAATTCCGCCCTTCTAATCTAACTTTACAAATTCCCAGTTTATGTCATTCTATTTATAGGAATCAAGTAATAAAATAAAATTGGCAAAAATAATCCACTATTGAGGATTTCCTGAGGGTCGACTATAAAGAAAAGCTTTATTTTCCATAGGCCAAACCTGCATCCTGATCCATTGTTATTTGTGACTATCGTATTGTCCTTTTCACCAGTTTTTATGAATGTGCTGTAATGTTTTTTATTTTTCTTCCGTCGTTCGTGGATTCTCACAACATCAGTATTATCAGTGGACCTGGTGTTCCCTATAACTAAAACCTCTGGCGCCGGTCTCCAATCACACAGTCCATTGACTATCAGGGTCTAATCTTCTCAGGCAGCTCAGGACTTCAAGGTTGATTTTCCGTCTTTACTGGTTCTGTTCCATAACATTTCCATTAACCTTCAAAACCAAACCGCAACATAACATCCTATTATTAGTCCTGACAAGATAGGAGAAATGGCTGCCATCTAAGAGACTCTTGCATTATGGGTTTCTGCAGACCCTTCAGTGTCTCGTTCATTTACTGTGTTGCATATGGATACTCGGCGATGCATAATGTTCCCACTTTTCCAGGGACCAAGAAAAACTTTTGAAAAAAAATTGCTGCTGTATCCAATGAAGCATCCAATCTACATCTTGACCACTTACGGGGTTGTGTCTCATCATTTTAATTTAAAAAAGCCCCTTTAAAAACTAGCAACGTTGCAAATTACTTCTAATTAAAACTCCTGTCTGACTTTAAGAATGAAGAGATTTCCAATTTGAGAGCTTTTTGTTCTTTCTCCCTTCACAATGAGTTTTGCACACTCACATTAGGTGGATCAAAGTCTGTTCATTGCTGCTAACATACATGTGCATTTCCTGAAACAACAGGAAGTTAGAGTTTAAAAAAGCCCCCCGGTGGCTGATGTGAGAATTGCAAGATTTCTATTTTGTTTTTTTTAATACAGACTGTGCTACGGAGAAAAAAAAAATTACCAAAAACATTATAAAAAATACTTTCTGATTTTCTGATGATGGTTTCCTTATCGTGCACTTTCGAGATGATACAATGACCGCTCTCCAGAGTACGTGATCATTGCATTGTCCAAATAACATCCGAGGACTGAAAATACAAAACATTAAAGCAAATGAAAAGCTGCCTGGTAATTTCTGCTGCCATCCGCTGTTGTGAGATATTTTAACCTCAGACGGAATCTGCTGGGTGGATAAAGAATATTTCAGATGGGGGCCGAGAGCCATCCTCCTACTCTGACAGTGTCCAGCTGTGCTCATACCAGGCCCTGACACTTCATGAGTGGGCACTTGACCAGTGGGGGGCATCACTACATATAAAGTACCTAGCACCCACTGCAGTGCCCAGAATGAAGGCATGAGGTGCAAGGAGGCTTGTGATGTGCAAACTGTATATCTGGGGGGCAGAAAAGGATCTGACATGAGTGAACATAGCCTAACAATGTGGTTCCTCTGCAAAGCGACATCTTGTCCTGATTTTGGACCACAGAGGGTATTGGATCAACCAAAGCAGCTGCACACTCTGCCTCTATGATATGTATAACCTTGAAGCAAATATGCAAATTAGCTATTCTCCAAAAGGTAGGTTTGCTCTCTAGTGCCACCTATTTGAAGGAGCCATCCGTAAGTCGGCATTGACTGTTATGATCTGGTGGCCTAGAAGCAGCATGTGACGTACTCTGGAGAAGGTGGTACCTGTACTGACCGCAGACCCTGAACTTAGCACCGCAACTAGAAGTAGCCGTGGGATGTACCTAACACTCCCTAGACACCTCGGCACAGCCTAAGGACTAACTTCCCCTAAAGATAGAAATGGGAAAACTATCTTGCCTCAGAGAAAATCCCCAAAGGATAGACAGCCCCCCACAAATATTGACTGTGAGAGGAGAGGGAAATGACAAACGCAGACTGAAATCAGGATTTAGCAAAGGAGGCCTTTCTAGCTAAAAAGAAAGAATAGGACAGAGAACTATGCAGTCAGTATTAAAACACTAGAAAATATCCACCACAGAAAATACAAAACTCCACCTCTGACTAAAGACATGGAGGGTATATCTGCATCTCCAGAGATACAGCTTGGCTGCAAAAAATCCTAACACAGACAAAGCTGGACAAGACAAAACATGAAAATGCATAGAACTATAAGGCCCACAGCATGTGGACAGCAAAAACAAAGCCAGAACTTATCTTTGTTGAAAAGAACAGCAAACAGGAGAGACCAGTCAGGGATGTGAATCCTCCAAAAACAATGGACAACTGGCACTGACTAAAGGATCAAGCAAGACTAAATAGCCCAGTCCAAATTGCAATTTGTCCAAGTGGACACACCTGATAAATGCTGCGATCCAAAGACATCAGCACTACCACTCATAACCACCGGAGGGAGCCCAAGAGCAGAATTCACAACAATTGACCCTTTAATGAGTATTGCAACAATATTTAGTGAAACCAGAGTGTTCTGCGTAAGGAAAAGATATCCGTCAGTTGATATCTGTTTTGGGGTTTTTGCCCTTCATCAGTGCAGTGAAGGATACTTGCTCGGCCTTTACAGAGTTCGAGGGCGTACCATTTCGGATTGTGAAGACTGTAAAGCATAAGGAGACCTATATATCAGGCAATACTACCTGGGAAAAGGATCGCACCAACAGATGTGCCATTAATAACATAATTCTGGTAGTATTCTCAGTCAGATTATTACTACTGCACACTAGCATGTCAAGACTGACGAAAGCAGGTGAGGAAAACGAATATTGGGCAGATTGAACATAACATGCTTAATGACGACGTCAATGGGGTTGTTCTGTCTGGAGAGTGGGGTCACCGTTTGAGAGCAGCTTATACTATGGAGCCATATGATTACTGATTCTTACGGCTTAAACTAATATCCAAGAAGTATCATTTCTCCTTGCGGAAATTGACATGCTAAGCATGCCGAGATGAGGAGACTTAAAGCCACAATGCTCCTCTGGGACATATGCTAATTATGCAAATTGTCTCTTCGCAGAGGAAGAGAACTAGAACTCTAGTGCCACCTATTGGAAGGTAGCAATCCTACAACCAAATGTCGACCCTGTAACAAGCCTTGTCACATGACTCAGGATAATAGCCAAACCAGAATCTCAACTGAAATGCGTCGTCATACATTAGATAAGCACAATTGGTTACAGAATTTAATATGCGTTTTGTATCCTAAACATCTACTTAATCCATTCATATTAAGTAATCCCCCAACCAGAACTCTCTGTTACCCCCATTTTATGGGTCGTTTAAATATGGCCTCCAGCATGTACAATCTTATGTTGAATACATTACACTCAGCTTAGTGACATCTGCAGCAGGATGGACGTAGAGATAGACATTTCATACTTTTCACCTGGGGCTGACGATAATGAGTTTGGGTAAATGATGCGAATGTCCAAGGACCTAAGTCTTAGTCTCAAGGGGTCTAGATAAAACTTAATGGATTATTTAGAGGAACATTGCTTATATTATCTAATTGCTGTGTTCCACTGTCACACAGCCATTAGTTGATCACTACTGGGCGCATAACCAATGGCGTAACTAGAGTCCAATGGGTCCTGGTGCAAAATTTGGACCCAGGCTCCCATCTGCATGTTGGTCAGATGTATTAGGCTTTGTAGCATTCTAAACCTTATAAAAACATACCTGTTCCCCCATAATTTAATTATGTCCCTCATCCTGTACTAATGTCACCAATCCTGTACTAATTTCACCCATCCTAGGCCCCTTCCTAGTATTATGTCCTCCATCCTGGGCCCCTTCCTAGTATTATGTCCTCCATCCTGGGCCCCTTCCTAGTATTATGTCCTCCATCCTGGGCCCCTTCCTAGTATTATGTCCTCCATCCTGAGCCCCTTCCTAGTATTATGTCCTCCATCCTGGGCCCCTTCCTAGTATTATGTCCTCCATCCTGGGCCCCTTCCTAGTATTATGTCCTCCATCCTGGGCCCCTTCCTAGTATTATGTCCTCCATCCTGAGCCCCTTCCTAGTATTATGTCCTCCATCCTGGGCCCCTTCCTAGTATTATGTCCTCCATCCTGGGCCCCTTCCTAGTATTATGTCCTCCATCCTGGGCCCCTTCCTAGTATTATGTCCTCCATCCTGAGCCCCTTCCTAGTATTATGTCCTCCATCCTGGGCCCCTTCCTAGTATTATGTCCTCCATCCTGGGCCCCTTCCTAGTATTATGTCCTCCATCCTGGGCCCCTTCCTAGTATTATGTCCTCCATCCTGGGCCCCTTCCTAGTATTATCTCCTCCATCCTGAGCCCCTTCCTAGTATTATGTCCTCCATCCTGGGCCCCTTGCTAGTATTATGTCCTCCATCCTGAGCCCCTTTCTGGTATAATGTTCTGCATCCTGAGCCCCTTCCTGGTATACTGTCTGGCATCCTGAGACCCTTCCCATAATACTGTTCTGCATCCTGAGCAGCTTCCCATAAAAATGTCCTCCATCCTGAGCCCCTTCCTGGTCTAATGTTCTGCGTCTTAAGCCCCATCCCATAATATTGTTCCTCCACCTGTGCCCCTTCCGATAATAATGTCCTCCATCCAGAGACCCTGCCAGTAATAATGTCCAATATCCTGTGCCCCTTCTCACCTTCTCCTACCCACATGATGTGCGGTGTCCTCATCTATAGCCGACACAGAGGCTGGCAGCTGACTTTGGCATGCCTGCTATAGGTGATGCATGTACTGGCCTGCAGGGACCCAGCAGGTCTCTGCGCCACAATAAACTTTAGATGATTTTGAGTCCTCGGAGGCAGATCCAGCTGAAGTAGTTGCTAATGTCAACAGGCACCCCTCTCGCATGGGCCCAGTCGTACCCTCTGTCATTGTTATGCCTCTGTGCCAGAGATATGTAATTTTGGTGTAATTTGCAGTTCTTCTGAATCCATCCCTGATTTTCTTTTTTTCTTGCTCCTCTCCGTTCCTGAGATATGGCCTCCTCATCCCTGTACATAATTCTAATCATGTCAACTGGACGTGGTCCTCAAAAGACGCCCACAAGAAAGAGTAGAGGATCTCACCCACTTGGCTAAAGAAAGTACTAGATTTATATACTAGGGAGAGGAGGCCATATCTCAGGAACAAAGAGGAGCAGGAACAAAAGGAAAACAGCGCCAGATTCAGAAGAACAATGGGATTTATGCCAAGTAAAAAAAGTACACGTGAATGGCAAGTGACAGGTCATGTTAAAGTGCCAATGTACAAATGTAAAATCCATTTTCATGATTTGGAATCTACCAAACCGCATGTGGACAATGTTTATTATTTGTAGATAATTGCTGATTTGCATTGGTTTTAGGTTGACATCTCTTTTAATTGACACGTCCACATATTATTGATTCCTTGCACCTTGGGAAATTCTATCTTGTTGAGGTTGTTAAATAGGCGATTATGGAGTCAGATGTCTCAAGTGAGGCACAAAAAATGATTACATTTGTGTCTCCTGTGGTTGCTTTAATCTCCTTATGAATATTAAAATGGTTCAGAGGTTCCCCCGGCATACATCATTTCATGGAAATGAGGGCTACCGTGTTTACAAGATTGTCCAGCAACTGCTGGGTACCGTACAGAGGACGAATGGCTGAAAACCTGGAGATTATATCCTACCTGGTGACTAGGAAAGGGTCAAACCACAAAAATCCTCATCACTGATATATTACGTTATAAGGAATTTATTATCAGACAAACTCATATTGGTATATTGGGTTATTAATAAAAATTTATTTATTTAGCAAATTATTGATTTTGTGTTTTTATGGTTATTAGAGCCGGGATTTCCTTTTCAGCTTTGCTGTACAGACTGGGGCAGATTCAGCAGAGTCATCTCATTATCGTTACATAGTGGGAGAGTACTGCTGAGGTTCTGCATAAGGCAGGATAGCTATACTATACACATATAAGGCTGCGTTAAAGAAGCTCGTTCAACACATGCGTTAAACAGGCTGCGTTAACGCACGTGCCAAAATGTGATCGCGCTAGCGCAGATAGAGCTAGCAGATGCTCTATCTGGGCTAGCGGTGACGGACCCGGAAATGCTACAGCCCGCGTCCCAGGGTCCGTCACTCAGTGACGGCACATCACTAGCGCACGCCCATTGTGGGTGTGCGCTAGCAAAGCGTCCGACATAGGGCTTAATAGTGGCGTTATCGGACTGCGTTAAACCGCGTTATGCCGCGGTGTAACGTAGCCCGTCTAGCGGACGACTATAACGCAATGTGAACCCAGCCTAAGGCTTTGTATAATTCTGTCACTCCTCAGTCTCTAGGGGGAGGAACTGAACTCTATCACTTTTTGGAGACCGTCAGTTGACTCCCATTCATTTTAGTGCCACTTTCCATACAAACAATGTAGAAAGAAAGTATGTGCCTCCCATATTGGACAAATATGTTATCCTCAAGATATTACATTTTCATCAACCCTTTGCTGAGCAATTGGTGAACAAGTGGTGTTCTCTATCTTCTGCCCATGTATACATACCGCCAAATCAGCCATCAAATGAGTGAAATGTGTGTTTGTTAGCTGGTTGGATCAATTATGTTGAAATGTTCGTAAATAGGCATGGAGTTACTGAGCTCTGCAACTTTTTTTTTGACCGGGTCTTTACAGGAAGTAGCTAACTTACTTTTTAGAAAAAAGTCAACATGCCGATTTTGGTGGGATCTTCTGACCACCTAATAATCGAGAGGACCTTCTGTCCCTCAATGAGTAGAGAGAAGACTATGACTGGTGGAATTTCACAAGTTGAAAGCCCTCATAAAGAAGACAGGAACACTCTATATGGTGGAGCTATGGTAGCTTTCAGATAAACGATCATTTGGCCAACAGCTGTCCACTTTAGTTACAGAGTCACCCAGGCTTTATAGTTATGTCTTGAGTCTATGCTGAGTTCAGAGTGGTGTTTGATCTCCATTACTTATCATGACTAATATATGGGTAGGACAGAACAGTCTTGCATTGTGTCTCTCACTTGAAAACTCCTTAGAGATGAGGATCTCATGTGGAACGAGGAAGAAGTGTTTGCTTCACTTTCATATATCATTATTGGAGCGGAGATCCCCGGAGGCTTCACTTTCATTTCTGGAAAAGGGGCTTCAGAATGAGACTACCGTGGATGTAAACTCCATTCACTGATCTCACTCAAAACTGTTTTATTTTTGTGGAACCTGCCCTTGGGGTATTGCCACCAGTTGTGATTGAAAGCTGTTATCCTACAAATAGAATAATGGAACATTCATAAAAGCTTCTCTTAATCCTGCGGCAACAGGTTATATGGTATGAATCATCCCTTCTCTGTTAGATATCAACTATTCATTGAGAAACTTCTAATTCTTCCTTAGCCTGATGAAATCATTGACATGAGAGTGGGAGTAAGTTTGGTACACTTCGGCAATACCTAGGTAAAAAGGCTTATCAAGGTTGGAAAAATTATTTTCATATTATAAAATTTGGTAGGTGATTCAGTTATGTAGCTACCGATAGGCCGGGGTGAAGTCAGCCACGTCCAGTTCAATTACACAGTTGGGACCTTACTTTTAAATAGTAAATTATTTGTATTTAAGAGATATTAATAATTATCATGGGGCGCTCAGTGGGCATTTATTATTGTTAAGAGGCAGTCAAGGGGCATCTACTATATAATTGTCTAAGGGTCACTTCCGTCTGTCTGTCTGTCTGTCACAGAGATTCATTGGTCGCGACTCGCGGCCTCTGTCTGTCATGGAAATGGGCAAAACGCCCACGACCAATCAGCGACGGGCACAGTCCGGCGGCAAAATGGCCGCTCCTTCCTCCCCGCAGTCAGTGCCCGCTCCATACTCCCCTCCAGTCAGCCCTCACACAGGGTTAATGGCAGCGTTAATGGACTGCATTATGCCGCAGTGAAACGCACTCCATTAACGCAGCTATTGAGCCTGCGTGACCAACTTTTTACTATTGATGCTGTGTATGCAGCATCAATAGTAAAAAGATCTAATGTTAAAAATAATAATAATAAAAAAAAAGATTATTGTCACCCTCCGAGGTCGCGCACTGTCCTCGCCAGTGCAAGCTGCAGTTTTCGGTGCCAAGGATGCTATGCGAGAAGGACCTGCCATGACGTCACAGTCATGTAACATAGTAACATAGTAACATAGTTAGTAAGGCCGAAAAAAGACATTTGTCCATCCAGTTCAGCCTATATTCCATCATAATAAATACCCAGATCTACGTCCTTCTACAGAACCTAATAATTGTATGATACAATATTGTTCTGCTCCAGGAAGACATCCAGGCCTCTCTTGAACCCCTCGACTGAGTTCGCCATCACAACCTCCTCAGGCAAGCAATTCCAGATTCTCACTGCCCTAACAGTAAAGAATCCTCTTCTATGTTGGTGGAAAAACCTTCTCTCCTCCAGACGCAAAGAATGCCCCCTTGTGCCCGTCACCTTCCTTGGTATAAACAGATCCTCAGCGAGATATTTGTATTGTCCCCTTATATACTTATACATGGTTATTAGATCGCCCCTCAGTCGTCTTTTTTCTAGACTAAATAATCCTAATTTCGCTAATCTATCTGGGTATTGTAGTTCTCCCATCCCCTTTATTAATTTTGTTGCCCTCCTTTGTACTCTCTCTAGTTCCATTATATCCTTCCTGAGCACCGGTGCCCAAAACTGGACACAGTACTCCATGTGCGGTCTAACTAGGGATTTGTACAGAGGCAGTATAATGCTCTCATCATGTGTATCCAGACCTCTTTTAATGCACCCCCAAATAGACACCTACTATGACTCCAACTCCACAGCCCTGGTAGCCCTTCTACAAAGTAGAAATATACTGGCAGCAGTGGGATTTGAACCCACGCCTCCAAAGAGACTGGAGCCTAAGTCCAGCGCCTTAGACCACTCGGCCATGCTACCTTTAACTACTCCTACAGCACCTGGTATTCCCAGGCGGTCTCCCATCCAAGTACTAACCAGGCCTGACTCTGCTTAGCTTCCGAGATCAGACGAGATCGGGCGTGTTCAGAGTGGTGTGGCCGTGTGACCGTGACATCATCACAGGTCCTGCGCTCATACCAACCCTGTGACCGGAAGCTGCTGCACGCACCGCACACAGGCGCCAGAACTACAAGGTGCCTTCAAATGCTGAGTACGGTATATGTTTATTTTTTAATTTAAGTATTTTTTTAACCACGCATATAGTGCCCACATTGCTATATACTACGTGGGCTGTGTTACATACTATGTGGGCTGCGTTATATACTACATGGCTGCTATGTACTACGTGGGCAGTGTTATAAACTATGTGGGCAATGTTATATACTGTGTGGGCTGCGTTATATACTACATGGCTGCTATATACTACGTGGGCAGTGTTATATACTGTGTGGGCTGTGTTATATACTACATGGCTGCTATATACTATGCGTGCAGTGTTATATACTGTGTGGGCAGTGTTATATACTGTGTGGGCTGCGTTATATACTACATGACTCCTATATACTACGTGGGCAGTGTTATATACTATGTGGGCAATGTTATATACTGCGTGGGCTGCATTATATACTACATGGCTGCTATATACTACGTGGGCAATGTTATATACTCTATGGGCAATGTTATATACTGCGTTGGCTGCGTTATATACTACATGGCTGCTATATACTACGTGGGCAGTGTTATATACTGTGTGGGCTGTGTTATATACTACATGGCTGCTATATACTACGTGTGCAGTGTTATATACTGTGTGGGCAGTGTTATATACTGTGTGGGCTGCGTTATATACTGCATGACTGCTATATACTACGTGGCCAGTGTTATATACTGTGTGAGCAATGTTATATACTGCGTGGGCTGTGTTATATGCTGATTGGGCTGTGTTATATCCTGCTTGGCCACTGTTATATATTGCGTGGCCTGTATTAACGCATCGGGTTTTCATGAATATGCCGTGGCCTGTGCTATATACTATGTGGCTGCTATATACATACATATTCTAGAATACCCAATGTGTTAGAATCGGGCCACCATCTAGTTATTAATAGTTAAGAGGGTACTCGGGATTTTCTTTTAGTTTGTTAAGGGTCATTATTTCATGATAAGGAGTCATTATTACTTGTTATGGGCTTTCAAAATATTACTTAATAAGAGCCGATGCCTGACCAGAGATATCCTTTTTACCGCCGGTCACAGCCGCTGGCTCACACGCTGTCCTCTGTGTGACAGCATGGGAACCCACAGCGGTCCACAATAAACAGCTACTGATTACGTAAGGTTATCGCTGGTCAGAGCTGGTGTTTCCAACGTTGTCACACAGATGACAGCATGGGAAACACCAGATATTTGGGTATTGTACGGGTACCCGAACCTAACTTTTTTACAAAGTTTGGCTGGACTCAATGGACTCAAACATACATGGGTCCACTCGTTCCTACTGATACATTATTAGTCTGATCGTAGAAATGATACCACAGGTACTGTGAAGACCTGTGTCTATGAAAAGTAGTGGAAAAACAATACATTATTTGACAAGTGGCTGAAATAAATTTCCTTACCTGTTTATTAGACAACATCAATGTTAATAATTAGAGGTTAGAGATTTTGTTGAGGAGAGCCATAAGTTCAAATACTTAATTAACCTCACGACATAAGAGACAGAGAGAAACGACCCATAAGGTGTATTATTTCACCTTACATAAGCTTGCTCGGATCAAAGTGTGACACTAAAGATGGCTGCCTTTTCCTGTTTCAACACACACCATGTGCTGGTGTCCAAGATGACGCCCACCCTGATGACCTCATGGATCCGCCCATGATGACATCCACCCTGATGACCTCATGGACCAATCCAGCCTGATGACTTCATGGATCCGCCCATGGACTAGCTCATTGCCCAACCCACTAACCAATGGAATACATCTAATCACTCCCATTTTAGAGGTAACCGAGCCCCCTTACAGGGGTTATATAAATCTATGTTCGGATTAAATAAAGCCCCTTGGAGCTGAGCCATAGTTTGATCAAGGAGAGCTTACATCCGACTGTGTGTTGTCTGATGTTATTTCTTTTGTGCGCACTTGATCAATATCCATTAGGCAAGGAGAAGGCAGCTATTGAACATTTCTTATTGTTCAACCTAACAATTTGGGCACCAAACCCGTCTTGATTGAAAATGGTATTTATGTACAATAGTTGCTGATATGGGACTGTTCATGTGAACTTATCCATGGCAAACCTGCTCTTGTTTTTCCCTTTGACCATTATGCTGTGAGGAGCACCCATGAAGATATTGGTGGACATCAAGTATTGCCTAGAAACCATAACAGGGTGAAGACTTCTTATAACTTCTTGTAAACCTGACCGAAAACATCACACTTGTTCGACCAAAAACTCTTCTTGACTGATCGTTTACAGGCTGGATAACATCTTGGAGAAAAAGAAAACTACATCTTCTGTGACACCAACTTAAGGATCTGTCTAGACAGCTGATGTGAATTGGTTTTACCTGAGGCTTATCTCCTGCAGGTAAAGGTCTACTAAGCCATCTAAAAAATGTGCTTGTCACACTGATCATCCATCTGTTTTACAACCTCACATTCCTTTCCTCAAAGACCAATTCTCAATAGTGAGGATTGCCAAATGATTTAGTGGATCTCTGCCTACTATTACTGTGTGTGTGCACGGACAGGACAAGGCATAATTATCCGACCTCAGGTGATAACCAAACACTAGTCCAAACGGATTAGCAGTTTTCTCGTTTTCAGATATAAAATATAATTCATTTGTGACACATTATTTTCAAGACATATGAGAAGATACCAACAATGGAGGTCCATTCATTGTAGCCATTAATTTTTGGAACTGATAGTTGGCATGGCAATATTCCTATGTTGTTCTGGCTTTGACCTTGGACAGGACTTGGATTGTAAATTGTTCTGGACTTTGGACCTTATCTTACAATTTCCTTTTGAAAATTTTTGAAAACTTGACCATAGACAAACAAAGTTGGATACTCTCCATCATAATGGGTCTAGACAAGACCTAAAATTTTAAACAATATTATATTCTGACATGCCAATGCCGAGGAATCACAGCTAGACTCCATTAGCATTGCAAAATATGACAACCAATATGTCACCAATAACCCGTTAAAGGGGCTGATCTGTGAAAACGAGTTACAACTTGTCTTAAGGATAACTAATAACTTGCTAATCAATTTCCACCAATGGTACCCGCGTTGATCGGCAGATTGGGGAACTTTTATATCATGACAGCCGTTCCATGAATTCTATATGGAGATGCTGGAATAAGCGAAGAATTCCACAGTGGCAGTGCCATAAGAAATTAATTGAGTGGTGGTCAGGCATGCACACTGTCGCTCCATTCTAACGGGGATACAAGGTCAAGTTCTAGTGTTCGGATTCCCACTGATCAAGAAGTTATCCTGACTACAAGTGATAACCCCTTAAAGGGAACCTGTCACCTGAATTTGGCGGGACCAGTTTTGGGTCATATGGGCGGAGTTTTCAGGTGTTTGATTCACCCTTTCCTTACCCGCTGGCTGCATGCTGGCCGCAATATTGGATTGAAGTTCATTCTCTGTCCTCCGTAGTACACGCCTGCGCAAGGTAATCTTGCCTTGCGCAGGCGTGTACTACGGAGGACAGAGAATGAACTTCAATCTAATATTTCGTCCAGCATGCAGCCAGCGGGTAAGGAAAGGGTGAATCAAACACCTGAAAACTCCGCCCATATGACCCAAAACTGGTCCCGCCAAATTCAGGTGACAGGTTCCCTTTAAAGGACCCAGCCAGTTTTAGCTTTTGCACTTTTGTTTATTCCTCCCCTTCTTCCAAGAACAATACATTTAATATTTTTCCATCTAGATAGCCATGTGACAGCTTGTTTTTTGTAGAATGATTTGTAGATTTTAATGGCACCATTCATTTTACCATGAGGTCTAAAGAGTAGTTTCTCCATAAGGAGAGCATCCAGCCGATGCAAGGACACTTATAGACCATAATAAATAAACTAAATTCCACTTTTTTTTGGGGGGGTTATCGTTTTAACTTTGTTAATTGTGCCATAACAATATTCTGGCACTGACATTCTCCATGTCAGTAGGGTCAAGGTCACACTGAACTTATATAGTTCTATTTTTTGTCATAGTCTGGCTATAACTTTTGCATTTTTCAATTAATGGAGCTGTTTAAGAATTTGTTGTCTCTCTGCCAAACTGTAGTTTTTATTGGAACATATCTTGGAGGACACAAGATGTTTTGATTGCTCTGTATTGTATTTGTTTGTAGAAAATGCAGAGACTGAAAAACAGCAATTCTGGCATTTTTAGTTTTTTTTCTTCATTTACCTTATTCTACCCCTCAGTGTGTCTGGCATTCAGTTACTGACAGCTCAGCTATCCAATCTGGTGCAGGCACGTGCTGAGCTGTCGCTGTTTTGATTGACAGCTAAGCTGAGACTGGGAGGTGCTGGGCTGCCTTCAGGTGTTCCCTGTCCCAGTTGATTTCCCAGCTACTTAGCTGGGCTGTTAGTCCCAGATCTCTGCCAGATCTAGATCTATGTGGTTTGGTTCTCTGTGTGTAATGCTTTGCTTGTGGATCTTTTTACAGCCTGACCGTAGATCTCATTCTGACCATCAGTTTTGCCTAACCCCTTTGCTCCAATCCATTATCCTCCTGCTATTCTGACCTCAGACCCTTACCTAACTACACCTTTATCTCTTTCTTCTTGACTTCAGACTTCTTGAGTACCCTGACGCACGGCTTGTCCATGAGAAGTGACTCAGCGCTCCATTATTTTATTTTTATTTTTTTTTTAATAATAATAATAATCTTTATTTTTATATAGCGCTAACATATTCCGCAGCGCTTTACAGTTTTGCACACATTATCATCACTGTCCCCAATGGGGCTCACAATCTATAATCCCTATCAGTATGTCTTTGGAATGTGGGAGGAAACCGGAGTACCCGGAGGAAACCCACGCAAACATGGAGAGAACATACAAACTCTTTGCAGATGTTGTCCTGGGTGGGATTAGAACCCAGGACCCCAGAGCTGCAAGGCTGCAGTGCTAACCACTGCGCCTCATTTCTTTATTTTTAAATTGGTAAAAGGGGGTTAATTCAGTTTTTTAGATTTTCAAAACTTATTTTATTACATTTTCATTGTATTTTATTAAAAAAAAAATGTAGTCCACCCACGAGTGCTTTAAATCGTGATCACTTAGACCCTTATACTATGCACTATAATGTAAAATCTAGCATGGGGCCCCTGCCATCTATTTGTAAATTTGAGGCAAAGTTTTTGAGCAGCATTTATTTTGCCTATGCTTTGTTTTGCAGACATTTAAGGTCAGCTTCTTCTTATGTGCCCTTGGGCATTACCCTAATACGTGAACAGTGAGTCGATCCCTGGTTACCGCAACGATAACAATGGCAAAAAATAACACTATTAATTATTAATTAAGAATGAAACCTGGGGAAATAGTTTAGAAGCAGCCGTAAGCCTGGGGAAAATTCAGTATCTACACTCCCTAGCCTGGCTGACATTGTGTGCTCCCCCTCAGTTCCCACAAGACAGCATTTAATTGTATTGTATCCGATAAACTCACTCTGTGAATGTGCACACAGTCCTCCCACCCCCGGTCGAGGACATAAGATGTGTGCATAGGTGCGGATTTTGTGTCCCCACTGTACTTCTCCTGCCTGAAGAACCCAACTATGTTCTTGATTTCTCATACTTGGTCTCCACTTCAGAAAGTTCAGATAAAAACATCAAAGAAATTCCTCCCTTTCACCAACAGTTTCCAAACACTCCTTCCCAGACCTGCTTGGCCTAGTTAACTCCTTGCATTCTTTAACGTTGAGTTTTTTTTATTATTATTTTCTCTTTTTTTTGGTTATGACAAATTATTCTTACCAACGTTCAAAAACTTCCAAGATTTTTTCACCTAATCATTTTGTATTTTACTCCTCATTTCTTTTTTTTGCAGCAATTAGTTAGTGGGATATCTTTCCAGAGTTCTCACGGTTGACTTGTCAAGTATAATTAGATGTTCCTCACTGCAGTCCTCCTCTAGATAAGTAATTCTGTGGACGTCACCTGTCAGATGTTTTTCTCACCCCCCAGGGAAGTCAAATTAATGTAGAAAAACTAACCTTGCAGCTCGTCTTTTCAAGGCAAACTATATAATCCCCCCTAGCCAGTGTGCTCGCTGAGTGACATTATGGAAAGGCTAACAAGGCCATTGCCTAAGGCATCATATGTGGTGGGGGAGGTGAACTCTAGTTTCAGACTGTCTTCGTGGTCCTTGTCTAATAATGTTTCTTTAATGTTTCGCATCCTATTTCGGATTTTACATATTTTATATATATTCAGTTCCTAACAAAACAATTTCTCTACCATCGGAACATAACCAACATTGACCAAATTCTTGGAAATTGATGAGGCTTGGCATTTGTTTGGAACGTGGAACAAACCCCACTACAAAGGCCATGAAGATGTTACCCAGCAAAAATTCAAATCTAAGATCATTTTTCAGCAAGTTACCAATTGTAACCCCTGAACCCATGAACAAGAGTAAGGCTACTTTCACACATCAGGTTTTCAGTGTCAGGCTAAATCCGGTGAATGTTGGAAAAACTGGATCCGGCGCAGATTGTGAAAAACTGATGTGACGGATACGTTTTTTTGACGGATCCGGCTAGCCTATCTAGATTAATGGATAAAAAAAGAATTTGGAGTATGCTCAGTTTAAAAAACCGGATCAGGCCGCCGGATCTGCCTTTTTCCGGGTCCGGCACCTTCCGGCTCCCATTCTAGCAAACAGCCGGAAGTGCCAGATCCGGCGCTTCAGGCTTTTTCGCCGGAGACAAAAAACGTTGCAGTGGACCTTTTTTAGCTCACAAATAATGAATAACAAAAGGGAAATACCAGCTTACAAAAAGAAAAAAACCCCCATAAAAAAGATACTTTATTAAATGACAAAACATAGAAAAAAAACCCAAAAAGACAGGAAAGCCCTAAATACTCGGGACGTTTTTTCAAGAAACCGCAAGCGGCAGATTTGCCGGATCCGGCGAAAACCGGATGAAACGCAATGTCATCCGATGCAATCCGGCACTAATACAAGTCTATGGGAAAAAAACCTGATCCGGCGGCAACATTCACCTGATCTGTTTTTTTGAAATTTAGCCGGATTTAGCCTGACAGCGAAAACCTGATGTGTGAAAGTAGCCTAAAAATGAGTTTACTACCTACAGTACCAAGGTGATGATGGAAGGAGTTAATATAAAGGGGAGATGGACACTTTGATTGTACTGTTGAAGTCTTCCAGCACTGATAACGAAGGATACTCTGGTAACACTGATAACGCGGGGCACTCTGATTGGACTGAAAAAGAAGGCCACTCTAATTGGGCTGATAAAGAAGGGCTTTGTGATGGCTCAGATACAGAGGGGCATTCTACTGACATTTATTGGATGAGTATTCTGATGTTATTATTAAGGATGCTTAATTAGATGGCATTGTTAAGAGGCGCTCTGATGGCAGTAGTAAGGAGCAGCGCCTTGTTATTGTTAAGGAATGGCACTTTTAAGAAGAGGCGCTCTGTGTGACACACTGATGGCGGTTTAACTAAAAGTGCTCAAATGACACTGTTAAGAAGAGGCACTATGATTGTGCAGCGCCCCAGAGTCGTGGTTGTTGCAGTAATGTCATTCTTCCACCAGGGGGAGTTCACCCTGTCAGGTATCACAGCCACACACACACTTCACACGCCGGCCACCAGGGGGAGCAAAAGGTTCTATCTATTAGGCCACTCCTCACATTTGGGTAAAACTGGGGGTTGGTTAGGAAGTTAGGCAGTAAGAGAAAGGAGTAAGAGAAAAGAGGAAGAGAAAGGAGTAGAGGAGAGGAGAGCTCCTGGCTGGGGACCGACGAGGAAAGGTCTCCAGGTCAAGCTGGCTGGGGTGATCCCTGGTCAGATCCAGACTGTAGTCTGAGGAGGAAGGAAAGAAGGACACGGAGCTGCGCCTGCAACCCATGCGGCAGCCTCCTAAGAAAGGACACGAAAGGAAGTGTGCCATAGTGAGTGAGCACAGAAGTCATAGCAACAGGAGTGAAACAACAGCGGGAGACCAGCTAGAAGCAGGCTGCCTCCCTCTGCGCGCAGATCCGGTGGCCGGAACACCGAGGGAGTAATAGACTCTACGCTTTACTTCAGAGACCGGCAGGGCAGTCGATTCCAAGTTGGCTGTCCGACCTAAACACCTAAGCAGACAAGGTGGCAACGCGGAGGAGGGGCGTCTCTAGGGTCCCTATAAAATAGCCTCAGGCCACCACCGTCATACGGGTGATGTCCTATCCATCTGGGGGACAAAGAGAGAGAAGTAACAAGAGTGAGGACCTTATGGTAGCTAATGCAAGTAGGGACCTACTACGTTACTGTGCGTAAGGGGAAGGCTACTGATTTCCACCTGGATAAGGGGACTCTGGAATTGCCATCAGACCGGCCGGACCCTGCTACCCTGTCATCCGGCACTCTGGACTGTGGATGCTGAAGCCTTCAGTAAAGGTAAAGAGACTGCACCCATTGTGTCCTCGTTATTTGCCGCGCCTTACATCATCCACCATCACTATCTACACTTCTGGGAAGCCCTGGGGATATACTTCACCTGTGGGAAGGTACACCATCTAGCTGCCATTCCATCACCCCAGCGGACCCCTAAGCAGCGTCGGTCACCCTGACCGAATACCACAGGTGGCATCACGAACACTACCGTTATCTACAAACTCTACCCTTTTATTAGGCGCCCCTCATAGGGCCACAGTCCGGGTCGGGCCACCGTGACATCCCCGCTGAGGGAACTGAAGGACCCGGTACCGAGTACCCCATTGCCCTTACGTGGGGGCGATCCAATTGCACTTTTAAATAGAGCTACTATAATGATGCAGTTAAGAAAAGGCACTCTGAGTGCAGTTTAGAAGAAACGTTCTGATGGCATTGTTAGGGAGGAGCACTCTGAGGGCATTGGAGGGTACTTTGATGGCATTGTAAGGGAGGAGCACTCTGATGGCACTGGTAAGGAGGGGCACTCTAATAGCATTGGTAGGAAGGGGCACTCTGCTGGCTTTGGTAAGGAGTAAGGATGGGCACTCTGATGGCTTTGGCAAAGTGGGGCACTCAGATTGCATCGATAAAGAGGGCACTCTGATGGCATTGATAAGGAGGGGCACTCAGATGGCATTAGTAAAGAGGGGCACTCTAATGGCTTTGGTAAGGAGGGGCACTCAGATGGCATTAGTAAAGAGGAGCACTCTACTGGCATTGATAATGAGGGGCACTCAGATGGCATTAGTAAAGAGGTGCACTCTACTGGCATTGATAAGGAGGGGCACTCAAATGGCATTAGTGAAGAGGGGCACTCATAGCTTTGATAAAGAAGGACACTCTACTGGCATTGATAATGAGGGGCACTCAGATGGCATTAGTAAAGAGGGGCACTCTAATGGCTTTGGTAAGGAGGGGCACTCAGATGGCATTAGTAAAGAGGAGCACTCTACTGGCATTGATAATGAGGGGCACTCAGATGGCATTAGTAAAGAGGGGCACTCTAATGGCTTTGGCAAGGAGGGGCACTCAGATGGCATTAGTAAAGAGGAGCACTCTACTGGCATTGATAATGAGGGGCACTCAGATGGCATTAGTAAAGAGGTGCACTCTACTGGCATTGATAAGGAGGGGCACTCAAATGGCATTAGTGAAGAGGGGCACTCATAGCTTTGATAAAGAAGGACACTCTACTGGCATTGATAATGAGGGGCACTCAGATGGCATTAGTAAAGAGGTGCACTCTACTGGCATTGATAAGGAGGGGCACTCAAATGGCATTAGTAAAGAGGGGCACTCATAGCTTTGGTAAAGAAGGACACTCTACTGGCATTGATAATGAGGGGCACTCAGATGGCATTAGTAAAGAGGGGCACTCTGATGGGTTCGGTAAGTAGGGGCACTTTGCTGGCTATGGTAAAGAGGAGCACTCTGCTGGCTTTGGAAAGGAGGGGCACTCTGCTGGCATTGATAAAGAGGGGCACTCAGATGGCTTTAGTAAAGAGGGTCACTCTGATGGCATAGATAAGGAGGGGCACTCTGATGGCATTAGTAAAGAGGGGCATTCTACTGGCATTGATAAGGAGTGGCACTCAAATGGCATTAGTAAAGAGGGGCACTCATAGCTTTGGTAAAGAGGGACACTCTACTGGCATTGATAATGAGGGGCACTCAGATGGCATTAGTAAAGAGGGGAACTCTACTGGAATTGATAAGGAGGGGCACTCAGATGGCATTAGTAAAGAGGGGCACTTTGATGGCTTCGGTAATTATGGGCACTCTGCTTGCTCTGGTAAAAGAGGAGCACTCTGCTGGCTTTGGAAAGGAGGGGCACTCTGCTGTTATTGATAAGGAGGGGCACTCAAATGACTTTAGTAAAGAGGGTCACTCTGATGGCATAGATAAGGAGGGGCACTCTGATGGCATTGGTAAGGAGGGGCCCTCTGATGGCTTTGGTAAGGAAGGGCATTCAGATAGAATTAGTAAAGAGGGGCACTCTGATGGCTTTGGTAAACCAGGGCACTCTAATGGCACTGATAAGGAGGGGCACTCAGATGGCATTAATAAAAAGGGGCACTCTACTGGCATTGATAAGGAGGGGCACTCAGATTACTTTAGTAAAGAGGGTGACTCTGCTGGCATTGATAAGGAGGGGCACTAAGATGGCATTAGTAAAGAGGGACACTCAGATGGCATTAGTAAAGAGGGGCACTCTCATGGCTTTGGCAAGCAGGGTATCTCTGCTGGTTTTGGTAAGTAGGGGCACTCTGCTGGCTTTGGTAAAGAGGGGCTCTCTGGTGGCATTGATAAGGAGGGGCACTCAGATGGCAATAGCAAAGAGGAGCACTCTGATGGCATTGGTAAGGAGGGGCATTCAGATGGCATTAGTAAAGAGGGGCACTCTGATGGCTTCGGTAAGTAGGGGCACTCTGCTTGCTCTGGTAAAAGAGGAGCACTCTGCTGGCTTTGGAAAGGAGGGGCACTCTGCTGTTATTGATAAGGAGAGGCACTCAAATGACTTTAGTAAAGAGGGTCACTCTGATGGCATAGATAAGGAGGGGCACTCTGATGGCATTGGTAAGGAGGGTCACTCTGATGGCTTTGGTAAGGAGGAGCATTCAGATGGAATTAGTAAAGCGGGGCACTCTGATGGCTTTGGTAAAGCAAGGCACTCTAATGGCATTGATAAGGAGGGGCACTCAGATGACTTTTGTAAAGAGGGTCACTCTACTGGCATTGATAAGGAGGGGCACTCAGATGGCATTAGTAAAGATGGGCACTCAGATGACATTAGTAAAGAGGGGCACTCTGATGGCTTTGGTAAGCAGGGTCTCTCTGCTGGTTTTGGTAAGTAGGGGCACTCTGCTGGCTTTGGTAAAGAGGGGCACTCTGCTGGCTTTGGTAAAGAGGGGAACTCTGATGGCATTGATAAGGAGGGGCACACTGATGGCATTTGTTAGGAGGAGCACTTTGATGGCACTGTTATGAAGAGTTTAAAACATACAACACTGCCCTTCACCTCTCCAAACAAACCTATTTCAACACCCTCATCGCCTTATTATTCAATAACCTGAAACATCTCTTTGACAGTTTTCATTCCCTACTCAACCCAAGAGTGCAGGCCCCAACCGTGGATCTCCGAGCTGACGATCTGGCCAATTATTTCAAAGAAAAAATTGACCATATCCGGCAGGAAGTTATCTCTCAAACCTCTCATACCATGCACTGTCCTCCCTCTCCCCACTGAATCTAGCTCACTCTCTGACTTTGAACAAGTCACAGAAGAAGTAATGAGGCTCCTTGCTTTTTTGCCCCGACCACTTGCACCAGTGACCCCATTCCATCACATCTCCTCCAGTCCCTTTCCCCGGCTGTCACCACTGACCTAACAAAAATATTCAACCTTTCTCTCTCTTCTGGTATCTTTCCCTCCTCATTTACGCATGTCATCATACATCCATTACTTTAAAAAAAATCCTTCAACAAAATCTGAGCCGCTAACTATAGACCTGTCTCTAATCTTCCCTTAATCTCTAAACTCCCGGAATGCCTGGTCCACTCCCGTCTTATCCGCTATTTCTCAGATAACGCTCTTCTTGACCCTCTACAATCCAGTTTCCGCTCTTTACACTCTACTGAAACTGCCCTCACTAAAGTTCCAATGATCTGCTACAGCTAAATCTAATGGTCACTACTCCATGCTAATTCTCTTGGATCTCTCTGCAGCATTCGATAGTGTGGACCATCAACTCCTCCTCACTATGCTCCACTCCATCGGCCTCAAGGACACCATTCTTTCCTGGTTCTCCTCCTATCTCTCTGACCGCTCTTCACTGTATCTTTTGCTGGCTCCTTCTCCTCTCATTTTCCCCTTACTGTTGGGGTTCCTCAAGGATCGGTTCTAGGCTTCTCTTCTCCTTGTATACTGCCCCTATTGATCAAACAATCAGTAGATTTGGTTTCCAGTACCAGTTCTATGATGATGACACCCAATTATACACTTCTTCTCCTGATATCACACCTGCCGCTTTAGATAACACCAGTGATTGTTTTACCGCTGTCTCTAACATCATGTCCTCCCTCTATCTGAAGCTGAACCTGTCAAAAACTGAACTCCTTGTGTTTCCTCCCTCTACTAATGTGCCTGTGTCCAACATTGTCATTTCCATGTGTGGTTCCTCCATTACTCCCCAGCAACATGCCCGCTGTCTTGGGGTTATACTTGATTCCGAGTTTTCATTCACCCCCACACATCCGATCCCTGGCTTGCTCATTATCTGCACCTCAAAAATATTTCTAGAATTCGACCCTTTCTTACCCTGCAAAAACACCGTTTCCCTTATTCATTCTCGTCTGGACTATTGTAAGTCTCTACTAATAGATCTCCCTCTTACCAAACTCTCCTCTCTCCAATCTGTCCTGAATGCTACAGCCAGGATCATATTCCGCACCAACCGGTTTTCCGATGTCTCTACCTTGTACCAGTCATTACACTGGTTACCCATCCACTCCAGAATCCAGTACAAATATATTACCCTCATCCACAAATCACTCCATGGTTCAGCACCACCACACATCTCCTCCCTCGTATCAATCTACCACCCTACCCGTGCCCTCCTTTCTGCTAATGGCCTGAGGTTAGCATCCTCAATAATCAGAACCTCCCACTCCCGTCTCCAAGACTTTTCACGTGCTGCACCAATTCTTTGGAATGCACTACCCAGGTTAAGACGATCAATCCCCACAGTTTTAAGTGTGCACTAAAAACGCATTTGTTTAGACTGGCCTACCATCTCAATGCATTAACCTAACTATCCCTGAGTTGCCCATTCAAAATTTAAACCATAATCAGGTTCCTCGCATCATGTTCTCACATGCTTTATGCTTTTAATAGCCCTCTATGTCTGTACTGTTGCATACTTAGGTTGATAACCGGTACATGAACACTCGATCCTTACACTATGGCTGGTTCGAACAACGAAACCAATTGTTACCATCCACCTTTCGTGTCTCCCCTTTTCCACATAGATTGTAAGCTTGTGAACAGGGCCCTCACTCCTCTTGGTATATGTTTTGATCTATATGTTTATTGTTATGCTGTAATGTCTATTCTATGTACAAGTCTCCTCTAAAATGTCAAGTGCTGCGGAATATGTCTGCGCTATAGAAATAAAATTATTATTATTAGAGTTCCTCTGATGGCAATGTTAAGAAACGGAAATGATAAAGAAGGGCCACGCACTGTTTTGGAGGGGCATTCTGATGTGTTGTTAAGATATCAAGCTCTGATGGTGGTAATAAAAAAAAGATGGTGACAACCATGGTCTAATTTTATTTTTATCATGGCAGGTCTCGACATCTCAAAAGTTGACTACCCTTATAGAATTGAACTAGGTGGACAGGAGTCAGGGAAAGCCGGGTAAAAACACTAGCTGTAGCCCCAGTGAAGTTGTCACCAAACTTTCTGAGTAAAAAAAAACAAAACCTGAATAGAACATGACAGAAGATGGCTCTGTATTTCTGGAGATTTCAGGGAGGTTGGCTCCTTAATATGACAGTGGAATGGTTTCCTGCCTATAATTACCGTGAGGTTCCCTGTCATTTTCTGTGCACATTTCACGTGATCTCGCATTCGCACACATTTCCTTTATTACAATCTGTAGAAGCCGTTGGCTCCAGAACGGTAGAATGAAATCCTATCCATAATCTCCTACGTAACCTGCCCTGAGGGGAAATTTGCTGAGCTGTAATATAATTTAGGATGAGTTAAATAAGGACCCAGTGCTGGCGAATGTGACCCAATAACTTCGTACAATGGAGATGGCGAATGATGGATTCATGAGGAAGATTCGTCTGAAATTAGCTTTCTGCAGGGCTATCGGCATAAGGGGACACTCGATAGTTCTAAGGACCTGGTCGTACCCTAGGGACCTAGCAGATGGTGGTTGTATATACTGCAATGCAAAATGTGGGTATTTTCCAAATTTAGGAGATTTTAGAAAGTTGATATCTTCACTGTGGCAGATGTGCTGATCGGTGGGAAGAGGAGGAGGGACGTGTAGACAAGAGCAATTCTTCATTGTGTTACAGTCAACCATGCTGTACTCGGTAAAGAACCTACAGAGGGAGGGGAGTTTGGCACTGCTCCCTCACCCCAGTATCCGATTATTTTTATACATTTGTTCTTCAAGTCCTAAATTGGAGCCTACAGGAAATAAAATCGCTAAAAATCTCATAAAAAATGTGGAATTTTTGTGTTCAGCCTTACAGTGACCTTAAACAGTAAATGGTGGACAGGCGGGAGGGGAGAGGAGGGAGATGCAGCTGCAATTGTTCATAGGGCTTACACAGAAAATGGTGGACAAGCTGGAGGCGAGAGGAGGGAGCTGCAGCTCCATTTCTTCAAAAGGCTTATTTAGTATATGGTGGACAAGCGAAAGGATAGAGTTGTTTACAGGGCTTAAACAGTAAATTGTGTGTAAACAGGAGGGGAGAGGAGGGAGATGCATCTGCATTTGTTCAAACAGCTTATGCAGTAAATGATGGGAAAGCATGAGAGGATAGGAAAGAGATGCGGCTGCATTTTTTCACAGGACTTATTTAGTAAATGGTGGACAATCAGGAGAGGAGGGAGATGCAGCTGCATTTTTTTCAAAGGTTTTATATCATAAATGGTGGGAAAGCAGAAGGGGAGAGGAGGGAGATGTAGCTTTATTTTTAAACAGGGCTTATGCAGTAACTGGTGGACAAGCGGGAAAGGAGGGAGCTGCAGCAATATTTTTCCATAGGACTTATACAGTAGATGGTGGACAAGCAGGAGGGAAAAGGAGGCAGCTGCAGCTACATTTTTTCAAAGGGTTTGGACAGTAATTGGAGGGCAAGCACAAGGAGGAGAAGAGGGAGATGCAGCTGCAAGTTTTTACAGTTGTCTTTCATCTGACAGCTCCTTCTCTCTAGTGTTGATGTGTTTTCATTATGGAGAGGTGTCACAGATCCCTACTCCGTGGTGTCACTTATTCGTCACGTATCCGCTCTCACACGTGACTTGGGGTTGTGCCTGCAAGGGTTAATCTATCTCCCCTCTCTCAGTCCAGCATTCAACCTCTGTCCCATGCTGTAATGGGAGCATAAATCACACACCGACCCAGGCCACACACCCACTCATACACGCTGCCACCACTCATCGAATACACGGGTGATGAGTCCCAGACTATTAATAATACGAATTAAAATATGTATATCACTCATAAGGCTCACACACCTTAGGCTATGGATTCTTGTAGAACATCCAAGGTTCAACTTGTTAAAGTTTATACTTTAATAACAAAAGGTTCAATGCTTACAATAAGAAAAAGGTATAAAAATATGATAATAAAAAGACATACAACTTATGCAAAACAGTATCAAAATAAACAGGAGAAACTTACAGAAGTTATCTAACTGGTAGTTGCTTCTGCTCCCTGAGGGCAGGACGAATGTAGATTGGACCACACCAGCTTCTCAGGCTGCCCCCATCATGTGAACACAATTCTCTGTCTGCAGCCTAAATTTATAACTTTGGTCTGAGGTCAGGTTTCTAGACCGGCCCCTCAGGTTAATATCATAATTACTGGCTTGTTGATTGGCCACGGCTGCTCTACTAATGAATATATATTATTTTCCTCTTGAGACACTTGTGACCAGGTTCCCAGGAATACATCACCTAAGGCCGCAATTTAGCATCTCCCCTCCAAGACCTCAGAGGTGCCAAATGTTACCTTCTTCTTGGCTCTAGCTAGAATTCCTGGTGTGATATGGAGACACAATTTCTACTAGTCCCAAGGAAGTACCTATTAACACAGGTGTGACTTGCCTTCAGGACAGGTGTTACATTATCACTAGTAACACATATAACCCTAGACATATGTCACTACACATATATATATATATATATATATATATATATACTGTATATATATATATGCATATATATATACATATTTCACCACAAGAGGGAAGAAAACAAATGCCAGAATGGCTTCTCAGGGCAGACTTCGGGATTTTATGTCATCGTTTAACAAGTATGAATTTATTGGAGAGGTTGAAGTTACAGATAGTCCTTGAAATCTGAGGAGGCCAAACAAGTTCCTCTGCCTCATATGAAGGAGGTCTTCTTTCGCACCTAGATCCAAGAACTTAATATGATCCTCCACTGACTGTGGAGCAAATGGTTTTGATGTCCCTAAACTCCTTGTAGTGCTGTACAACACACTTGTCAACTCTACCAATGCCGGAAAAAAAGTGGGAGATCTCAAGGATTTCCAGAAGAGATGGCAAATCTCCTGGACCCTGTAGAAACCTACTGGAATTCAGCACCTTACTCTTTAATCATAGACCTAAGACAGGGACAAGGGGGAATCCTCTATGTCTGGAGGAAAGAAGGTTTAGGCATAATAACATACGCGGGTTCTTTACTGTAAGAGCAGTGAGACTAAGGAACTCTCTGCCGTATGATGTTGTAATGAGTGATTTATTACTTAAATTTAAGAGGGGATTGGATACCTTTCTTGAAAAGTATAATGCTGCAGGGTATATATACTAGATTCCTTGATAGGGCGTTGATCCAAGGAACTAGTCTGATTGCCGTATGTGGAGTCGGGAAGGATTTTTTTCCCCCCAAAGTGGAGCTTACTATTTGCCTCATGGTTTTTTTTTGCCTTCCTCTGGATCAACATGTTAGGGCATGTTAGGTTAGGCTATGGGTTGAACTAAATGGACTTAAAGTCTTCCTTCAACCTTAATAACTATGTATGACTATGTATACATTTCGAGGAGGTCAGGAGAGAATGAGAGGGACCATGGAGGGATCATGACTTCTAAATGGCAGCCGAAGTAAAACTACAAACCTCCTAGATACCAACCAGATCGTAAATATTGTTTTATTGGGCATGTCCTTGTAAGCCCCACTCTCGCTGTAGTGTTCCACCTCCACCGAAGAACCTTGGAGAACCTGTATGTTCCCCAGAAGCTCGTAGAAGCGCTGATTTATTCCATAGCGGTAATAAGGGAAGTCATAAAATGTTGGTGTCCTCAGCCTCCGGTGTATATAAGTACAGAATGATATGAGTGCATTGTACTGATAAGATCACAGGCTTTTATAATAAGAGTCCTTGTTGCTGCACGTTAGTCAGGATATGCAGGAGTAAAAATAACCTGACCTCAGGCTGATCTAAATATTCCCATAAGTGATGAGTTATGACCGAAGAGCATGCGCGGACCGTCATATTGTGCCGCCTCTGCCAAGGTGAGATTAAAGCCTGACACAGATCAGAGGAGGCCGATGGCATATCCCATCGGAGGGGACTTATTGAAGTAATTACAGGGTGGGGTCATACGTTATAGGGGAAGTGCAAATGTCACTTCTTTTTATATCAACCTTTAATGGCTTTTTCATCCTGTGCACTCGCTCTTGTTTCCCCGGCGGACATGAAAGGTTTGGTTTTATGGATCAGTGCCATGAAACTTCATAGAAGATCCACACTGATCTGCTAAGCCTATCAATCTGGATTTTTTGTTCTGTCTGGGACCTACGGTAAATTATGTATGTAGGTCTATTTATTCAATTTTTATTTAAAGGGCTATCACACTTTTTTATGGTTTCCCTGGATTGGGAATATTAGGGACTATTAAGGGGTTGTCTAAGGCTGGTTTCACATTTGCATTTTTTTTTTGCGTTTTTGCGCCAAAAAAAAGCAAAAAAAGCATGCGTTTTTTCCCTATACTTAACATTAAAAACGCATGCGGTTTTTTGCATGCATTTTGACGCGTTTTGACAATGCATGCGTTTTTCTCTGCATACGTTGTGTTGCAGAAATGCAACATGTAGTAATTTTAGCGGCTTTTTTTGCCGCAAAAAAACGCATGCGTTTTATAGCTGCAAAAAAAAGTATTGATATCTATGTAAACGCATGCGTTTTTAAGCACATGCGTTTGCATGCGTTTTTATAGGGAAACACAAGAATACACACTGAAAAGCCACCCCCCAACCCTAACCCTAGGGATCCTAACCCTAACCCTGGGGGTTAGGGTTAGGATCCCTAGGGTTAGGGTTAGGGTTAGGATCCCTAGGGTTAGGGTTAGGGTCCCTAGGGTTAGGGTTAGGGTCCCTAGGGTTAGGGTTAGGGCTAGGGTTGGGGTTAGGGTTAGAGTTTGTGTTAGGGTTAGAGTTTGTGTTAGGGTTAGAGTTTGTGTTAGGGTTAGAGTTTCTGTTAGGGTTAGGGTTAGAGTTTGTGTTAGAGTTTGTGTTAGAGTTTCTGTTAGAGTTTGTGTTAGGGTTAGGGTTAGAGTTTGGGTTAGGGTTAGAGTTTGTGTTTTAGGGTTGGGGTTAGAGTTTGTGTTTTAGGGTTAGGGTTAGGATCCCTAGGATTACTAGGGATCCTAACCCTAACCCTAACCCTAACCCTGGGTATTCCTGTTTATAGTGGGTTTTCTAGTTGATTTTGATGATTGACAGCTGTCACACACTAATCATCATGCGTTTCAAAAACGCAAACGCAGGAAAAAACGCATGTAAACGCCGCGTTTGTGTTAAAACATGCAAAAACGCATGCGCCTAAAAAACCCAGCGTTTAAACGCGTTTTTTCACCAAATGCGTTTGCGTTTAAAACGCTGCGTTTTTAAACGCAAATGTGAAACCAGCCTAAGTGATTATCTCATTTACAGCCTCCATCTATTATCCACAGACCATGGATCAGACACATTCACACATTCCATAAATATCAATAAGCACTGTGCAATGATTCATTTTTCCAGTGGTGGCGCTCTTGTGCTAAGATTTCAAGTCAGTCCCATAAACTTCAATTTGAGTGGCAGTGTGCATACTCTTCTGATGCTCCATTTTGAGCTCTTCATGTCATGATTTGAGTCCTCCATTGTAGTAACCGTGGGGTCTAAGCAAAGGGTTCGTAGTGACCATATATTGGTAAGCTGTGGACAGTTAATGATGAATTCAATTTTTGCTAAACCCCTTTAAGGGTTGATGCTTGTAGTTAGGGGTCTCAGCAGCTTGCAGTTAAAACTGACCAAAGTCAACAACCCCAGAATGGGGGAGATTATTACTGGAAGGGGTTCAGGATAGGGGATAGTATACTAGGAAGAGGCCCATGATGAGGGACATTATACCAGGAAGGGGCCCAAGATGTAGGGATATTATAACTGAAAGGGGCCCAGGACAGGGGACATTATAACAGGAAGGAGCCCAGGATTGTGGACATTATTACAGAATGGGAGTCAAGATGGGGTAAATTACTACAGAAAGGAGCCAGGATGGGGACATTATTACAGAAAAAGGCCACCAAATGGATATCATTACAGAAAGGGGCCAAGAAAGGGATTATTACAGAGAGGAATCAGGACGGGGGCATTATTAGAGAAAGGGGCCCATGACTGGGGACATTGTTATAGAAAGGGGCCCAGGATGGTGGACATAATTACAGAAAGGAGCCACCGAATGAATATTATTACAGAAAGGAATCAGGACAGGGTACATTATTAAAGAATGGGGCCCATGATTGAGGACATTATTACAGAAAGGGGTCCAGAATGGGGGACATTATTACTGGAAGGGGCTCAGGATGGGGAATAGTAGACCAGGAAGAGGCCCATGATGGGCAACATTATACCAGGAAGGGGCCCGGGATGGAGGGACATCATAACAGAATAGGGCCCAGGACAGGGGACATTATAATAGGAAAGAGCCCAGGATAAGGGACATTGTTACAGAATTGGAGTCAGGATGGGGAAAATTATTACAGAAATGGGCCATGAAAGGGATATTACTGCACAGAGGAATCAGAACAAGGGACATTATTACAGAAAGGGGCCAGGATTGTGGACATTATTACAGGAAGGGGCCGGGATGGGGGAAATTATTACAGAAACAAACCAGGATGGAAACAGTTCAACTACCTACAGTTTAGTGATTTGCAATGTAGATGCCCTTAATTCCACCCATGCAATATTCCGATAGGAGGACAGAAATGTAACCCAATAGTGTTGCCCGTAACAATAAATTAGGAGCTTCCTGTCATTTCCTGAACTCCATTTCTCCCCTCTTGCGTCCGTGACAGATTGTATAGTAATTAATGTAGACTGGAGGAGGACCACACCTGTAATGCTTGGAATCAGCTACTGGCTCCCAGACAATGCGATTAGGGTCCCCGCCTAATATTCAGACGCTCTTCAAAGAAAGGAGTGCGATTGCTCCTCCAGGCTGTGTTTTCTATATAGTCATACCACAGCAATTACCTAATTACGACTACAGACGCTTTAATTAATGTATACAAACCTAAAGACACCAGAGAGTAATACACAAAAAAACACTTTGGTTCATAATGTTCTCATTCCAGTAAAAAAAACAAATAAAATAAAATAAATCACTTTAAAGGGGATGTCCATTACTGGAAAATCTCTTGTTAATGTGCCAGGGAGGGGAAAAATAAAATGATCCTCACCTCCTGGACCTGTGTTGCTCCTCCTTACTTAGTGATGTGTCCCCTGCCTGTTTGCTGAGATAAACATCCAGTGGGGCGCTGCAACCAATCAGCTGTTGCTGATCAACTGCAGCGTTCACATTTTGTCCGAGTGATCTTCTGCTCCCTGACTTCAGCCATTTAAGCCTAGATCCGCTGACTATTGCGTTATTAAATGGCACTAAGGGGTAAAGTTTCATCTTGTGGAGAGCGCCAAGTTGTGGTAGGGAGATGTATAAGCCATGTAATGCTCCCCTGAGAACTAAAATAATTTAAATATGCAAATAGCTTCTTGAGATAGAAAGAGGATAAGGACTCTAATGCCACATAGTTGGAGGCTGTCATCTTAAAAGTCAATATAAACCTTTAAAGATCCTTTTCACATAACTAAGGCTAGGAAACTAAACTAGACAGTTTATTTGTAAACACATGTTTCAGGGTTTTGGCCCCTCATCAATGCAAAGCACTGGAAGTGGTTGACTAGGTGAGCAACCTTTGACAGGGAGTTTAAATGGGTACCCTACACAAGGAGAAACTTTATCCTTAGACCTCCTCTCAAAGGCTTTTCACTCAGTAAACCAGTTCTCTTGCTTTGCACTGATGAGAGGCAAAAATCCCAAAGCATGTGTCTGCAAATGGAGTATCTGGTTTGGTTTCTTATCCTTGTTTCTTGTTAAAGTGCTGATATTGGCTTTTATGATTGCTACATCCAAAAGGTGGCACTAGAGTCCCCGTCCTCTTCCTCTTTGAATAAGATATTTGCATATTGTATTGGATTATTGGCAGGAGGTTTAGAAATGTTTCTTTGTTAAATAAGTATCTCCAAAAACTAGGTTCCGTGGTCCTTTAAATTTGTAATGGAAAGGAACAGCTGGACACGTCGGGAATCACCTCATACAACAGCTGGAGATACACATAAGAGGAGGATTAGTGCACCCCGTACAATAATATGAAGAAGACATTGGAAAATTAGTTTTTCTCAAAGCTGGTCTAAATTTATGCAAAAAGATAGAACAATCATTACCTTGCCGAATGACCTCCTCTCCAATGTTCTTCTTACAATTAGACCTGTGTGACACACACAATGAATAGTTCTATGTATCCTATGGGATATGCTATGGCCCCTCTTGTTTTAGACATACATCAGATCAGATTTGTGGACTTTATCCATTGTTACTCCTTCTTCGATCACAATTACAATTAACGATGGTTTCCTGTTTAAGTGCTATTAGTTTAATGCAGAAAATAAAGCAATATTGGGTCCTGCAAAAGCAGACACTGCACAGGTGCAAAAAATGAGTGACAGCAGAAGCAAAAAAATGAGTAACAGCAGGAGAAAAAAAAAATGAGTGACAGCAGCAACTTGATACCTAAAGGCACGTGTCTATCATGGTTGTCAACCGTCTGTAAATTTACAGACAGTCCGTAAAAACCCAGTGCTTTTCTCTGCCATCTGTAGCATCCTTCAGAAAAAAAGGCACCGTCCATGCAGTTTTCCCCCCATTCCCGAAAATTGTACTATGCATGCGCTAAAAAGTCTGCCAAAAGCAGTACAAAAAGGAGCAGATATGACACCGCCAGTGGTCTCTGTTTTGCTGCTTGGACTCATAATGGCTGGGACATCAGGTAACTTCAGGAGCCCCATGTCCTTCTGACCGCCAGGCTAGGAGCTGTAGTCCGACTGGTCACTGTGCCGAAATTTGTATTGGAGACTTGTAGTCTGTGGGACTGAATAGAGCGGCACTGGGAGCTGTGGATGTGACCCAGTGCACCAGTGACAGTGGATATCCCATACACCACACACCTTAGACTAATGTTAGCCAAACCTGCTGATATAGACAGGTCCGGCTAATGGCCTAATGTGTAAAGTGCCGGCCGACTGATGTCTCATTTTGGACTGCTGATCTTATCATTCTGCCAGAGATAAGCCAATGTGTCAGTAGGCTACTTTCTCATGGAGAACACAGGAGGTGCTTGGCCAAGTATGCGACCTTGTGTATGGGAGTCTCGACTGAGATGGCTGTTGGCCGAAGCATCATTCGGTCAACAGCCACCTAATGTGTATGACCAACTTAACAGCTAATAGTTGTCTCCAATCTCTCACCCTTTTAATCTTTTCCTTGTAACTACATCTATCTATTCTATTCACACATTGTTTTCTCCATCCTGTGAACTATGTCTCTCTGACTGCGTTCTGAGGTCCTCTCTCCAATCCAAATTCCTCCACAAAATTCCAGCAAAATCTCCTGCCTGAGGTCTTACAGTGGCTATGAGTCTTCTTCAGTGACATCTGACCAATAGTCCCTCATCTCCTGCCTGAGGTCTTACAGTGGCTATGAGTCATCTTCAGTGACATCTGACCAATAGTCCCTCATCTCCTGCCTGAGGTCTTACAGTGGCTATGAGTTTTCTTCATTAACATCTGACCAATAGTCCCTCATCTCCTGCCTGAAGTCTTACAGTGGTTATGAATCCTCTTCAGTGACATCTGACCAATAGTCCCTCATCTCCTGCCTGAGGTCTTACAGTGGTTATGAGTCATCTTCAGTGACATCTGACCAATAGTCCCTCATCTCCTGCCTGAAGTCTTACAGTGGCTATGAGTTGTCTTCAGTGACATCTGACCAATAGTCCCTCATCTCCTGCCTGAGGTCTTACAGTGGCTATGAGTCTTCTTCAGTGACATCTGACCAATAGTCCCTCATCTTCTGCCTGAGGTCTTACAGTGGCTATGAGTTTTCTTCAGTGACATCTGACCAATAGTCCCTCATCTCCTGCCTGAGGTCTTACAGTGGATATGAGTCTTCTTCAGTGACATCTGACCAATAGTCCCTCATCTTCTGCCTGAGGTCTTACAGTGGCTATGAGTCTTCTTCAGTGACATCTGACCAATAGTCCCTCATCTCCTGCCTGAGGTCTCACAGTGGCTATGAGTCTTCTTCAGTGACATCTGACCAATAGTCCCTCATCTCCTGCCTGAGGTCTTACAGTGCCTATGAGTCGTCTTCAGTGACATCTGACCAATAGTCCCTCATCTCCTGCCTGAGGTCTTACAGTGGCTATGAGTCTTCTTCAGTGACACCTGACCAATAGTCCCTCATCTCCTGCCTGAGGTCTTACAGTGGCTATGAGTCATCTTCAGTGACATCTGACCAATAGTCCCTCATCTCCTGCCTGAGGTCTTACAGTGGCTATGAGTCTTCTTCAGTGACATCTGACCAATAGTCCCTCATCTCCTGCCTGAGGTCTTACAGTGCCTATGAGTCGTCTTCAGTGACATCTGACCAATAGTCCCTCATCTCCTGCCTGAGGTCTTACAGTGGCTATGAGTCTTCTTCAGTGACATCTGACCAATAGTCCCTCATCTTCTGCCTGAGGTCTTACAGTGGCTATGAGTCTTCTTCAGTGACATCTGACCAATAGTCCCTCATCTCCTGCCTGAGGTCTTACAGTGCCTATGAGTCGTCTTCAGTGACATCTGACCAATAGTCCCTCATCTCCTGCCTGAGATCTTACAGTGGCTATGAGTCTTCTTCAGTGACATCTGACCAATAATCCCTCATCTCCTGCCTGAGGTCTTACAGTGCCTATGAGTCGTCTTCAGTGACATCTGACCAATAGTCCCTCATCTCCTGCCTGAGGTCTTACAGTGGCTATGAGTTTTCTTCAGTGACATCTGACCAATAGTCCCTCATCTCCTGCCTGAGGTCTTACAGTGCCTATGAGTCGTCTTCAGTGACATCTGACCAATAGTCCCTCATCTCCTGCCTGAGGTCTTACAGTGGCTATGAGTTTTCTTCAGTGACATCTGACCAATAGTCCCTCATCTCCTGCCTGAGGTCTTACAGTGGCTATGAGTCTTCTTCAGTGACATCTGACCAATAGTCCCTCATCTCCTGCCTGAGGTCTTACAGTGGCTATGAGTCTTCTTCAGTGACATCTGACCAATAGTCCCTCATCTCCTGCCTGAGGTCTTACAGTAGTTATGAGTCATCTTCAGTGACATCTGACTAAGAATCCCTCATGGTTGGCATTATTGGGAAGTCTACCGAGTCGCTCTGCTGATCTGGTGATCCTTCTTCTCTGTCTTATGTTCTCTGTAACATGAGGGCACTCATTTTAGGCAATTCGTCCTTAATGAATCACAAATTTTGGGGGGATTTGCAAACTTCTAAAAATTCATCCCAAACTCTACTTTTGCAGATTCGATTGTCTCCTCTCTAACATCTACTTGTTAAGATATTGAAGATGGAACAAGAAGGTCCTATAAGCAATCTATCATAGGGTAGTGACAGGGCTGAGCACCTATGGATAGAAGACTTTGTTGCATCAGTTGCTATTCAGCTCTAACAGCGCTCTTTGTTATAACCAACTAGAAAAAAAAATTAGGTTTCCCGGCAGTCCTATGTAAATCTACATCATGTTGTTCTGATGAACTAAAAAACTCAGCTCTGCAACAGTAATAAATATAACACAAAATATAAGAAAACTTCTATGATTGTCTAAGGCACGGCTGTATAAACTGAATTATATGGCTCATCAACTGATGCGTAAAAAATAATATCCTGGAATTAAGCCGTAACCTGAACCATTGCTAATGCATCCAGATAAGGACGATGAGTGCTCGGAGATATGATGAGAGCAGCTCGTGAATCATCATCACTAACTCACAGTGTAGACATTGCCTCCTACTGGAAAAAAATAAAACATTAAAAAGTTTGGATTTTAAAATAGACTTTTTACTTGCCATAAATATATATATTTTTTTTACCCGGTGTAAATGCCGCCATTCTCCTGAATCCGGCGATATTTTTCTTTTCCTCCTGCGCCTCTCCGTTCCTAAGGTACAACCTCTTGTTCCTTTTATATAAATCTAGTCTTTTTATTCAAGTGGGTGTGGTCCATAAGGACACTCCCGAAAAGCAGAGTTTTGTACCACGCCCATTTGGTAAAAGACTAGATTAACATACTGGGGAAAAAGGGCAACATCCAAGGAACGGAGAGGAGCAGAAACAAAAGAAAAATATCGCCGAATTCAGGAGAACAGTGGCATTTACACCAGGTAAGAAAAAATATGTTTTTATTGCAAGTGACAGGTCCTATTTAAAGGGGTTGTCTAGTTTTTAAGCTCCACTTTCCAAAGCCGTATTAGGGATTTCTGGGTTAATAGAGGGGTGTTTGTATGTTCATCTCTTCTGGAGAGCAGGAACAAATAGCCTCTCTCAGGACGAACCAGAACATGTGTGCATGGCACAGAGACACCATGGATTTGAAGCTTAAGTTTCTTCCCAGATCATAACCAATCATTGGTGGTCTTGGCAGTCACCACCTTGTCATCAACCCATTGTGAGAGGAACCGTCTAACAAAATACAATTATCCTCAGAGCTACAACACATTTATAATGAAGACCTCTTCAATGCCTTGATATGATAAGTGAAGACGTAAAGGTGTCCGCTAAATTGCATGAGAAAGGGACTTTGTCATGCAGTTTGGAGTATGTCCCTGTAAGATGGGGTGGGGTTTAAAATTTGTGATTTAAATTTTGGTAAGCATGGGTGGTGCATGGCAAAGCGATGCAATCTTTGGTGTCCTGTGTATCAATATCTTACGCGACGGCCCAGTACTGACCTCCCAGTTCTTCATAGAACCTATTCCTGGGACCTCCCATGCAGAACCCCAGCCAGTGACCATAGCACTAAATTAGAGAGGGATAGTGATACCTTTTCCTCGATAGGTATTCAGCCCCATAAACCCTCACGTCGCAGACCAGAATTTATGGGTGAGGTTGATGGTCCTCCTTAGGCTCCAGACAGGAATGAACTTCTCCATCTACCACCACCTCCCAGGTGCCTAGACCAACCTCCGTTATCTATCTATTCACATTAACAAGGGAGCAACTCAAATGGGTTGATCCAAGGCCCTAGAGTCTACAATGATCCCAAAGGATCTGTTTTGCCCATATGAGGAGACCATTACAATTAACCATAGGTAATAGCTGGGGGCCACATTGGAGATTTTGCAAACTTCAACTTGTGCCACTCCTGAACAAAACCAGTCATGGTCGAGCACTTTTTTTTTTATTGGAAAGCACTATGCGATGAGTGTTCACCCTCTTCGTCATCTAGACATCTACTGTTGCTGTCACTGCCCATCTACATCCCTTTGTAGGGTGTAGACTCTCATTTTCCTCGCTCACATTTCTTGCCAAGCAACAGCACAAAGGGGGTTAATGTGTATTTATTTAATGCTGCGTATGGCTATGCCATAAATATTACATGGACGGAGACCTGTCGTAGTCCCATAGATCTGACAGTGGGGACTATGGCAAGATCAGCGCCTGTTTACATCAAATGTATTCCTACAGGGTGGCGAGACTTTACATACATTGTGTCTTCGGGTCTGTATAGCTGACTAATCACAAGGCAATGGGGCAAAAATATATCCCTTGCCTGTCATACCTGCCTATCTTAACCTTGTCACTGAGGATTATAAACCTTTCTTCCCTTAGATGATGAAGAGCCTGTTAATGACGTTTGTTAATATATGCCGCTAGCAACTCTGCTGGATCATGAAAAGCACCACCTGCTTTCAATGCCGAATCATGGAGCATTTAACCCTGCTGTTGTCTTCGGTCAAAAACGACCGACCTTGAACTTCAATATTCTTTAAAATATTCAAGATGCGGGTCTGAAACCCGTGGCCGACCGACCCATCCTCATTTAAGTCAATCAACCACAAGTTTCAGAACCGCATCCTGAACACCCCGAAAAATACCAAAGTTCAAAATCGGTCTCCCCAGACCGAAGACAACAGCAGGGTTAAAGAGGTATTCCTTTTTTTTCTAGGATAGGCCATAGCCTATAAATCTGACGGGGAGAGGGGGTAGGACAATTACAGATTTAAAGAACAAAGGGGTTACAGCCCTTGACTTATTCGGTGGATCCACCAGTCATCAAAATGTAAGTTGTGAGCTAGTAATATACCTTAACTTTTTTATTATGGTAGGAATACCACTTGTAAAGAATGTCAGTCACTAGATTTCCCAATAGGAATTGCATATATTATCAAATAGATCTTTTAGACCTCATGAGGCATGAGTACTTACTATGAAAATCAAAGACAGAATGTCTGCATAGTCCTGATATTAAAATAAACTAGAGCTAGACTCATTTTAGTATCAGTGTAAAAAACGTCAATTGGATTGTACAGCCATTCTCTCACATATTTTCATTGTAAGTATACCAGCATCATCGGGTTTAAGAGATGTATTTAATAATAAATAATAAACCCTTTCAACTGACGAAAAAATAAAAAATGTGAGTTTCAATTTAAAATATTGATTACGCTGGTTATCTATCTACTGAAATATCTAATTTTTGGACATTAAGCGCGTATCCCAAGTCGCTAGGTTATGCCATAACATTGGGATCAGTGGGGTTCCAATCTCTTGGACAGCACTGATCCTAAAGGTACCTTCACACATAACGATATTGTTAACGATATCGTTGCTATTTGTGACGTAGCAACGATATCGTTAATGAAATCGTTCTGTGTGACAGCGACCAACGATCAGGCCCCTGCTGGGAGATCGTTGGTTGCTGAATAAAGTCCAGAACTTTATTTCGTCGCTGGACTCCCTGGAGACATCGCTGGATCGGCGTGTGTGACACCGATCCAGCGATGTCTTCACTGGTAACCAGGGTAAACATCGGGTAACTAAGCGCAGGGCCGCGCTTAGTAACCCGATGTTTACCCTGGTTACCATGCTAAAAGTAAAAAAAAACAAACACTAGATACTTACCTAACGCTGTCTGTCCTCCAGCGCTGCGCTCTGCACTCCTCCTGTACTGGCTGTGAGCCGGAAAGCAGAGCGGTGACGTCACCGCTCTGCTTTCCGGCTCCCAGACAGTACAGGAGGAGAGCAGAGAAGCAGAGCGCAGCGCTGGAGGACAGACAGCGGTAGGTAAGTATCTAGTGTTTGTTTTTTTTAACTTTTAGCATGGTATCCAGGGTAAACATCGGGTTACTAAGCGCGGCCCTGCGCTTAGTTACCCGATGTTTACCCTGGTTACCGGCATCGTTGGTCGCTGAAGAGCGGTCTGTGTGACAGCTCTCCAGCGACCAAACAGCGACGCTGCAGCGATCCGGATCGTTGTCGGTATCGCTGCAGCGTCGCTTAATGTGAAGGGGCCTTTAGAATTAAAGGGGTTGCAGTTTTCCCACAGTCACAGGTAATATGTTTATCAGGTTTCCTGTTATATGTAAATAAAGACTCTTTCTATTCATTGAAAGCAAGCAGAGATCTTGAAAATGGCAAGGAATATAAACACAAAGTGTATATGTTGCAAAACATTTTAACAATTACACACTGATTAGAGATCTGTTCTATTACTGAGAACCAGGGTCCAACAGGGGCTGTTGGAAGAAGCCAAGATGTTTCATCATCATCATCATCATCATCCCTTTTTTCTGGGGCTCTAATACTGTGACTATTTCTTTTTCTGGAGCTTTTATTGTGACAGTTGAATGAAGGCAAGAGGTATCACTATTATCCCTTTTTCTGGGGCTCTAATACTGCAACTGTTGGATGAAGCCAAGAGGTTTCACTATTATCCCTTTTTCTGGGGCTCTAATACTGCAACTGTTGGATGAAGCCAAGAGGTTTCACTATTATCCTTTTTTCTGGGGCTCTAATACTGCAACTGTTGGATGAAGCCAAGAGGTTTCACTATCATCCCTTTTTCTGGGGCTCTAATACTGCGACTGTTGGATGAAGCCAAGAGGTTTCACTATTATCCCTTTTTCTGGGGCTCTAATACTGCGACTGTTGGATGAAGCCAAGAGGTTTCACTATTATCCCTTTTTCTGGGGCTCTAATACTGCAACTGTTGGATGAAGCCAAGAGGTTTCACTATCATCCCTTTTTCTGGGGCTCTAATACTGCGACTGTTGGATGAAGCCAAGAGGTTTCACTATTATCCCTTTTCTGGCGCTCTAATACTGCAACTGTTGGATGAAGACACAAAAGAGAATAGTAAAACCAAAAACACTCAGTTTGAAAAAATGTTGCAGTAATCCGCACGTGCTAGTAAAAGATGTAAAAAACAGGGTATTTGGTTGATACGTTTTTTGCAAAAAATGTATACTAAGCTGCTCTACCAATCTTCACGGTATACCCTTATCAGAGCAGTCCTAACTAATGTATGCAATCCCTATCTGATGTATTTAAAAACCTGATCATCTGTATATAACCTGTGTGAACAGGGTTCAGAGAGGAAAAATCCATGTGTGCATACAGGGTAGAACAGCTTTTGTGCAGATAGCCCAAGAGGAGTGGTGGAACTCCCCACTCTTGTAGACACAAGAGAACAATTATGGAAACAGGAACACATGGGCTACTTGCACAGTGAACAAGTCTGTATGATCATGTTCACACACCACCAAGAAACCTGAAGACACAAAAGAGAATAGTAAAACCAAAAACACTCAGTTTGAAAAAATGTTGCAGTAATCCGCAAGTGCTAGTAAAAGATGTAAAAAACAGGGTATTTGGTTGATACGTTTTTTGCAAAAAATGTATACTAAGCTGCTCTACCAATCTTCACGGTATACCCTTATCAGAGCAGTCCTAACTAATGTATGCAATCCCTATCTGATGTATTTAAAAACCTGATCATCTGTATATAACCTGTGTGAACAGGGTTCAGAGAGGAAAAATCCATGTGTGCATACAGGGTAGAACAGCTTTTGTGCAGATAGCCCAAGAGGAGTGGTGGAACTCCCCACTCTTGTAGACACAAGAGAACAATTATGGAAACAGGAACACATGGGCTACTTGCACAGTGAACAAGTCTGTATGATCATGTTCACACACCACCAAGAAACCTGAAGACACAAAAGAGAATAGTAAAACCAAAAACACTCAGTTTGAAAAAATGTTGCAGTAATCCGCAAGTGCTAGTAAAAGATGTAAAAAACAGGGTATTTGGTTGATACGTTTTTTGCAAAAAATGTATACTAAGCTGCTCTACCAATCTTCACGGTATACCCTTATCAGAGCAGTCCTAACTAATGTATGCAATCCCTATCTGATGTATTTAAAAACCTGATCATCTGTATATAACCTGTGTGAACAGGGTTCAGAGAGGAAAAATCCATGTGTGCATACAGGGTAGAACAGCTTTTGTGCAGATAGCCCAAGAGGAGTGGTGGAACTCCCCACTCTTGTAGACACAAGAGAACAATTATGGAAACAGGAACACATGGGCTACTTGCACAGTGAACAAGTCTGTATGATCATGTTCACACACCACCAAGAAACCTGAAGACACAAAAGAGAATAGTAAAACCAAAAACACTCAGTTTGAAAAAATGTTGCAGTAATCCGCAAGTGCTAGTAAAAGATGTAAAAAACAGGGTATTTGGTTGATACGTTTTTTGCAAAAAATGTATACTAAGCTGCTCTACCAATCTTCACGGTATACCCTTATCAGAGCAGTCCTAACTAATGTATGCAATCCCTATCTGATGTATTTAAAAACCTGATCATCTGTATATAACCTGTGTGAACAGGGTTCAGAGAGGAAAAATCCATGTGTGCATACAGGGTAGAACAGCTTTTGTGCAGATAGCCCAAGAGGAGTGGTGGAACTCCCCACTCTTGTAGACACAAGAGAACAATTATGGAAACAGGAACACATGGGCTACTTGCACAGTGAACAAGTCTGTATGATCATGTTCACACACCACCAAGAAACCTGAAGACACAAAAGAGAATAGTAAAACCAAAAACACTCAGTTTGAAAAAATGTTGCAGTAATCCGCAAGTGCTAGTAAAAGATGTAAAAAACAGGGTATTTGGTTGATACGTTTTTTGCAAAAAATGTATACTAAGCTGCTCTACCAATCTTCACGGTATACCCTTATCAGAGCAGTCCTAACTAATGTATGCAATCCCTATCTGATGTATTTAAAAACCTGATCATCTGTATATAACCTGTGTGAACAGGGTTCAGAGAGGAAAAATCCATGTGCGCATACAGGGTAGAACAGCTTTTGTGCAGATAGCCCAAGAGGAGTGGTGGAACTCCCCACTCTTGTAGACACAAGAGAACAATTATGGAAACAGGAACACATGGGCTACTTGCACAGTGAACAAGTCTGTATGATCATGTTCACACACCACCAAGAAACCTGAAGACACAAAAGAGAATAGTAAAACCAAAAACACTCAGTTTGAAAAAATGTTGCAGTAATCCGCAAGTGCTAGTAAAAGATGTAAAAAACAGGGTATTTGGTTGATAGGTTTTTTGCAAAAAATGTATACTAAGCTGCTCTACCAATCTTCACGGTATACCCTTATCAGAGCAGTCCTAACTAATGTATGCAATCCCTATCTGATGTATTTAAAAACCTGATCATCTGTATATAACCTGTGTGAACAGGGTTCAGAGAGGAAAAATCCATGTGTGCATACAGGGTAGAACAGCTTTTGTGCAGATAGCCCAAGAGGAGTGGTGGAACTCCCCACTCTTGTAGACACAAGAGAACAATTATGGAAACAGGAACACATGGGCTACTTGCACAGTGAACAAGTCTGTATGATCATGTTCACACACCACCAAGAAACCTGAAGACACAAAAGAGAATAGTAAAACTAAAAACACTCAGTTTGAAAAAATGTTGCAGTAATCCGCAAGTGCTAGTAAAAGATGTAAAAAACAGGGTATTTGGTTGATACGTTTTTTGCAAAAAATGTATACTAAGCTGCTCTACCAATCTTCACGGTATACCCTTATCAGAGCAGTCCTAACTAATGTATGCAATCCCTATCTGATGTATTTAAAAACCTGATCATCTGTATATAACCTGTGTGAACAGGGTTCAGAGAGGAAAAATCCATGTGTGCATACAGGGTAGAACAGCTTTTGTGCAGATAGCCCAAGAGGAGTGGTGGAACTCCCCACTCTTGTAGACACAAGAGAACAATTATGGAAACAGGAACACATGGGCTACTTGCACAGTGAACAAGTCTGTATGATCATGTTCACACACCACCAAGAAACCTGAAGACACAAAAGAGAATAGTAAAACCAAAAACACTCAGTTTGAAAAAATGTTGCAGTAATCCGCAAGTGCTAGTAAAAGATGTAAAAAACAGGGTATTTGGTTGATACGTTTTTTGCAAAAAATGTATACTAAGCTGCTCTACCAATCTTCACGGTATACCCTTATCAGAGCAGTCCTAACTAATGTATGCAATCCCTATCTGATGTATTTAAAAACCTGATCATCTGTATATAACCTGTGTGAACAGGGTTCAGAGAGGAAAAATCCATGTGTGCATACAGGGTAGAACAGCTTTTGTGCAGATAGCCCAAGAGGAGTGGTGGAACTCCCCACTCTTGTAGACACAAGAGAACAATTATGGAAACAGGAACACATGGGCTACTTGCACAGTGAACAAGTCTGTATGATCATGTTCACACACCACCAAGAAACCTGAAGACACAAAAGAGAATAGTAAAACCAAAAACACTCAGTTTGAAAAAATGTTGCAGTAATCCGCAAGTGCTAGTAAAAGATGTAAAAAACAGGGTATTTGGTTGATACGTTTTTTGCAAAAACTGTATACTAAGCTGCTCTACCAATCTTCACGGTATACCCTTATCAGAGCAGTCCTAACTAATGTATGCAATCCCTATCTGATGTATTTAAAAAGCTTAGTATACATTTTTTGCAAAAAACGTATCAACCAAATACCCTGTTTTTTACATCTTTTACTAGCACTTGCGGATTACTGCAACATTTTTTCAAACTGAGTGTTTTTGGTTTTACTATTCTCTTTTGTGTCTTTAGGTTTCTTGGTGGTGTGTGAACATGATCATACAGACTTGTTCACTGTGCAAGTAGCCCATGTGTTCCTGTTTCCATAATTGTTCTCTTGTGTCTACAAGAGTGGGGAGTTCCACCACTCCTCTTGGGCTATCTGCACAAAAGCTGTTCTACCCTGTATGCACACATGGATTTTTCCTCTCTGAACCCTGTTCACACAGGTTATATACAGATGATCAGGTTTTTAAATACATCAGATAGGGATTGCATACATTAGTTAGGACTGCTCTGATAAGGGTATACCGTGAAGATTGGTAGAGCAGCTTAGTATACATTTTTTGCAAAAAACGTATCAACCAAATACCCTGTTTTTTACATCTTTTACTAGCACTTGCGGATTACTGCAACATTTTTTCAAACTGAGTGTTTTTGGTTTTACTATTCTCTTTTGTGTCTTCAGGTTTCTTGGTGGTGTGTGAACATAATCATACAGACTTGTTCACTGTGCAAGTAGCCCATGTGTTCCTGTTTCCATAATTGTTCTCTTGTGTCTACAAGAGTGGGGAGTTCCACCACTCCTCTTGGGCTATCTGCACAAAAGCTGTTCTACCCTGTATGCACACATGGATTTTTCCTCTCTGAACCCTGTTCACACAGGTTATATACAGATGATCAGGTTTTTAAATACATCAGATAGGGATTGCATACATTAGTTAGGACTGCTCTGATAAGGGTATACCGTGAAGATTGGTAGAGCAGCTTAGTATACATTTTTTGCAAAAAACGTATCAACCAAATACCCTGTTTTTTACATCTTTTACTAGCACTTGCGGATTACTGCAACATTTTTTCAAACTGAGTGTTTTTGGTTTTACTATTCTCTTTTGTGTCTTCAGGTTTCTTGGTGGTGTGTGAACATGATCATACAGACTTGTTCACTGTGCAAGTAGCCCATGTGTTCCTGTTTCCATAATTGTTCTCTTGTGTCTACAAGAGTGGGGAGTTCCACCACTCCTCTTGGGCTATCTGCACAAAAGCTGTTCTACCCTGTATGCACACATGGATTTTTCCTCTCTGAACCCTGTTCACACAGGTTATATACAGATGATCAGGTTTTTAAATACATCAGATAGGGATTGCATACATTAGTTAGGACTGCTCTGATAAGGGTATACCGTGAAGATTGGTAGAGCAGCTTAGTATACATTTTTTGCAAAAAACGTATCAACCAAATACCCTGTTTTTTACATCTTTTACTAGCACTTGCGGATTACTGCAACATTTTTTCAAACTGAGTGTTTTTGGTTTTACTATTCTCTTTTGTGTCTTCAGGTTTCTTGGTGGTGTGTGAACATGATCATACAGACTTGTTCACTGTGCAAGTAGCCCATGTGTTCCTGTTTCCATAATTGTTCTCTTGTGTCTACAAGAGTGGGGAGTTCCACCACTCCTCTTGGGCTATCTGCACAAAAGCTGTTCTACCCTGTATGCACACATGGATTTTTCCTCTCTGAACCCTGTTCACACAGGTTGTATACAGATGATCAGGTTTTTAAATACATCAGATAGGGATTGCATACATTAGTTAGGACTGCTCTGATAAGGGTATACCGTGAAGATTGGTAGAGCAGCTTAGTATACATTTTTTGCAAAAAACGTATCAACCAAATACCCTGTTTTTTACATCTTTTACTAGCACTTGCGGATTACTGCAACATTTTTTCAAACTGAGTGTTTTTGGTTTTACTATTCTCTTTTGTGTCTTCAGGTTTCTTGGTGGTGTGTGAACATGATCATACAGACTTGTTCACTGTGCAAGTAGCCCATGTGTTCCTGTTTCCATAATTGTTCTCTTGTGTCTACAAGAGTGGGGAGTTCCACCACTCCTCTTGGGCTATCTGCACAAAAGCTGTTCTACCCTGTATGCACACATGGATTTTTCCTCTCTGAACCCTGTTCACACAGGTTGTATACAGATGATCAGGTTTTTAAATACATCAGATAGGGATTGCATACATTAGTTAGGACTGCTCTGATAAGGGTATACCGTGAAGATTGGTAGAGCAGCTTAGTATACATTTTTTGCAAAAAACGTATCAACCAAATACCCTGTTTTTTACATCTTTTACTAGCACTTGCGGATTACTGCAACATTTTTTCAAACTGAGTGTTTTTGGTTTTACTATTCTCTTTTGTGTCTTCAGGTTTCTTGGTGGTGTGTGAACATGATCATACAGACTTGTTCACTGTGCAAGTAGCCCATGCGTTCCTGTTTCCATAATTGTTCTCTTGTGTCTACAAGAGTGGGGAGTTCCACCACTCCTCTTGGGCTATCTGCACAAAAGCTGTTCTACCCTGTATGCACACATGGATTTTTCCTCTCTGAACCCTGTTCACACAGGTTATATACAGATGATCAGGTTTTTAAATACATCAGATAGGGATTGCATACATTAGTTAGGACTGCTCTGATAAGGGTATACCGTGAAGATTGGTAGAGCAGCTTAGTATACATTTTTTGCAAAAAACGTATCAACCAAATACCCTGTTTTTTACATCTTTTACTAGCACTTGCGGATTACTGCAACATTTTTTCAAACTGAGTGTTTTTGGTTTTACTATTCTCTTTTGTGTCTTCAGGTTTCTTGGTGGTGTGTGAACATGATCATACAGACTTGTTCACTGTGCAAGTAGCCCATGTGTTCCTGTTTCCATAATTGTTCTCTTGTGTCTACAAGAGTGGGGAGTTCCACCACTCCTCTTGGGCTATCTGCACAAAAGCTGTTCTACCCTGTATGCACACATGGATTTTTCCTCTCTGAACCCTGTTCACACAGGTTATATACAGATGATCAGGTTTTTAAATACATCAGATAGGAATTGCATACATTAGTTAGGACTGCTCTGATAAGGGTATACCGTGAAGATTGGTAGAGCAGCTTAGTATACATTTTTTGCAAAAAACGTATCAACCAAATACCCTGTTTTTTACATCTTTTACTAGCACTTGCGGATTACTGCAACATTTTTTCAAACTGAGTGTTTTTGGTTTTACTATTCTCTTTTGTGTCTTCAGGTTTCTTGGTGGTGTGTGAACATGATCATACAGACTTGTTCACTGTGCAAGTAGCCCATGTGTTCCTGTTTCCATAATTGTTCTCTTGTGTCTACAAGAGTGGGGAGTTCCACCACTCCTCTTGGGCTATCTGCACAAAAGCTGTTCTACCCTGTATGCACACATGGATTTTTCCTCTCTGAACCCTGTTCACACAGGTTATATACAGATGATCAGGTTTTTAAATACATCAGATAGGGATTGCATACATTAGTTAGGACTGCTCTGATAAGGGTATACCGTGAAGATTAGTAGAGCAGCTTAGTATACATTTTTTGCAAAAAACGTATCAACCAAATACCCTGTTTTTTACATCTTTTACTAGCACTTGCGGATTACTGCAACATTTTTTCAAACTGAGTGTTTTTGGTTTTACTATTCTCTTTTGTGTCTTCAGGTTTCTTGGTGGTGTGTGAACATGATCATACAGACTTGTTCACTGTGCAAGTAGCCCATGTGTTCCTGTTTCCATAATTGTTCTCTTGTGTCTACAAGAGTGGGGAGTTCCACCACTCCTCTTGGGCTATCTGCACAAAAGCTGTTCTACCCTGTATGCACACATGGATTTTTCCTCTCTGAACCCTGTTCACACAGGTTATATACAGATGATCAGGTTTTTAAATACATCAGATAGGGATTGCATACATTAGTTAGGACTGCTCTGATAAGGGTATACCGTGAAGATTGGTAGAGCAGCTTAGTATACATTTTTTGCAAAAAACGTATCAACCAAATACCCTGTTTTTTACATCTTTTACTAGCACTTGCGGATTACTGCAACATTTTTTCAAACTGAGTGTTTTTGGTTTTACTATTCTCTTTTGTGTCTTCAGGTTTCTTGGTGGTGTGTGAACATGATCATACAGACTTGTTCACTGTGCAAGTAGCCCATGTGTTCCTGTTTCCATAATTGTTCTCTTGTGTCTACAAGAGTGGGGAGTTCCACCACTCCTCTTGGGCTATCTGCACAAAAGCTGTTCTACCCTGTATGCACACATGGATTTTTCCTCTCTGAACCCTGTTCACACAGGTTATATACAGATGATCAGGTTTTTAAATACATCAGATAGGGATTGCATACATTAGTTAGGACTGCTCTGATAAGGGTATACCGTGAAGATTGGTAGAGCAGCTTAGTATACATTTTTTGCAAAAAACGTATCAACCAAATACCCTGTTTTTTACATCTTTTACTAGCACTTGCGGATTACTGCAACATTTTTTCAAACTGAGTGTTTTTGGTTTTACTATTCTCTTTTGTGTCTTCAGGTTTCTTGGTGGTGTGTGAACATGATCATACAGACTTGTTCACTGTGCAAGTAGCCCATGTGTTCCTGTTTCCATAATTGTTCTCTTGTGTCTACAAGAGTGGGGAGTTCCACCACTCCTCTTGGGCTATCTGCACAAAAGCTGTTCTACCCTGTATGCACACATGGATTTTTCCTCTCTGAACCCTGTTCACACAGGTTATATACAGATGATCAGGTTTTTAAATACATCAGATAGGGATTGCATACATTAGTTAGGACTGCTCTGATAAGGGTATACCGTGAAGATTGGTAGAGCAGCTTAGTATACATTTTTTGCAAAAAACGTATCAACCAAATACCCTGTTTTTTACATCTTTTACTAGCACTTGCGGATTACTGCAACATTTTTTCAAACTGAGTGTTTTTGGTTTTACTATTCTCTTTTGTGTCTTCAGGTTTCTTGGTGGTGTGTGAACATGATCATACAGACTTGTTCACTGTGCAAGTAACTGTTGGATGAAGCCAAGAGGTTTCACTAGTATCCCTTTTTCTGGGGCTCTAATACTGTGACTGTTGGATGAAGCCAAGAGGTTTCACTATTATCCCTTTTCTGGCGCTCTAATACTGCAACTGTTGGATGAAGCCAAGAGGTTTCACTAGTATCCCTTTTTCTGGGGCTCTAATACTGTGACTGTTGGATGAAGCTAAAAGGTTTCACTATTATCCCTTTTTCTGGGGCTCTAATACTGCGACTGTTGGATGAAGCCAAGAGGTTTCACTATTATCCCTTTTTCTGGGGCTCTAATACTGCGACTGTTGGATGAAGCCAAGAGGTTTCACTAGTATCCCTTTTTCTGGGGCTCTAATACTGCAACTGTTGGATGAAGCCAAGAGGTTTCACTAGTATCCCTTTTTCTTGGGCTCTAATACTGCGACTGTTGGATGAAGCCAAGAGGTTTCACTAGTATCCCTTTTTCTGGGGCTCTAATACTGCGACTGTTGGATGAAGCCAAGAGGTTTCACTAGTATCCCTTTTTCTGGGGCTCTAATATTGCGACTGTTGGATGAAGCCAAGAGGTTTCACTATTATCCCTTTTTCTGGGGCTCTAATACTGCGACTGTTGGATGAAGCCAAGAGGTATCACTATTATCCCTTTTTATGGGGCTCTAATACTGCGACTGTTGGATGAAGCCAAGAGGTTTCACTAGTATTCCTTTTTCTGGGGGTTTAATTCTTTATTTGGAAAGTGGCTTTACATGCATAGTCAACTCAATAGTTAGTTACTAGTATCTGGGGTCAGTCCTCAATGTGTATTTTGTGAAGTCCCAAGAAAAATTTGAGATGGCAATTTTAAAAACAAACAAACACAGAATATGTCCAAAATATAAAAAAAATTATACCAGCTTGTCCTCCCTTAATCTCTTTCACTTTGATCCTATTTATCTCATGATACAAATAAAACTGAGAAATAAATAAATAAATCTTTTCTGTGAGTCTCAGGAGCTCAGCAATGTCAACTTTCTCCTCCTCCTCATTGTCCTGTGGGTGACCATAATTGTCTGCAGCAGGAGCCTCCCCCCTTTGCCCTGTCGAAAGCAGGACAAAAAAACACTAAAGGTACCGTCACACATAACGATATCGTTAACGATATCGTTGCAACGTCACGCTTTTGGTGACGTAGCAACGATCCCGCTAACGATCTCGTTATGTGTGACAGCGACCAACGATCAGGCCCCTGCTGGGAGATCGTTGGTCGCTGGGGAATGATCAGGACCATTTTTTGGTCGCTGATCACCCGCTGTCAGCGCTGGATCGGCGTGTGTGACGCCGAACCAGCGATGTGTTCACTTGTAACCCGGGTAAATATCGGGTTACTAAGCGCAGGGCCGCGCTTAGTAACCCGATATTTACCCTGGTTACCATTGTAAAAGTTAAAAAAAAAACACTACATACTCACATTCTGATGTCTGTCACATCCCCCAGCGTCCACTGTGTTAGCGCCGGCCGTAAAGCAGAGCACAGCGGTGACGTCACCCCTGTGCTCTGCTTTACGGCCGGTGCTGACACAGTGGACGCTGTGGGATGTGACAGACATCAGAATGTGAGTATGTAGTGTTTTTTTTTTTTTTACTTTTACAATGGTAACCAGGGTAAATATCGGGTTACTAAGCACGGCCCTGCACTTAGTAACCCGATGTTTACCCTGGTTACCCGGGGACTTCGGCATCGTTGAAGACAGTTTCAACGATGCCGAAGTCGTTCCCCTGATCGTTGGTCGCTGGAGAGACCTGTCTGTGTGACACCTCCCCAGCGACCACACAACGACTTACCAACGATCACGGCCAGGTCGTATCGCTGGTCGTGATCATTGGTAAGTCGTTTAGTGTAACGGTACCTTTAGGGTATGTGCACACAAAATCTTTTTCAGGTGTATTCACTCTGAAAACCCGCTGAAAAAGAGCTGGCAAAACACTTTAAAAAATTGATCAAATGCATTTCTATGTCAAAGCGAGTTCATATTTAGTGTCTTTTTAGCATTGTGTCTTTTATCTGCTTCAGGTTTCAAAAGACGAAAAGCGGTTAAAAAAAACGACTTGAACCGATCCACTGACGTCTTCAGCTTGGAACATGCCATAAACTAAATAATACATAGTAACATAGTAACATAGTAACATAGTTAGTAAGGCCGAAAAAAGACATTTGTCCATCCAGTTCAGCCTATATTCCATCATAATAAATACCCAGATCTACGTCCTTCTACAGAACCTAATAATTGTATGATACAATATTGTTCTGCTCCAGGAAGACATCCAGGCCTCTCTTGAACCCCTCGACTGAGTTCGCCATCACCACCTCCTCAGGCAAGCAATTCCAGATTCTCACTGCCCTAACAGTAAAGAATCCTCTTCTATGTTGGTGGAAAAACCTTCTCTCCTCCAGACGCAAAGAATGCCCCCTTGTGCCCGTCACCTTCCTTGGTATAAACAGATCCTCAGCGAGATATTTGTATTGTCCCCTTATATACTTATACATGGTTATTAGATCGCCCCTCAGTCGTCTTTTTTCTAGACTAAATAATCCTAATTTCGCTAATCTATCTGGGTATTGTAGTTCTCCCATCCCCTTTATTAATTTTGTTGCCCTCCTTTGTACTCTCTCTAGTTCCATTATATCCTTCCTGAGCACCGGTGCCCAAAACTGGACACAGTACTCCATGTGCGGTCTAACTAGGGATTTGTACAGAGGCAGTATAATGCTCTCATCATGTGTATCCAGACCTCTTTTAATGCACCCTATGATCCTGTTTGCCTTGGCAGCTGCTGCCTGGCACTGGCTGCTCCAGGTAAGTTTATCATTAACTAGGATCCCCAAGTCCTTCTCCCTGTCAGATTTACCCAGTGGTTTCCCATTCAGTGTGTAATGGTGATATTGATTCCCTCTTCCCATGTGTATAACCTTACATTTATCATTAATGAAGTCAATGAGGTGGTCAAAAAGACAGACGTAACAGGCCTGAAGCAAAAAATTGGGTAAAAAATTCAGCAAAAAATGCTGACGTTTCCTGAAGCGGGTTCTGCGTAAAAATCACGAAAGGTTCTTCGGAGCTTAAAAGATGCTACGGCCACACATCCTTGGCCAAGGTTGCGTTAAATGGAGCTAAAAATTGAGAGTAAAGGAAACCTGTCCCCTTGTTCATGCTGACTAAATTACGGGTAGGATGAATCAGAGCCTCGGTCAAGATATATTTTTCTCTGAAACGCTTAGTTAGGGGATCGGGCCAGGAACCATAGCCGGAGACTAAATTAATCCAGAGCTGTCACCTGTTGATGAAACGCTTAGCTAGTAAATCGGGCCAGGAACCAAAGCTGGAGACAAAATTAATCTGGAGCTGTCACCTGTTGATGAAACGCTTAGATAGGAGATCGGGCCAGGGACCATAGCCGGAGACAAAATTAATCCGGAGCTGTCACCTGTTGATGAAACCATAAGTTAGGAGATCGGGCCAGGGACCATAGCTGGAGACAAAATTAATCCGGAGCTGTCACCTGTTGATGAAACCCTTAGTTAGTAGATCGGGCCAGGGACCATAGCCGGAGACTAAATTAATCCGGAGCTGTCCCCTGTTGATGAAACCCTTAGGGTATATGTAGTGGATGCTTTCCTGAAACGGAAAGTACTTGCAAGCAGCATAATACAAAGAATAGCAGGTTTACCCAGAATCCTTTGCAGTAGGCGGAGCTATGCAAATCATCTCTTTCCACCCCTGTCTAATCCACAGCGCTTGGAACCGCCAAGCGTGCAATGCTGCGGATTAGTTTCTAAATTTACACAGCCAACCAATTCCTACCTGTGGACACGTGTTTCGGGCTTTAGGCCCTCATCAGCACAGGGCTGGAGTTGGTTGGCTGTATGGAGTGGGGCTCGGTGAGCAAGCGATACATACATGCTAGCCACCTTAGGGCGGAGCTATGCAAATCATCTCTTTCCACCCCTGTCTAATCCACAGCGCTTGGAACCGCCAAGCGTGCAATGCTGCGGATTAGTTTCTAAATTTACACAGCCAACCAATTCCTACCTGTGGACACGTGTTTCGGGCTTTAGGCCCTCATCAGCACAGGGCTGGAGTTGGTTGGCTGTATGGAGTGGGGCTCGGTGAGCAAGCGGTACATACATGCTAGCCACCTTAGGGAGCGCTTGCTCACCGAGCCCCACTCCATACAGCCAACCAACTCCAGCCCTGTGCTGATGAGGGCCTAAAGCCCGAAACACGTGTCCACAGGTAGGAATTGGTTGGCTGTGTAAATTTAGAAACTAATCCGCAGCATTGCACGCTTGGCGGTTCCAAGCGCTGTGGATTAGACAGGGGTGGAAAGAGATGATTTGCATAGCTCCGCCTACTGCAAAGGATTCTGGGTAAACCTGCTATTCTTTGTATTATGCTGCTTGCAAGTACTTTCCGTTTCAGGAAAGCATCCACTATGTATTTCCTTTGAGTAGAGGGCTTTTCGGTCTCTTTCGTCCCGCTACATTTAGCCCAACTTGGGCCTCTCCCTAAGGTGGCTAGCATGTATGTTAGGGTATATGCACACTTTCAGGTTTTTTCGCGATAAAAAGGCTATAAAAATGCATTAAAAACACATACATATGCATCTTATAATTTAGAATGCATTCTGCAATTTTTGTGCACATGATGCGTTTTTTTCCGCAAAAAAAATGCATCGTGGTAAAAAAAGCAGCATGTTCATTAATTTTGCGGTTTTTTTCGAATTTTTCCCGCTATTTAATACATTGGGAAAAAACGCAAAACAAACACACAAAAAATGCAAGTGCAAGAAATCCTGACATGTGCACATACCCTTAGGAGATCGGGCCAGGAACCATAGCTGGAGACTAAATTAATCCGGAGCTGTCACCTGTTGATGAAACGCTTAGATAGGAGATCGGGCCAGTGACCATAGCCGGAGACAAAATTAATCTGGAGCTGTCACCTGTTGATGAAACCCTTAGTTAGGAGATCGGGCCAGGGACCATAGCCGGAGACAAAATTAATCTGGAGCTGTCACCTGTTGATGACACGCTTAGTTAGGAGATCGGGCCAGGGACCATAGCCGGAGACAAAATTAATCTGGAGCTGTCACCTGTTGATGAAACCCTTAGTTAGGAGATCGGGCCAGGGACCATAGCCGGAGACAAAATTAATCTGGAGCTGTCACCTGTTGATGACACGCTTAGTTAGGAGATCGGGCCAGGGACCATAGCCGGAGACAAAATTAATCTGGAGCTGTCACCTGTTGATGAAACGCTTAGATAGGAGATCGGGCCAGTGACCATAGCTGGAGATGAAATTAATCCGGAGCTGTCACCTGTTGATGAAACGCTTAGATAGGAGATCGGGCCAGTGACCATAGCTGGAGATGAAATTAATCCGGAGCTGTCACCTGTTGATGAAACGCTTAGATAGGAGATCGGGCCAGGGACCATAGCCGGAGATGAAATTAATCCGGAGCTGTCACCTGTTGATGAAACGCTTAGATAGGAGATCGGGCCAGTGACCATAGCTGGAGATGAAATTAATCCGGAGCTGTCACCTGTTGATGAAACGCTTAGATAGGAGATCGGGCCAGGGACCATAGCCGGAGATGAAATTAATCCGGAGCTGTCACCTGTTGATGAAACGCTTAGATAGGAGATCGGGCCAGTGACCATAGCTGGAGATGAAATTAATCCGGAGCTGTCACCTGTTGATGAAACGCTTAGATAGGAGATCGGGCCAGTGACCATAGCTGGAGATGAAATTAATCCGGAGCTGTCACCTGTTGATGAAACGCTTAGATAGGAGATCGGGCCAGTGACCATAGCTGGAGATGAAATTAATCCGGAGCTGTCACCTGTTGATGAAACGCTTAGATAGGAGATCGGGCCAGTGACCATAGCTGGAGATGAAATTAATCCGGAGCTGTGACCTGTTGATGAAATGCTTAGATAGGAGAACGGGTCAGAGACCATAGCTGGAGATGAAATTAATCCGGAGCTGTCACCTGTTGATGAAACGCTTAGATAGGAGATCGGGCCAGTGACCATAGCTGGAGATGAAATTAATCCGGAGCTGTCACCTGTTGATGAAACGCTTAGATAGGAGATCGGGCCAGTGACCATAGCTGGAGATGAAATTAATCCGGAGCTGTCACCTGTTTATGAAACGCTTAGATAGGAGATCGGGTCAGAGACCATAGCTGGAGATGAAATTAATCCAGAGCTGTCCCCTGTTCACTTCTCTCAGAACTGCTGCAGTTGATTGACAGGTGTCTCCTATAGCAATCAATTAGAACGATGCTGGGAAGAGCCGTCCAGGGTCGGCAAAGCACTAATCTCGATCTTCTAACTATATGTTCCCTGAAATGTTGCAGAGTTTCAGACTAAAACATACCTGGCTGCGATTGTGTAACCATGATTCATGCTGGTAGCACTGATAACACCTTATCCCAGAACGCTCGCCCATCAATATTTAGTGCTCCATTAAGGGTGACACAGTGCAGGATAAAATACCATCTGTACAACAGTCATCCTGTTATCAGAAGTCATAAATTGCCCCCCACATAGACTGTATAATCCAAACCCCCCTGAAAAGACTGGTCATGCACATAACACATCCCGGAGACTCCCCACCTGTGATTACACAGATCCCGCACTCCCCTGCATCCACTACACCAAGGAATCCCGGGAATGTTTCATCCAAATCCTGAGAACCAGCATTAGTCTCACCTGGTGCCAGGCTACCAGCCCCCATAAATCACACACCAGGGTATATCGCCACATGCTGCTCCACAACCACTCATGCTGCGCCATATTGACCGCTTCTAGGTGACTATTCATGTCTGAAGACTTTATACTATGTGCCAGTTATTTCACGCAACGCACAGTGCCAGACGATCCTTGCACAAACACTTCTGTGTGCCAGGCTGGCATTAAATGAATGTTAACATCTGCCAGGGTGTTATTATACAGACATTACCATGTACCGCACAGATATTAATGTGTAAAGCCAAGGTCGCACTATGAAGACACCAGATACGTTGCTCACTGCCACACAAGTCTCTTATGCGCAGTCATATGCCAAGCAGCCGCCCCCTCCATTAATTTGGTAGGTTGTGGGTGCCTGCCTCATCGGTATTCCTGCACCTGTGTTGCCGCCATCTTAACCACATGGGTCCACTGCATCCTCATAGTGCATTTGTTTGGAGGCCTACTCAGGTAAGCATCTCTGCCTTTTTTGCTATTTTTCTGAATTTTTGGAGGATCTCTGAATCCTCTTTTTGCGCTAGTATTCATCTTCTCCACATCAAACATTTCCAACAGATGTAGGTCAGAATATGGAACTTACGGGTAGTTATTGCGCTCTGCCAGGAACGTAGTCCTGATCTCTCATGTTCAGCGCTCTCCATTCACTTGCACCAGACTTTCCATCCACAGACAGTGTGCGCAATGGAGCTCCATTCTCAAAATAGATACAGGTCCACGTGCTGAGCCCAAAATCTATTGGACATTTAGTCCCAGATGGTGAAAACTTTGTAAACTCTATAAACTCAATCAGAGTTGCTTAAATCTATGTTCTGTATGCTTCAGGTAACCGGTATCAGAGTGGCACAGGGACACATATTTGTCTGCCTCTATAATGGTCCAATGAATGCAACCAATTGGCTTCTCAGGGGTGAGGCATCAATATCTATGCATGTAATCCCACTGTATGAATGCAAGGAAGATTATAGATGGTGCAGAGCCCACATTGGCTTCTCAGGGGCAACGCATCAAGGTCTATACATGGTACAGAGCTTGCATTAGCTCCTCGGGGGCGGGGCTTCAACCTCTCTGTAGGCTTTCAAGTTATTTAAAAGAGTTTTTCCAGGACTTTTATATTGATGCCCGATCTTTAGAATAGGTAAAAAGTATCTGAACAGGGGTGGACACCGGGAATTGGGAACAGTTGAACAAAAAGGGTGTCTGGTGTCTCACTCCCGCCAGTCAGATATTGACGGCTTTTCTACAAAGAGGGGAGTGGAGTCATAACTGAGTTTTGTTATAGTCCACAGACTTACATAACTTCCTAACCTTTGGTAGTTGACAGAACTTTATGACATAGCAGATGACTAAAAGTGAAATTCGTCTTTAATTTGTGACAGTAGAACTCCACCTTTATTACTCTCTGTTCCATGTTGAAAGCCAGTGTAACCTCCAGATTACCTTGGATTAACATATAAAGATTTGGGGAGGAGAAGTCCTTAATAATGACAACAACCTTATCTCCACAGACACCTGTTTATATTGGCACTGGCTAATCTATGCCAGTCTTGTTTTTTCCTCACTCTTAACTTTTCTTGCCAGGTCAAGTTCATGTTCCTGTTGGGTTTCGTACCCGGAAATCATCACACAAGCTCTTCTCAGCTTGGAACTCAGGCCGATATATGCTAAAATAATCACACCGGCGCTCAAACCCTGGAGAGAACAATCCTCAGCTGCTGGGATCAAGACAGAGCGAGTGCCAGATCTGTCAAAAAAAAGAATTCAAAACATTATCCTAAAATGATGCCGCGCTGGAGGGTTGGTGCTTGAGAACAACACAAAAAAACGAGTATCCAAATAATAAAGAAATTCAAGTTAGATTATCCAAAATGGAGTACATTAATGCAGGTCTTTTGAGATATATACAGTATATATATATATATATATATATATATATATATATATATATATATATATATATAGTATTGTGAGCCACCTGGCTGATAAGGATACCCAATAGCCTTGCTACGTTTAGGCACCTGATTGTGTCCCGTAGTTGACACTGTGTCCTGGGTTATTATCCACCGTCAAATGAACACCGTGCTCGGATGTAAATAGTAATGCAGTAGTTGTAAAACTGCATAAAATGGAGCCAGCAGTCGTAAAGCCGCTGCTCGTTTGTGTATAGTAGATGATAGAGGAAATGATTCACCGGGGGTCCGTTCGTGGCGACTAGGTGGGTATAATATAGACACAGCTGTAGCCAAAGTTGGCCCCCAGGGAGAACAAGACAAGTAGGTGCGGCTGCTAGCTTACCTGTAAAATGCAGGGTGCTATATGGCGTGCCGTGTAGCTGTGTGAGTATTAGGTGCAGAGTCTCTTGCTTTGTACAGACGCCAGGGGTTGAGGCGCTGCGTGCATCGGGCGGTGAGGGGCTGTGTAGAGCCAGGGATGCCCTGGCCAGTGGTGTCCCTGGATACCACGAGAGATGGAAAAGATGGCCGATAGGCCCTGCCTACATGTGATGTCCCACTAAGGAAGGAGCGCCATGGCACTCAAAAAGGAGGGGAGAGGGCCATCCTCTGCTCATCTACAACTATTGAGAGATCCATACCTTCCAAAATTATGATGTGTAATAAATTATCCAATAAGACTCTAAATAGAACAAAGGTGCCCACAACCCGTGCCCCCCGTTAGTGGGGATTTTTTTCGGCTAAAATCAACAAAATAAAGAGAGGTGGGTGGGGGGGGGGGGTTTGGGAGGAAACGCTCCAAAATTAAAGTAGGAGCTCCCCGGACCAACAACTCTCAAAAAATATACAATCTAAGTGTGTATCAGTTATCGAGTAGAGAGATTTCCCTCTTACTAAAAGGATTTAAGTTTGCACCAACATCTACAGCAAACCCATTCAACCTATATATCTGTATGAAAAAAGACTTGCGCAATTTAGCCCTGAAAAAATATTTTTTGAAGAGGGAAAATCCCATTATCAAAAATTTCAACCAGACAACACATGAGTATATCCATACTACATTAACTAACCCCTCGAAATTTACCCCTGTACAAAAATATTTGAATGCCTTTCTTACGTTTGACACAGTTACTACGGATATTAGGAAAATATACAGAAAGAGACCAAAATTTACATCTTATAATTTAACTCAACAGGAGAGAAAACCCCTAAAGGACTTAGAAGTTAACAATGAGATCATAGTTCGACCAGCAAAGGCAGGGGAATTGTGGTACTCAAGCGTTCCATATACCAGGAGGAGTCTGTTAGACTCCCCAGTGATGAAATCACGTATAAAAAACTAAAAAGCGATCCAACTACGTATTGTGTCGAAAAATTATTGTAGTTCATTTTGTATCATCTAACTTGAATTGTTTTCTATTTCTTTACTATTTGGATACTCGTTTTTTTGCGCTGTTCTCATGCACCAACCCTCAAGCGCGGCATCATTTTAGTATAATGTTTTAAGGCCGATGTATATTTTACACATTTTTATCAAAAGTGAATGTTAGACAAACCGGTAGCGTGGGCAATGATTGGTGACATGAGGACAATCAGGTGGGTCCTTTATAGGAGACCCACATGGATGACACTTTTGTTGAAGTTCTAGTTGGACTGCAGCATTCTGGCTGATCAGTCCTAAATGTTGAGGATGAATTGTTAAAGGGAACCTGTCACCCCCAAAATCGAAGATGAACTAAGCCCACCGGCAGCAGGGGCTTATCTACAGCATCCTGCTGCTCACCTCCTCCTCCTGTACAATGCCTGATAACACCTCTATATACAGTAGATAACACAGGATCCACCATTCACAATAGGAGATGTCACAGCTCACCTCCTCCTCCTGTACAATGACAACACCTCTATATACGGTAGATAACACAGGATCCACCATTCACAATAGGTGATGTCACAGCTCACTTCCTCCCCCTGTACAATGACTGATAGCACCTCTATATACAGTAGATAACACAGGATCCACCAATCACAATAGATGATGTCACAGCTCACCTCCTCCTCCTGTACAATGACTGATAACACCTCTATATACAGTAGATAACACAGGATCCACCATCCACAATAAGTGATGCCACAGCTCACCTCCTCCTGTACAATAACTGATAACACCTCTATATACAGTAGATAACACAGGATCCACCATTCACAATAGGTGATGTCACAGCGCACCTCCTCCTCCTGTACAATGACTGATAACACCTCTATATACAGTAGATAACACAGGATCCACCATTCACAATAGGTGATGTCACAGCTCATCTCCTCCTCCTCCTGTACAATGACTGATAACACCTCTATATACAGTAGATAACACAGGATCCATCATTCACAATAGGTGATATCACAGCTCACCTCCTCCTCCTGTACAATGACTGATAACACCTCTATATACAGTAGATAACACAGGATCCACCATTCACAATAGGTGATGTCACAGCTCACCTCTTCCTCCTGTACAATGACTGATAACACCTCTATATACAGTAGATAACACAGGATCCACCATTCACAATAGGTGATGTCACAACTCACCTCCTCCTCCTGTAGAATGACTGATAACACCTCTATATACAGTAGATAACACAGGATCCACCATTCACAATAGGTGATGTCACAACTCACTTCCTCCTGTACAATGATTGATAACACCTCTATATACAGTAGATAACACAGGATCCACCATTCACAATAGGCGATGTCACAGCTCACCTCCTCCTCGTCCTGTACAATGACTGATAACACCTCTATATACAGTAGATAACACAGGATCCACCATTCACAATAGGCGATGTCACAGCTCACCTCCTCCTCCTCCTGTACAATGACTGATAACATCTCTATATACAGTAGATAACACAGGATCCACCATTCACAACAGGAGATGTCACAGCTCACCTCCTCCTGTACAACGACTGATAACACCTCTATATACTGTAGATAACACAGGATCCACTATTCACAATAGGTGATGTCACAGCTCACCTCCTCCTCCTGTACAATGATTGATAACCTCTATATACAGTAGATAACATAGGATCCACCATTCACAATAGGTGATGTCACAGCTCACCTCCTACTGTACAATGATTGATAACCTCTATATACAGTAGATAACACAGGATCCACCATTCACAATAGGAGATATCACAGCTCACCTCCTCCTCTTTTCACAATGATATTTGCCCTAATCAGAACATGTTTATTACATACGTCACTACAACTAAGCAAGGCCTGAGCCGGTCTGTTGCTACTTATATCCATAAGATTTCCTGAATCCACAGTATGTAGGAGTCTAATTTCAGGTCTAGTGACCAGTGGTAAAATTACATGTTTTTTTCCCATACAGATAGTGAGACGAAAAAAAAAATAATAATAAAAAATTATTTTTGTAAGCATAGGGTAGTGCTCAGAACCTCAGGTTCCCTTTAAGAGTCTTCGGGTGCCTCGTGATATCACGGCCATGCTTGGAATGCCATCTACAGTGATCTGGTTTCTGTGTCCGTGAATCATTCGATGCCAGCAATCTCTGTGCCTGGCCAGAAAGTGACTACATCAATGATTCATGTAGGGATGATTTTCTTCTTCTAAGTTTGATGCATCAGCCAAGAATCTCTGGGAACTCTGTGAGGAGACTACTGAGGGCTGAGAGGTTATGAACCTACCTTGGCCGAGGCATGGGCACATGTCATTTACCAGAACCTCTCCTCTCTCTGCACTCTATGCTTTTATTACTTGTAGACTTATCCAGGGTTTTCCCAATTGTACGATGTCCTGACCGGCTGAGGGACCTTAGATAGTCATCTCTATGGGGAGGACTTGGGGGGCGGCAGTTAATTAAGAGAAATCAAGAAGTTTCCATGTTCTAAATTCCTGTTAAAGAATCTGACACGTTAAGATCAAAGAATCAACAACTGAGAGCCGAGGAGAACAATCCAGAAAATGAATAAGGCTATCATGCTTTCAGAAGGGGTTAGCCCTGGGCTAGGATGTGACTATGACCATGAGACAGAAAAGGGGTTATCCCATAAACAACCATTATCCTTTATCCAAAGAGTTAGGAGGTAAATGTGTGTTCGGTGGGGTCCGATGACTATTATCCCCTCTGATCCTGAGAACTTGGCTCCCAAAGTGCTTTGTAAACGGAGCAATAGTGCACATGCGTGACCACTGTGCCTTTCAATATTATGGACCTATGGGAGTAGTTGTGCACATGCGTAACTGCAGTTCCTTCCCCTTCTATTGGTCTATGAGAGCATTAATGCACACGTATACTGGCTGCTCCTTTCACTAGTATGGGTCTATAATAGTAGGGTACATGTGTAACCGCTGCTCCTTTCATTTGTATGGGTCTACAGGAGGAGTAGTGCGCATGCGTAACAGCTGTTTTTACTTATATAGGTCTATAGTAGTAGGGCGCATGCGTACCCGCTACTCCTTCACTTGTATGGGTCTATAGGAGCAATAATGTGCATGTGTAATCTCTGCCTCTTTCCCTTCTATCGATCTATGGAAGCAGTAATACCCATGCCTTACCGATGCTCCTTTCACTTGTATGGGTCTATAGGAGGAGTAGTGCACATGCGTAACCTCTGCTCTTTTCACTTGTATGGGTCTATAGGAGGAGTAGTGCGCACGCGTAACCTCTGCTCTTTTCACTTCTATAGATCTATAGGAGGAGTGCGCATGCGTAACCTCTGCTCCTTTCACTTGCATGGGTCTATAGGAGGAGTAGTGCACATGCGTAACCTCTGCTCCTTTCACTTGTATGGGTTTATAGAAGGAGTAGTGCACATGCGTAACCTCTGCTCCTTTCACTTGCATGGGTCTATAGGAGGAGTAATGCGCATGCATAATCTCTGCTCTTTTCACTTCTATAGATCTATAGGAGGAGTAGTGCGCATGCGTAACCTCTGCTCCTTTCACTTGTATGGGTCTGTAGGAGGAGTAGTGCGTATGCGTAACCTCTGCTCCTTTCACTTGTATGGGTCTGTAGGAGGAGTAGCGCACATGCGTAACCTCTGCTCCTTTCACTTGTACAGTATGGTTCTATAGTAGAAGGGTGCATGCGTACCCGCTACTTCTTCACTTATATGGATCTACAGGAGGAATAATGCTCATGCGTAATCACTGCTCCTTTCGTTTTTTGGGGTCTATGGAAGCGTTAGTGCACATGTGTAACCACTCTTCCTTTCCCTTCTATCGGCCTGTGGGAGCAGTAATGCCAATGCTTTACCACCGCTCCTTCTGGTTCTATAGGTATATGGCAGTATTAGTGCACATGCGTAACCACCGTTCCTTTCACTTGTCTAGGTCTATGGGAGTGATAATGCACATGTGTAACTCCTGCTCCTGCCATCTTTACGGGTCTATATTAGCAGTGTTCATGCGTTACCTCTGCTCCTTTCACTATTTAGCCTGCTGGAAAGTCTCCTGTGCAGAGCAGGAAGTGAGAGTCTAGGATAAGACCTAGTAGCCAGTGTCACAATTGCAAAATTTCCGATTTTATTGGTAATATCGGTAGATATGGAAAATTTTAGAAAATGTACACTATATATACTTTTATTATCATTAAAATCCTGACTCAAGCAACAGGTCTTTTTCTGATGACACATTCCTTTAATAGTTTATCATCAGGAGGTTTTGAGGTCCAAAATTCTGTGCCGAGAAATTTCTTAAAATATCTTTATAGACGACAGTCTGGTTTACTGTTTCTTAGCTCCAGGCATGGCGCTCCTGCTAGTCAATCTATCCATTTGTGCCACATTAATCAGATTTTTCTTCTAAAATAAACTAGGGAGGAGACTTTCTTTATAGTCGTAAACAGTTTCAAAGTCTCGAAACCAAAAATGATGATCCCATTATAGGGCTTTCACGTGCGTCCCGGCATGATGCTTCCCACCGGGTTTAGGCAATGTCTCTTCGCTGCATTACTCAGGTCGTTAATCTTGTTCCTGCGGCTTATATTACTAATGGCACTTTATGATCATTTTGTACACAAATTCACATTTCTCCAGTCCGTCGCTTGTTTATTTGTTCTTCACAAGGCTTTTATACGTGAGGCCAAGCACTAAGCAAGTTGAAGTCAAAAGAAAGTAGGTTTCTGTTTGTCAACAAGTTGTCACTTTACTGTGCAATCCCATATTTTTTAAAAAAAATTGCAAAAATTTACAAATTTTTGGGCAAAAAGTGCAATTTTTTTTTCAATGACTTCCCTTAAGGTCATACAACTGTCCAATCAGCCAATACAACCCAAGTAGCCCTAACTCAAAACAGCTGGGCTGATCAAGTCCACCTGATACTGGTCAAGCCTTTGGGCACCAGTGTATAGATCAGACTGACGTTCATGGCTATGTAGGCCAAAATATTTTTTGGGAAACTCCAGTATGATTCACGTTCCCCACTTTTATTTCCACTAAATTCATTATAGGTGACCACCACCAGTCACTTCCTCTAGTTAAATCCCCCACTTAAGCCCCATTAATCCTGTCAGACGCTGTATACGTTGAACAGTACTACTAGAATAACCCAAACCATGCTGGCTACCTCCGAGACTGATTTTTCTTATGGCCCCAACAGATTTCCCAAACCTGACTTTTTCCAAAGCTGACACAACTTTGCAGATAGCCTGCACATAGTCATGTTTCTAGCTGCAGCAAACTTCATGGCTTGCTAGGTGATACCACACTGACACCTATTACCAATGGATCTCCTAAAAAGCCCTCCAAATGACCCACTATGGAATATCTCACCAGACTCCTACTCATTCCCACAAGTTTTTCATGTGCCATCTCTTTTTTCAATTAAAAAGTTTCTTTGGACTCCAGATCCTCAAAGCTCCCCGAGGAATAACAATTCTATATGTGAATCATAGGTCTACGAAGCACAGGCCATACGCTGTCTCTGATTTCTGCCAGCAGAACATTTCCAATAGGCTTTGATTTGTCTTACTTGATCTTCCTGCCAATTGTTCATTCTCCTGACTGAGCCTTAAGGTACCTTCACACTGAACAACTTTGTAACGATAACGATAGCGATCCGTGACGTTGCAGCGTCCTGGATAGCGATATCGTTGTGTTTGACATGCAGCAGCGATCAGGATCCTGCTGTGACATCGCTGGTCGGAGCTAGAAGGCCAGAACTTTATTTCGTCGCTGGATCTCCCGCTGACATCGCTGAAGTGGCGTGTGTGACGGCGATTCAGCGATGTCTTCACTGGTAACCAGGGTAAACATCGGGTTACCAAGCGCAGGGCCGCGCTTAGTAACCCAATATTTACCCTGGTTACCAGTGTAAATGTAAAAAAAAAAGAAACACTACATACTTACATTCCGGTGTCTGTCGCGTCCCCCGACGTTCTGCTTCCCTGCACTGTCAGCGCCGGCTGGCCGTAAAGCAGAGCACAGCGGTGACGTCACCGCTCTGCTTTACGGCCGGCGCTTACACAGTGCAGGGAAGCAGAACGCCGGGGGACGCGACAGACACCGGAATGTAAGTATGTAGTGTTTGTTTTTTTTCACATTTACACTGGTAACCAGGGTAAACATTGGGTTACTAAGCACGGCCCTGCGCTTAGTAACCCGATGTTTACCCTGGTTACCAGAGAACCTCGGCATCGTTGGTCGCTGAAGAGCTGTCTATGTGACAGCTCTCCAGCGACCACACAGCGACGCTGCAGCGATCGGCATCGTTGCCTATATCGCTGCAGCGTTGCTTAATGTGACGGTACCTTTATGGAATTCTCAGGCTTTCCTTGTGGCTTCAGCCACACACTCACGGCACTTCCCAAAAGCAGTTTTTTCATATTATTTTCTGCTGCAACAACAAAATTTACAGTATTACAACTATTACTTCAGTTATTAAATCAGTTTTTATGAAGAGGTAAGCTATAGGCTGGACCACGGTGAGTCATTGGACGTGGTATATCTCGATTTTTCCAAAGCGTTTGATACCGTGCCGCACAAGAGGTTGGTACACAAAATGAGAATGCTTGGTCTGGGGGAAAATGTGTGTAAATGGGTTAGTAACTGGCTTAGTGATAGAAAGCAGAGGGTGGTTATAAATGGTATAGTCTCTAACTGGGTCGCTGTGACCAGTGGGGTACCGCAGGGGTCAGTATTGGGACCTGTTCTCTTCAACATATTCATTAATGATCTGGTAGAAGGTTTACACAGTAAAATATCGATATTTGCAGATGATACAAAACTATGTAAAGCAGTTAATACAAGAGAAGATAGTATTCTGCTACAGATGGATCTGGATAAGTTGGAAACTTGGGCTGAAAGGTGGCAGATGAGGTTTAACAATGATAAATGTAAGGTTATACACATGGGAAGAGGGAATCAATATCACCATTACGCACTGAACGGGAAACCACTGGGTAAATCTGACAGGGAGAAGGACTTGGGGATCCTAGTTAATGATAAACTTACCTGGAGCAGCCAGTGCCAGGCAGCAGCTGCCAAGGCAAACAGGATCATGGGGTGCATTAAAAGAGGTCTGGATACACATGATGAGAGCATTATACTGCCTCTGTACAAATCCCTAGTTAGACCGCACATGGAGTACTGTGTCCAGTTTTGGGCACCGGTGCTCAGGAAGGATATAATGGAACTAGAGAGAGTACAAAGGAGGGCAACAAAATTAATAAAGGGGATGGGAGAACTACAATACCCAGATAGATTAGCGAAATTAGGATTATTTAGTCTAGAAAAAAGACGACTGAGGGGCGATCTAATAACCATGTATAAGTATATAAGGGGACAATACAAATATCTCGCTAAGGATCTGTTTATACCAAGGAAGGTGACGGGCACAAGGGGGCATTCTTTGCGTCTGGAGGAGAGAAGGTTTTTCCACCAACATAGAAGAGGATTCTTTACTGTTAGGGCAGTGAGAATCTGGAATTGCTTGCCTGAGGAGGTGGTGATGGCGAACTCAGTCGAGGGGTTCAAGAGAGGCCTGGATGTCTTCCTGGAGCAGAACAATATTGTATCATACAATTATTAGGTTCTGCAGAAGGACGTAGATCTGGGTATTTATTATGATGGAATATAGGCTGAACTGGATGGACAAATGTCTTTTTTCGGCCTTACTAACTATGTTACTATGTTCACTAAAATGAATTAAACAGAGTTTAAGGCACAATATAATATACCTGACAGCACTAGCAACGTACTGATATACAATACAGAGCAAAAGTTTGGACACACCTTCTCATTTAAAGAGTTTTCTGTATTTTCATGACTATGAAAATTGTACATTCACACTGAAGGCATCAAAACTATGAACTAACACATGTGGAATTATATACTTAACAAAAAAGTGTAAAACAACTGAAATGATGTCTTATATTCAAGGTTCTTCAAAGTAGCCACCTTTTGCTTTGATGACTGCTATGCACACTCTTGGCATTCTCTTGATGAGCTTCAAGAGGTAGTCACCGGGAATGGTTTTCACATCTTAGTTGTGCCCTGTCAGGTTTAATAAATGGTATTTCTTGCCTTATAAATGGGGTTGGGACCATAAGTTGTGTTGTGCCGAAGTCTGGTGGATACACAGCTGATAGTCCTACTGAATAGTCTGTTAGCTGCTTTTTTTCTTGCCATAATACAAATTCTAAGTAAAGAAAAATGAGTGGCCATCATTACTTTAAGAAATGAAGGTCAGTCAGTCCGAAAAATTGGGAAAACTTTGAAAGTGTCCTCAAGTGCAAGGGCAAAAACCATCAAGCTCTACAAAGAAGCTGGCTCACGTGAGGACCACCCCAGGAAAGGAAGACCAAGAGTCACCTCTGCTTCTGAGGATAAGTTTATCAGAGTCACCAGCCTCAGAAATCGCAGGTTAACAGCAGCTAAGATTAGAGACCAGGTCAATGCCACACAGAGTTCTAGCAGCAGACACATCTCTACAACAACTGATAAGAGGAGACTTTTTGCAGCAGGCCTTCTTGGTAAAATACCTGCTAGGAAACCACTGCTAAGGACAGGCAACAAGCAGAAGAGACTTGTTTGGACTAAAGAACTTAAGGAATGGACATTAGACCAGTGGAAATCTGTGCTTTGGTCTGATGAGTCCAAATTTGAGATCTTTGGTTCCAACCACCGTGTCTTTGTGCGATGCAGAAAAGGTGAACAGATGGACTCTACATGCCTGGTTCCCACCGTGAAGCATGGAGGAGGAGGTGTGATGGTGTGGGGGTGCTTTGCTGGTGACACTGTTGGGGATTTATTCAAAATTGAAGGCATACTGAACCAGCATGGCTGCCACAGCATCTTGCAGCAGCATGCTATTCCATCCGGTTTGCGTTTAGTTGGACCATCATTTATTTTTCAACAGGACAATGACCCTAAACACACCTCCAGGCTGTGTAAGGGCTATTTGACCAAGAAGGAGAGTGATGGGGTGCTACGCCAGATGACCTGGCCTCCACAGTCACCAGACCTGAACCCAATCGAGATGGTTTGGGGTGAGCTGGACCGCAGAGTGAAGGCAAAAGGTTCAACAAGTGCTAAGCATCTCTGGGAACTCCTTCAAGATTGTTGGAAGACCATTCCCGGTGACTACCTCTTGAAGCTCATCAAGAGAATGCCAAGTGTGTGCAAAGCAGTCATCCAAGCAAAAGGTGGCTACTTTGAAGAACCTAGAATATAAGACATACCGTATATACTCGATTATTAGCCGAGATTTTCAGCCCATTTTTGTGGGCTGAAAGTCCCCCTCTCGGCTCATACTCAAGTCATACCCAGGGGTCGGCAGGGGAGGGGGAGCGGGGGCTGTCTAATTATACTCACCTACTCCTTGTGCGGTCCCTGCACGTCTTTTCCCCGGCGCTGACAGCTTCTTGCTGTACTGAGCGGTCACATGGTACTGCTCATTAGAGCAATGAATATGCGGCTCCACCTCCCACAGAGGTGGAGCCGCATATTCATTACTATAATGAGCGGTAACGGTGACCGCTCAGTACAGGAAGAAGCTGCCGGCGCCAGGGAACAGGTGTGCAGGGACCGCACCAGGAGCAGGTGATTGTAACGGGGAGGGGAGCGCTGCACTGCACGATATTCACCTGCTCCTCGTTCTGGCGCAGCTCCGTCTTCAGCTGTGACGCTCAGGTCAGAGGACACGGTGATGTAGTTAGTGCGCACTCTCTGCCTGAACGTCAGTGCAGGAGTCGCTGAAGATGGAGCGGAGCCGGAACGAGGAGCAGGTGAATATTGAAAGTGCCAGGGACCTGAGGGACAGAGAGGTGAGTATGTGATTTTTTTATTTTTTTATCTCAGCAACAGCAAATGGGGCAAGTGTCTGTATGGAGCATCTATGGGGCCATAACGTTTGTGCAGCATTATATGGGGCCATAACGTTTGTGCAGCACTGTATGGGGCCATACTGTTTGTGCAGCACTATATGGGGCCATAACGTTTGTGCAGCACTATATGGGGCCATAACGTTTGTGCAGCACTATATGGGGCCATAACGTTTATGCAGCACTATATGGGGCAAGTGTCTGTATGGGGCCATGATCAACGTTTGTGCAGCACTATATGGGGCAAATATCTTTATGGAGCATCTTATGGGGCCATAAACAACATTTGTGTAGCATTATATTGGGCAAATGTGTCTATGGAGCATCTTATGGGGCCATTATTAACCTTTATGCAGGATTTTATGGGGCATATTTTAATATGGAGCATCTTATGGGGCCATCATAAACTGTATGGAGCATTATATGGAGCTCCTGATTAAATATGGATATTTAAAAACACTTAACCTACTGATGTCTCAATTAATTTTACTTTTATTGGTATCTATTTTTACTTTTGACATTTACCGGTAGCTGCTGCATTTCCCACCCTAGGCTTATACACGAGTCATTAAGTTTTCCCAGTTTTTTGTGGCAAAATTATGGGGGTTGGCTTATACTCGGGTCAGCTTATACTCGAGTATATATGGTAATTTCAGTTGTTTCACACCTTTTTGTTAAGTATATACCCGTATATACTCGAGTATAAGCCGAGATTTTCAGCCCAAATTTTTGGGCTGAAAGTGCCCCTCTTGGCTTATAGTCGAGTCACGGTCGGCGGTGGGGTCGGCAGGTGTGGGGGTGAGGGTGCTGAGGCATACTTACCTAGTCCCAGCGATCCTGGCGCTCCCCCTGCCCGTCCCACGGTCTTCGGTGCTGCAGCTCTTCCCCTGGTCAGCGGTCACGTGGGACCGCTCATTAGAGAAATGAATAAGCGGCTCCACTCCCATAGGGATGGAGCCGCCTATTCATTTCTCTAATCAGCGGTAACGGTGACCGCTGATAGAGGAAGAAGCTGCGGCACCGAAGACAGCTGTCCGGGAGAAGGAGCCGGACGCCAGGACCAGGTAAGTATGTAATATTCACCTGTCCGCGTTCCAGCCGCCGGGCGCCGCTCCATCTTCCCGGCGTTGCTCCATCTTCCCGGCGTCTCTGCGCTCTGACTGTTCAGGTCAGAGGGCGCGATGACGCATATAGTGTGCGCGGCGCCCTCTGCCTGATCAGTCAGAGCGGAGACGCCGGGACGAGACGCCGGAACGAGACGCCGGGAGCTGCAAGCAAGAGAGGTGAGTATGTGTTTTGTTTTGTTTTTTACTGCAGCAGCAGCAGTGACAATGGCAGAGCTTTTTATGGGGCAATATAAACGGTGCAAGAGCACTATATGGGGCAGAGCTTTTTATGGGGCAATATGAACGGTGCAAGAGCACTATATGGGGCAGAGCTTTCTATGGGGCAATATGAACGGTGCAAGAGCACTATATGGGGCACAGCTATAGGGCAATAATGAACGGCGCAGAGCACTATATGGGGCACAGCTATAGAGCAATAATGAACGGTGCAGAGCACTATATGGGGCACAGCTATAGGGCAATAATGAACGGTGCAGAGCACTATATGGGGCACAGCTATAGGGCAATAATGAACGGTGCAGAGCACTATATGGCACAGCTATAGAGCAATAATGAACGGTGCAGAGCACTATATGGGGCACAGCTATAGGGCAATAATGAACGGTGCAGAGCACTATATGGGGCACAGCTATAGGGCAATAATGAACGGTGCAGAGCACTATATGGGGCACAGCTATAGGGCAATAATGAACGGTGCAGAGCACTATATGGGGCACAGCTATAGGGCAATAATGAACGGTGCAGAGCACTATATGGCACAGCTATAGAGCAATAATGAACGGTGCAGAGCACTATATGGGGCACAGCTATAGGGCAATAATGAACGGTGCAGAGCACTATATGGGGCACAGCTATAGGGCAATAATGATCTATTTTTATAATTGAAATTCACCGGTAGCTGCTGCATTTCCACCCTAGGCTTATACTCGAGTCAATAAGTTTTCCCAGTTTTTTGTGGCAAAATTAGGGGGGGTCGGCTTATACTCGGGTTGGCTTATACTCGAGTATATACGATAATTTCACATGTGTTAATTCATAGTTTTGATGCCTTCAGTGTGAATGTAGAATTTTCATATTATCTTAAAATAGAAACTCCGGCACACAATAAAAATGCGTATATTTAATTGTTCATCAATTTTATTCCAAAGGAAAAAAGGTTGGTGGGTTCCACATGCAAAAGAAACTTTAAACAGCTTATATGTAGTCTCAACGTTTCGGCATATAATTGTAAAGCCTTTTTCAAGAGATCGCTGTTTATAAGTATATAAAGCAAGGGTGGAACTCCCACTTAGCAGAAAGACGCCGCTTATGAGTCCGGTGTGGAGGTCCGGGAGGAGTCTGTGACCGCACATTGACGCAGGGACCTTTGTACCCTTTGAAGGCCGGAGTTTGCCTGCCACCCTGTACTCCCAATAGCTGCACCCCTAGCAAGACTATTAACATTCCTCCAGTAATACTTTGCATTCATCATCTTGCTGCCTGGTACTGTTTATACAGAGAGACATTGTACCTGGTGGAGCTGATCTATACAGCTGTACTAGGCGAGAGAAGTATTGTATATGGAGAGAAGGAGATTAAACCTAGAACAGGGATTAGATAAAGGCAAGCATAATGTATGGCCCCTGAGTGGGGTAGCTCGGCATATTAGTCTTAGCGGTGGAGAGGATTAAGCACTGACGAGATGTTAGAGGCAATGATTTGGCTCCCTCTGCAGAAATTGAAATAAATCAGCCAATCAATACATCACAACAAAAAGCTTTTTACTAATCAAGGATGGAATGAAGAAGTGCAAGAATAGAGAAAAGGGAAAAACGAGGAGAGTGCGATCACTATACAGTACGACGAGAAAGACAAAGTATAAAGTATAAAAAGTAGATTCTGTAAAGCTTTTCTAGAATGCCCATGGGCAAGAGACTTTTCCACATTACTCATCGCTCCCAGGGATCACCGCAGAAAACGACCTGTGGGAACCGCAATGGGGACCATATTGGTTGTCATTCAGCTTTCTTAGCAAGTCTATTTTAGACATGGCTGTGTAACCTGTGTATAGTCGATATATATAAGCAGTCACCAAGTTTTACAAAAAACTAGAACAAGGCAAACAATAGAATTTTGAGTCCTAACTGTAAGAGCTTCCAATCTATGAGAAGATATAGGTGATACAAGAGGTGAAAAGTAGGGTTGGCGCGAATTGGCAAGTCCAAGCCCATCAGCCGTGTCAATAGTTTGGCCACCGCTAGATAGGAGCCCTTGGTTCTATGGCTCTTCTTTTGAGTATGGAAGATGTTATTCTTAAATTGTGGGCATGGAAAGCACAGATAGGATGGTGGACAGGGACAAGGGAGGAGATAAAGGGTGATGAAGCACTGTGGAGAAAATGGATAGGGTGGTAGACAGAGATTATTGAAAAGATGTAGCATGGTGCAGCACTGTGGAGAGGACAGACAGGGTGGTAGACAGATGTGTAGATTTTGGGCAGTACAGGACTATTGAGAGTACGGGTAGAGTAGAAGCCAAAGATGAGGGAGGAAATGCAGGGGGGTGCTGCACTATGGAGAGCACAGGTAGGTCTTTATACAGTGATAAGAGAAGAGATGTAGGATGGTGCAGTTCTGCAGAGAGGATGGGTATGGTATGTAAGATGGCTGCCTGACATGTCCTTGAAGGGAGATATGTATCATCGAGGTAGGTACCTTCAGTGATTTAAGCCTGTGAAAGCCGGCTCCCGCACGTATAGTGCTGAGTGAGTTAATAGGGAGTATCAGGGCTGTGTTTTAAGAGCAGTCAGAGATAGGTGGGACTGACTGCTCACATATCCCACCCCGGGGGTGTGGTATGGCAGATAAAATGGAGAACAGTTTTCTCAATAAGTGTCTGTGTCTGGAGATGCGTAGATCTCCTGTGTATTGGTATGTGCTAAGGCCTTAAGTACTGGCCACTAACCTGAACGGATGAACCCGTAATCCTCTAAGGACTATTTACTTTGTGTTTTTACTTTGTGCTGCAAAAGGCTGTTTTTTTGTATGCTTTCCTGAGCAGTTTATGTAGTCTTAGTAAACCAGCCTGGATGTTTTAATGAAACCACCTTCTGTGCCTACCACAACTGCAACCAATTGACTAGAAATCCTACAGGTGGTAGAGAGAGATGAAGAAGGAGATGTAGGATGCTGCAGCACTGTAGTGAGGATGGATAGGGTGGTAGACAGAGGTAAGAAGGAGATGTAGGGCAGTGCAACAATGTGAAGAGGACGGGTCGGTTGTTGGACAGAGATGGAGAGGAGATGTAGGGTAGTGCAGCACTGTGGAGAGGATGGATAGGGTAGTATACTGAGATGAGGAGGAGATGTAGGGTAGTGCAGCACTGTGGAGAGGACGAGTAGGGTGTTGGACAGAGATGGAGAGGAGTTGTAGGGTAGTGCAGCACTGTGGAGAGGATGGGTAGGGTAGTATACTGAGATGAGGAGGAGATGTAGGGTAGTGCAGCACTGTGGAGAGGATGGGTAGGGTAGTATACTGAGATGAGAAGGAGATGATGGGTAGGGTAGTATACTGAGATGAGGAGGAGATGTAGGGTAGTGCAGCACTGTGGAGAGGATGGGTAGGGTGTTGGACAGAGATGGAGAGGAGTTGTAGGGTAGTGCAGCACTGTGGAGAGGATGGGTAGGGTAGTATACTGAGATGAGGAGGAGATGTAGGGTAGTGCAGCACTGTGGAGAGGATGGGTAGGGTAGTATACTGAGATGAGGAGGAGATGTAGGGTAGTGCAGCACTGTGGAGAGGATGGGTAGGGTAGTATACTGAGATGAGGAGGAGATGTAGGGTAGTGCAGCACTGTGGAGAGGATGGGTAGGGTAGTATACTGAGATGAGGAGGAGATGTAGGGTAGTGCAGCACTGTGGAGAGGATGGGTAGGGTAGTATACTGAGATGAGGAGGAGATGATGGGTAGGGTAGTATACTGAGATGAGGAGGAGATGTAGGGTAGTGCAGCACTGTGGAGAGGATGGGTAGGGTGTTGGACAGAGATGGAGAGGAGTTGTAGGGTAGTGCAGCACTGTGGAGAGGATGGGTAGGGTAGTATACCGAGATGAGGAGGAGATGTAGGGTAGTGCAGCACTATGGAGAGGATGGGTAGGGTAGTATACTGAGATGAGGAGGAGGCGATGTAGGGTAGTGCAGCACTGTGGAGAGGATGGGTAGGGTAGTATACTGAGAGGAGGAGGAGATGTAGGGTAGTGCAGCACTGTGGAGAGGATGGGTACGGTGGTATTCTGAGATGAGGAGGAGATGTAGGGTAGTGCAGCACTGTGGAAAGGATGGGTAGGGTAGTATACTGAGGTGAGGAGGAGATGTAGGGTAGTGCAGCACTGTGGAGAGGATGGGTAGGGTAGTATACTGAGATGAGGAGGAGGCGATGTAGGGTAGTGCAGCACTGTGGAGAGGATGGGTAGGGTAGTATACTGAGAGGAGGAGGAGATGTAGGGTAGTGCAGCACTGTGGAGAGGATGGGTACGGTGGTATTCTGAGATGAGGAGGAGATGTAGGGTAGTGCAGCACTGTGGAAAGGATGGGTAGGGTAGTATACTGAGGTGAGGAGGAGATGTAGGGTAGTGCAGCACTGTGGAGAGGACAGGTAGGGTGTTGGACAGAGATGAAGAGGAGATGTAGGGTAGTGCAGCAATTTGGAGAGGATGGGTAGGGTGGAAGACAGAGTACGAAGGAGATGTAGGGCGGTGCAGCACTGTGGAAAGCTTTGTGGATAAGTGTGATAAGCTTATATTGTGCAATTAGTGAGTGGGACTGGGCCAAGTTATGGGTGTAGCAGCAGGACACAAAGTATTGATATATTGATAGCCTACTACCCAGGGCATTTTTGTTTTCACTCAATATTCTCAATTTTAATCCAATTTATTTTACCTTATTATTTCCTGTTTATAAAGAGAGGAGATCCTTTATTCTAAGTGTCAAGATTGTCACTTTGCAGCTATTAGTTATATTGGCTAAACTTTCATCAAGGAAGACCAAGCCTTAAAAAATGGCTGAAAGGAAACATAAGTGAGAAAATGGCCCTGTATCAAATTAGTGTCAGGATTTGTAGATTTCCCATGGAAAGGTCACGACATTTTCCTGCTCTGCTGACAATAGACGTCTTGTAAAATTAAAAAAAAAGACAATTGAGCGCCCTCAAGCAACACTATAAACTATTCTACAATCATACAAGAGATTTAAAGCTGCGCTATCCCTAAAATTGGGCGGCCGATTTGAACCCTATGGGCATTTTCTGTTTGTTCCACCTGAACATATTTCTCAATGGATTTGTACAGACATTAAAAGTGGGAAAAGTTCCAAAATGACTCTTCTTGGTGTGATTTTTTTTTACATGACACAAAACTGAAATTTTAAAACGGGTATGTAGACTTTATATATCTTATCCTTATTAATAATAATGATAATAACAATAATAATAATACATTAATTTTCAGCCCAGCTATTCACTGTGGCAGGAGAGGTGAATAGGGATATACGAGGATTTTTGGGGTAACATTTTGGCAGCCGTTTAGCTCCTCAAAGTCTAAAGTGTGTAAAAAATGATCAAGGTTTGTTAGAAAGTCCCTTAAGTGCTGGAATAAGAAAGGAAATAGGAGGAAGGATACAATAAAAAGATGAGAAAGTGTCAGGAAACCTGCGGGATTATCGGAGATGGCGATACGTAGCTGTACGAGAAAAAACACGAGCGCCAGCGAGGCATTAAATAAAGGATAAGACGAATGAAAGCCGGCAGAGAGATGAGAAGAAGGGAGTGAGTGAAGGAGAGAGGAAGAGAGAAAAGCCAGTGCCTGCCAGTAAAGTAATTACCGATAGAGATGAGCGAAGGACGGGAGGGGAAAGAGGGAATGTGGCCGGACAAAACAAAACACTCCCTCCCCTCGCCAACCACATCAAAAGACACAACAAGGACACCGCTCAATGTCTTGTTATTCCGGGACAATCCTTTTACCAGAGATTGCCATTTTCATTGGTACACAGGATATATCAATCTGATGGTGCGGTGCGATAGCATTATACCGGTCTGCAGAGGCGACATCAATGGCATCTAGAGATACAAAGCCAATAGTCAATGGGGCTGGTCTTGCCCCTCTGTAGGTCAATGCCTATAGCTATGGAGGCACATGGAACGTACAAATCCATTAGTCAATGGTGCCAGTCTTGCCCCTATGTAGGTCAATGCCTGTAGACATGGAGGCACCTGGGAGGTACAAATTCAATATTCAATGGTGTCAGTCTTGCCACTCTGTAGGTCAATGCCTGTAGAAATTGAGGTACATGGGAAGTACAAATCCAACAATGCCAGTCTTGATACTCTGGAAGTTAAAGCCTTAAGGATATGGAGATAAATGAGAGGTACAAAACCAACAATACCATTCTTTTTCCTCTGGAAGTTAATGCAAATAGATATGGACACGCATGGAAGGTACAAAATCAACGATGCCAGTCATAAAACTTTAGAGGTCAATGAGTATAGATATTGAGGTATCTAGAGATATAAATCCAATATTTAACAACACCATTCTTGCTCGTCTTCAGGCCAATGCGTATACAGTACAGACCAAAAGTTTGGACACACCTTCTCATTTAAAGATTTTTCTGTATTTTCATGAGTATGAAAATTGTAAATTCACACTGAAGGCATCAAAACTATGAATTAACACATGTGGAATTATATACTTAACAAAAAAGTGTGAAACAACTGAAATTATGTCTTATATTCTAGGGTCTTCAAATTGGCCACCTTTTGCTTTGATGACTGCTTTGCACACTCTTGGCATTCTCTTGATGAGCTTCAAGAGGTAGTCACTGAGAATAGTTTTCACAGGTGTGCCCTGTCAGGTTTAATAAGTGGGATTTCTTGCCTTATAAATGGGGTTGGGACCATCAGTTGTGTTGTGCAGAAGTCTGGTGGATACACAGCTGATAGTCCTACTGAATAGACTGCTAGAATTTGTATTATGGCAAGCAAAAAGCAGCAAAGTAAAGAAAAACGAGTGCCCATCATTACTTTAAGAAATGAAGGTCAGTCAGTCTGAAAAATTGGGAAAACTTTGAAAGTGTCCCCAAGTGCAGTTGCAAAAACGATCAAGCGCTACAAACACACTGGCTCACATGAGGACCGCCCCAGGAAAGGAAGACCAAGAGTCACCTCTGCTTCTGAGGATAAGTTTATCCGAGTCACCAGCCTCAGAAATCGCAGGTTAACAGCAGCTCAGATTAGAGACCAGGTCAATGCCACACAGAGTTCTAGCAGCAGACACATCTCTACAACAACTGTTAAGAGGACACTTTGTGCAGCAGGCCTTCATGGTAAAATAGCTGCTAGGAAACCACTGCTAAAGACAGGCAACAAGCAGAAGAGACTTGTTTGGACTAAAAAACACAAGGAATGGACATTAGACCAGTGGAAATCTGTGCTTTGGTCTGATGAGTCCAAATTTTAGATCTTTGATTCCAACCACCGTGTCTTTGTGCGATGCAGAAAAGGTGAACGGATGGACTCTACATGCCTGGTTCCCACCGTGAAGCATGGAGGAGGAGGTGTGATGGTGTGGGGGTGCTTTGCTGGTGACATTGTTGGGGATTTATTCAAAATTGAAGGCATACTGAACCAGCATGGCTACCACAGCATCTTGAAGCGGCATGCTATTCCATCCGGTTTGCGTTTAGTTGGACCATCATTTATTTTTCAACAGGACAATGACCCCAAACACACCTCCAGGCTGTGTAAGGGCTATTTGACCAAGAAGGAGAGTGATGGGGTGCTACGCCAGATGACCTGGCCTCCACAGTCACCAGACCTGGACCTAATTGAGATGGTTTGGGGTGAGTTTGACCGCAGAGTGAAGGCAAAAGGACCAACAAGTGCTAAGCATCTCTGGGAACTCCTTCAAGATTGTTGGAAGACTACCTCTTGAAGCTCATCAAGAGAATGCCAAGAGTGTGCAAAGCAGTCATCAAAGCAAAAGGCGGCAACTTTGAAGAACCTAGACTGAGACATACTTTCAGTTGTTTCACACTTTTTTGTTAACTATATAATTTCACATGTGTTAATTCATAGTTTTGATGCCTTCAGTGTGAATGTACAATTTTCATAGTCATGAAAATACATAAAAATCTTTAAATGAGAAGGTGTGTCCAAACTTTTGGTCTGTAATGTAGGTCTGGGAGGTACAAATCCAAAACTTACCAGTCTTGCCCCCTCTGGAGGTCAATGTATATAGATATGGAGGAACCGGGAGATACAAATAGAAAAATACCAGTCTTGCCTCTTAGTGATGCCATTGTTTCTGTGTATACTTTGCACCAGAAACCAAAAGATTACATGCCATAGAGACAAACCTACCTCTAGTTCATGAGAGCGGTGAAACTTTTTTGGGGGCACCACAATACTTGGTCTTCTTTACTATTAAGGATCAGGATCATCTTTGCGAATTACCTTGTCAGTTTGGTATCAGCCCCAAAATAAAGGTTTTTACTGGAATTCTTGGAGTGGGCAGTAAACCCTGCAGTATATCTACCCTATGTTAAAAACCTGTAGAACATTTTTGCCTAGATAAACATGAGCCTAAAAGCCCAGAATGTTCCGAAGTCTTCTGATCCCCTTTGCATAGACCCAAACTCCAGTTTTCTCAATTCTACATATTTTTGACCAGTATCAGTTCCTTCATTTCAGTCTTGCTGGTGACCTTGGTGCTTTTCTTCATCAGTCATTCTTCCAAGTTGTCCTGCTGAAAGACAAACTTGAGGGATTTGAACAGAAAATAATTCAGCGATGGCTGCCAATGTTTCTTTAGGGGTCTGTTGGTGATGTTGAGGGACTTTAAAGATAAAGCACAGGTTCTTTACATGTTGTCACCTCACCTGTGCTAATTCTGTAGAAACTCACATAGGGTCACCAGAAAAGAGAAGTTGTTGGTTAGAAGGAACCAGGTCCTTATTGATTTGTTGATGGCTACTATGATACAACAATTGTTATCCGGAAAATGTAAAATACTTTAAAGAAGAACCACCTCATTCTGAAGACAGCCAATTGTTTGGCCATTGACTTGTCCTCCCAATTTCCCATAGATGTGCATGTTGTCAAAGTACTTCAGCGGTGGCTTTTCTCCAAAAGAGAAATCCAACATTTGCAAGTCTTCATTTCCCCGACATCTAATATTGGAGGAGAGCAGGAACGCCCTCATACTCATTACATAACTGCTAAAATCTAAAGGCCTGGCTGATCTACTAGGTTTGGCCAACTTTACAAGTTTGAAAAAGATCAACATTATGATCGGATGACCATTTCTTAAACAATCAATGGTGAATTTTGTGGACAATTTGAGGACTTTGGAACAATCCCTTTGGACGTGGAACATCTTGTCTTGACGTGGTGAATCTTGTGGGGTCACTTTGAGGACCCTGTGACAATTCCTTTGGATGAGGAACATCTTGGCTTGACATGGTGAAACTTGAAGGAAACACTTGGAGGACCTTGAAATAATCGTATTGGACGTGGAACATCTTCTCTTGATGATACGAATTTTTGGTGACACCACACCAATCATTGGGAATTAAAATGGTCAATGAGTCTGTTACCTACCGCTAACACTTAAGTCCACTCTACTGAATCTCATTGTTAAAAATGCCTTTAAATAAAACAAAATATGTCTGTTATTCCAAATCACATTTCTTCCAGATATGAACCCCAGGCAAGATATGTTCCTTCTGTTTTTTTGAGACATTTAATTGCAGCTTCTGGTCTGTCTAATTGATCAGCACAGAAATCTGGATGAAAAATTAAGCCTTGGTCTGGAGTTCCTCTCTCCTCCGTGCCGCCATGGAGCGTCCCTGAATCCTTGCTATAGTACATTATGGGATATTATTTAACAGATATATTGATTGTCGGTGTGTGTTCCCAGCCCGGCATTAAATGATATATTATTAACAAATAAAGCTGATAAACAACCATTAGGCTCATATTTCATGCTCGCTATGTCTAAACTTTGTGTTGCACTAAGTGCATCCTGGCAGCGGGCACCATCAGGAGGATGGTAATTAGTGTTTTCTATGTATGATGTAGCACATACAGGAATTTCACTGCTTATTTTATAATTACTTTCTATATAGCCTTTATCTGAACCCATAAATTTACAGGGCGGTTTTATTGGAAAGTTGCCCAAATTACCTTCCAGGGAATAATTTTTAATTTTAAAAACTGCACACAGGCACATGTGCACCATTTCTTCGAAAGTTGTTGGCCCTATACATCCATACAATGCTCAGATAATAAGGCCATTTAGTTCAGAAATTACAATGCCATACAAACACCTGAATAATGCCGCCAGAGAAAAAAAAAATAATACAACCATGCTAGGCCAAAATATTGCAATCATATAAAGACTAAGCAATACAGCCATGCAAAGTCAAAGTATTACCTTCTTATAAAGCCAAAATAATGCCACCATATACAAGCTAAATACAATCAGACAAGGTCAATATATAATGCCGCCATATAAAGCCTAAGTAATTAAGTCATACAAAGCTGAAATAAAATCTACAAACAAAGCCGAAATAATATCTACATACAAAGCCTATACAATGCCATCATGTAAGGCGTAAATTAAATAACATGTCCATGTAAAGCCTAAATAATGCTGTATTTCAAGTCTAAATAATACAAGTATTCAATGTCTAAATAATGCTGCCATATAAAGCACAAATAATAATAAACAGAGTTCTAATAAAATGGTTCCTTTTTTCGCATTAAATGTTCTATGTGTATAGGTCTTTCCAGTGGTGATATATTGGTATATTTTAGGACATTTATCCAGTTGGGTGGAGGATGAATGCCATTCCTGCATATTATGGGTGACCGATCACAGCTAATAGGGGGTGCTATATGAATAATCAGGATCACTTTGCACTCAATACAAGTAGGTGCTTAGGAGGAAAAAAATAAAGTCAATAGAATAGAACAACCTCCAGCACACATAAAAAAGGTGAGAAAAGTCTTGTCTTCAATTCACAATGATGCAATTTTATTCATTAATTCTGGGGGTTCACAGCCATGAAACAAAGTATAATGAGAGATTTTCCCAACGTTTCGACCGTAAAAAGGTCTTTATCAAGGGTACAATCTTTAGTGGTGAGCAAGATAAGAAACGGCCTCCCCGAGCAGTCAATAAATAAATAATGCTGCCATATAAAGCACAAATAATAATAAACAGAGTTCTAATAAAATGGTTCCTTTTTTCGCATTAAATGTTCTATGTGTATAGGTCTTTCCAGTGGTGATATATTGGTATATTTTAGGACATTTATCCAGTTGGGTGGAGGATGAATGCCATTCCTGCATATTATGGGTGACCGATCACAGCTAATAGGGGGTGCTCCCAGTACCATTGGGTTCCTCCCTAAACCTGATATCCCTGGTCAGGACCTATAAGTTCTTTTACGGAGCACATTGACTCTCTTCATTTTTGTGAACTAACTTTTGCCATATATTAACATAACTTGGGCAGTTACGCATGGTATTCCCACTTTTAAAATGGCGTCTGTAGTTCCTTAATGCTTATGGCGCATGCGTGTCTTATCTTCATTGAACTCTGGTATTTTTACTTACCGGCGCGTGAACAATTATATAGACATTACCAAGATGTCGCCGGATGCTTCAAAGAATATCCGCACATGAGCGGACGTATTAGATTGTTATGTGGTCTAAACATTTCCTGACATGGGCATTGGTGTGACTAGGACGCCGTATACTTCAAACTAGACCTTGGAAATCAAGATCCCAGAGTCTGGAGGAAGAGTGGAGAGACCACAATCCAAGCTGCTGGGGGTCCAGTGTGAGGTCTCCACAATCAGTGATGGTTTGGGGAGCCATGTCATCTGCTGGTGTAGGTCCACTGTGTTTTATCAGCACCAAATTCAGCGCAGCCGTCTACCAGGACATTGTAGAGCACTTCATCCTTCCGTCTGCAGACAAGCTTTTTGGAGATGGAAATGTCATTCTCCAGCAGGACTTGGCCCCTGTCCACACTGCCAAAAGTACCAATACCTGGTTTACAAACAACAGTATCACTGTGCTTGATTGGCAGCAAATTCGCCTGACCTTAACCCCATAGAGAATCTATTGGATATTATCAAGAGGAAGATGAGAGACACCAGACCCAACAATGCAGACGAGCTGAAGGCTGCTATCAAAGCAACCTGGGCTTCCATAACCCCTCAGCAGTGCCACAGACTGATCGCCTCCATGCCACGCCACGTTGATGCAGTAATTGATGCAAAAGGAGCCGCGACCAAGTATTGAGTGCATTTACTGAACATACATTTCAGTAGGCCAACATTTCGGAGTTTATAATCATTTTTTCAAGCTGGTGTTATAAAGTATTCTAATTTACTGAGATAATGACTTTTGGGTTTTCATTGGCTGTAAGCCATAATCATCAACATTGAAATTCAAGGCAAAAGAAAGCGGTCACTAGGGAGCGTTGTGAGGGTCACAGTTAGAATTGAAAGCAAAAGGTCCACCGCAGCTCCAGCCGTTAACCTTCTAGGAGGATACAAAATGCAGTAAATAGTAATAACGGTCCTAGGAGCGCTGGAAATGAGACCAAAACAAGGATTTTAGTGTTGAACCACAACGCGTTTCAACGGTTGAAACGCGTTGTGGTTCAACACTAAAATCCTTGTTTTGGTCTCATTTCCAGCACTCCTAGGACTGTTATTACTATTTACTGCATAATCATCAACATTAACAGAAATAAACACATGAAATAGATCACTCAGTCTGTATTGACTCTATATAAAATATGAGTTTCACTTTTGAATTGAAATGAAATAAACTTTTTGATGATATTCTAATTTTATCTATCTATCATCCATTATCTATTATCTATCTATTATCTATCTATTATCTATCTATTATCTATTATTTTTTATCTATCTATTATCTATCTATCTAGCTATTATCTATCTATTATGTGTCTATCTATCTATCTATTATCTATCTATCTATCTATCTATTATCTATCTATCTATTATCTATCCATCTATTATCTATCTATTATCTGTCTATCTATCTATCTATCTATCTATCTATCTATCTATAATCTATTATCTATCTATCTATCTATCTATCTATCTATCTATCTATCTATCTATCTATCTATCTATCATCTATTATCTATCTATCTATCTATCTATCTATCTATCTATCTATCTATCTATCTATCTATCTATCTATCTATCATCTATCTATCTATCATCTATTATCTATCTATTAGTGTTGAGCATTCCGATACCGCAAGTATCGGGTATCGGCCGATACTTGCGGTATCGGAATTCCGATACCGAGATCCGATATTTTTGTGGTATCGGGTATCGGTATCGGAGGTGTAAAATAAAGAATTAAAATAAAAAATATTGTTATATTCACCTCTCCGACGGCCCCTGGAACATCACTGCGAGTCACCGGCGTCCGGCAGGCTTCTTTGTTCAAAATGAGCGCCTTTAGGACCTACGGAATGACGTCGCGGCTTCTGATTGGTCGCGTGCCGCCCATGTGACCGCCACGCGACCAATCAGAAGCCGCGACGTCATTCCTCAGATAAATTCCTAGAATGAGCGCCTTTAGGACCTGTGAAATGACGTCGCGGCTTCTGATTGGTCGCGTGGCGGTCACATGGGCGGCACGCGACCAATCAGAAGCCGCGACGTCATTCCGCAGGTCCTAAAGGCGCTCATTTTGAACAAAGAAGCCTGCCGGACGCCGGTTCCTCGCGGTGATGTCCCAGGGGCCGCCGGAGAGGTGAATATAACAATATTTTTTATTTGAATTCTTTATTTTACACCTCACTATGGATCCCAGGGCCTGAAGGAGAGTTTCCTCTCCTTCAGGCCCTGGGATCCATCAGGATACATTCCGATACTTGATGTCCCATTGACTTGTATTGGTATCGGATATCGGTATCGGCGATATCCGATACTTTTCGGGTATCGGCCGATACTATCAGATACCGATACTTTCAAGTATCGGACGGTATCGCTCAACACTACTATCTATCAATTATCTGTCTATTATCTATCTATTATCTATCTATTATCTATCTATCTATCTATCTATCTATTATCTATTATCTATCTATCTATTATCTATCTATTATCTATCTATCTATCTATTATCTATCTCTTATCTACTAACCTATTTTTTTCTTAGATGTGTGTGGATGGGGAGGGGGATTTAGGACTTTTGCAATTGGCTCTGATGACTTCGATGTATGACCTGTATCCATCTATTACCTACACAACTTGCTCATCCATTCTCCCCTCTTCTCCCCCGCAGACCCGCGGTGCTCTGTATACAGTATATACCCCTCTATACATTACATCATGGTAACACATGATGAGATTGCTTTTAGTGGAAGCGTTGCGCTGGCCTGGAGCCAAGACCCTGGAAACTAGAAATGTGGCCAAGCAGCTCTCCTTACAGAAGCGCTGAGGCTCACGGTCATTTACACTGGGGGCACCGCAGACCACCAGGGTTTTCTCCTAGTAACAGAACCTATAACAGTAATATTCCACTGTATTGCACAATGACGAGATCCAACAATAGTATCAGGTTTGGGGTCTCTAAACCGGTACCTGCATCGGATACACCCCGCTCTTCACAAGTGTGACACATTGGGGGGTCCTAGAACAACTCGTCACCTGTGATTTGCTCTTTCTGTACATTTGTAGTATAAGGTGATGTCTCATTCTTTACAAACACAAATGTCTCATAGTCAGTCACATCCAACCGTATTAATTCCCGATATTTAACCCCCGCCGGATATGTGTGAGGCACACACTCGCTCATCCCCGCGTATGGCCGATATTTATACACACAGTTGCTCATGCTGATGATTCTGGCTTTGCTGGTCGGGAATATCTGACATTCCTGCTTATGTTTATGGCAATGGATGACGAATGGTCTCCGGCTCCTCACGCAGGAGGAACGCTGCCTCCTACTGGACATCTCTGGTACTTCAAGTAAAAAAGATATAAACTTGTCATTTTTGCAATAAACTTGCCCCCCTCCATCCACAGCTCATTATTGCATGTGTCTACAGCAGTATTCCCCAAGTTCGGTCCTCAAGAGCCACCAACAGGTCATGTTTTCAGGATTTCCTTAGTATGGCTCAGGTGATGGAATTGTTGCCTATCTAGATGATGGAATTCTCACCTGGGCAATAGTAAGGAAATCCTGAAAACATGACCCGTTGGTGGCTCTTGAGGACCGGAGTTGGGGAACACTGGTCTACAGCATACCTCACTATTCAGAATAATCTGATGGATGTGTACATGAGGAATAACATTATTCTGGCCATTACATCACTTGTATCCTGCATTTTTCCCCTGCTTTCCCCACTGCATGGTTCACCTCTAATTTCCAAATGTCTCTGAGCTAGTGGGTGGAGGCTAGCTACAAAGAGGTCTCTCATACACAGCACACACAGACATGAGGGATTCCTGCTGTCCTGTCACTATGGAGCACAAGTGCAGAGGATATTAAACAGCAATACCAACTGGAAACCCAGCACTGGGGGTGAGATCAAGGGCGTAACGATCACCGTCGCAGAGGCTGCTGGAAGGGAGGCCACTGACACCAATTTCATCTGTGTCAGGCTGGTGCAGTGCAGTACAGCGCAACCTCCACCAGGGGGAGCTTGAGAGGAAAGTGAGACTGCACACACAGGACAGCAGAACAGACGCCACCAAGTGGCAAGAGAGTGGTCAGACAAGTCGAGTCAAAAGCACGAGATAGCACGACAGTATAATAGGATTAGACAGATGGATAGTCAGAACGTAGCCAGAGATCAGTAAACCAGAACGGGCAATATACGGTACAATAGGGACAGACGGAAAGTACGTAAATAACCAAGCCAGGAGATCAGAACCGGAGAATCAAGCAGACAAGCAGACAGAGAAATACTGGGAAAAGGGCAGACAGAGGGAGTTAACAGACACAGGACAAGTCAGGGTTCACAGCAGGGCAAATCAAGAGCTACCAGCAGGGTCAGGTTAACATGCCGAAGGCAGAACTATAGCTGACACTGCCAGCAAGATTCATGGGCGCTAAATAGCAAACCTGAACCCAGAATGAGGCAGAGCAAAGTTAACCCTTGACATGATCCGTCCAGAAAAAAGGGCAGACACTAATAAAACCACCAAAACGAGAAACAGAGATCCCTAAAAAATAACATTTAATAATACCATTAAAAAACTATATTTATCCAAAATATTAATAAAAGAGTATTAAATGTACCTAATGGACCCTAGAATGAACTACAATGAGTCCTACCTGGCAGTGGAGGTTGGCACCCTACTTTGCTGCGGTTGGCGCCCCCACTCCTCGACGGCTTACCCTTTAAGGCCCTATTAAGGACCTATAATAGAAGAAAGGCTAAATACGCCCTACTCTCAACACCTATACTAATCACCTACCTGCCAGTGGAGGTTGGCACCCTAATTTACTGCGGTAGGCGCCCCCACTCAACGGCGGCTAGCCCTAGGGTCCCTAATAATCCCTAAGATTAAGGATAGAAAAACAGATATTGTCCCACAAACACCGCGATACCCGTAGAAGAGAAAAAAAACACAAAACGAAAGAATAAGATCCCAAAAATAGATAAATAATAAATTTAATAATAACAAGAAATAACACTGTACTCTACTGCTATACCACAGAGGGTAAGCCAATAATGTTATAGTGGAAGCACTATGTTAGCCTCCAGGTAATATGATACTGCCCAAATACGGGTATGCTGGGATTTTGTGGCAGCAGCCGGGTTCAAACCATGAGAATACAACAAATAGATGAGTATATTGGTGACATCTAAGTCTGATTGTCTATTTCTGCACTATTAGGACGATTGTGTCCTTAAAGTCTCATGTGTTATATTTTGATGAAGTTTCGCCACTTTATTTTCTAGTGGTGATTGTGATCCCAGGGGCTGCCTTGTAGGTTGTCTTTTTGTCCACTCTGTGTCATGGTTATTGTGCCATATTTATGGACACATACTATCTGTTATTTTTATATCAAATACTGATATATTATATAATGTCACGAGAGTGGTTTCTCAGTTGAGTGCTGGGTTTCTGTTTGTGGACATTAATATTGCTGCACCCAGCATAGCCGTATTTGGGCAGTATCATATTACCTGGAGGCTAACATAGTGCTTCCACTATAACATTATTAGCTTACCCTCTGTGGTATAGCAGTAGAGTACAGTGTTATTTCTTGTTATTATTAAATTTATTATTTATCTATTTTTGGGATCTTATTCTTTCGTTTTGTGTTTTTTTTCTCTTCTACGGGTATCGCGGTGTTTGTGGGACAATATCTGTTTGTCTATCCTTAATCTTAGGGATTATTAGGGACCCTAGGGCTAGCCGCCGTTGAGTGGGGGCGCCTACCGCAGTAAATTAGGGTGCCAACCTCCACTGGCAGGTAGGTGAGTAGTATAGGTGTTGAGAGTAGGGCGTATTTAGCCTTTCTTCTATTATAGCTCCTTAATAGGGCCTTAAAGGGTAAGCCGTCGAGGAGTGGGGGCGCCAACCGCAGCAAAGTAGGGTGCCAACCTCCACTGCCAGGTAGGACTCATTGTAGTTCATTCTAGGGTCCATTAGGTACATTTAATACTCTTTTATTAATATTTTGGATAAATATAGTTTTTTAATGGTATTATTAAAAGTTATTTTTTAGGGATCTCTGTTTCTCGTTTTGGTGGTTATATGTCTCTGAGATTCCGTACTATTGTAATTGGGTTTTTCAGACACTAATAAACCCTGGAGCGGATCATGACAATCTGGATGTGCATCCTTGGACAAACATTCAGGTGAAATGTATGGCAGTGCAGAGACCGCTTGGCTCCATGCACCATAATACAAGCTGCCGGCCAATCAGAAGCCGGCAGCTGACATCGATTTGCCAGTGACGCCCAGAGTATGGCAGTGATCGCATGCGCTGCCCATGCTGGCACGTCGAAGTCAGCTGTTGGCTCCTGTGCTGGTGTGGAAGTGGAGGAAGGTGAGAATAATCATTTGTGGGGTTTTTTAATGTGCTGGAGAAGAACATAAGAGGACCAGAATAGGGGGGCATTTTCCCAGACAGGATGGGGGGCATAATGCCAGGATAGGGGATATTATTACAGAATGGGGGGCATTATACCAGAATGAGGGACATTATACCAGAAATGGGACATTAAACCAGGATGGAGGATATTATAACAGGATGGGGGACTTTTTACTAGAATACAGACATTATGCCAGGATGGGGGAGCATTATACCGTAATGGGTGATGTTATAACAGAATGGGGGGACATAATACCATAATGGGGGCATTATACTAAGATGGATATTATGACAGGATTGAAGGTCATTATACCCAAATGGGGACATTATGCAAGTATACGGAGAATTATAACAGAATGGGGACATTATGCCAGGATGGGGGGTATTATAACAGAATGGAGGACTTTAAACCAAAATGGGGACATTATACCGGAATGGGGACATTATTCCAGGAAGGGGGAAAAGCTATAGCATGATGTCTAAGATGGGAGACTGGAAGGGGCCAGGATGGAGGAGATTATTACAAGCAGGAGCCAGGATGAGGGACATTATTACATGGAAGCGAACACAAAAGTTTTTACAGAATCTAGAATACATCTGACCAACATGCAGGTTAGGGGCCCAGGTTCAAATTTTGCACCCTGGCCCATCAGACTTTAGTAACGCCACTGGGTGAGATAAAACACTTACTGGAAAAAAAGGTGCATTATCTGTGTGTCTTTGCCTCTCCCTCCTCCTACCTTGTCAGTTCTTCATATACTGCAATAAGCTGCTGTGTTTTCATCTAGCAGTGAGCCGGAAATCCCTTTTCTTAGGTCTCCTTCACACGTCTGTGTTTTCAGTACGTGTGGTATCTGTTTCTTTCAGGGATAACCTATGCTGCTATGCACTTGTCCGTGTTTTTACATGGACCGTGTGTCCGTGCAAAACTCAGAGAAAGAAGAGTATTCCTTTGATGAGATGTATTACAAAGTTTTTATACTTGCTTGTACTATTGATTCATGCAAAGATTGCGTAACAGACCCTGACCGTCCAGTCTGAGCTATGTGCCCTGAAAAGAAGAGAGTTAAACGAGATGTCCAGGGATGGGGTACATGTCTGCTGCCACTCGATGTGACTGCAGACTTGTTAATCCTTACAGTGTGCACAGTGCACACTGTCAGCTAGCGATTTACACACTTCTGGCCACATTCCGACTAGATATGTCTGGCCTTTCACAATTTACTTGTATTGAGCGAGTTAGCTCACGTCTAGTCGGCATGTGATCCCATTAATGCAAATTGTAAACATGAAGTCACACTCCCGCACCTGGCACCAGCACTGGAGAATCTTGACAGTGCAGAGGGTGCGCGCTGTGATAATTCTCAAGTTCGTAGCAAAACCTTTGTACGTGAGGATATCCGAACACTGTGAAGTTTGACTTTTATTGCTGGAGGTACACATTAACTAGAGATACATTATAAATATTATATTATTGTGCAAGAGTGTAAAGGAAAGCAAGGAATGCATGAACTGTCTATGGCGAACCTGGCCCCGCTCACAGCCATGCAGGCATTAATACCGATACTTCTTTTTAATAACACAGCACAGCCCTCGGAGGGGTAATAATAACCGCTGCTGCGCTCATTAAACTCCGGATGCCGGCGTCTCTTTCATCAAACTGCAATGAAACCCTTACATTATTTATTATATGCGGGCGAATGAAATCTGCTTATAAAAAAGATATCTTGGTCTTCTTCATTAGGAGACAATGGTAAGAGTGTAATGTATCTGTAGAATTGTTTTATAATTCTCTTTGTAAATATTTACCTTTTAGGAAGTGGTCGATACAATGTAAAAAGTCTGCAAATCAGGAAAACTGTCTCTATAGGAGGCACTAGAGAACGTTTTCTTCCTTCTGGAGGAGAGCCATACCAAAAAACTGCTGTCGGATTCCCTTTAAATTTTGCAAAAAATCAAATTCTCCAGTTCTCCAATTTTTTGGAGTCATCAGAATGCCACCCATTGAAGGTTGTGGGAGAAGAGATGACACCGGTGAGCATTTATTTATTTTTTCCCACCACACTTCGAAGCAAATTAAATTTCCCACCCAAATTTGAGCAATTGGACAAATCTTGGGAGATTTACTCATCTCTAGTGCTGAGCCATTGCCTTTATCCATAACATCCTATGCTCCCTCCAAGGTTGTCTTGTGAGTAATCCATAATGCTTAGAATCCACTGAGCTTAGAATCAGTATTCAGAAGACACATGAATAGCACCTAGACATGGCCGTAAGGCACAAACCTGTCCCGTGTGCTTGACGTGTACACCAGTGATGTATGATGACAGGTCTACAATGCTCATGCATGACAGCTGACTGTACTGTTTGCTTTAGTTAAAAATGCCCGAGGATATACATTTACACATTCCTTCAGAGAAGCAGAAAAACACCATATAATATTCCAGCTGTCCCAGATTTACTAGGACGTTCCTTGGTTTTACAGGTCAGTACATCGCCCTATCTGGTTTCCTATTTGTAGCTTGAGCTACAACTAAAACTATCCATGGCTTTTGGAGTAAAACTTGTTTTCTTATAACTGATGACATCACACATCTATTTTTTATAAGCCAGTGATGTCACTTCTGTCTGTACTAATTTATTGGTTATGTAACCCCCCCCCAAAACCAGTTAACAAAGTACATACAAAAAAAGCCTTGCGCAGGCGTGTACTATGGAGGACAGAGAATGAACTTCAATCCAATATTGCAGCCAGCATGCAGCCAGCGGGTAAGGAAAGGGTGAATCAAACACCCGAAAACCCCACCCCTATGGCTGAAGATTGTTCCCTCCAAATTCAGGTGACAGAGTCCTTTTAAGCAGAGTTCCAGCTTCTATTATACTTCAGAGCTGTATTCATAAATCTGCTGGTTGTTTTTGGAAACAATCAATAAGGATGATGTCAGGGACACCTCTAACATTTTATCTCAGCTTGAACAATGCAATAGGAAAGTTAGTATTTTTTTCTGCACAGAAACGGAGGACGCCATCCGGGACACGCCTGTAAAAATTCGCCATTCAAAAGTTTATTTGGGGGCATGGGATCCATACTCAGCCCCATTCCTTGTATCAGACACACACATCATTGCCATTACAGGGATAGGACCCCCAATGGTGATACAGTGGTGTTCTGTCTTAAGGAAAAGCCCTTAATGTAACATCCCAGTAAAACCCCTTTAAAAGCATGTCCATAATTCACAAGTTTAACTGGAAAAGCCATAGTGTTTGGTCTTTACAATGGCGGATGGATGGGTTATTAATCTAGACCAGTCCATGGGATATATTTTCCTAGCAAAATGAGATCATCCATATGCAAATACCTAAAGAGGTGGAAAGGGGAAAAAAAAGATTAAGCATGTCCTTGTAAATGTTGGAGGTGGAATGTGGAACTAATGCAGTTGAATTATTACCTTAAAGTCATCAATAGCCGAAGACAATACCCGTCTCCGACATTACTTCACAGAGCATTGAAATTCCAGTACAAAGAAACCAGAAGCAGATTTCCTACTAATCTGTCACATTGGGAAACATTAGAGGAATCAAAAACTTTCCATTTACTTCCACGGGGAGAAAAAAAAAGTTGCAGAGTTCGAATTGCTCAAAAGTTAGATTTAGACCCCGCTTTGGCAAAATATAAGCCTGGCTGTAATAACTCTTAGAGGAAAGGTCCTACTAAGCCCATCGTCTGAAATGCTGTTTGGAAAATAGCAATAGCGGAGAGCAGCTATGAAAAAATCGGAGGTTGTATAAAGTGTTAATATTATTATTTATAATGTAACGGTTTTCAGCTCGAGCCATGGCGACTTGATGGATGAATGTTATGTAGGAAGATCAACCTTATCTAGATATGTCCACCCGAGTCTTCTCCATCGTAATCTTGATAGTAACAAGCCATCGGGTTGCTGGTCCTCCTCTTTGCCTTATTCCGTCTATTCTTCTGAACATGGATGAACGACCTGTAGGAAGAACGATCTTGTGCAAGTCTAGACAGGTCCACCAGGGTCTTCCCCGCCATTATCTTGATAGTATCAAGCCATCGGGCTGCTGGAATTCCTTTTTCCTTCTATTCTTCCCACCATGACGTCCTTCTCCAGTGATTGCTCTCTTCATATGATGTGTCCAAAGTAAGCAAGTCGTAGCTTGGTGATCTTTGCTTCGAGAGACACGTCTGACTATAAAAAAATTGGAGGTTGTAGAAAGTGTTAATATTATTATATATAATTTAATGGCCTTCTGCTAAGTCTCGAATCATGGCGACTTGATGGATGAATGTTATGTAGGAAGATTAACCTTATCTAGAGAGGTCCATCAGGGTCTTCTTCACCGTTATCTTGATAGCATCAAGTCATTGGGTTGCTGGACTTCATCTTCGCCTTATTCCTTCTATTATTCGGTCCATGAATGAACGCTCTGTAGGAAGAACGATCTTGTGCAAGTCTAGACGGGCTCACCAGGGTCTTCCCTGCTGTTTTCTTGATAGTATCAAGCCATCGAGTTGCTGAATTTCCTTGTTCCTTATTTTCTTCCGACCATGATGTTTTTCTCCAGTGATTGCCTTCTTCATATGATGTGTTCAAAGTAGACAAGTCGTAGCTTGGTGATTCTTGCTTCGAGAGACATGTCTGACTTGATTTGTTCAAAAATTGATTTGTTTATTCTTCTTGCCATCCAAGGTATTGATAAACTACTTCTCCAGCACCAACTTTCGAAGTATTAATAACAGTCATGTAAATGGCGCTTAGCACTGCCTTACGCCATGTCAGCAGGACTACTGCTCATCAAGAGTGGTATTAAATCCTGGTCCAATGTGAAATTACGTGACGTGGAAGAGTGGATGCAATGATGTTCTGCTACATGGGAAGGGTGACCTTGGTTAATATAAAGATGGGAAGTGGGTTGACATGTCATGTAATCTTCGAGGCACATCCTGGACAATGTGGAGCATTATGGGAATTAATGAAACCCTATTGTCTGGGTCTAAGTAATAGAAAGTAGCAAACTTCTTGTAGGGTCAGCTGATTCCATTTTTAGAGGGTAGAAAGATAGATGGGAAGGGTTCTCACATGACAAGGGCTAGTATAGATCACCAGCTTTGTGTTTGCCAATCTGGCTCTTACTCCCACAGCCTTTTGGTCTGAGTTTTGGAACCTGTCCTGTTTCGTAGACCCTATATTCTCACTACGCAAAAACCAGTCAAGGCTGTGGCGGTCCGGTCAATAGGAATGTATTGTTTCACCCATTGAGATTGACTCAGCATGACATCAGAGCAACTATTTGACTATTCATCATTGTCATGTGGCAATTTACCGACCAATCATGGAGAAGTGAACGGCATTGTGACTCAACTAAAAAATAGCAAAAACTGCCCTTCTATGGAGAAAAGTTGCATTTCCTCCACTTTTACATGTAGAAAAGTAATATTACAAGTCGCTAAATTATAAGGGGCACCTATTACGTCCCCCAGGCCTCCAAAAATGATGTTAAGTCTGTGAACTCCTAGATGGTAGTTACTTTGCACTCTTACACAACTCTTATTTTCATCCTCGGCATTTACTAAGTATTTTGGACTAGCCCTGGGGGACTAGTCATCATTTTCTCCGAGGATGACTATAAGAGTTGTGTAGGTGTACCAAGGGACTACCATCTAGTTGTTCAAAGATTTGATTGGGCTGTAAATGGTTTTCGGGCGGATTGTAAACTTTTGGGTACCCAGACAGGTTCCCTTTAATGGGAAATGTGTTGTAAGGAAGCATCTGATATTATTTCTACTGAGTAATGTCTACGTAACAAGTATCTTCAGATAATGGACGGTGTTGGAATCAGTTACTCAGGATGGAGGAAATGTTTGTGTCAGTGCCCGGCTTAAGGGAAAACATTGATTGCAGAGAAGTAAATGGATGTTTACATGATATAAACATCATCCCGGAGGGACGGAATCAGCAACATTTCTATTACTGCACCTCTTAGCTCATCCGCAGTAAGGGCTGATCTGACTATGTCATGCAATGGCGGAGATATTTTTGAACCTTGTTAACAAGTGGATTGTTTTCAACATATATTTAGGACAAACTTTAATAAGAACATGGCGTAGATGAGTAAATTAGCAGGCGGACACCTATGGTGAAATTAAATGATCACCCATCTTTGCATAACTCGATAGTACAAGCAACTATATGAAACTTTGTAATATATCTTATCAGAGAAATCTGCTTCTTTCTCCACTTATGAGCCACTTCGTTCCCTCTTTATTGCCTCCTTATTAGACCATCCGCTCAAATCGGCCTTTGTTAAGATAAAAGAGACTGCCAGCTCACTGAGAGATCAGATTACAGCTGTCTATTAAAATCTATAGACAAGGGAAAAGAAAGAAGGAGAAGAGAGAGGAAGACACACCGAGATCATGCGGCATATTTCTGGTGTTTTGCCTCACCACCGTGCAGGTTTCACAGCTACACAGCTCAGTACTGCTGTATAATGTCCTCTATGTGGCTGCAACTTCTGTCTGATAGAGAGAATGAAGTGCAGGAATCCCTCATGTCTGTGTGTGCATCGTATATAACATGTCATAGAAGACAAATATACCCACTAGCTCAGAAGCAACTCAAAATTGGAGATATAGCCAGCAGAGGAAAAAACTGGTGAAAAATACAAGAAACAAATCATGTAATAAACAGAAATAGTAACAGCTTCTTCTGAAACGTCACCTGATACTAAAGGTACACTTTATCTTTAAAACCCCTCACTGACATCGGACGGGATTGTATGTCCCCTGCTTTGATGCAGGGCTCCGGCGGTAAGCCCACCTCAACGCCGGGACATGTCAGCTGTTTTGAACAGCTGACATGTGCGCGCAATACCCGCGGGTGGAATCACGATCCGCTCGCAGCTATTAACTAGTTAAATGCCGCTGTCAAACGCTGTCAAACAGTAGCATTTACCATGCGCTTCCGGCCATCCGGCCGTAAATACGCTCACCGGTGGCCCCGTCACATGATCTGGGGTCATCGGTGCATCATCATGACAATCAGTGGTCTCCATGAGACCTCTATGGTTGTTGAGGCCGGATTGCTGTGAGCGCCACCCTGTTGAAAAGCGATAAAGGTTGCACCATTAGTTACCAAGAATGACTACTCTAGAACAATGAAAATGCATTACTGCCATAGAAAATAGGAAAAAAGCGCTATATAATGTACACATGAAATATTTATCTGCAAAAATTGCTATGAAAAAAGGAAGGTACTTCGCGCATAAATTGGCCAATTGCCACGTCAAGGGGTTCTTCGTAATTGGGTCCCTGTCCTGTTTTGTCACCTCTCCTGGGCAAAAAAGCCTACAATTTATGGGTCAGGAGTGGACCAGCTAACTACGGTACTTAAAATCACCTGTGGCTATTGGGAGTGGGAGTGCACATGTCCAAAAAGGCTTAGTACAAATAAAGAACAAGACCGGTGCCACCCTGTTGTCGGCCCTCATAGCAAGTCTGCAATTCAGCTACATAGAGGCGATATGACCATCCCCTCTATGTAGCAGAGCTGATCAAGTTGTGGCAGCTTCTAACCTCCCATAGAGACTATTGAAGCATGCCAAAATTAAAAAAAGAATGTTTTTAAAAATTTGAAACAAAAAACATAAAAGTTCAAATCACTCCCCTTCGCCCCATGCAAAATAAAAAAATAAAAATAAAATCAAACGTACACATATTTGGTATCGCCGCATTCAGAATCGCCCGATCTATCAATAAAAATAAGGACTAACCTGATCGCTAAATGATGTAACGAGAAAAAAAATCAAAACACCAGAATTACGTTATTTTGGTCGCCTCGGCATTGCATTAAAATGAAATAATGGGCAATCAAAATATCGTATCTGCACAACAATGGTATAATTAAAAACGTCAGCTTGGCACGCGAAAAATAAGCCCTCACCCAACTTGAGATCACAAAAAATGGAGACGCTACAGGTATTGGAAAATGGCACAATTTTTTTTTTTTTTTTTAGCAAAGTTTGGAATTTTTTTTCACCACTTAGATAAAAAAGAACCTAGACATGTTTGGTGTCTGTGAACTCGTAAGCACCTGGAGAATCATAATGGCCGGTCAGTTTAAGCATTTAGTGAACCTAGCAAAAAAACAAGGAAAAAACAAGTGGGGGATTGCACTTTTTTTTCCATGTGAGTATGTGCAAGTTTTGTGTGAGGCAACTTTTGCATGTGTTGCAACTTTTGTGCATATGGCAATTTTTCCGCGTGTGCAAGTTTTGCGTGTGGCGAGTTTTCCATGAGGTGAGTTTTGCACTTGTGGCGAGTTTTGCGTGAGCCTAATTTTTGCATGTGGCGAGTTTTGCGCATGGCGAGTTTTGAGCGGCGACTTTTGTGTTTCGACTTTTATTTGGCGAGGTTGGTGTATGTGTGGTGAAATGTGTGCTGAGGGTGGTATATGTGTTCAAGCACGTGGTAGTGTGTGGCCCATTTTGTTCACAGGTCCTGCGCGCCTGTGCGAGAAGGACCTGCCGTGATGTCACGGTCATGTGACCGTGACGTCATCACAGGTCCTGCGCGCCTGCGCGAGAAGGACCTGCCATGATGTCACGGTCAGGTGACCGCGACTTCATCACAGGTCCTGCGCGCCTGCGCGAGAAGGACCTGCCATAACGTCACGGTCATGTGACCGCGACGTCATCACAGGTCCTGCGCTCATAGTCATACCAACCCTGGGACCGGAAGCTGCCGCGTGCACCGTACACAGGAGCCAGGACTAAGGTGAGTATATGTTTATTTTTTATTTTATGTCACTGGCCATACTACATTACTGGGCAATATACTACGTGGCTGACCAATATACTACATACTACGTGGCTGGGCAATATACTACATTGCTGGGAAATATACTACGTGGCTGGGCAATATACTACATGAATGGGCAATATACTACGTAGCTGACCAATATACTACATACTATATGACTGGGCAATATACTACGTGGCTGGGCAATATACTACATGACTGGGCAATATACTACGTAGCTGACCAATATACTACATACTACGAGGCTGTGCAATATACTACGTTACTGGGCAATATACTACGTGACTGGGCAATATACTACGTGGACATGCATATTCTAGAATACTCGATGCGTTAGAATCGGGCCACCATCTAGGAGATAGTAAATATCTGTGGTTAGTTATAGCACCTCACTTCTCTTATTTTCCCATCATGCCTCTCATTTTCCCAATCACATCTTTCATTTTCCCCCTCACATCTCTCATTTTCTCCCTCACACCTCTCATTTTCTCCCTCACTCCTCTCATTTTCTCCCTCACTCCTCTCATTCCCCACTAACACTTGTCATTTCGACCTCACATCTGTCATTTTCCGATCACTGCACTATTTTCCCTCACTCCTCTCATTTTGCACTCACACCTTTTCATTTTCACCTCACACCTCTCATTTTCACCTCAGTATATACATGTTTGTCATCTCCCTTTCTCCCTTATATATAGTATACACCTGTATGTCATCTCCTGTATATAGTATATACCTGTATGTCATCTCCCCTGTATATAGTATGTACCTGCTGTGTGTCGTCTCCCCTGTATATAGTATATACCTGTATGTCATCTCCTTCTATATATAGTATATACCTGTATGTCATCTCCTTCTATATATAGTATATACCTGTATGTCATCTCCTCCTGTATATAGTATATACCTGTGTGTCATCTCCCCTGTATATAGTATATATCTGTGTGTCAACTCCTCCTGTATATAGTATATACCTGTATGTCATCTCACCTGTATATAGTATATACCTGCTGTGTGTCATCTCCCCTGTATATAGTATATACCTGTATGTCATCATCTCCTATATATAGTATATACCTGTATGTCATCTCCTTCTATATATAGTATATACCTGTATGTCATCTCCTCCTGTATATAGTATATACCTGTGTGTCATCTCCCCTGTATATAGTATATATCTGTGTGTAATCTCCTCCTGTATATAGTATATACCTGTATGTCATCTTCTATATATAACATATACCTGTATGTCATCTCTCCTGTATATAGTATATATATGTGTGTCATCTCCCCTGTATATAGTATATACCTGTGTGTCATCTCCTCCTGTATTAGACCTCGTTCACACGTTATTTGCTCAGTATTTTTACCTCAGTATTTTTAAGCTGAATTGGCAGCCTGATAAATCCCCAGCCAACAGGAAGCCCTCCCCCTGGCAGTATATATTAGCTCACACATACACATAATAGACAGGTTATGTGACTGACAGCTGCCGTATTTCCTATATGGTACATTTGTTGCTCTTGTAGTTTGTCTAATTATTAATCAGATTTTTGTTTTTGAAGGATAATACCAGACTTGTGTGTGTTTTAGGGCGAGTTTCGTTTGTCAAGTTGTGTGTGTTGAGTTGCGTGTGGCGACATGCATGTAGCGACTTTTGTGAGATGAGTTTTGTGTGGGGACATGCGTGTAGCAACTTTTTGTGTGTCGAGTTGCATGTGACAGGTTAGTGTAGCAAGTTGTGTGCAGCAAGTTTTGCGCATGCCAAGTTTTGCGTGTGGCGAGTTTTATGTGTGGTGCCTTTTGAGTATGTGCAAGTTTTGTGTGAGGCAACTTTTGCATGTGTTGCAACTTTTGTGCATGTGGCAATTTTTCCGCGTGTGCAAGTTTTGTGTGTGGCGAGTTTTCCATGAGGTGAGTTTTGCACTTGTGGCGAGTTTTGCGTGAGCCTAGTTTTTGCATGTGGCGAGTTTTGCGCGTGGCGAGTTTTGAACGGTGACTTTTGTGTTTTGACTTTTATGTGGCGACGTTGGTGTATGTGTGGTGAAATGTGTTGTGAGGGTAATATGTGTTCAAGCACGTGGTAGTGTGTGGCGCATTTTGTGTGTGTTCATATCTCCGTGTGTGGTGAGTATCCCATGTCGGGGCTCCACCTTAGCAACTGTACGGTATATACTCTTTGGCGCCATCGCTCTAATTCTTTAAGTCCCCTTTGTTCACATGTGGCAGCTGTCAATTTGCCTCCAACACTTTTCCTTTCACTTTTCCCCATTATGTAGATAGGGGCAAAATTGTTTGGTGAATTGGAAAGCGCGGGGTTAAAATTTCACCTCACAACATAGCCTATGACGCTCTCGGGGTCCAGACGTGTGACTGTGCAAAATTTTGTGGCTGTAGCTGCGACGGTGTAGATGGCAATCCCAGACATACACACACACATACATACACACACACACACACACACACACACACACACACACATTCAGCTTTATATATTAGATGTAGAGTCTGAATCCATCTGTTGCCATTAATATCCAATGCCCAACAGGAAATTAGATTCTTAAATTAGGACCAGTGTGAAATTTGCAATTTTTTCACATAAATACCGATATAAAACGTAAAATGAATTATGTATTTTTTTAATAAATGCATTTTAAATAAAAACTTGATTTAAACAATAGATCTTCTGATGACACATTGAGAAAGCCTCATCCTGCCACCTGCTGGTAGAATTGTTCATTCCAGTTTCTTTAGACTATAAAACATTCCTGCAAAAAGATTAAAAAGGAGATAATGATCTAATCCCAGGCTGAAGCCTCAACCTCCTGGATAAATCCCCCAATGTTTTCCCCATCGAGATCTGAAGTGGAGAATGATCAGTAAGTGACATTTCTACATTTATCCACATCAAGAGGTGAAGAAACGATTTGTATCTGCAGCAAATGAACGTTCCGTTGTGTAAACAGAAGCGCCGGAATGATAAATGTGCGCGGAAAACATGTCTGGATCTGCCTACGAGATGCTCCGCTCTTCACACACCATTGCTAACCCGTGATGTGCGCTTCACACGTATATATCACAAACTCGGCAGTCTGAAATCCAGCCAACACTACGCATTTCAGGTCACCGCACTGCTCCTACTACAGTACACGGGGACATGGTGTTCCTATGTATGCTCTTCACTCAGCAGCCTATGGCGCCATCTCAAAAGCAATCTCATTATAAATAAGGGGCCCAGGCAGCTCTCTGGCACGGCCGGGATGTCATTCACTTAAATCAGAAATTCAGATACTAGGGTAAACCTGTTTAATTACACCACTTTTCCTTGTTATAACTAGAGTCTGATGGGCCTCATTGCAAAATTTGGACCTGGGCTTCCACCTGCATGTTGGTTGGACTTATGGGCCCTTGTAGTGTTCTCCCCCCATGTAATAATGACCCCGTCCTGACGACTTCCTGTAACAGTGTCCCCCATCCGAGGCACCTTCCAGTAATAATATCCTCATCCTGACCCCTTCCAATAATAATGCCTCCCATCCTGGTATAATGTTCCCATTCTAGTATAATGCCCCCATTCTTGTATAATTATCAAATTCTGGTATAATGTCCCCATTCTGGTATAATGCCCACATTTTTGTATAACTATCCCATTCTGGTATAATGTTCCCATTCTGGTATAATGCCCCCATTTTTGTATAATTATCCCATTCTGGTATAATGTTACCATTCTGGTATAATGCCCCCATTCTTGTATAATTATCCCATTCTGGTATAATGTTACCATTCTAGTATAATACCCCCATTCTTGTATAATTATTCCATTCTGGTATAATGTCCCCATTCTGGTATAATGCCCCCATTTTTGTATAATGATCCCATTCTGGTATAATGCCCCCATTCTTGTATAATTATCCCATTCTGGTATAATGTTACCATTCTAGTATAATACCCCCATTCTTGTATAATTATTCCATTCTGGTATAATGTCCCCATTCTGGTATAATGCCCCCATTTTTGTATAATTATCCCATTCTGGTATAATGTTCCCATTTTGATATAATGTCCCCATCCTGGTATAATGTTCCCATTCTGGTTTAATGTCCCCAATACTGGCTGGTGTAATGTCCCCCATACTGGTACAATGCACCCATCCTGGTATCATGCACCCATCCTGGTATAATGTCCCCCAATTTGGTATAATGTATCCCATTCTGGTATAAAGTCCCTATTCTAGTATAATGTCCCCATCCTGGTATAATGCCCCCATCCTGGTATAATGCCCCCATCCTGATACAATGGGCCCATCTTGGTATAATGTCCCCATCATGATTTAATGGCCCCATCTTGGTATAATGTCCCCATCATGATATAATGTCCCCATCCTGCTATAATGTCCCCATCCTGCTATAATGTCCCCATCCTGGTATAATGCCCCCATTTTGGTATAATGTCCCCATCCTGCTATAATGTCCCCATTCTGGTATAATGTACCCATTTTGGTATAATGTCTAAATTGTGATATAATGTCCCCATTTTGGTATAATGTCCCAATCCTGGTATACAGTCTCCATTCTGGTATAATGTCTCCTTCCTGGTATACAGGACAGCTTCATCTTCTGTACTGCCATGCAAAGGGCGTCACTGGCAAGCTGACGTCTGCTGCTGGCCTCTGAATGACTGGCAGCGAGTGTTTCAGGGCAGGAAGCCGGAAGGTCGCTGAGCCTCAATACATTTCTGCTGAGTGGGCATCCAAGGACACACATCCAGGTGAATTGACGTCCTTGGGTCCCCTTTCCACAAGTTTAGGTTACACCCTCTGCGGTCGCAATCATTACATCAAGGAATTGCATAATGTTGCGTCCAACTTTCCAACCAATTATATTAATTTATCTCAATATAAATTCAATACATGCAAGTAAACCCTGGACACAGTGCAAATCACATCACAACTACTAGGTGGCCACATATAGCATAAACATCTCCCAACAGAGTAACTAAAAAAATTTTTTTTCACAATTAGTCATCCCATGCCATTTATCTTGGGATATGTGTAAAACTAAGGAAGTAAATAAAGGCACAGATGATTGGCCTCGGGGAGACCAAAACATCCAACACCGCGGAGACACCATCACGTGTTTCTCAACGCAGTGATTCCAGAACACTGCCCCCATCCCTTATGGGAAATATGCAGATGCATGTAAAGAAGCTGCGGAGACACCATCACGTGTTTCTCGACGCAAGCAGTGAATAGCCAGGCCTTTCCCCGGGAAGGAACAACCACGGGAAGGGCAGCATCCTATGAAGGAAAGCCACCTATGCCAAGCATGGTATCCATCCACAGACAGCTGTTTCGGGGTTTTTGCCCCTCATCAGTGTGGAGTAGGAATCTGGCTATTAGGAGCAGTGCCTAGTAAATAGGCAATAAAGGCACAGATGATTGGCCTCGGGGAGACCAAAACATCCAACACCGCGGAGACACCATCACGTGTTTCTCAACGCAGTGATTCCAGAACACTGCCCCCATCCCTTATGGGAAATATGCAGATGCATGTAAAGAAGCTGCGGAGACACCATCACGTGTTTCTCGACGCAAGCAGTGAATAGCCAGGCCTTTCCCCGGGAAGGAACAACCACGGGAAGGGCAGCATCCTATGAAGGAAAGCCACCTATGCCAAGCATGGTATCCATCCACAGACAGCTGTTTCGGGGTTTTTGCCCCTCATCAGTGTGGAGTAGGAATCTGGCTATTAGGAGCAGTGCCTAGTAAATAGGCAATAAAGGCACAGATGATTGGCCTCGGGGAGACCAAAACATCCAACACCGCGGAGACACCATCACGTGTTTCTCAACGCAGTGATTCCAGAACACTGCCCCCATCCCTTATGGGAAATATGCAGATGCATGTAAAGAAGCTGCGGAGACACCATCACGTGTTTCTCGACGCAAACAGTGAATAGCCAGGGCTTTCCCCGGGAAGGAACAACCACGGGAAGGGCAGCATCCTATGAAGGAGCAGTGCCTAGGCCAATCATCTGTGCCTTTATTGCCTATTTACTAGGCACTGCTCCTAATAGCCAGATTCCTACTCCACACTGATGAGGGGCAAAAACCCCGAAACAGCTGTCTGTGGATGGATACCATGCTTGGCATAGGTGGCTTTCCTTCATAGGATGCTGCCCTTCCCGTGGTTGTTCCTTCCCGGGGAAAGCCCTGGCTATTCACTGTTTGCGTCGAGAAACACGTGATGGTGTCTCCGCAGCTTCTTTACATGCATCTGCATATTTCCCATAAGGGATGGGGGCAGTGTTCTGGAATCACTGCGTTGAGAAACACGTGATGGTGTCTCCGCGGTGTTGGATGTTTTGGTCTCCCCGAGGCCAATCATCTGTGCCTTTATTGCCTATTTACTAGGCACTGCTCCTAATAGCCAGATTCCTACTCCACACTGATGAGGGGCAAAAACCCCGAAACAGCTGTCTGTGGATGGATACCATGCTTGGCATAGGTGGCTTTCCTTCATAGGATGCTGCCCTTCCCGTGGTTGTTCCTTCCCGGGGAAAGGCCTGGCTATTCACTGCTTGCGTCGAGAAACACGTGATGGTGTCTCCGCAGCTTCTTTACATGCATCTGCATATTTCCCATAAGGGATGGGGGCAGTGTTCTGGAATCACTGCGTTGAGAAACACGTGATGGTGTCTCCGCGGTGTTGGATGTTTTGGTCTCCCCGAGGCCAATCATCTGTGCCTTTATTGCCTATTTACTAGGCACTGCTCCTAATAGCCAGATTCCTACTCCACACTGATGAGGGGCAAAAACCCCGAAACAGCTGTCTGTGGATGGATACCATGCTTGGCATAGGTGGCTTTCCTTCATAGGATGCTGCCCTTCCCGTGGTTGTTCCTTCCCGGGGAAAGGCCTGGCTATTCACTGCTTGCGTCGAGAAACACGTGATGGTGTCTCCGCAGCTTCTTTACATGCATCTGCATATTTCCCATAAGGGATGGGGGCAGTGTTCTGGAATCACTGCGTTGAGAAACACGTGATGGTGTCTCCGCGGTGTTGGATGTTTTGGTCTCCCCGAGGCCAATCATCTGTGCCTTTATTGCCTATTTGCTAGGCACTGCTCCTAATAGCCAGATTCCTACTCCACACTGATGAGGGGCAAAAACCCCGAAACAGCTGTCTGTGGATGGATACCATGCTTGGCATAGGTGGCTTTCCTTCATAGGATGCTGCCCTTCCCGTGGTTGTTCCTTCCCGGGGAAAGGCCTGGCTATTCACTGCTTGCGTCGAGAAACACGTGATGGTGTCTCTGCAGCTTCTTTACATGTAAAACTAAGGAAGGACACATCTATATCCAGCTGTTACTTTATATTTCTTCAATTAAACTTGGTTCATCTAAGGAACATGATATAAGCCTCCTCCAAAAAGGCTGCATCCGATGCTCATAGACTAATGGTAAAACGCCAATGGAAATTCCAACGAGACCACCCTAAATAATGGGTCAACATAAAAAGGAAAAGAAAAGATTACATTCTTTACTTGAAACCTTGTAATAGTTCATAGGTGGGAGGTCAAGAACAAATTACAACTTCCCAGTTGCAAAATCAAAGCCAACCAGGACTGGGCCCCTTCTTTTCAGGGCCTCTCTGATACATTTGGTAATGAAAATATCTGCCTAAATCAGATCGGTGTCTTTTTGATGGAGCTTGGAGTTTAGAGTTTGTCCTTGTGCAGCCACCTAAGGGCAGCTACTGGGAGAAAATGAACTTTATATCTCCCGGGACCCGCCGGCTTTCAGTTATAGAGGAGTGGCTACTGTTGGATCTTCAAGGTGTATTTTTTTATGAAGCAAAATTGGAAATAACCTCAAGAGACAGAATTTGGTGAAGTGCTCTGGATCCGATAAAGCACTTTAAGGCTTATTTGATCTTGCTGCCAGATCCCCTTTACAGTGAAGGAAAAGCCTAGTGATGACTCCAGGTTAATAAGAAGGATGGCGGCACTGAGTACATGGCTGGCCAGTACAATGACTGATAACACCTCTATATACAGTAGATAACACAGGATCCACCATTCACAATAGGTGATGTCACAGCTCACCTCCTCCTCCTGTACAATGACTGATAACACCTCTATATACAGTAGATAACACAGGATCCACCATTCACAATAGCTGATGTCACAGCACATCTCCTCCTCCTGAATAAATAACTGATAACACCTCTATTTACAGTAGATAAAGGATCCACCATTCACAATAGGTGATGTCACAGCTCATCACCTCCTCCTCCTGTACAATGACTGCTAACATCTCTATATACAGTAGATAACACAGGATCTACCATTCACAATAGGTGATATCACAGCTCACCTCCTCCTCCTGTACAATGACTGATAACACCTCTATACACAGTAGATAACACAGGATCTACCATTCACAATAGGTGATATCACAGCTCACCTCCTCCGCCTGTAAAATGACTGATAGCACCTCTATATACAGTAGATAACACAGGATCCACCATTCACAATAGGTGATGTCACAGCTCACCTCCTCCTCCTGTACAATGACTGATAACACCTCTATACACAGTAGATAACACAGGAGCCACCATTCACAATATATTATGTCACAGCTCACCTCATCCTCCTGTACAATGACTGATATCACCTCTATATACAGTAGATAACACAGGATCTATCATTCACAATAGGTGATGTCACAGCTCACCTCCTCCTCCTGTACAAGGACTGATAGCACCTCTATATACAGTAGATAACACAGGAGCCACCATTCACAATAGGTGATGTCACAGCTCTCCTCCTCCTCCTGTATAATGACTGATAACACCTCTATATATAGTAGATAACACAGGACCCACCATTCACAATAGGTGATGTCACAGCTCACCTCCTCCTCCTGTACAATGACTGATAACACCTCTATACACAGTAGATAACACAGGATCCACCATCCACAATAGGTGATGTCACAGCTCACCTCCTCCTCCTGTACAATGACTGATAACACCTCTATATACAGTAGATAACACAGGAGCCACCATTCACAATATGTGATGTCACAGCTCACCTCATCCTCCTGTACAATGACTGATAACACCTCTATATACAGTAGATAACACAGGAGCCACCATTCACAATATGTGATGTCACAGCTCACCTCATCCTCCTGTACAATGACTGATAACACCTCTATATACAGTAGATAACACAGGAGCCACCATTCACAATATGTGATGTCACAGCTCACCTCATCCTCCTGTACAATGACTGATATCACCTCTTTATACAGTAGATAACACAGGATCTACCATTCACAATAGGTGATGTCACAGCTCACCTCCTCCTCCTGTACAAGGACTGATAACACCTCTATACACAGTAGATAACACAGGAGCCACCATTCACAATATGTTATGTCACAGCTCACCTCATCCTCCTGTACAATGACTGATATCACCTCTATATACAGTAGATAACACAGGATCTACCATTCACAATAGGTGATGTCACAGCTCACCTCCTCCTCCTGTACAGGGACTGATAGCACCTCTATATACAGTAGATAACACAGGAGCCACCATTCACAATAGGTGATGTCACAGCTCTCCTCCTCCTCCTGTATAATGACTGATAACACCTCTATATACAGTAGATAACACAGGAGCCACCATTCACAATAGGTGATGTCACAGCTCTCCTCCTCCTCCTGTATAATGACTGATAACACCTCTAGGTATAGTAGATAACACAGGATCCACCATTCACAATAGGTGATGTCACAGCTCACCTCCTCCTCCTGTACAATGACTGATAACACCTCTATACACAGTAGATAACACAGGATCCACCATTCACAATAGGTGATGTCACAGCTCACCTCCTCTTCCTCCTGTACAATGACTGATAACACCTCTATATACAGTAGATAACACAGAATCCACCTTTCATTATATGTGATGTCACAGCTCACCTCCTCCTCTCATATTGACTGATTTTGTCCAGAATAGAGCATGCTCAGATGATGCATGTATAGAAACAAATAGGGTATTAGACTGTCTATTGCTGCTAATGTATATGTCAAAAACAAGAAGCAGGAGTCTAATAATTGGCCTAGTATTAGTGTAAAAACTGCACAATTGTTTTTAAATATTTTAATTGGAGGTGATCGAGCACTAAGTGTGAGAATATTAAAAAAAATACTTTAAAAAAAAAAAACTATGAATTTAGCATAAAAAGTAGATTTAAACAACGGGTCATTATGTAAAGAACTTACACAGACAGGAAAAGAGTGAACGCGAAGGCTATAAAGAGTCGCAGACGTCCTCATACACAGGCGCTGCTCCTTCCATCCCCTCCCCCACACGAGACTCGTTTTTGGATTGGAGGCATCTTCATATTTTGAATTTTGATTGTGTTTTTGAACTACGGTTTTATTCATTTGTTATAAATAAACTTATACTTTTGAACTGAACATTCTGTGGCCTGCCTAATGTTTGGGGGGGGGCTCTTGTGGGGAATCATTAGTATTGAATGTGTTCTTTGAAAATTGGTTAATGGACTAATATGTATAAGCTGCTCCTTACATATTGTAATGTATGTTTTTTGGAAGCTTTTAATTAACCTCTGTTTTTGGACAATATTAGATCATAAATTCTGCTGAAGCTTTAGGAGCATTAAAAATTAATGAAAATGCATAATATTCCAGTTTTATTGAATATTCATGAATTGTGGTCAGACCAACCTCATTTACATTATTGCCAAGACTTTTCTTATTTCTTATGCCTTCTCGCCCTCTGCTGGCTACTGTAGATTATAGCAATGTAAAATGTTCCTATTGAGTACATACATTTCCTTTAAAATCGCCCCTAGATGATATTTTAAGGCATTAGTCAATGGCCAAGTGGTAATGATGACCTTAAGGCAGAAAGCTGCTTTGGAGACCCATCCGCATCCTCAAATGTCGCCCACGCATTTGAATAAGTGATGCTTCATTTCAGCAGTTTCCTCCTTAAAAGTCCCACCGATAGATCCAAGCCAAGTACATACTCGTAGGGTGATCTACTATATGATATTGGGTTGTCTAATCTGATCCATCCCTCATCTGTGAAATACTAGCTTGATATACTTGTACATTTTCTCTAAAGCCTCGTAAACAAGCAATGTAAATCACCACCAAAAAAATGGGGGCATCTCGATTTTTTTTTTCCTGTAGGGCCTCCTGTTAAGGTGCCCTCTGATAATACACAGTTTAACTCATTCCTTTGAGTTCTCCACAGTCTTCAGACACTCATTATCTTCTTTGACCCCTCTGAACATCTAGACTGAACCGAAGGATTCATTTTTGCTTCTTCATGAGTGTTATACATTTTTGTTTTATGGAGAACTATAATGTATATCTGATGTGGGCATTGATGAACTTTTATTTTTACGAAGTTCAACCAAATCCTTATAAAAACATATTAAGATATCCTTCATTACATGGACAGAGAGCAACAGAAGTCTTCAAAGTCTCTGATGGAAGTTCTAGATTAAAGAGTCAAATATAAATCTCACACATACATTACCAACATGTGGTTGGTCTATACATTTTTTGGTGTATCCCTCCATTTTTGGTTGGACATCCATTCTTTGATTGCTCCATCCCTTCTATGGATGGTCCATTCATTCTTTGGTTGGTCCATTCATTCTTCGGTTGGTCCATTCATTCTATAGTTGGTCCATTCATTCTTTGCTTGGTCCATTCATTCTATGGTTGGTCCATTTATTCTATGCTTGGTCCATTCAGTCTTTGATTGGTCCATTCATTCTTTGGTTGGACCAAGCATTCCTTGGTTGGTCCATCCATTCTTTCCTTCTGTCTTCCCTATAAACGTCTTGTTGGCCAGCTTGGATTTGGGGGTCTACTAATGATATCTTGAGCCTGCAATTTTGGTCTTCGAGTGGGCAGTGCTGGTCTATTATTACCAGGAAAGAATGACCGTCTAGATGTAGAAGGAAGAGATGGTGCACTAGGTAAGACCCGTGTAAACAGGTGGTGAGTTGAGGTACTTGGGATATCCGGAGGTGGTGGTAATGGTCGGTTTCTAATCCAGTCTACCTCCTCTTCATCGACAATGTTGTCAGCGCATGCACCCCATACATTTGAGGCAGCGTTCTGCTGGCACAAGATAACGTCATGGTTATAAAGTCACCTTGGAACAGACAAACATGGAGAGTCTTCTAGGAGGTCAGACAACACGAGAAAGCACTGCAGAGACGACAAGACAGACAGAGATAGCCATACAACCGACTGGAGCCACAGGGTTCTTTACTCACATCATGGTTTGGCTGGGCTGAGGTGCTCGTCGGATTTGTTGTCTACAACACAATAAAATACAAGGAAAGAAGCAGAGATGAGCTTTATAAGAAAGACAGGCAAACATTTATGTATTTTCTTATCTAGGAAAACCCAAAATTGACCATGTTCATGTTCACTGAAGACAAGAGGTCAAGAACTTCAAGTGCCCATAATCATAAAAGTTGGCTGAACCCACCAAATTTGGAGGACTATCGTATTTGTATAAGGTTGTGCTGACTCTTTCATGGTAGATGATGTCAGATACATTTCCACATAGTCAACCCTTTTGTTCTAAGGGAAGCGAGGCTACCACTGGAAGTGTCTAGCATGCGTATGAGGGTATCACGACGATTAGTTTTGGGCTAAAAGCTATTGAAGATGTGTGTCTATCTATACGTATAACCCATACTCAGTGGTGGTGGTAGTGTCAGTAAGCACTGTGCCCAGCCCCTGAAGACGAAAGTACTGCCATGTTTGTTTTAATGGACCATGTTGATCCAATATCACCTGCCATCACCCAGTTTATGGTGACCTATTGGGTAACGATAAATAAAGTTGTGTCCCCTATAATCCCATATAAAAGTGCCTGATGATACCAACCTGTCCTACGTCTGAAACTGCAGCAATGTGAACCTCCTCTCTGCCTGTAATTGTCGTGCGGCAGAATGGACACGTGTTTTCTGATTTCTACAGGAAAGAAAGTCAAGACTATTCAGTAAAAGACAAGTTATTAAGATGTCACCGACCCACTGCAACATCACTATAACTATTCATTATTTGTATCTAACTGACGCTTTCCTATTCTCCCAAAAACATCCATGCGCTTCTCAGAAAAATGTTTGACCTCTCGGATTCTCAAAAAAGTTGGCCAATGGAGAGGCCATTAGAGCTGAGCTCGCTCCATACACTGTAGGTACCAACAATCTTATACAACATATATGCAATAAATATATATCCTAAAGGCTACCTGGACAAAATAAGTGCACCCTGGTGTCTTACCTGCCATGAAGTCAGACACGCGTCGCACAGTAAGTGTCCACAGGGCTGTATCCGAGTATTCTTCTCATTGTCCGTGCAGATCTTGCACAACTGAAATGTGGAATCCATATCTGAATACAATTCCCATTGTTCCTACATGGAAAGAAAAATAATAAAGAACAATATATCAGACGAATAGATAAAAGATAGAACAGAACTATACAGTAAAAGAGTCTGGTATCTTGGCTGCCAACAGTGATCAAGATGACATGACAAGTAATTGTATTGTGAACAGTCAGAATAGGCGGCTTCACATAACTGCCACCTGAAGAAGACAGAACTATTCCGTTGAAACGCGTTTTGGGACTATTAAATGAAAACTTTTTAATACCAACTGAACTGTGTCGCTTGCGCTCCATATGACGGGTCCATTTTTACTTTATCAAGTAATTGTATTCGGCTGTGAGAAGTCACTGTGGAAGGTGGCATTTGTGGTAGGTGGAATTTGTGGCACGTGGCAGGTTTCATTTACAATAGGTGGCATTTGTAGTAGGTGTCATATGCAGTCGGTATCATATGCAGTAGGTGTCATTTGCCCTAGGTGTCATTTGCAGTAGATGTCATTTGCAGTAGGTGTCATTTGCAGTAGGTGTCATTTGCAGTAGGTGTCAATTGCAGTAGGTGTCATTTGCCCTAGGTGTCATTTGCAGTAGGTGTCATTTGCAGTAGGTGTCATTTGCCCTAGGTGTCATTTGCAGTAGGTGTCATTTGCAGTAGGTGTCATTTGCAGTAGGTGTCATTTGCCCTAGGTGTCATTTGCAGTAGGTGTCATATGCCCTAGGTGTCATTTGCCCTAAGTGTCATTTGCAGGAGGTGTCATTAGCAGTAGGTGTCAATTGCAGTAGGTGTCATTTGCAGTAGGTGTCATTTGCAGTAGGTGTCATTTGCCCTAGGTGTCATTAGCAGTAGGTGTCAATTGCAACAGGTGTCATTTGCAGTAGGTGTCATATGCAGTAGATGGCATTTGCAGTAGGTGGCATTTACAGTAGGTGGCATTTGCAGTAGACGCTCGTGGTGCCACATTATGATAAGGGCCATAATATTCTATCAAGCAATACTGCAATTTCTTCTATGAAAATGAGTATGGTCCCATAAAAGAGAGATTTGTATGATGTATCTGTGTATGTATTCTGTTGTGAATTCTGTGGCCAAGCTCCCTCCTGTGGTCGTGAGTGGTACTGCGGCTGGTTCTGTCTATAAGCTTCCTTTGGTGGATGAGAGTGGTACTGCGGCTTCTGAGTTTCCTTCCTCAGGTGATAAGGTTAAGTCGTTAGGTGCTGCTCTATTTAACTCCACCTGGTGCTTTGAGCCTGGCCTCCAGTCAATGTTCTAGTATTGGTCTTGCTTCCTCCTGGATCGTTCCTGTGGCTTTTCTATCCTGCATAAGCTAAGTTCTGCTTGTGTTACTTTTCTTTGCTATATTTTCTGTCCAGCTTGCTATTTTGGTTTTTCTTGCTTGCTGGAAGCTCTGAGACGCAGAGGGAGCACCTCCGTACCGTTAGTCGGTGCGGAGGGTCTATTTGCCCCTCTGCGTGGTTGTTTGTAGGTTTTTGTGTTGACCGCAAAGCTATCTTTACTATCCTCGGTCTATTCAGTAAGTCGGGCCTCACTTTGCTAAATCTATTTCATCTCTGTGTTTGTATTTTCATCTTACTCACAGTCATTATATGTGGGGGGCTGCCTTTTCCTTTGGGGAATTTCTCTGAGGCAAGGTAGGCTTATTTTTCTATCTTCAGGCTAGCTAGTTTCTCAGGCTGTGCCGAGTTGCATAGGGAGCGTTAGGCGCAATCCACGGCTACCTCTAGTGTGGTGTGATAGGATTAGGGATTGCGGTCAGCAGAGTTCCCACGTCTCAGAGCTCGTCCTATGTTTTTGGTAAATGTCAGGTCACTTTGTGTGCTCTCAACTTCAAGGTCCATTGTGGTTCTGAATTACTTGTTCATAACAGTATTCACATTTTTAGAAATTCCCAACACACAGTCTATACTGCACTTTCTATACTTTTCAGAAAATTAATAGGTTTTCACCACTAGAGGGAGCTCATGGATAAACCATTGTTGATACTGCCCCCTGGTGTTCATAGACTGCTATTCCTTCTTCATACATGCCATTGTGCATCACTTACCTGTGACACCTGAATCACTGTGTTTGGGGCTGGGTCGGTGAGTGCTGATAAATCCGGGTTAGCGCTCAAACCATTCGGATAGAGATACCTGCGGTCACAGCACAAATGCACAGTCAGGGGTGTAGGTACAGGGGTCACAAAGGGAGCACTGGTGACGGACAAGCCCGAAAGCCCTTCACTTGCTGCAGGTTGTGTAATGTATTGCAGCTCAACCCCACTCGCTATAATAAAGGTGAGCTGCAGTACCGTGTTCAGCCTATGGACAGGTATGGCGCTGTTTTGGGAATAAAGCAGCCATGGTTTTCACATCCTTTACAACCCAGCTCTCCTACAAGGCCCATCCACAGCCCATGTCCCCTCACCCCACTCACAGGCCTTCTCTCTCTCCTTCCTTCAGAGCTTCGTGTAATGACTTGTTATGTGGGATGGTCTGTAGGATGTTGCCCCCGGATGTCACGTAGCCGATTGCCCACTGTCCGAGATGTGTGCAGCTCAACCGGAAGATATAGCTGTGGAAAGAGAAGAGATAATTCGGCATATTAACGTGGATACAAACACGGAGTCTTGGTCTTACTGCTATAAGGATAATTTAATTAGTACAGTTGTATGGGCACCGTGACTGGCACTGTTATTGGGGAGCTGTGGTTAGCACTATGAGATGGGCACTATGGCTGACACTGTTATTGGGGAGCTGTGATCAGCACTATGAGATGGGCACTATGGCTGGCACTGTTATTGGGGAGCTGTGGTTAGCACTATCAGATGGGCACTATGGCTGACACTGTTATTGGGGAGCTGTGGTTAGCACTATCAGATGGGCACTATGGCTGACACTGTTATTGGGGAGCTGTGGTTAGCACTATCAGATGAGCACTATGGCTGACACTGTTATTGGGGAGCTGTCGTTAGCACTATGAGATGGGCACTATGGCTGGCACTGTTATTAGGGAGCTGTGGTTAGCTCTATGAGATGGGCACTATGGCTGGCACTGTTATTGGGGAGCTGTGGTTAGCACTATGAGATGGGCACTATGGCTGACACTGTTATTGGGGAGCTGTGGTTAGCACTATGAGATGGGCACTATGGCTGGCACTGTTATTGGGGAGCTGTGGTTAGCACTATGAGATGGGCACTATGGCTGACACTGTTATTGGGGAGCTGTGATCAGCACTATCAGATGGGCACTATGGCTGACACTGTTATTGGGGAGCTGTGGTTAGCTCTATGAGATGGGCACTATGGCTGGCACTGTCATTGGGGAGCTGTAGTTAGCTCTATGAGATGGGCACTATGGCTGACACTGTTATTGGGAAGCTGTGGTTAGCACTATCAGATGGGCACTATGGCTGACACTGTTATTGGGAAGCTGTAGTTAGCACTATGAGACGGGCACTATGGCTGACACTTATTGGGGAGCTGTGGTTAGCACTATGAGATGGGCACTATGGCTGACACTTATTGGGGAGCTGTGGTTAGCACTATGAGACGGGCACTATGGCTGACACTTATTGGGGAGCTGTGGTTAGCACTATCAGACGGGCACAATGGCTGGCACTGTTATTGGGGAGCTGTGGATAGCTCTATGAGACGGGCACTATGGCTGACACTTATTGCGGAGCTGTGGCTAGCACTATCAGACGGGCACAATGGCTGGCACTGTTATTGGGGAGCTGTGGTTAGCTCTATGAGATGGGCACTATGGCTGACACTGTTATTGGGGAGTTGTGCCTAGCACTATCAGACGGGCACTATGGCTGACACTATTATTGGGGAGCTGTGGTTAGCACTATGAGATGGGCACTATGGCTGACACTGTTATTGGGGAGCTGTGGTTAGCTCTATGAGATGGGCACTATGGCTGGCACTGTTATTGGGGAGTTGTGCCTAGCGCTATCAGACGAGCACTATGGCTGACACTGTTATTGGGGAGCTGTGGTTAGCTCTATGAGATGGGCACTATGGCTGACACTGTTATTGGGGAGTTGTGCCTAGCACTATCAGACGGGCACTATGGCTGGCACTGTTATTGGGGAGCTATGCCTAGCACTATCAGACGGGCACTATGGCTGGCACTGTTATTGGGGAGCTATGCCTAGCACTATCAGACGGGCACTATGGCTGGCACTGTTATTGGGGAGCTGTGGTTAGCACTATCAGACGGGCACTATGGCTGGCACTGTTATTGGGGAGCTGTGGTTAGCACTATGAGATGGGCACTATGGCTGACACTGTAATTGGGAAGCTGTAGTTAGCACTATCAGACGGGCACTATGGCTGGCACTGTTATTGGGGAGCTGTGGTTAGCACTATCAGATGGGCACTATGGCTGACACTGTTATTGGGGAGCTGTAGTTAGCACTATGAGATGGGCCACTATGGCTGACACTGTTATTGGGGAGCTGTAGTTAGCACTATGAGATGGGCACTATGGCTGGCACTATTATTAGGGAGCTGTAGTTAGCACTATGAGATGGGCACTATGGCTGACACTGTTATTGGGGAGCTGTGGTTAGCACTATGAGATGGGCACTATGGCTGACACTGTTATTGGGGAGCTGTGGTTAGCTCTATGAGATGGGCAATATGGCTGGCACTGTTATTGGGGAGTTGTGCCTAGCACTATCAGACGGGCACTATGGCTGGCACTGTTATTGGGGAGCTGTGGTTAGCTCTATGAGATGGGCACTATGGCTGGCACTGTTATTGGGGAGTTGTGCCTAGCACCATCAGACGGGCACTATGGCTGACACTGTTATTGGGGAGCTGTGGTTAGCACTATGAGATGGGCACTATGGCTGGCACTGTTATTGGGGAGCTGTGGTTAGCACTATCAGACGGGCACTATGGCTGGCACTGTAATTGGGGAGCTGTGGTTAGCACTATGAGATGGGCACTATGGCTGACACTGTTATTGGGGAGCTGTGGCTAGCTCTATGAGACGGGCACTATGGCTGACACTGTTATTGGGGAGCTGTGGCTAGCACTATCAGACGGGCACTATGGCTGGCACTGTTATTAGGGAGCTGTGGTTAGCACTATCAGACGGGCACTATGGCTGACACTTATTGGGGAGCTGTGATCAGCACTATGAGATGGCCACTATGGCTGGCACTGTTATTGGAGAGCTGTGGTTAGCACTATGAGATGGGCACTATGGCTGGCACTGTTATTGGGGAGCTGTAGTTAGCACTATCAGATGGGCCCTATGGCTGGCACTGTTATTGGGGAGCTGTGGTTAGCACTATGAGACGGGCACTATGGCTGGCACTGTTATTGGGGAGCTGTGGTTAGCACTATGAGATGGGCACTATGGCTGACACTGTTATTGGGGAGCTGTAGTTAGCACTATCAGACGGGCACTATGGCTGACACTTATTGGGGAGCTGTGGTTAGCACTATGAGATGGGCACTATGGCTGGCACTGTTATTGGGGAGCTGTAGTTAGCACTATCAGACGGGCCCTATGGCTGGCACTGTTATTCGGGAGCTGTGGTTAGCACTATGAGACGGGCACTATTGCTGGCACTGTTATTGGGGAGCTGTGGTTAGCACTATGAGATGGGCACTATGGCTGGCACTGTTATTGGGGAGCTGTAGTTAGCACTATCAGACGGGCACTATGGCTGACACTTATTGGGGAGCTGTGGTTAGCACTATCAGATGGGCACTATGGCTGGCACTGTTATTGGGGAGCTGTGGTTAGCACTATGAGATGGGCACTATGGCTGGCACTGTTATTGGGGAGCTGTAGTTAGCACTATGAGACGGGCATTATGGCTGACACTGTTATTGGGGAGCTGTGGTTAGCTCTATGAGATGGGCAATATGGCTGGCACTGTTATTGGGGAGTTGTGCCTAGCACTATCAGACGGGCACTATGGCTGGCACTGTTATTGGGGAGCTGTGGTTAGCTCTATGAGATGGGCACTATGGCTGGCACTGTTATTGGGGAGTTGTGCCTAGCACTATCAGACGGGCACTATGGCTGGCACTGTTATTGGGGAGCTGTGGTTAGCACTATCAGACGGGCACTATGGCTGGCACTGTAATTGGGGAGCTGTGGTTAGCACTATGAGATGGGCACTATGGCTGACACTGTTATTGGGGAGCTGTGGCAAGCTCTATGAGACAGGCACTATGGCTGACACTGTTATTGGGGAGCTGTGGCTAGCACTATGAGATGGGCACTATGGCTGGCACTGTTATTAGAGAGCTGTGGTTAGCACTATGAGATGGGCACTATGGCTGGCACTGTTATTAGGGAGCTGTGGTTAGCACTATCAGACGGGCACTATGGCTGACACTTATTGGGGAGCTGTGATCAGCACTATGAGATGGGCACTATGGCTGGCAATGTTATTGGGGAGCTGTGGTTAGCACTATGAGATGGGCACTATGGCTGGCACTGTTATTGGGGAGCTGTAGTTAGCACTATGAGACGGGCACTATGGCTGGCACTGTTATTGGGGAGCTGTGGTTAGCACTATGAGACGGGCACTATTGCTGGCACTGTTATTGGGGAGCTGTGGTTAGCACTATGAGATGGGCACTATGGCTGGCACTGTTATTGGGGAGCTGTAGTTAGCACTATGAGATGGGCACTATGGCTGGCACTGTTATTGGGGAGCTGTGGTTAGCACTATCAGATGGGCACTATGGCTGGCACTGTTATTGGGGAGCTGTGGCTAGCACTACGAGACGGGCACTATGGCTGACACTTATTGGGGAGCTGTGGCTAGCACTTTGAGATGGGCACTATGGCTGGCACTGTTATTGGGGAGCTGTGGTTAGCACTATTTGATGGGCACTATGGCTGGCACTGTTATTGGGGAGCTGTAGTTAGCACTATCAGATGGGCACTATGGCTTATACTATTATTGGGGAGCTGTGGTTAGCACTATGAGATGGGCACTATGGCTGGCACTGTTATTGGGGAGCTGTAGTTAGCACTATCAGACGGGCACTATGGCTGGCACTGTTATTGGGGAGCTGTGGTTAGCACTATGAGACGGGCAATATGGCTGGCACTGTTATTGGGGAGCTGTGGTTAGCACTATGAGACGGGCACTATGGCTGGCACTGTTATTGGGGAGCTGTGGTTAGCACTATGAGATGGGCACTATGGCTGGCACTGTTATTGGGGAGCTGTGGTTAGCACTATCAGACGGGCACTATGGCTGACACTATTATTATTGTGGAGCTGTGGTTAGCACTATCAGACGGGCACTATGGCCGACACTAATTGGGGAGCTGTGATCAGCACTATGAGATGGGCACTATGGCTGGCACTGTTATTGGGGAGCTGTGGTTAGCACTATGAGATGGGCACTATGGCTGACACTTATTGGGGAGCTGTGGTTAGCACTATGAGATGGGCACTATGGCTGGCATTGTTATTGGGGAGCTGTGGTTAGCACTATGAGATGGGCACTATGGCTGGCACTGTAATTGGGGAGCTGTAGTTAGCACTATCAGACGAGCATTATGGCTGACACTTATTGGGGAGCTGTGATCAGCACTATGAGATGGGCACTATGGCTGGCACTGTTATTGGGGAGCTGTGGTTAGCACTATGAGATGGGCACTATTGCTGACACTGTTATTGGGGAGCTGTGGTTAGCTCTATGAGATGGGCACTATGGCTGACACTGTTATTGGGGAGTTGTGCCTAGCACTATCAGACGGGCACTATGGCTGACACTGTTATTGGGGAGCTGTGGTTAGCACTATCAGATGGGCACTATGGCTGACACTGTTATTGGGAAGCTGTGGTTAGCACTATGAGATGGGCACTATGGCTGACACTCTTATTGGGGAGCTGTGGCTAGCACTATCAGACGGGCACTATGGCTGGCACTGTTATTGGGGAGCTGTGGTTAGCACTATGAGATGGGCACTATGGCTGGCACTGTTATTGGGGAGCTGTGGTTAGCACTATTAGACGGGCACTATGGCTGGCACTGTTATTGGGGAGCTGTGGTTAGCACTATCAGATGGGCCCTATGGCTGGCACTGTTATTGGGGAGCTGTGGTTAGCACTATCAGATGGGCACTATGGCTGGCACTGTTATTGGGGAGCTGTAGTTAGCACTATCAGATGGGCCCTATGGCTGGCACTGTTATTGGGGAGCTGTGGTGACCACTATCAGACGGGCACTATGGCTGGCACTGTTATTGGGGAGCTGTGGTTAGCACTATCAGACGGGCTCTATGGCTGACACTTATTGGGGAGCTGTGATCAGCACTATGAGATGGGCACTATGGCTGGCACTGTTGTTGGGGAGCTGTAGTTTGCACTATCAGACGGGCAATATGGCTGACACTTATTGGGGAGCTGTGGTTAGCACTATGAGATGGGCACTATGGCTGGCACTGTTATTGGGGAGCTGTAGTTAGCACTATCAGACGGGCAATATGGCTGACACTTATTGGGGAGCTGTGGTTAGCACTATGAGATGGGCACTATGGCTGGCACTGTTATTGGGGAGCTGTAGTTAGCACTATCAGATGGGCACTATGGCTGGCACTGTTATTGGGGAGCTGTGATTAGCACTATCAGATGGGCACTATGGCTGGCACTGTTATTGGGGAGCTGTGGTTAGCACTATGAGATGGGCACTATGGCTGACACTTATTGGGGAGCTGTGGTTAGCACTATCAGATGGGCACTATGGCTGACACTATTATTGGGGAGCTGTGGTTAGCACTATGAGACGGGCACTATGGCTGACACTATTATTGGGGAGCTGTGGTTAGCACTATCAGATGGGCACTATGGCTGGCACTGTTATTGGGGAGCTGTGGTTAGCACTATGAGACGGGCACTATGGCTGGCACTGTTATTGGGGAGCTGTGGTTAGCACTATGAGATGGGCACTATGGCTGGCACTGTTATTGGGGAGCTGTGGTGACCACTATCAGACAGGCACTATGGCTGACACTGTTATTGGGGAGCTGTGGTTAGCACTATCAGACGGGCACTATGGCTGACACTATTGTTGGGGAGCTGTGGTTAGCACTATGAGATGGGCACTATGGCTGGCACTGTTATTGGGGAGCTGTGGATAGCACTATGAGACGGGCACTATGGCTGGCACTGTTATTGGGGAGCTGTGGTTAGCACTATGAGATGGGCACTATGGCTGGCACTGTTGTTGGGGAGCTGTGGTTAGCACTATGAGACGGGCACTATGGCTGACACTGTTATTGGAGAGCTGTGGCTAGCACTATGAGATGGGCACTATGGCTGGCACTGTTATTGGGGAGCTGTAGTTAGCACTATCAGACGGGCACTATGGCTGACACTTATTAGGGAGCTGTGGTTAGCACTATCAGATAGGCACTATGGCTTATACTATTATTGGGGAGCTGTGGTTAGCACTATGAGACGGGCACTATGGCTGGCACTGTTATTGGGGAGCTGTGGTTAGCACTATCAGACGGGCACTATGGCTGACACTTATTGGGGAGCTGTGATCAGCACTATGAGATGGGCACTATGGCTGGCACTGTTATTGGGGCGCTGAAGTTAGCACTATCAGACGAGCACTATGGCTGACACTTATTGGGGAGCTGTGGTTAGCACTATCAGATGGGCACTATGGCTGGCACTGTTATTGGGGAGCTGTGGTTAGCACTATGAGACGGGCACTATGGCTGGCACTGTTATTGGGGAGCTGTGGTTAGCACTATGAGACGGGCACTATGGCTGGCACTGTTATTGGGGAGCTGTGGTTAGCACTATGAGACGGGCACTATGGCTGGCACTGTTATTGGGGAGCTGTGGTTAGCACTATGAGATGGGCACTATGGCTGGCACTGTTATTGGGGAGCTGTGGTGACCACTATCAGACAGGCACTATGGCTGACACTGTTATTGGGGAGCTGTGGTTAGCACTATCAGACGGGCACTATGGCTGACACTATTGTTGGGGAGCTGTGGTTAGCACTATGAGATGGGCACTATGGCTGGCACTGTTATTGGGGAGCTGTGGTTAGCACTATGAGACGGGCACTATGGCTGGCACTGTTATTGGGGAGCTGTGGTTAGCACTATGAGATGGGCACTATGGCTGGCACTGTTATTGGGGAGCTGTGGTTAGCACTATGAGACGGGCACTATGGCTGACACTGTTATTGGGGAGCTGTGGTTAGCACTATCAGATGGGCACTATGGCTGACACTTATTGGGGAGCTGTGATCAGCACTATGAGATGGGCACTATGGCTGGCACTGTTATTGGGGAGCTGTGGTTAGCACTATGAGATGGGCACTATGGCTGACACTGTTATTGGGGAGCTGTGGTTAGCTCTATGAGATGGGCACTATGACTGGCACTGTTATTGGGGAGCTGTGGTTAGCACTATGAGATGGGCACTATGGCTGGCACTGTTATTGGGGAGCTGTGGTTAGCACTATGAGATGGGCATTATGGCTGACACTGTTATTGGGGAGCTGTGGTTAGCACTATGAGATGGGCACTATGGCTGGCACTGTTATTGGGGAGCTGTAGTTAGCACTATCAGACGGGCACTATGGCTGACACTTATTGGGGAGCTGTGGTTAGCACTATGAGATGGGCACTTTGGCTGGCACTGTTATTGGGGAGCTGTGGTTAGCACTATGAGATGGGCACTATTTCTGGCACTGTTATTGGGGAGCTGTAGTTAGCACTATCAGACGGGCACTATGGCTGACACTTATTGGGGAGCTGTGGTTAGCACTATCAGATGGGCACTATGGCTGACACTATTATTGGGGAGCTGTGGTTAGCACTATGAGATGGGCACTATGGCTGGCATTGTTATTAGGGAGCTGTGGTTAGCACTATCAGATGGGCACTATGGCTGGCACTGTTATTGGGGAGCCGTGGTTAGAACCTTGAGATGGGCACTATAGCTGACACTGTTATTGGGGAGCTGTGGTTAGCACTATGAGACGGGCACTATGTCTGACACTTATTGGGGAGCTGTGGTTAGCACTATCAGATGGGCACTATGGCTGACACTGTTATTGGGGAGCTGTGATCAGCACTATGAGATGGGCACTATGGCTGGCACTGTTATTGGGGAGCTGTGGTTAGCACTATGAGATGGGCACTATAGCTGGCACTGTTATTGGGGAGCTGTGGTTAGCACTATCAGATGGGCACTATGGCTGGCACTGTTATTGGGGAGCTGTGGTTAGCACTATCAGACGGGCTCTATGGCTGACACTTATTGGGGAGCTGTGATCAGCACTATGAGATGGGCACTATGGCTGGCACTGTTATTGCGGAGCTGTGGTTAGCACTATCAGACGGGCTCTATGGCTGACACTTATTGGGGAGCTGTGATCAGCACTATGAGATGGGCACTATGGCTGGCACTGTTATTGGGGAGCTGTAGTTAGCACTATCAGACGGGAACTATGGCTGACACTTATTGGGGAGCTGTGGTTAGCACTATGAGATGGGCACTATGGCTGGCACTGTTATTGGGGAGCTGTAGTTAGCACTATCAGACGGGCAATATGGCTGACACTTATTGGGGAGCTGTGGTTAGCACTATGAGATGGGCACTATGGCTGGCACTGTTATTGGGGAGCTGTAGTTAGCACTATCAGACGGGCAATATGGCTGACACTTATTGGGGAGCTGTGGTTAGCACTATGAGATGGGCACTATGGCTGGCACTGTTATTGGGGAGCTGTGGTTAGCACTATGAGATGGGCACTATGGCTGACACCTATTGGGGAGCTGTGGTTAGCACTATCAGATGGGCACTATGGCTGACACTATTATTGGGGAGCTGTGGTTAGCACTATGAGACGGGCACTATGGCTGACACTATTATTGGGGAGCTGTGGTTAGCACTTTCAGATGGGCACTATGGCTGGCACTGTTATTGGGGAGCTGTGATTAGCACTATCAGATGGGCACTATGGCTGGCACTGTTATTGGGGAGCTGTGGTTAGCACTATGAGATGGGCACTATGGCTGACACTTATTGGGGAGCTGTGGTTAGCACTATCAGATGGGCACTATGGCTGACACTATTATTGGGGAGCTGTGGTTAGCACTATCAGATGGGCACTATGGCTGGCACTGTTATTGGGGAGCTGTGGCTAGCACTATCAGACGGGCACTATGGCTGACACTTATTGGGGAGCTGTGATCAGCACTATGAGATGGGCACTATGGCTGGCACTGTTATTGGGGAGCTGTGGTTAGCACTATGAGATGGGCACTATGGCTGACACTGTTATTGGAGAGCTGTAGTTAGCACTATGAGATGGGCACTATGGCTGGCACTGTTATTGGGGAGCTGTAGTTAGCACTATCAGACGGGCACTATGGCTGACACTTATTAGGGAGCTGTGGTTAGCACTATCAGATGGGCACTATGGCTTATACTATTATTGGGGAGCTGTGGTTAGCACTATGAGACGGGCACTATGGCTGGCACTGTTATTGGGGAGCTGTGGTTAGCGCTATCAGATGGGCACTATGGCTGACACTGTTATTGGGGAGCTGTGATCAGCACTATGAGATGGGCACTATGGCTGGCACTGTTATTGGGGAGCTGTGGTTAGCACTATGAGATGGGCATTATGGCTGACACTGTTATTGGGGAGCTGTGGTTAGCACTATGAGATGGGCACTATGGCTGGCACGGTTATTGGGGAGCTGTGGTTAGCACTATCAGACGGGCACTATGGCTGACACTTATTGGGGAGCTGTGGTTAGCACTATGAGATGGGCACTATGGCTGACACTTATTGGGGAGCTGTGATCAGCACTATGAGATGGGCACTATGGCTGGCACTGTTATTGGAGAGCTGTAGTTAGCACTATGAGATGGGCACTATGGCTGGCACTGTTATTGGGGAGCTGTAGTTAGCACTATCAGACGGGCACTATGGCTGACACTTATTAGGGAGCTGTGGTTAGCACTATCAGATGGGCACTATGGCTTATACTATTATTGGGGAGCTGTGGTTAGCACTATGAGACGGGCACTATGGCTGGCACTGTTATTGGGGAGCTGTGGTTAGCGCTATCAGATGGGCACTATGGCTGACACTGTTATTGGGGAGCTGTGATCAGCACTATGAGATGGGCACTATGGCTGGCACTGTTATTGGGGAGCTGTGGTTAGCACTATGAGATGGGCATTATGGCTGACACTGTTATTGGGGAGCTGTGGTTAGCACTATGAGATGGGCACTATGGCTGGCACTGTTATTGGGGAGCTGTGGTTAGCACTTTCAGACGGGCACTATGGCTGACACTTATTGGGGAGCTGTGGTTAGCACTATGAGATGGGCACTATGGCTGACACTTATTGGGGAGCTGTGATCAGCACTATGAGATGGGCATTATGGCTGACACTGTTATTGTGGAGCTGTGGTTAGCTCTATGAGATGGGCATTATGGCTGACACTGTTATTGGGGAGCTGTGGTTAGCACTATGAGACGGGCACTATGGCTGGCACTGTTATTGGGGAGCTGTAGTTAGCACTATCAGACGAGCACTATGGCTCACACTTATTGGGGAGCTGTGGTTAGCACTATCAGATGGGCACTATGGCTGGCACTGTTATTGGGGAGCTGTGGTTAGCACTATGAGACGGGCACTATGGCTGGCACTGTTATTGGGGAGCTGTGGTTAGCACTATGAGACGGGCACTATGGCTGGCACTGTTATTGGGGAGCTGTGGTTAGCACTATGAGATGGGCACTATGGCTGGCACTGTTATCGGGGAGCTGTGGTTAGCACTATGAGACGGGCACTATGGCTGACACTGTTATTGGGGAGCTGTGGTTAGCACTATCAGATGGGCACTATGGCTGACACTTATTGGGGAGCTGTGATCAGCACTATGAGATGGGCACTATGGCTGGCACTGTTATTGGGGAGCTGTGGTTAGCACTATGAGATGGGCACTATGGCTGACACTGTTATTGGGGAGCTGTGGTTAGCACTATGAGATGGGCACTATGGCTGACACTGTTATTGGGGAGCTGTGATCAGCACTATGAGATGGGCACTATGGCTGGCACTGTTATTGGGGAGCTGTGGTTAGCACTATCAGACGGGCACTATGGCTGACACTTATTGGGGAGCTGTGGTTAGCACTATCAGATGGGCACTATGGCTGGCACTGTTATTGGGGAGCTGTGATCAGCACTATGAGATGGGCACTATGGCTGACACTTATTGGGGAGCTGTGGTTAGCACTATCAGACGGGCACTATGGCTGACACTTATTGGGGAGCTGTGGTTAGCACTATCAGATGGGCACTATGGCTGGCACTGTTATTGGGGAGCTGTGATCAGCACTATGAGACGGGCACTATGGCTGACACTTATTGGGGAGCTGTGGTTAGCACTATCAGACGGGCACTATGGCTGACACTGTTATTGGGGAGCTGTGACTAGCACTATGAGACGGGCACTATGGCTGGCACTGTTATTGGGGAGCTATGATCAGCACTATCAGAAGGGCACTATGGCTGACACTGTTATTGGGGAGCTGTGACTAGCACTATGAGACGGGCACTATGGCTGGCACTGTTATTGGGGAGCTGTGGTTAGCACTATCAGATGGGCACTATGGCTGGCACTGTTATTGGGGAGCTGTGGTTAGCACTATCAGATGGGCACTATGGCTGACACTGTTATTGGGGAGCTGTGGTTAGCACTATGAGACGGGCACTATGGCTGACACTGTTATTGGGGAGCTGTGGTTAGCACTATGAGACGGGCACTATGGCTGACACTGTTATTGGGGAGCTACAGATCTGAATTACTAAGGATGATATCTGTTGTGAAAATCATAACTTCATCTGACATTCTGCGATGATCACTAACAGTTTTCATCTTTTGCAATTCCAAGGGTAAAATCCTCAGTGGATTCACTCTCAGACATCCAATCTCCTGTGGATTTACCCTTAGTCTCTGCTCACATCTCATTAAGGGTATACATCATAGCTATTCCCCTACATACACATATACATATTCCCCTACTGCAATACATCGGGGGGCTTGATGCATCAGTAAAATCTATGGAATGCCCCATGCCCATCTTCGAACACGGGGAATTGTGAATTTTGCAGGAAATGATGTTACACATTGTCTAATTCCGCTAAACGCAAAGAGAAGGTAAACTATTAATCAGGAAATGAGAAAAATAAGGGTGTAAAGTCCACGGGGTCAGGAATTATATTGTGGGATTTTTCCACATATTGCATGGTGATTATGTTAGTTCGGCATTAACAGCAAGTTATTCATATTAACATGACAGGCAGCCATCAGCTTTCCATTAACTTCTTGATTTAAAGGAATTGTACAGGATTAGACAAGCATGGCTGCTTTATTGCCACGTCCATTACAGATGAACAAATCAATTTGCAGGACTTGCCTGCGCTTTTGGTTAAACATCATTTTTTTCAATTGCGTTTCATTATAAAAGTTGATCCGTTTCTCTTCTACAGCCTCTATGTATCACTGTACATAGAAGGCTGCAGAATGAGTTACCGGTAAATCCATCGGTGATCTCCTCTGATTTTAGAATATGTAACACTTATTTCTCTTCAGAACTTTCTTTTAAACTGATTTATGATTACATTAAACATTTATAGTGAAAGTTGATTTGGTCATAAATCTGAGTCAAAGAATTGATATAAGGGTTCATTCACACATTCACCAGAGTGTGGTCTGAGTGTCCTATGTTTTTATCATACCGTGAAAAATGTAAAAAAAAAAAATCGACTTGCATTGACGATTTTGATCACACCCTTGGACCAAATCGGACAGGTCTCTAATATTTTCTATGGACCACTCGGCGTGGGGACTCGAAAATATTTTTCGAGCATGCCGAGGACACTTGGTTAGCACCCAAGCATGCTCCGATAACACATTATCTAAGCACAACCACTCTCTCATCATTACTGGTAACTTATTGTTCAGTCTGCTATGGACTGTGATAACTAAAGGCTGTAGAAACTAAATGATTCAACATTTTTAATAAAACACTACCGCAATAATGCTTTTAGCCAAGAATATAGGCATTTTAAGTGAAAAAATAAATGCTTAGAATTTGTCAATATCTTCGTTTCAATACCACATCTCGGCCATTTGGAGCCAAAAAAAGCCTCACTCACGGCGGCAGATATCATGTGGTTTGTTTAGCTATAGTTGTTTGTTTCTGAGTATCAGCAAAATACTCAGAATTACATTAATGAGTTTGTTCCTCTATCCTCATGAAACGTGATGTGTAATGTGGTCACTGCGGCATAATGTGTGTGGTCTAGAAAATCAACTGATCACACAGAATATATTGCCCAATTGTCTGTCTGGGACCTAATTTACGACTTGTCTTACTGCAATCATCTCCTCTAAATGCCGGAAATTAACACATTGCGTACTTGATATAAATTTTTCCTGCGGCGCATCTGCAACTTAGTCTACAGCAACATTTGCATGCAGAGTTTGCTGAAGATTTGCTGCAGTTTTCAGAAACACACCCAACTTGTATGGAGCAGGTTTTGTTCTGGAGATGTATGGTAAATATATTCAGAGGAACACTCATACTTCGCTATTATGTTAGACTCCCCAACATGTTTCGCCATGACTGGCATCATCAGGGGTAAAAAGGCTTCACTTTACCCCTGATGATGCCGGTCATGGCGAAACATAAGAGGAGGGCTAACATTTAGATTTTAATAGCAGAGTCTGTTCCTATGATGATTTCAATATCCATTTCACTGCAGTCTGCCCCTACTTACACTCACTCTTTCTTGGAAAAATAAAACCTTTTTGTGATCCTTGAAAACCCTTTAAGGGTGTTCTTTTAAAATTTTTGTTTCAGTCCCACAATGCAAAGGTTGCAGGGCCGGCCCCAGGTTTTTGTGCACCCCAGTTGAAAGAGCCTCAGTGGGCCCCATTATGCACAAATAAGAAATATAGGTATAGTACAATGCCAAAGATTTCTTACATTTTTTGAGTGATATCTATTATAAATCCTACAATAGCTCAGAAACCGACAAATCCCTGCAGTGCACAGCACACTGAGTGACTGCAGACTTTTCATTTTAGACCAGAAAATATAGTCGAACTTTCAGTATTATGGGACTCATACAGTATTATGAGCTCCACATAGTCCTTCATACAGCATTATGGGCACCACATAGTCCTCCATACAGTATTATGGGCACCACATAGTGCTCCATACAGTATTATGGGCACCACATAGTGCTCCATACAGTATTATGGGCACCACATAGTCCTTCATACAGCATTATGGGCACCACATAGTCCTCCATACAGTATTATGGGCACCACATAGTGCTTCATACAGTATTATGGGTACCACATAGTCCTCCATACAGTGTTATGGGCACCGCATAGTGCTCCATACAGTATTATGGGCCCCATGCAGTCCTCATACAGCATTATGGGCACCACATAGTCCTCCATACAGTATTATGGGCCCCATACAGTCCTCATACAGTATTATGGGCACCACATAGTCCTTTATACAGTATTATGGGCACCACATAGTGCTCCATACAGTATTATGGGCACCACATAGTGCTCCATACAGTATTATGGGCACCACATAGTCCTCTATTCAGTATTATGGGCACCACATAGCCCTCCATACAGTATTATGGGCACCACATAGTCCTCCATTCAGTATTATGGGCACCACATAGCCCTCCATACAGTATTATGGGCACCACATAGTCCTCCATTCAGTATTATGAGCACCACATAGTCCTCCATACAGTATTATGAGCAACACATAGTCTTCCATACAGTATTATGGGCACCACATAGTCCTCCATTCAGTATTATGGGCACCACATAGTCCTCCCTACAGTATTATGAGCACCATATAGTGCTCCATACAGTATTATGGGCACCACATCATGCTCCATACAGTATTATGGGCACCACATAGTGCTCCATACAGTATTATAGGCACCACATAGTGCTCCATACAGCACTATGGGCACCACATAGTCCTCCATACAGTATTATTGGCAGTACATAGTCCTCCATACAGTATTATGAGCACCACATAGTGCTCCATACAGTATTATGGGCACCACATAGTCCTCCATACAGTAGAATGGTGTTGCCTCACCTGCCGGGTTTGTGGATGTGACCCTTTAGAAGATCCTTGACTTCATCGTAAGTTAGGAACGCCATGTACCCAGGATGCGTGACGGCCAGCAACATCCAGTTCTGAAGTAAAGTTTCCCATGGCTAGGGGGACAATGAAAAAAAGGCATTTTTGGGAAGTATGCAGAGTCAACAAAACCACAGATCAGAAAAGATACAAAAGCCAATGGATTCCAATTATTGTTAAAGAGGTTTTGAATATTTTGTAGAAAGCTCACATTTATTTCCAAAACAGTGCCACCCTCATCTACGGGCTATGTGTGGTATTGCATTTCAGCATGCAATGTAATTGGGATGGGTTGCATTACTGGCCCAATGACTAGGGTGGATCTGTTTCTCTAAAAAGAAGACTATTTCCAGCTATATTCTTCAAGATGTATCTTACCTGAAATAGACGAGAGAAGATGTCAAACTCAAAGACTGAAATGTAATCACTACATGTAAGATCTATCGTAGTGCGAAGGGCCGACTCCAGTGGTCCCTCTCCGATGGGATGTACAGAATGAAGCCCATCCCTGAATTCCTCCCATCTCACAAAACACCTGGAAAATATATGCATTCTATTGTGTGCAAAAGTAGATCATTTTCAACAAAATATTGTGTAACCAATCCAATGATTGATCGTGCCTCACTAATTTCACCACTTTTAGGCCTTGCTCCTACTTGTAGAAATGTTATACTTGACGGTTTGTTTTTCCCCATATACTTCTATAGGGAGCTTGAAAAAAACATGTAAAATCACAATTGTGTTTTTAAAGGGAAAAAAGTATTCAGAAAGTGAGCTATTGTTTAAAACAGGCTTTTGTGTTAATTGTATTTTTGAAAAATGTTGGCAATGTTTTTTTTCCCCCCATATCACAAGTTAAAATAATAATAAAAAAAAATCTTGCACTTTTCCCACTAGCCATTGGTTTTTTTTTCCTGTTGTTCCAGGAAATATACATATACATTAGCAGCAATGATCCAATCTTGTGTATTGAAGCATCTAATGTGCGTGTGCAAATGTCCTTGTGAAGGGAGGGGAAGCAGTCTGAGCTGTGACATTGCCTATGTTATCAGCTGTTTACATAGATGTCACTTGTCATTGTAATCCTGCCTCTGATAAGGAATAGATTGTAAATTCTTTTAAAAAAATACAGGAGTCTAGAACAGCCAGTGGCCAATGTTAAAATTGCAAGATAACAAATTTATTTTTATTTTTAATAAAGATTGTTATATGAAAAAAAAACATTGCTAATTATTTTTTTTTAAATACATGCAACACAAAAACCTGATTTTTTTTTAAATCAAACATTCCCATTGAATGTAGAATAACAGCACTTCTGCACTAAAATAGTGCATTAAATCTGCATGGGAAACACTTACAAAAGCAACAAAAATATAATAAAGTAAACCTTGTCATCCAGCAGAGCGGACCTCAACCCCATTCACTCGAATGGGGGGGCCAAAAATACAGTGTTTGACGTGCTGTATTATGACTTTGACCACTAAAACATATTCACTAAAAGAAACTGTGGCACGCACACTTTATGGGGCAGACAGTCATAGTTAAATGTTTAGATTTTGGGGAATTGCCATTTGTATATTTTAAAAAATATCAATTTCTCCTTTCCCACTTCACAAAAAAGGATTGCACAAGAGATAAAAAAATCTCTGTACAGTCACTAGTGACAAGCATGCACACCATCTGACACTGATTTCAGATTATTTTTCTACAAAAAATATTGTGCTGCCTTGCTTCTGCTTTCTAGTGCATTAAAAATGAAGAAAAAAAAGTGCAACTGTAAATCAAGTCTAGTAGGACAGATGCCAGCTATCATTAATCAATGACACTGAGTCTGACACTGTTGTTGGAACCTCTGCTAACTCCCTCCTTTATCAATTGATTATCTGCATTATTCACAGACAACTACACTCATCATCTTCACTGCTGCAGTTGCACAAGACATTACTGTTTGGCATACGTGCCCAATGCTTTAGGGCTTTATCTTCTTACCTCTGTTGTTGAGCTGTAAGATTTGACGTCCTCTCACTATCCTAAAATCACCCTAAATGGCTGCTGCATTCCCTGCTTCTGCTTTTATACAGGCTATGATACTCCCTACTCATTGGCTTTGCTATACCACGTGATGTGATAACTACAAGGCATCAAAGGAAATCCCACGCGTTCCTGCTGGAGGTCTTGTGACCTTTTTCTGGCTGATACCTTGAAACCTTGATATCTTACAGAAGATTGTATCAAACATTTTTTGGGCAATTTGCACAAATTGATCTGCAAATTGTTCAAAACCATGCAAACCTGTAAACTTTTTAAAAAATTGACACTAATTTGATACACATTGAATCGATTTGGTCATCTCTAGTGATATGCGTTAATTGTGGGTAAATCCCTTTATTGTCCAGTGGTGCTGAAATAGTGATAAATATACCAAATATGTTACCTTTTTGCATAATTGGCTGATCTAATAAGGTAAAAAGTTTAAAAAGTTTCACGTAAAAAGGTTACCTTGCCCCAAATGTTTGTCCCCAGAATTTAGATGCCTCAAGTTTTGTTATCCGATACGAATTTCCTTGAAAGCGGCCTCCGGGGAATAAAGCTCGAAGCTCACACAGAATGTGACTAAAGATTAGTGACAACTTTGTGAGGTTCCTTCTGTAAGAAAAAAAAAAGCATTGCATTGTGAACTAAAGAGTAAAGTGGGGCAACAAAATAAAGAAATGGCCACATGATAGAAGTATCAGAGAACGAAGTGAAACAGGTTAAATCTGCTCTGCCGGTGAATAGAGTCAGGGATCCAGAAATGTATTATATTTGTAAAAATGTTTTGCAGAGGCAAGCTTCATCAGGAGCCAACACTGTGGTTTGTCCTGATGAAGTGTGGCACTTCGAAACACGTTGACAAAAAAACTGCGTTCCTTGATTTCTGACTCTTTTATGATCGCAGTTTAACCCATTTCACTCCATTTTCTGATATTATCCAAGTTGTGAGTTTGCAACAACCTTGAGCCTTTTTTAGCACACAGCCCTACCAGGTGAGCACCATTGCCACCATCTCTCCATTTTACTCAGGTAAGAAGCTCTTGCGCTTCTTAACCTTCTATCCCTCTACCACATGATGGAGGTCCTCACTCCTGACAGTAGTACCCCTATGAATATCTCCATATTTGGTTCGGATTGGTACATTGTGTCACATTACAAGGAAATGTAGCATATGAATGTAAAAAAAGTGATATCTGCTCAATGTCAAGTTCCATCATTGCATACCAGTTGCTATTTGGTCTTTACGTAACACTTAAATGATTGCCAACAGTCCACTTGCTGCCAAAGAGTGCAAAGATAACATTGGAAAAACTACTGTAATAACATGACTGAAGGTTCAACAAATGTTCTAGTCATAGGGTGAAACCAGATAAATCAGGAAGATCACATTTTCCGCAGTTTGACACATTCTTCCTATAGGTATACTGATTTAGACACCTGTCTAGTCTCTGTACACAGGTCAGCTATACATTATAACTACCTGCCTAACATTATATCGTTTCCCCATGTGTCCCTAAAAAGCTCGATCCATCAAGGTATGGACACCACAAGACTATCAACAAGACACTAGAAGCAGATCCCTTAAAGGTTTATTGTTGACGCGTTTCAGAGTCCACCAACTGCTTCCTCAGGACAACCATACAAAATTAGCCAATTTTTGTATGGTTATCCTGAGGAAGGAGACCGTGGTGTAAAATGTGTCGACAATACGGTTAATATTTTTGATATGGAAGCCGCTGCATCTGGTTTTTAGGCTCTATTAAGTGTTGTGTCTCACACAACCTTACAAGGTGAGCTGTTTCACCTTTCAATCATCAAACTTTTAACCTGGATTAGACCCTAGTGCGCTCTTGCATTTCTTAAAAGAAATGTATTTTTTAAAATGCGATGTCCAAAACTGGACACAGGAGGCCAGACCAAGGAGGAGTAGAGGGGGATAACTACTTCATGTGATCTAGACTCTATGTTTCTCTTAATACAACATAGAACTGTATTTGTCTTTTTTTGCTGCTGCATCACACTGTTGACTCATGTGTTGTATGTGATGTATTAGAATACCCAAGTCTTTTTCACATGTGCTGCTGCTTAGTTCTATTCCTTCCATTCTGTAGATGTAATTTTTGTTTTTCTTGCCCAGATGTAGAATCTTGCATTTCTCCCTGTTAAATGCCATTCTATTAGTCACTGCTCATTGTTCAAGCTTATATAGATCCTTCTGAATTCTTTCTCTGTCTTCTCTAGTGTTAGCTATCCCTCCTAGCTTTGCATTGTTTGAAAATTTGATTAGTTTACTTTCAGTTCCTTTATTTAGATCATTTATCAAGGTCCAACTTGGTGCTCTGGTGAAGCCCATTTATACACTGTATGAGCTAAGCTTCATAAGATACCATGATTTTTACTGTATGCTGCAATACTGAAATATATAGTGCAAACAAATGATTTTAGGTTACAGTGCCTTAGATGGACTAAAAATTACAGAATGAGATTGTATTAGTAATAGGTATAGGAGTCAGCTTGCAGATTTCAGGGCATGCTGGGAGTTGTACTTTTGTGACAGCTGTGTAGCCGCAGGTTAGGGACCGCGTCTTCCTTTTTTTCCAGCGCCTGCAACGTTTTACAATGACTTTCATCAATGCGCTAGAAAGGTCATGTAATGCATTCCACACTAACTAGTAGAATATTCGCCACCTACACTTCTACAGATTGGTTTCGCCACCCAAACCCCCCAATAAACACTACAACTATGTATAGAAAATGATTTCATGTCCTACAAAATGTCCATAGAGGACCGTGTTTGATAAACTCATCAATAGTGATGAGCGAATCTACTCGTTACTCAAGATTTCCCGAGCACGCTCGGGTGTCCTCTGAGTATTTTTTAGTGCTCGGAGATTTAGTTTTCATCGCCTCAGCTGAATGATTTACAGCTATTAGCCAGGCTGAATACATGTGGGGGTTGCCTGGTTGCTAGGGAATCCCAACATGTAATCAAGCAGGCTAATAGCTGTAAATCATTCAGCTGAGGCGAAGAAAACTAAATCTCCGAGCACTAAAAAATACTCGGAGGTCACCCGAGCGTGCACGGGAAATCTTGAGTAACGAGTATATTCGCTCATTACTACTCATCAACAATAACGCCCCTTTCCCCTGCTGGTGGGATAAAGTAGTGCGCTGTGAAAATCCTTACAATAATGCACTATAAAATAAAGACTATGCCACCATTTTAATAGACAGCATACCCATAAAACAGCCATTATGCCCCCATATTAAAGTCAGCTAAAACTACAATAGTGCCGGCTACAGATTTGTGCGATCACTTGGCGGACATTCGGTTGATAGAGTTGTATCAATGCTTATACAAGCTATAGATTTTATTGCTAACATTTTGAGGTCCAAAAGACTTTTTGATCTCTTTTTATTTACTTTCTTTGGGAGGCAAAATAACCATGAAGCATCAATTCTTTTTGTTTTACCCGTGTTGGGTAAATATTATGTTACATTTTATTAATTCAGTCAATCACACCGCAATACCAAATATGTTTTTATTTTTTAGATTTTATTTGGGTTTTGGGAAAAGGTGACATGAATTTTACATTTGTATTATGTTGTTTTTGGTTTTTTTTTTTACATTTTTTCATTGTTCCCTGTAATTGTAATATTGCAGTATATTATAAAATTACGAGTCTGTGACTTTGGCCTTTAAAAGTGTACAAACATGGCAGACACGGAGGCCTTTAATAGGGCCTGCCATGACAATGCCATCGTCGCCATGCAATCCTGTTGCTGAAGTCAATGGGTATTGGGTGGGACGCCATCTCCACCATTTCCAGCCTGTTAAAGGTACACAACTGACAGCAGCATCTAAAAGAATAAATTGGAGCAAACAGAGCTGGATAACATGAATTAGTCAACAATTTTGAGCAAAAAGAAGCATAATCACAGTGCCCCCCAAACAGTGCCGACCCAAGTGTCCCTATAGGCTAGAAAAATGGGCCTATTTTATCAAAAATGTCCAACAAATGAATAGCATTTGTTTCCAATAGCAACCAATCAGAGGTCAGCTTTCATGTCATAAACAGCTCTGGCAAAATAAAAGCTGAGCTCTGATTGGTTGCTATTGGTAACCAAGACAGGTTTTTGTTTTGAGGCCTAGCAGGCCCAGATCATGACAGTGACAACCAATAGTTCTTATTACATTATCAGTCCCATTAAGATAGCTTTGCCCTCACAGCAAGAAGACAGCCGAAGTGCTCACATCACAGTGACAACCCTAAGGCGACTGTTGCCCCAGACACTTTTTTCGGTTCTGTCCCCAAGTGTGTTATATCCTTCCATAATCACCATTTGGAATAATAAATCTAGCTAATAAAATCAGGGAATGGAAAATTCGCCATCTGTTTAATACATTTACAGCAATGTTTTTGCTGTTTTCCCTTTTGTATTTTGTGTTTACTCTCTACATAATAGAAAACAAATGCTACCTGGAAACTGTCAGCAAGCAGGATAGTTGCTTGGACTCATTCTATTAGATTTTTATTTTTTTTAATTTGTTATGGCTTTTGTTCCATAATTAACAATGGAAACATATAAAAGTATTGAGACAATCAGAGTCACAGACTATTCCCGGCAGGTCGCTGGTAACCACTCAATGTATAAAGTAAAGTAGCAGTCAAAAGTTTGGAGGCACCTGTTAATGTAATGTTCTTGTTTTTATTGGGATGTGCACATTGTAGATGCAAACTAAAGTTAAAACCACAAAGAAACAAATATGGAAACAGGAAGAAAAGAAACGTGTGAAACAATCCAAAATATGGGTTACACCTTAGATTCCTCGCAGTACCCTTCTTCTACTCTGATGCCAGGTGTACACCCCTTTCTCTCCAGCAACTTCATCAGGTCGTTATCTGGAATGGCTTCCCCCAGTCTTGAAGGTGCTGAGGACTTGTTGGCTGCTTTGCCTTCACTCTGTATCCAACTCATCCAGAAGCATCTCAATTGACTTGAGGTTTGATGATTGTGGAGGCCATGTCATCTCATGCAGTCTCTATCGCTCTCCTTCTTGGTCACATAACCCTTACAGAACCTAGAGGTGTTTTGGGTCATTGTCCCATTGCAACACAAATGATGATCTCACTAAGTCTACACCAAATGTGGCGGCACTCATCACAGAATTTTTTGGTGGCCATGCTGGGTAAGTATGCCATGAATGTAGAATAAATCACCAACAGTGTCACCAGCAAAGCACCGCTACACCATCACACTTCCTACACGCTTCACGGTGGGCATCAGACATGTAGAAGCCATTTGCTCACCTTTGGACATGTTAATTTGTATAAATTATATGTATGTTGATACATTCTGACTCATCAGACCTCAGCTCAGATTTCCACTGATCTCATCTCCAGTCTTTGTATTGCCTGGCCCAACCAAGACTTCTTGTTTGTGGTCTTCAGTGGTGGCTTTGTTGCAACAAATCAACCAAGAGTGCTAGCTCTTCGCGTTATCCTATGAAAAGGTGATGTTGAGACTGCAACTTGATGTATGACCATCATTTCTGCTGCCTGAGGGGTTTGAAATTTCCTGTTTGTGAGTCTGATTACTTTGATGAACTTATCCTCTGCAGCAGAGGTTATTTTTTGGATTTCTTTCCTGGAGACATCTTCATCAGAGGTAGTTTCATCATAGCATTTAATGATTTTCATGATTACACTTGAGGATATCTTCAATGTTCTAGCAATTTTCAAGATTAATTGATCCTCATATCTTAAAGAAATGATGGACTCACATTTCTCTTTACTTAGTTGAATGGGTTTTACCATATTTTGACTTACAACAGTTGTTCCAGCCTTGCCTCTGCAAAACACAGCCAAGGGTTGTAAACACTTTCTGATGGCTGGTGATTCTTTAAATGATCTCTTTACTTGGTGACCTGTTCATTCATTAATTCCTTCGTGATTTTGCTGTCTTCAGTCAATGTATAATGTGCACATTCTAAAAAGAACAAGGAATACCATTGCATGTTCAGATGTCTCCAAATTTTTGTTCAATACTGTTTGTATACAGAAAACAAAGCGTCAGTCAACAGCAACTTGTTGATGGTTTCCAACTGGTAGTTGTTTACTTTACACACAATAAAACAATTCTCATTCATCATAATTCAAATGTAAATGTACCTGTCTTGCGTCATTGTTACCATCCCATGAGTTCACGTCTGGTCATCTAGTGTATTAATATAGAAAGTTATGTCATGGGGACATTGTCATTCTCATTGTCATTGTGGTTGGACTTTGATAATTAGGTGAGGTTCACATATGAAGGTTTATGCCCTTTAATTACATTACTTCAAATGGTCTCATTCACCCTTAGGACAGTGAGCAAATACTACAGCAAAACATGAGAAAGCACTGAAGAGGAATGCTAGGTATGTAGCACAGCGAGTAGGCAACTATAGCAAACACTGGAAAATCTGGAAAGTCAAGATGATCGAGCCAGGATTTAGAACGAATGTATGCCGGTGAGAAAATAGATCCAATACATTTTAACCCCTTGTTCGTTGCGCCAATTTTTTTTTTGTTCTTTTGCTCCCATTTTTTTCTTTCCATTCTCTTAAGAATCGCTAATTTATCTACCATAAAAGCTTGTATTTTGCAAGATGAGTCTCAGTTTTAAACACGTAATGTTAACTAAAAGAAATCCAAGTGAAATGAAATGGTAAAAAAAAAAAAAACAACTCAGTCCTAAAATTGTTTTTTGCTTTTTGTTTTTACGGCATTAATCGTGCAGTAAAAATGACCCACCAATGCGATTCCTCAGTTCAGTATGATTATGGGGATGCCAAACTTGCACAGATTATTTTTGATTGGTGAAAAATAATTCTAAAAGTTTGTTTAAAAAAAAAAAAAAAAGAAAAATTTGGCTTGTGGCCCCATAATCTGAGACTTGTACTTTTTTTTCTTAGCTTGTCTTGCCATTTTCTGAAATGTGTCATTTTTTTGCTGAGTGACGGCTTGGTTTTTTTCTTTTTTTTTTTTGCACATCGAGCTGACATTTTTATTGATAAACATTTTGGAATACATATGACATTTTCATCACTTTTAATTTTGGGATAGGTGATGAGCATGAAAAAAAAAGGCAATTCTGTATTTTTTTTCCCTCTTTACAGCCTTTACTATATGGTATAAATTTTATATTTTCATAGCTGGGACATGTTACGGATGTCATAATATCAAGAGATATATTTAATTTTCATTTCTTTACTTTTAACTGGTAGATGGAAGGGGTGACTTAATTTTTAAAAATATTTTTGTACGCTTTTACTTTCTTTTTTTTTTAGTTCCCTTAGGGAACTTCAAACTGCAATTGCGTCACAGGGGAGACTAGAGATGTTGGGTGGGGATGGTTGCCACAAAGGTCACATCATGGAATCGTTCCACGTAAATGCCACAGTTAGGCCGGCGTCACACTTGCGAGATTTATGGACGTAAGAGAGCAGAAACTACGTCCGTAAAACTCGCCAAACATACGGCACAATGATTCTCAATGGGTCTCGTCCTATCAGGCGTATATTACGGATCCGTAATATACGTCGTTCTACGGCCGTACAAAATCGCAGCATGCAGCGTTTGTCAGCGTATTGCGCAAAAAATGCGCCAATGCAAGTCTATGGGAGAGCGTATAATACGGAATGCATACGGACCATGCGTGTGTCTTGCGAGAAATACGCTACTCACTGGCAGATGTCCTGAACTGGCCAAAGCCCTCAATCAGGCCGGTGAGACATGCAAATTAGCTGAAAAAGCCAGACAGTGAACCCGGAAGTCTGCTGCACGCCTCCACGGAGTGAGAGATTCAGCATGGCCCGCATAATTAATGTAGACATGCTGATCATTTTGATACAGGAGAGGCCAGAAATATGGGACCAAAGAGACCCCAACTACGCCAACAGGGCAGTCAAACAAGCAGCATGGAGGAGCGTGTGTGGGTCCCTCTTCCCACAGTATGACCAGCAGCCACGTGCGGCCCAGCGACAAATAAGTAAGTACACCCATGTTTGCAATGTAATTTTCTTTGTAAACAGCAGGCCCTTACTACTTTGAATTGCTAAACCTTAATTTATTAATTTATCCTGAAAGTATTAGAAATCCCAGCAGTAAATACATGGTGCTGGACATGATAAATGTATTTCATGAAGTTTTTGACCAGGTGTGCCCTTACTAACATTGTTTTCCAGTAATTGTGTTTTTTCTGGGATAGAGGGTAGCTGTCCTTGTGGCCTTGCTTCATAATTTTTTTTTTTAGTTAAATTTCTTGCTTAATGTGAGCCACAAATGCCTCTTTCTATGCTACCCGTAAATCTGTGTCCTCCATTACACCTTGTGTCAGCACTCTGCATATAATGGTCTAAGCAATGTGTGTATTTTTGTTGTTTCAGTGGATGATGTTACAACAAGGTGGCGGAGTATACGTGACCAATACAGGAGGGAGAGGCAGCAGCGGGAGAAAAGTGGAGCAGGGGCACCTCCAAAAAAGAAGAAATATATTTATTTTGACCGCCTAACGTTTCTCAACCCCAGCATGGACCTCAGGCCGTAAGTTAAAAAAATATCAAACTGGGTTAATTTTTTAATGGGGAGAGATGATTACAAAAAACATATTAAATGTAAAAATTTATCTTTTGCAGAACTCAGTCTAACCTCACTGACAGGGAGACAGGGTCTGACTCAGAACAGGTCATTGACCCAGTTGGAGACGGTGAAGAGGTGGCTGGTCCATCTGCTGCTCCCTCAATACCTCCAGGATGTTCCTCATCGGGCCACCCAGCTCCAGCTGCAGCAGAAGAAAACACAGAGGCCCCACAGTTCTCATCTTCAGCAGCAGCACCAGCACCTAGCCAGGATGACCGTGGAAATAGCAGCAGCCCAACTGTTGCCCTTGACCGATCCCCACAGGCTGCAGTCAGACCACAGCGTGCACGACGCAGGAGAGAGCTTCTCCAAAGCAGGAGAAACGTGGATGCTGGGGTCATGAACTATTTGGCCCGGGTTCGAGAGGATGATGGGGAGGAGGGATTTACACGTAGCCTTGCACAGTATTTACGCTCCATAGAGCGGGAGTTGAGGCTGCAGTTTGAGAGGGTGTTTTCAGATCCTTATTGACGCATGCACCCCCCCAAATAACCCATACAATCTGTTGCAGATGATTGAACAGTGGCAGATGTCACCTGAAAATATTCTGCGGCCTCAGAGATTACAAGGCCTGCATGCGCAACAAGGATCTGAAGCACCCCCTCCACGTCAGCCAACACCTCCACCCCAACCCACAAATAACCAACAATGGCAACCTCAGCACCATATTGCAGGATATCAGCACCCATCCCAATATGGCCACTTGTCCACACCCAGTGCTGGAGGCTGGACCCAACCTGGGTTTGGACAATATGGTCATTTTGGTTTGGGGTATGATTCCCGCACATATGGGCAGCAACATCTGGGTTATCTCCCAAATCCTGGCCCCACTCATCAAAGTGGCCAGCATCAGAGCAGGCAGAATTTCCCTCAGGCCACTATAACATCCACACAGGCTGCTGGACAATTGGGCCTACAAAGGCCACCTGATGCAGACCCAGACCAATCCACTTCTCCACTTCCTACCTACCAGGACTTGTAATTTGTTTGGCTACATTTGGTTTTATTTTGGTTTTCCAAAATTAGGTTTTGATTGTGCTGAAAAAGCAAGCTGTAATGTTTATTTTTGTGTTTGTTTGATTTCCAAAAAAAAAGGGGCACTTAATTTGTCCAGATTTGTTATGCTAAAAAATAACTAAATCTACAAACAAGTTTCAAAAGTAAATTTGCCGTTAGTAAGAAACAAACTCTGGATGCACTCTGTTCATTCTTATTAACTCACACACACATGATATGATCATAAACATATGTGAACAAGTTAAAATCAGCAGACATATTGTCACATTTGGTAATGCAAAAATTTATAAAAAAAAAAAAACATTACACATGCAAAATTGCATAGTCTTGCCAGGGAGTGGCACCCTGAGGACTCAAAAAATAATTGGTGAACACATCACGAACTTTGAGGCCAGAAAGGGGACGTCGCGGAGGAGGGACATATGGGGTAGGCCTACTATGATTGGTCATGACGTGATCTTCCAAATTTGTAGACGAACAATCATGTATTCTGGTAAAATTATGTAGAATTACACAGGCTTTGATAACTTCATTGATTGAAGCCTCACTCAGCTGAATGGCAGACTGAAGAACCCGCCATTTGGCTACAAGAATACCAAAGGCGCACTCAACCAGTCTCCGTGCCCTGGAAAGTCTCAAATTAAAGACCCTACGCCGGTGGTCAAGGTTGCGCCTGGGGTAAGGCCTCATGACGTGCCTCGTCAGTTGGAAGGCCTCATCTCCAACCAAAACAAAAGGCACTGCTTCCGCATTGGAGCCTGGGAGTTGTTGTGGTGGTGGGAGGTTCAACTGGTTGTCACGTAGTCGCCGACCCATTATGGACGAATTGAAGACCCTAGAGTCTCCAGTTCGCCCATAGGCCCCAATGTCTACAATTATAAACCTGTAGTTGCTGTCAG